>NC_141668.1:124619265-125251572 GCF_028749965.1 Puma concolor | reverse complement strand
ATGCCCAGCAGTGAGGCCTCAGAGTCACAGGGGTCTAATTTAAGGCCCAAACCTGAGATCAATACATGGAAATAACAGCAAGCCAAAGAAAGGAAAAGATAAAGGACAACTATTTAAAGTGTGTGACAATATGTGCATACAAATAAAATGCAGTATCTGCATAAAAATGGAGTGGGTTAGAAGTGTGAGTAGGTATCATAAGTTGCTACCATAAGTGTTAAACACTTGGTATGTTCCACATAGGCTAAGCACTTGACCTATATCATCTCATGTAACGTTTAATAACTTTATGAGTAGGTATATTTTTCATGTAGAGAAACTGAGCCTCAGTTCATCAATCATTAGTGATGAAGTCAAGGTTTCAACCCTGGCTGTCAGATTCCAAGGCCCCAGATTAAACACTAGACTACTGTCTAGTTAATAGGCACTCAAACTACTAGGCTGGTCATCTCATTTGCTTTATTGATTTATTTCTTCTAGGGGAGTTAGGAGCAAGAAGAATAGGTTTCCTGACCTGTCTAGGAGCTTTCATGGACTTTCCTACAAAACGTGTTTTGTTTTTTGGGTTTTTTTGTTTTTTTTTTTTTTCTTAAAATGTTTGTTAACATAGAATTAATGCCACAGAGTTAGGTAAGAGGAAAAATCCTTACTCAATCCTTTTCCTTTGTAACCTGTAAAGTTAGTCACATTTTAATCATCTCTCTGATCTGTTTTTTAAAGCTATAGCACAGTATTCAGAGCAAAGACTTGTTGACGCCCAGGGTTATCTAATCTTAACTTTCCTGTAAATCATTCCAGGGCATGGGGTGCAGGGAGGATACCCTCCCTAGAGAACTGTTAAAGTGACGAGCTTTACACCTAATCCCATATCTTTGTGATCTTTATAGCCCTTAATTAGAAAATATATTACTTTCTGGGGCTCCTGGGTGGCTCAGTCAGTTAAGCCTCTGACTTCAGCTCAGGTCATGATCTCATGGTTTGTGGGTTCAAGGCCTGCATCAGGCCTTGTGCTGACAGCTCGAGCCTGGACCCTGCTTCAGATTCTGTGTTTCCTTCTCTCTCTGTCTCTCCCCCACTCACACTCTGTCTCTCTCTCTCTCAAAAATAAATAAAAATTTTTAAAAACTAAAAAAAAATATATATATTACTCTCTATCTTCTAAGAGGCAAACTGTTTTAAATATCCCCCATTCTATTGATGAAATTGTGCCAAGAAGGCCACTGTGACTGTTAACTAAAAAACACGCTCCCATGTTATTTTCCTTCTTGTTAAAACATCACACACTTAAAACGATGCTTGATTTCACCTAATTTTATTTTAACCGGGTTAGGTGTATTCCCCTCCTCCACATCAGAAAATAGGTCCTATCTGCCATTCATTTTGAAATGGTAGTTTTCTACTCTAATTATAAGGGTAATATATGTTCACTATAGAGAATCTGGAGAAAAATATGTATGAAAAAACCAGCATATAATTCCACAATTCCAAACAAAACAAGTGAGATTTTGGTGTACTTTCTTCTACTCTTTTACCCATCTGCACATATATTCATATATGAATACATACCTATAATTATAAATATACCCATCTTTATGAATATAGAATTAGAATCGTGATATATATAATTTGTATACTGGGTTCTTTTTCTATCACACAAAGAAGTAAACATTTTTCCATATTATTAAAATTTTCTGGAAAGCATGATGTTAGAATCTGTATAATGATCTATTATATAACTATCCAGTAATTGAACAATTCCTTCTTTTTGGGGGCATTTCACCTCTTCTATGTCAAGCCCCAGAGGCACAAAAATGAGCCTACTGTGCTCTTGCTTTCCAAGGCACAGTCACAGAGGAAGATGGACATCTCTATAAATGACTACCCAGGATGAGGACTACCACCAAAAGGATGAAATGATGGCACAAAAGCACAAGGAAGAAGAGCCTCAGTCAGGCTGGGAACTCAAACGTCAAATCTCACAATTTACACTCAAACTTAGAAGATGAGATGAGTGTTTAACAAGCCAGCCTGCAAAGGGAGGGCATCTCAGGCAGAGGGGGCAGATCCCCCTGACTGCAGAGTGTCCGAGGACCTGGCAGAAAGCTTCCAGATAAACTGGTGATTCTGAAAGCATTCTAGTGATGGGGAAGAGGCTACCAAAAACTTAGAGTAACTAAATAGGATGCTGAGGTAGGAGAGAAGAGATAGCAAGGTTTGTGCAAAGGTGAGAGGGAGAGGCTGAGTAATACAAGGATGCTATGGGCCCCAGAAAGAGCTTTGTTTCTGATTTAATTTTTTGTAGCCATTCCATGTCATCCCGGGGGAGGTACTTTCCTGGTGAGATAAAAGAAACTTACAAGAGCAGCTTGATAAACCTCCCATGCCCTGGGGCCTCAATGTGGAATCTGAGCTGTGGTAATATGTAAAACCCAAGTTTTAAACAAATGAGAGATAGCACAAATTTCTTACCTGGATCCCAGTCAGTGGCCTGCAGTCAGTACAGGTTTCCTCTGGTGTCTGTGGTGTCAAAGAAATAGGAAGTGTGTGGTTAGAAAATGGAAACTGATTATGTGGCGTTTTAAAGTACAAATTAATCCTCTGTTTAACTTGCTCCTTGCCCAATAAATACAGATATTTCTGGTTCACTTGCTTAGAAAAAAAAAAAAAAAATCTGAGTTTTTAGTGTTATAACAAGATCTCATGCTGGGAATAGCAATAAAGGACAAGCCATAGTTTGATACATCTACTCCCAAATTCACACACCTCACCCTCTTTGTTCCCAAAAGTAAAAAAGGTGAGAGACATTGTAGTGTAACCTAACACAAAATAGTTATGAATGTAGAATCTATTCCTACAGGATTTCCTTTGGATTCTTAATTTAGTTAATTCCTGAGAATAGAAATTCATGATAACAAGAAGGATTAGCACAAATGTTTCTTTTCCCTAATTCTGCTTTTAACAAGTATATTTGTGGACACAATACTTAATGGTGTTTTTATCATTGGGAGATTTGTCCAGGCTGCTTTCAGAATCCATCAACCCACCCTGTGAATTATTGGTCTCTCTCTGGACAAAGATTCAAATAACCACTCTACAGATAGCTTCATTCCATTCCTTTCCCCCAGACAGACAATGTAAGTTATAGTTAGCTTCCCATTAGAAGCATATATTGAGACAAGCAGTGTTGTAGACAATGAAAAACACTGGACAATCCAAAAGTCAATATAGGTTTATTGAATGAATGAAGTCATTCATAACTTTGACTGTGGAGTGTATAACAAGTTTTTGCTAGAAGCAGATTCATCTTCGTAGTTAGATTTTGTTTTGTCTAGTAATAGATTTTTAGACTGCTGCAGACAGCAAGCTGGCATTTGGTTGATTTGGGAAACAGATAGCATTTCTTTCTTTCTTTCTTTCTTTTTTTTCTTCTTCTGTATCAAGGCCTGGGAATTTTTCCCCTAACGTCATTCCAAGTTTGTGGAAATCATGCAACTCAAGGACATCTGCTTACGCTGAGCTACTTGTGGTGACCCAGGATTGTTGGGATTTGTGTTTAGCCCCCAAGCTGCCATCCTGAACACACAACAAACCAGCTCACATTCTTCTGGGTATATAACAATTGTCATTGGGTTTAGTAGCTTCAAATACTCCCTATGCAGATGAGTACGTGTTCTTTATAGTTTAGTGAAATATACTTTCCCAATCCCTAAACTCAGAAAGCTTTATTCAAAACAGCACAGCCATCCTTTTTGTTTTATTTTTTTCCCAGAAAAACTTGCACTTTAAAGGCTAGCAGGAATTGGTAAGCACTCTCCCTCATGTTCCATAACTACCAATGACTCCCCTGAGGAGGTGTTTGGGAAAGAGTATTGACACTTTTTTCCAAAAGAGGAATCAAAAAAAAAAAAAAAATCACACAGCCATCACAGAAATGCTAGACACTGGGGACAGTATAGACTGAAAACCGCTTAGGTGCAGAGTGCACAGACATCTGCCTCCCTCCCTAAAAGCTCTGTACCATGTAACCATGGCAGGAGTGGAGAAAGGACAAATCAAAGTTTGCTAAAAGAAGAGCCTTTTAAACTGATCTTTTCCCTCTCCATTTCTCATTTCCTCTAAGCAAAGCTTCTGACACTGCTGCAATTACTCCAAACCCGTCTCATTTGGGTTCCCTTCCTCACAGGTAACACATATTCTGGGGAGTCAAGAGAACTCCAGGTTAGACCTAGAAGAGTGGAGGCAGGTTTTCTTTTAAGTTGTCCCAGTCAGTTCCCCGGGGAATATGAAAAGGAAAATTCAGAGCAAAAGTTCTTTCCATGAATTCAAAAAAACTGCACATGGTTGGCTTAAGTATCCCTTGGCTATTCCTCTCAGAGATCAGAAAATGAATGACAGGGTCTAGTATGGCCCGCAGTCACAGTCAAATGGGTTGAATGATTCAATCCCACCCCTAGTCTTGGGATGCTTCCTCTATGAAAAGCATTAAGTTCTTATGTTTTCTAACTCACAACCTTCAATTTTTACATCCTTGCTTCCTCTCAGCACTGTGGCCACACTACAATGCTTTTCAGATCCTTGATCATACCTTTCCACCTTCCCTTCCCTAGAACACCTCCTCTTCTTTCCTTACCTAATCCTCACTCTCTCCTTGCAGCTTCCTTAGAAAAGGCTCCCCCAAACCCTCAGATTAAGTTAGTTCAGCCTGTTATACCTTCTCTCATAAGCCTGTTTTTCCCTTCTTAGCAATTGTGAAGGCTGTTGACCTCAACCACCAAGAGAAAATACCAGGAGAGGAACCATATCCTTATTCACTAATGCATCTCCAGAATCTTAACTGTTATTTTCTCCTTTCCTCCCCAACCAAATAATGAGTAAATATATGTCCAACTTTTGCCCCAAGGACTGAGAACTTAGGAAACAAAATTTTATGAGTAGCCTTTCAAACTCTTTCCTCTTATTCCAGTTCTTCTAAAATTCTGCCCCCACCCCACCCCCTAATAGGATTTCTATTTTTCTTTAGAGAGCACAGAGAGTCTTTGTACTAGTTTTCCATGAAAGACATAACAAAGAACCACAGACTGGGTCGCTTCAGCAGAAATTTATTTCCACAAAGGTCTGGAGACTAGACATCTGAGGTAAGGTGTCAGCAAGGTTGGTTTCCTGTGAGGCTTCTCTCCTTGGCTTGTAGATGGCTGTCTTTTCCCTGTGTCTTTTTCATGGTCTTCCCTCTGTGTCTGTGTCCCAAATTCCTCTTTTCATATGGACACCAGTCATACTTGCTTAGGGCTCACCCTAAATTACCTCTTTAGAGGCCCTAAGTCCAAATACAGCCACATTTTGAGGGACTGGGGGTTAGGTTCCAATATTCGAATTTGGGGGATATACAATTCGGCCCACAACAGTCCTCCTTGGAAGGCTTGCTTGGATGGATAAATACAATTAGCCAGCTGTCACTGTGAACTCTAGGTAGAGCACATTCTTCACACTGACATACAAAGTGAGTTTTGCTTTCCTCATTCATCAGGTGGGTGTCTCTGACCTGATGGCATCTCCTAGAGGCTTAGTGAGAAATGAACGTTGGAGGAACCTTCACAGATCATTTAGCTTAACACTCTTACAGATGGATAAACTGAAAAAGATATCAACCTGGCCAAGATCTCCCAAGCAGTGAGTGTAGAAACTGAAACTGACTTTCAGAAATAGGAAAACTTAAGCTTTGCCCCCAGACTTTCCTACCTTGCATTACCAGGATAATTGCCTCAGGTTTATTTCATTTAGTCTGTTGAGGATGAATAATCTGTGGTCCTATTTAGTTCTGATTATGAAAATCTTACTTTTAGCTCCTATAATTATGTGGAAAATTCCTTTCTGTTTTTATCCCCCAACATCTTACCCAAATAAAGTATGTGGAGAAAAAACACAGGCAGCACCTCCCCAAGGCCATATCTATTCTTCTTAAAAAGAGACATTTATTCAAAATATAGGAACTTAATTTTTTCCTGCCATCTTGTGAAGCAAAACAATGGCAAGACAGAAATAATCCATCATAATCTTTTCAAATACCAAAACCCTCTGCTTCCCATGCAGTCATTTTTAACCTGGGCCATGACTGGAAATGATAGCTGTCATAGAGAAAAGAACTATTAATCCAAAAAGACTCAGCTCTTACATATAGAATCGTCAAAATCAACTTAAATTCGTGAATCATAAAATGTATCTAACATGTCACCAAATATTCCCAGGCTCAAAGCTCCAAGGTTCTTAGAATCTCACTATAAACACTTCCTGAGAAATTTCAATTTAGGCTGAAACAAGGTCTTCTGATAGAGTGACATAGGTGGTCGTCACGGAAAGTTCCTTTCACCTGCTAAGCTCCTTTCCCTGAACAAATACAGAGCATCTACAGTACGTTGTCCACGGTCACAGAGTGGTTGTGTTTATTAGTTAGGGTCAGGTAGCATGCGACAGAGGATTGATATTACCTCATTCCAGAGATGCATGAAAAGGAAGAAATTTGCTCCAGATCTCAACTACCTAAGTGAGAGTCCAGAAGAGCATCCTTGAGTCAAGTGGCTGCCACTTTCACACCCAGAAAAAAATGTCAAGGGAATTTAAAGAAAGGAGAGATCACTTAAAACTGCCTAGAGCAGGAAAGTAGGAATTACTTCTATGGAAGCATTTAGAGATGAGACAACAACACTGTGACAGGGCATCAGAGAATGAAGAACACTTGAGCTTGGGAAAGTGGGGAAGGAGTAAGAAAAAGCACAGGCAAAAGACATCTGAAAGAAAATGTAAATTATGGGGTACTGACAATACTGTTTGCGACAGTAATTAGTTCAGTTGCTGGATCAGGAGAGAGAGATGGTAAAAATAACTTTTTTTTTGAGCCTTTGTAGTGTTCTAGGCACAAAAGTGAACATTCTATGTGCATAATTTAATTTAATCTTCAAAACAACCCCAGGAGCTAGATTCCATTATTTTCTCCATGAGAAAATGGGAAGGTTTAGAAAGGTTAAGCAATGTGCTCAAGGTCCCCCAAGAGGCAGAATCAAGATATTTAATTCCAGAATCTATGCTCATAACCACAATACTATCCTAGAATTTGATTAGGAGGAAAACTGAGTGCCAGAATAAAAGCCTGAGATCTTATTCTGCAAGTGTTGGGGAGCCAGTGAGAGGTTTTGAATAATGAGAATGACATAATCA
Source organism: Puma concolor (assembly GCF_028749965.1). Taxonomy (NCBI): domain Eukaryota; kingdom Metazoa; phylum Chordata; class Mammalia; order Carnivora; family Felidae; genus Puma; species Puma concolor. Next base: position 125,244,363 of record NC_141668.1, on the reverse strand, counting down.
ACATCATTCTTCAGGAATGCAAAGGGATCTATGGTCATAGATCATGTGTCCAAAATATACACAAAAATTTACATAGAATTTATATAGAGAGTAGAATTTATATAGAGAGTAAAAAAAAAGAAGCACAGCTTTCAAGAACAAAGGCTATTTCCTAATCTCAACTACCATTAAGGAATTGATGCAGTCCTTCCTCACCCCCATTTCATGCATGGCTTCAGGTCATCAAACTTTGGTCACCAGAAGAAAGAAAGCTATGGGGACAGATGACTCAGATCCTCACAGGTGGTTGTTGAAAGGTTAAATACACAAACTGCCTTATCTTTTAAAGTCGTATAGAAACAAAAATCAATCACGCATAGAAAAACGATACAGGTTTGGAATTATCCAGGGCAAGTGATTAAACCCAATGTGTATCCCTACCACTCTCTCTCCACCTTTCTGCTTTTAGTGGTGTTAGTTATTTAGCTTTTCAAAACTAACATAAAACTGATGTACTTTTTACAGCAACTTAACAAAATAAAATGTGAGAGGTTCTTCACGAGAAAAATAAAAAAAAATAATACAAATTACTTTCCAAACAAAAAAAGAATCCACATTCTGAATTATCTATTTCACTACTACCAGGTATATAGGCTTAGGCTCCTTAAGAAGTCCCCATTGATATAGGAGAGACCCACATAGTAGGTATCATGTGTCACCTTGTTGATTTGTTGTCCACAGCTGGTATCTTTAAAACCACATAAATGGGAAACTGCCTATTTGGTTATTGGAATTTGAAACCTCAAATCTGGTCATACAGGAATAGAGAGATCAAATCATGAATTACATAATTCTTTCATTTACCACTAAATAAGACTTTATTGAGACTCTACTATTTGTCAGGCACCATGCTGGGTACTGGGGACACAAGGAGAACAAAGCCAACTGGAATCAATAAGTTAAAGAATTAGCTACTTGATTATACCTATGATAAGTGCAATAAAGAAAATAAAAGTACTGAGATAAGAATAACTGGTGTGGAGAGAGGGCAGCCCATTCCTTTTCCCCTGTGTGGCTATCTACAATACATTCTAGATCATGCTAATATGAAAAATCTCTTGGCGTTGGCTTTGTAGTGAGACCTAACTGTATTCTGATGAGGATGCCTTGTTACTTAAATATCTCCCTAGCAGAGGATTCATAGCAGTTTGCAAATGGCATGCTCATTCATCACTGCAGCACTCCTGAGAGCCAAGGAGAGGTTCAAGCCTCATTACCTCTATTTGAGAAAGAGGAAGGGCAATGACTAGAGGATTACCCCCAGCCAAATATCAAGGAGCAAAGCAACTGTGGGGTTGATGATGTAGCTGAGCTCAGATCCCCCTGTTCCTAGATTTTTCCACTAGACCATTCATTCTATCTTACAGCATAAGTTGGCAATTCATGCTTGCCTGGAGGTTCTGGAAGCAAACCAGCTTAATCCTAACTCAGCAAAACGGCTTATTTGTTACACCAAGAAAATTGTTCCCAATAGTCATTAATATGAAGTTTGCTTACCTAAACTTATAAAATTTCCTACCTACGAGAAACCTAGTATATGGTATCACAAACTGAATACTTTTGTTGAGTGTTTCAGCTAGCTTTATCCTCTTTGCAACAAACAACCCTACGTTGGAAATTTCTTTCATGGAAATTCTAGTAGTCACATCAAGTGGAACTTATTTTAAGAGTTATTTAAGAACCACATCCAGAATACATTCAGTTATTTAAATAATCAAAGGACATGAGACAATCATAAATGATTGTTCTGGAAGAGATGAAGAAGAATCACTTAATTCAAACCTTTACCATTCCAGACGTGGTTTAAAGCCAAGAAAATTAAAATGACTTTTCTAAGGTCTCACAAATTCTGAGCCAGAACTCAAATTACAGTTTCTTGATCCTAAATCCAGTGCTCTGCTAAGGTATCAGAAACTCTACTCAGTAGTCAACACATCCTTGGGACACAGGAAAGACATGGACATTGTGGCTTCAGAATGGTAAGGACAGGGGCACCAGGGTGATTCAGTCAGTTGAGTGTCTGACTCGTGGTTTCCAGCTTGGGTCATGGTCTAGTGGTTTCTGGGTTCAAGCCCTGCATCGAGCTCTACACTGACAATGCAGAGCCTGCTTGAGATTCCCTCTCTCTCTCCCCCTCCCCCATTCTCTCTCTCTCTCTCTCAAAATGAATAATAAACTTTAAAAAATATATTTTAAAAAAAATGCTAAGGACATTTTACTTATAATGACAAGATAGCACCCTGCAGGCAAGCAGGATGATAACTCAAGGATTTAAATCACTTACACTTTTTTACATTTTAAAAATTCTGTCACGATTAAGGCATACATGAAAGTTGCAAGAATACTACAAAGAATTCCCAGACACTTTATCCAGATTCTCCAAATGATAACATTTTATTATATATGTTTTATATCCCAGTCCCCTTTTTTTGAACTGTTTTAAGAATAAGTTTCAGATGTGATGTCCTTTTATCCTTAAATAATTCAGTATGTGTTTCCTAAAAACAAGAATATTCTTTTAGGTATTCTAAACATAGAAAAATAAGAATATTCTTATACATGACATTAGTACAATTTACAGAATCAAGATAATTTAATATTGATAAAATACTATCATATATTCTGTAGCTTTTACTCAGATTTTTCCAATTGTCCTAATAATGTTATTCAGAGGAATACAAAAATACAAGACCACATGCTCACATGTTTCATTTAGGTTTTCCAATCTTTAATCTGGAATAGCTCTTTAATCTTTCGTTGTATTTCATGACACAGACATTTTTAAAGAAAACAGGCCAGTTATTTTATAAAATATGCCTCACTTTGGTTTTGCCACACCTCTTTTCAAGATTAGATCCAAGTTATACACTTTGGGCTGGAATACCATAGAAGTGATGTTGAGCTCTTCTCTATATCATATCAGAAGGCATATGCTATGAATACATCCCATCAACCAATTAGGTCATTTGGATAAGGTAATGTCTATCAGGTTTTTCCACTGTAAAGTTACTCATTTACCCTTTGTAATGATCTTGTAGGAAAATACTTTGAGATTATGTTAATTCCTGTTATTCTCACTTTCACTTCCTGGTTTCAGTAAGGAAATTGCTGAATTGACTATTCTTGACTGGATCAGTTATACTATGTTTTCCAAATAATGATTTATGATTCCATCCTCCCTCCTACATTTATTTATTAGTTGGGTTTTGACTGTAACAAAGAGCTTCCACTTCTTGTTTGTTGTTACTGTTTTTATGTATTAAGGTACTCCTGGATTCTTACTTTAGTCAATAGGTTATAATACTTTGTGCTCATTATTTATTTTGATGCTCCAATTGTCCCTGATTTGATCAGTAGGAGTTCCTTCAAGTGGCTCTTTTGTCCTTTAATCTGTTTCCATCATTTTTGGAGAACTCAAAGAAACTCACTGTTCTAAGGGCTGGCAGAAGTTAAACTATTCAGTTACAAGAAGCAGACTTGAATGCAAGTATTTGAATTTGGGAGATTATTCCAGGAAATAGGGGAGCAGTAAAACAAGAACAGGAAGGAAACCAGAAAAGGGTTTTTCATCAAGCTAGTAACCGATGTGGATAGCTAGAGCTAAATCTCACTGGGAATACCTGGGCACTGTGTAGAACATATGCTCAGAGTTCTCACACTCAAAAAGTGAGGGAACTGGGGTGTTTACACACTGAGGTAAACAATGACCTCCAAAGACATCCACATACTAATTCCCAGAGTCTGTATAACTTGCAAGGCAAATGGGACTTTGCTGTTGTGATTAGATTAAGGATATTGAGATGGGGAGATTATCCTGGGTTATAGGCAGACCCAAAGTAACCATTAGGGCATTATCAGAGGGAAGCACGGGGATCAGAGTTAGAGAAGAAAATGTGACCTTAGGAGCAGAAGTCAAAGTGATATAGCACCACAGCCAAACAATCTCAGAAGCTGGAAAAACCAAGGGCACAGATTTTCCCTTAGATCCTCTAGAAGGAACATTGCTTTACTGATACCTTAACTTTAGCCCCATGGGACCAGTGTTGAACTTATGGTGTCCAGAAGTATAAAATAATAAATCTGTGTTGTTTTAACTGCTGAGTTTGTAGTAATTTGTTATAGCGGCAAGAGGAAACTAATACACAACACCAACTCTTATCAGTCATTGGTTAGGGACTGTTCCTTAAGTGTTAACTCTCTGGTATTTCTGGCCTGCAGGGTACTAAGGTAGGAAAAGCCTCAGGCAAAGAGACACAGGTGTAGGCATCTACACCTTGGGCTGGTGTGCATCTAACAACATAAGGACAGAATAGTGACGGCCTCTACTATATCTCCAAACTGCAACCTATTTCCTAATCTCCTCCCAGAGCAGCAAACACCCTCTATTCTGCCAAAGCAATTCAATCATTTAAATAAGCAATGAGGAGTATTATTGAAAGAGACAAAGTCATACCTTGACATGTCTCTGTGAATCTCATCTTAGAATGTTACTTTCTTGCTATGGATTCTTGGCAATTTGGGAACACAGCCTTGTCTATTATCACTGAAAAGGCCCCCCAGATAAAGACAGAGGCTTATAATACAGTGGTGTCATTGGTAAAACTTAGTTTCATGATATCTTCTTGCAATGTTTAATATCCAAGTATCATAGATAAGACAAAAGGTCAATTTACAAACATCTACGGGGCAAGCCGAAGAAAAGCAAAGAATCTCAATTTATACTGTAACCCAGAAGAAGTCTATCAAAGTATTCTTAAAAAATCTTTGGATAATGTTATTATATTGCACTATCTATAGAAGGGAATGTAGGATATAAGCAATATATAAGGAAATAACCCAAAGAGAAATGAAGGACAAGGTGAGTTTGAAATATCCACTGTCACCCTCTGATAATTAAATGCTCAGTATGTATCCCTCAAGTTCCTTTTGAGCATCTTCCACTAATTAGTCCATGCTGCCTCTTTCTACATTTCTACTTCATATATGTGCATGTATGTAGGGCAGTATTATAGTGAGATTCTGGTATTCGTGCCCAATGGAGAACGACTGCACATGAAGAAAGGATAAATTAATAACAAGTGTTACAAAGAATATGGACAAAGGGAAGCTTTGTATATTGCCGGTGGAAATGTAAGATGATACAGATGATGTGTAAAATTGTTCCTTGAAAGGTTAAACACAGAGTTACCATACGATCCTGGAATTCTACCCTTAGGCATACACCCAAGGGAACTGAAAACATAAGTCCACACAAAAACTTATACACAGATGTGATGTTATTCATAATAGCCAAAAAGTGAAAACAACTCAAATTTCCATTAATTGAAGGGTGGATGGGGGCACCTGGGTGGCTCAGTCGAAGCATCCGACTTTGGCTCAGGTCATGATCTTGCAGTTCATGAGTTTGAGCTCCGCACTGGGCTCTGTGCTGACAGTTTAGAGCCTGGAGCCTGCTTCAGATTCTGTGTTTCCCTCTCTCTCTGCACCTCCGCTGCGTGCACTCTGTCTCTCTTCCTCTCAAAAATAAATACACATTAAATTTTTTTTTAGTTGATGAGTGGATAAACAAAATGTGGTATGTGTGGGTATACATACATAGATGCATGCATGCATACATACACGGGTGGCCCTTGAACAATGCGGGTTAGGGGCACTGACCCCTCCCACAGTAAGAAATTCATGTATAACTTTTGGTACTCCAAAACTTAACCACTAATAGCTTGATGTTGACTGGAAGCTTTACTGATAACATAAACATTAACAAAATTTTGTATGTTACATGTATTATATACTGTATTCTTCTCAAAAAGTAAGCTAGAAAAGAGAGAATGTTATTACAAAAATCGTAAGAAAAAATACATTTAGCGCCATACTGTAAAAAAAAGGATGGATATGCACACTCACACAGTTCAGACTTACGTTGTTTGGGGTCAGCTACACATACACACACAAACACACACACACACACACACACACACACACACACACAAGCACAAGTGAATATTATTCTGCCATAAAAAGGAATGAATTACGGATACATGCTCCTACATGGCTGGACCTTGACACATTAATGCTAAGTGAATGAAGCCATTCACCAAGACTACATATTGTGTAATTCTATTTATATGAAGGTCCAGAATAAGCTAACTTTTAGAAAAAAGCCCACAGACTTTTAGTGATAGTCAGGAGATAGAAAGAGGGAGCAGAGAACAGGAAGGGATGGCTAAATGGGTACAAGGTTTCTTTTGGGGTGAATAAATGTTCTGGAATTAGTGGTGATGTATGCACAGCTTTATGAATATGCCAAAATAAGAACCAATGAAGTATACAGTTTAAAAGGGTGAATTTTATGGTATTGAATTACATCTCAATAAAAACATGCAAAAAAAATAAGAGACAGAATATATGGGCTATGCCTTTATTTTATTTAATTAGTTTATTTTTTTACTTGTTTAATTTTGAGAGAGAAAGTGCTAGCAGAGGAGGTGCAGAGAGAGAGGGAGGACAGAGGATCTGAAATGGGCTCTGTGCCAACAGCAGAGAATCTGATGTAGGGATCGAACTCGCAAACTGTGAAATCATGACCTGGGGCTGAAGTAGGATGCTCAACGGACTAAGCCACCCAGGTACCCCTTAAAGGCTGTGACTTTTACAGCAACCACCACATGTATAAAGCATTATAGTTGTCCAACACACTGCTAAATTTTAATGAAGTATGCAATTTTCCAGAAATTCCTGAAAGTCCATATGTGATTGAAAACTTATCACTGAATCTAATATCTGTTTTAAGTTAATTGGCCACCTCAATACATTATACTTCTTAAAAAAAGCTAATTGGTCTCATGGGTTTTTTTTTTTTAAGTTTATTTATTTATTTTGAAATGGTGGGGAGGGTTAGAGAAAAAGAAATAGAGAGACTCCCAAGTAGGCTCTGCACTGTTAGCACAGAGGCTGATGTGGGGCTCAAACTCACGAACTGTGAGATCATGACTGGAGCCAAAATAAAGAGCTGGATGCTTAACTGACTGAGCCACCCAGGCATCCCAGCTTCATGTTTTTATATTCCCAGCACCAACCTGAGTCTGTGTGGGGGATTTCAGAAACAGTAGATGGAATATTACCTGATCATATTTTCCTGCTTAAAACCCAGCAGTAATTTGCCAAGAGGATAAAGGCTGTCCTTCAGGGTATACCATATTAAGCCCCTCACAGGTTGGACCTTGTCCACAGTTCTCAGTCTCTTCATCCACCACTCCCCAAGCACATGTCTCCTTCTAGGTGGCCCACTTCATCCTCACACCATCCTCTCAGTCAGCAGCCACTGTCAAAGCCCATCCCTCTGAAGTGTTCTCTTCACCTCCCACTGTATCTGGGAAACTCCTGCCCAGGGAGTCATCTGGGCACACAGAGAGGCCCTGGGAGCATTCTCTACACATCTCTGTTCCTGCTCACCACCTGTGAGGATGTGTTTTCACAGAATTTTTTTGTCTCTATGCCTGAATTCTTTGAGGTGGGACCACAGCTTATTCTTTGTACCTCAATATCTACTGCATTCACAGCACATAGGAGGCATTCTATAAATGTCTGTTAGCTAAGTGCAATAATAAATATTGTCAGAGATGTTTAAAAATCCAATGTAAAGGGCAAGAGACAGTTTGATCTGGTGGCTATACTCCTAATCTAAAAACAAGCAGACCAGCCTTCCAATTCTAGCCCTGTCACTTGCCTGCTTTGTGACCTTAGGCAAGTCATTTACATTCTCTGAGACTCTGGAAAATCTTAGAATTTTAGAACATTTTGCAGTTAAGAAACATCTACACAATACAAAGTCAAATACTAAATTGCATAATCTAGATTCCTACATCAGGAGTTCAAAGAAGGAGAGAATGGATGGGAAAATTTCTCAGAAAGGCAAAGAAAACATCAAGATCTATGACCCACTAAGATCTGCTCCATACCAAACTGCGCCCATAGAAATAGGCCCAGCCACACATCACTCGGTCTAATTACCCTATTCTTCTAATTCCTCTTTCATACGTTGCTCTTTTTTCCTGACTCTCCAGAAACACAGAACTTCTGGGAGTTGAAAATTAAGTTTTCAAGAAGAGATTAAAACAAGTGACTTAATTTTGCCAATAGAAATAAAGTTGAGAGGCCGCAATAACTGTGCCATGTAAGAGAAGACAGCAAGCAGCCTTCTGTGCTATATGGTTTCGGCAAATCCTGTTCTTCACAAAAATGATGTGTAAGGTTGGCAGTTGAAACATGAACTTGAGATGCTCAAGACGAGAGTGCTGTATTTAAAACCCTCATTTTAATTGCAAAGTTCTCAGAAGTAGAGGCTCCAGAGTCAAACTGTCTAAGGTCAAATACAGGCTCTGCCACTTACTAACCGAGACCTTGGACAAGAACTTAACCTCTTCGAGTTTTTTCATTCATTTTTAAAATGAAGATAATAATAGTAATTACCCCCACAGGAAACTACTGTAAAAATGTAAAAAAAAAAGAAATACATTTAAAATAGTCAGGGCGCCTGGGTGGCTCAGTCGGTTGGGCGTCCGACTTCGGTTCAGGTCATGATCTCGCGGTCCGTGGGTTCGAGCCCCATGTCGGGCTCTGTGCTGACCGCTTGGAGCCTGGAGCCTGTTTCGGATTCTGTGTCTCCCTCTCTCTCTGGCCCTCCCCCGTTCATGTTGTCTCTCTCTGTCTCAAAAATAAAATAAAAGTTTAAAAAAAAATTTAAAAAAATAGTCAACACAGAGCCTACTTACAACCTATATACCTAGCAACTATTTCTCAGGCATATACTACTTTTGAATACTTTTGAGGCTGCAGTAGCCATTGGGAATATAATTATAACGAGATTCATCTTTGCCTATAAAGAACAATGAAAATGCTTATTCCTTGCCCCCCCTCCATGATATGACATATGGTTACCATAAGCCTAACTCCATGTTCAGAATACCTTGGAGAGAGAAAGTAAGGAGTGAACAACTTTTAATAGAGACAGTGGAGAATGTTTCAAAATGAAGATTAATCCTATGACTACCATTTCTTGTTCTAAATACCATAGTCCCTACCTCCACCCATTATTTAATTAGGAAATTCTTTAATTTTTTCTTCCATTAGGGACTGCACAATTTCAACATAAATTCTTTAACTGTGATAGTTACAATAAAATAACAAGCCAATCTCTTAACGATTCTGAGCAGCAATCAGGCCCCACAATTTGGATCTGATGACATTTGTCTTATTTCTTCCTGCCCCTGTTACTTTCCTCTCCAGGGGCAGTGAGTGTTTGTCTATAAATTTGAAGAGGTCAATGTACCAAGTTTCCCTTCAAAGAAATGCTAAAGAATAGAAGGTGTTTTAATATCTTTGCTTTATAAAGTTTCAAGCAAACATTTGTTTGTTAGATATTTAGTTCTTTGGTTTTCATTTTCATTCCCCACTTAGTGGAACAATCAATAATCCTGAAAGACTAACCTGCTAACCACATAGAGATATTATTTTACACCTCATTTCCCTCTGTAGCTTTTTGGATACAATGGAAACTATACATAGTTTTTGTTGCTGTTGTTAAGTCTTGAAGTGTCTGAATAAATCCATCTCATTCCATGATACATAAAAAAAATGTTATTTTGTGATTGGTCCTTGAAGCAAAGTAGAATTTTGCCATTTGGAAAAGCAGGGGTAAAATTCCAGTTGACAGAGCAATGTAAGCAAAGTACAGAAGTGTAAAAGTAAATGATATGTTCTTGGAAATGCAAATAGTCTGGCCTGACAAGAGCATGAATTTGCAAATGAGGAACAGTTAGAAAGGAGGCAGGCTGAAAGGAGGTAGGTTTTCTTCAAGTACTGACCAACTGACTGGTTTAGTGACTGATTGATTTAACAAATATTTATTAAGTACCTACTATGTGTCAGATATTCTGCTGAGCACTAAGAATAAAATGAGGAATAAGACAGACATTGTCTCTGTTCTCATGGCACTTGCCTTCTAGTGAACTGTTAGCTACAAGGTTGCCATCAGAGATTTTGTCTATTTGAGATCTCTTTCACAAGAGAAAACTTTCACAAGAGGACAAGGGCAAAATTCGATGAGCCCAAGTTACAAAAACATGAGTTTAGGCAGATATTTGGGGGGAAATTCATGAAAAATGAGTGAAGGACTAGTGTTAGTAATAAGAATAACACAAAGCTTTTATAATTACATAAACAATACGGTTTACATTGCAATTCACACTTGTTATTTGTTTCTTCATATGACCCTGTATCAGGTAAAAGAAATGTTATTACCTCCATTTACAGACACAAAGACTAAGGTACAGTAGATTAAGTGGTTTGCTCAAAGTCACAAGTAAATTCTCAAATCTTGAATACAGGACATATAATCAGCTAGGCCAGCCTGGGGAGAAGGTTTATCTGGGAAATCTAACAGGCCCTCACTTCCTCTGATGGCTATACTGCTTACTATTTCTCCTTGTTAAATGCTTCTACAAACCCTTAGGTAGCTCTATTATTCTTGGAGACTTTAGGTCCTGACTCACTCGTCACTTTCTCCAATACAACTCCTCTCATAAGTCCTGATGACTGTAATATCCATGTAGATAACTCTTTCAATCGCATAGCATCTTAATTCCTTGACTTCCTTCCTCTCGTCCAACGGCTTTGTGCCCCACATGACCTCAGTCATTCACCGCCCCCCAGGCATACTCTGGATCTTGTCATTCCTAACAATCTCCATCCTCTCAATTTCAAATATCCCTCTCCCCACCTACCACCTCTTATCATTCCAGCTCACTCTGATTATTCTTTGTCCACATCCAGGACAAGCAATCCATTAATCCTAATGCTGTTCTCCTATCCCCTACAGCTCCCATGTTGTCATTTCCTCCATACCCAGTTTGCATTCATGATATATCATTACATTCTTTGAGATACACACAATACCCATTTCCTTGTCCCTTCTTCTTATTTTCATACTTTCTACCCAAACCCTACCCCAGCTAAGTCCAACTATTTACAACCCTGAATTTATACCTGTGTAGCTGAACACACCTGGGGAAAAAACTCTAACTTGTAGAAATCCTCTGCCTTTAAGTTCATGACCACTGTCTGAACCAGACTAATACCATCTTGGACATACCCTCCCTGATGACCACTCTGTGACCTAAAGCCTTCTTGAGCACACCCTGAAACCAACATTCTTTCTTTTGTTTAACCTCACCCTTAAGTACACCCTTGGGACATAATGTCCTTGATCTGCTCTGGATATATGACTGATTCTCAAACATTTCCTTGTGAATAGTTCCCTGAAATTTACTCCCCAGCATCTAGGGCTATAAAAGTAGGTCTAATGGGAGGTGGGGTCATGGAGATCTATTGGTCTTGCAGCCACCCAAGATACGTGTCTTTCTGGACATCACTTTAATAAGCCATTTCTTGTCAAGCTGGACTTGTCAGCTTTTTTCATCAGTCTGATGCCTCCATAGGTCTTTGGAAGTCATTTGCATATTATACCTCCATTTCACAGAAAAACTACTAATCTTAAAAAGGCCTTGGTGGTCATCTCTTTCCCCCACTCCCAAAATCCTCCTCCTCCTCCCCCCCCCTCCTCCTCCTCCTCCTCCTCCTCTTCCTCCCCTCCTCCTCCTCCTCCTTCTTCTTCTTCTTCTTCTTCTTCTTCTTCTTCTCTCTCTCTCTCTCTCTCTCTCTCTCTCTCTCTCTCTCTCTCAGCTAATGTTCTTGCTCCCTATTTTGCTGGGATATCAGATCCAATCAGAAGAGAATCTCCATATGTTCTCATTACCACACCTACATATTCATCTGCATCTCTGTCCAGATGCCCTATTTTCTCTCCTGTTTCTCCTGCTTGCTTCCTGGAATAACTGTCTTTGCTCCTACCTAAATTCATTCCCCCTAACATACACTAGATCCCCTCTTGCCTACTTTTAGATATTTTCCTTGTAATTGCTCCCTCTTTTGTTCATGATGAGAATTCCCTCTCTACTGAATTATCATTGCTATAATTTCTTCCATCTCAACAAAATAAAACAATCTTGACCCACTTCTCCCCCTGAGAACCAACAGCCTCATTTCTGACTCAGCTGTCCTTTATAGCAAAACTCCTATCCACTTTCTCTCCTCTCATTCTCTTTGGAATCCACCTCCCTGAAATCAGTCCTGACAAAGACACCAATGGCCTCCATGCTGCTAAATCAGATGGTTGCTTTTAACGCCTCACTTACCTGAACAGTGAGAGGCATTTGACACAGTCGATCACTATCGGAATTCTGACAATAGGGACGCCATCTTTGGCCTGGTGCCACATGATGTCCACATGATGACCGCACGATGACCTCCCTTAGGACTACGTGTTCCAGCTCCCTTGGAGGTTAGTGTATGCCCTGACTGGAATGCAGGGTGGCTTGCTCTTAAGTCTTCCCTAAATTTGCTCAGATAACTAGTAGAGATAATGTAGTTTCTGCTTCCTGCCCTCCTGACACACAGATGCACTACAAGGTCCATAAGTGTGAGCTATTAATTAAGTGTATGAAGACCCTTTGACCTCACCACAACAACTTCCTGTACATCTTCTTGCTGGATAAAATCTGTAGACCAAGGTCCAGGCTTTGCAGAGAACAACTGCACAGCTGTCTGGATCATCATGTGCCTGACCCTCTCTGTCAGTAAGCTACCTGAAAAGAACTGTGTAAACTGTATGGAGTTGCCTGCTTCATTTTTCTATCTCAAAATAGCTCCTCAGTTTGGAAGATTCTTTACAGTCCCTCTCCCTCCACCTTCTAACAGTCAACTCCTCTTCCTGGAAATCATTTCCTCCTTGGCTTCCATAGCACCAACCCTCTTGGTTTTCCACAACAAGTCCCCAAGTCCTTCTCAGTCTCTCCTGATGGTGTCTCCTTATCTCCCTGACCTCTTCACAGTAGACTCCCCAACGGCTCATTTCTCACACCCCTTTACGTCCCCACTCTAGTCTCAGGGCTTAAATTGACATCTGCATGTTCATGGCTATAAAATTTCATCTCCTGTTCAGACCTCTGTCCTGAATTCCAGTCTTTAAGATGCAACTATTTACTTGACATCTTTATACTGATGCCTAACAGGCATTTTAAAGTTAACTTGTTCAAAACTGAACTCTTGATCTCTCCCCTAAACATGGTGTACCCCAAATCCTCTCCATATCAGTTCAGAGCAACTCTATCTTCCATTCATTCAAACCTCAAAACTTCAATCACCCCAAACTCCTCTTTTCCTCTCACACCACTTACATGTTCTACTGGAAAATCCTGTCGGTTTTACCTTTAATATAAAATCAGAATGCAATTACTTTTGCTACTTCTAATAATACAAACCCAATCCACATCACCATCACCTGTCACATGAATTATTGGTGAGTCCTATGAGGTCTATCTTAAAGATATTTAAAGTCTGACTGGTTCTCACCTGAATCAAATAGTTATCATCTCTTTCTTGGTTGACTGCAAGAATCTGCTCATCAGCCTCCCTGCTCAAGAATTGCTCTAGCTATTCTTGAGAGAATAGCTAGAATGATCTCTCAAAATATAAAACTGAGCACCTAATTCCTTAGCTCCGTTTCCTCCAATGGCTTCCTCAATTTCACTCAGAGTGAAAAGCTGACAATTACCATTAAGACTCAACACGAGCTCCTATCACTGCCAACTCCCCCAACTCCTACACTTATACTCAATCTTCTGCTTCTGCCACACCAGTCTTTTTGCTTATGTTCAAACACTCCAGACCCTCTTTTTCTTCTGAAAGTCTATACACGCAAATGAGTCCCTCTGTCTACCCAATAAAACTTTCTGTGACGATGGAAATGTTCTAAATCTCTGTTTTCCACTATGGTAGTCACTGGACAAATGTAGCTACTGACCACTGGAGATGTGGCCAGGACAAATGAGAAATTGAGCTTTTAATTATATTTATTTTAATCAATTTAAATGTAAACAGCCACCTGTAGTTAGTGCCTACTTTTAGAGTTTGTCTAATGTGTTCTTCTCTGACATTCTCACATGGCTCCTTCCATTACCTCTTTCAGGTACCTGCCCAAATGTCACTTTATCAGTGAGGCCTCTTTGATCAAGATACTTAATATAGTCACTCCACATCCAGTTACCCCCCTTTCCTGCTTTGTTTTTCTTAATTTCTCCATTTTCAAAAATACTATGTTTCATATACTCATTTATTTGTTGTCTATCTCCTCAAATAAAATTTAAGGTCCATCAAGTTAGAGACTTCAGTCTGTTTTGTTTTCACTGTTATATCACTGGTGCCTAGAATAGTACCCGGTACATAGTAAAAGTTCAATAATTACTTAATCGATTCAACATTAACTTCTTGAGTGTGAGCCATTAACTTCTTGAGTGACCTAGAACAAGTCATGATCCACCTCTTGTGCTCAGGTTTTTTCTTCTTCCTAGTATTATCTTACACTGTTCTTGTTTGTTTTATTTTTTGTAATTACAACAATTTATACATTCTTCATTTATTTGCTTGCTGCCTATCTCCTCACTAGACTAAAAACTCCCAAAGGTTAGAGCCTATGTCCATCTTATCAAATTAGCATCATGCTTGGAACATAGTTGCTGCTCAATAAATAGATAGCCTTTCTGAGTTATGACCAATTAAGTCTGACATTCAATAAAGTCTCAATAAGTATCTATTGAAGACTGCATTAATTATTTAATCTTTAAAATTAATTGGAATGGTAGATCTCTTCAAACTTAGGCATTCTCAGTTCTTAAAGAAGGGTTCATATATGGATCCACATAACTGCACAGACATCAGATAAAGGCCAACTCTTGTGTGACTTGGCCTTGTAGGACTGTGGACCCTATGAGGCCCTGGGGGTGTTAGGGTGCTCAGGGAGAGCTGACATTATTCCTGCCTATCAGATGTGATAAGGACCTACCATCTGGTTCTTCTCCCCTCTTTCACTATCCTGAGAGGTTGTGGTGGTAGTTGTTTTGTTGTAGTGGTTTTGTGAAGAGGCTCTGGAGGGCCTTTTCACATTTTTAACACAGTCACCTTCATAACATCTGCCAACTCTGTTAAATGGCCATCCCTTTGCTCGGTCTCCTGCTCTCCTTCCACCCCCATTCACATCTCCAAGGGGGCAATTCCTGTTAACAGGCCTTCTTTTCTTTACTATGTGCAGCTTTAGAAAATAGCAGAGGGGCGCCTGGGTGGCGCAGTCGGTTAAGCGTCCGACTTCAGCCAGGTCACGATCTCGCGGTCCGTGAGTTCGAGCCCCGCGTCAGGCTCTGGGCTGATGGCTCAGAGCCTGGAGCCTGTTTCCGATTCTGTGTCTCCCTCTCTCTCTGCCCCTTCCCCGTTCATGCTCCGTCTCTCTCTGTCCCAAAAATAAATAAACGTTGAAAAAAAAATTTAAAAAAAAAAAAAAAAAAAAAAAAAAAAAAAAAAAAAGAAAATAGCAGAGACAGGACACTATATCAGCAGTAAACTTGTCCATTCACCTTTAACATTTTGAGTCCATAAAGTATGCTTTACTACTAGCAGAGAGTGGGGACTTCTCCTCTTTGCTTGGCAGAATTGTTTACAGGGATTCAACACTTTCTAAAAGGCATTCACTAAGCTCCAAACAATTTTTAAATAAGATAGAACTGGATCCTAAGATTATTGTCTTCACTTAAAAATCCAACTTATTGGGATCAATAGTACTACTTGCTTTTTGTTTAAGAGAAATGTAAAGCCACCTCCAAATCATCTTACTATAGGAAAAATTATACAGGGTCTTATTTTCATATGTCCCAAAGTTATTTTTCTTCTTATTATTTTTATCTTAATGCTACTAACAATAAGCAATAATTGAACACATGTTTTTGATATGTTTTTGGTGTCAAAATCAAAGTTTACTTTATAAACCTTTAATTTGTTTCTAATTCTGAACTGAGGCTCTCACTTTCTATTGTTAAGTCAATCTATTAAAAGCTGGAAATTTTAGAGATCCTAAACTGTGTCTTTAGTGCTCTACTGATGAATTGCAATGTAAGTCAGTTTTCGGAGACAATAGAAAAGGGCCATCACTTACATTACCCATTTTCAAAAGCCAATTTCTGCAACTGTCCCTTCTCACTCCAAAAGACTGTGTGATAGCCCATGCCTTGGTTAACCAACCTCAGGGACTTCTAGTTGTTTACTGTCACTAGAATGAAAGCCACCTTTAAAAACGTGTCCCTATAGTCCAAATAAGTTGTCTGGGCTTCCAAGTCTCCTGTTGGTCTCCCTTACAATTCCCCTCTGCTTTCTTATTTCTGACAAATCTTTGACAGCAATATACAAGTTAACTTTCTACTGGGGGAAAAAATAAAGAAATAAAAGCCCTTAGGGTGAAAACTTAGGATAATATTCCTGCCTCTCCACTAACTGCCAAGTGGCTTTAATCTATAGTGAACTCAGTAATACTAAAATAAATTCAATATTCTCTCTTGTTGGCAATAAACCTTACATGGTTCAAATCTTGATGGACAGAGTGAATTTGAAATGGAGAAATAAACTTACAGAGTGTAATGAATAATTGCAATATTCTTATTTTTAAGGATATTTAACTAATTGAAATTCTAACAGTACTGCCAAGCAGAATTATAGATCAAATCTCCACTAATGAAAACTGAAGAATTTTCTGTATTTATAAGTGGTTTTATAGAAAATTATTTTCTTTTCCAAGCACAATACCCCTTAGAAATTCTTTAATTTCTGGGGGAAAATGCCCAAGATTGTAACATACTTTGGGGCACCAGCATGGCTCAATCAGTTGAACGTCTGATTCTTGATTTCGGCTCAGGTCATGATCTCAGGGTTGTAGGATCAAGCCACACATCAGACTCTGCGCTGAGAGTGGAGCCTGCTTAAGATTCTCCCTCTCTCCTTCTGCCCTCCTTCCACTTGCGTACATGCATGTGCATGCACCCTCTCTCTCTCTCTCTCTCTCAAAAAACAAAACAAAACATGTACCATACTGTACATTAACTTCCTGGTAACCTTCCTGATTGGACACTCAGGTGGCATTGCTGCTCCCTTTAGCCTGTCTCAAAAAAGAATACAGGTGGTTGGAATAGAAAATGTGGAAACTGAATGAGGTGAATTCTCATTTGGCAGACTTGTACCTACTTGCCATATCTCTCAAGTTTTTGTAGTTTATATTCACATAATATGTGAGGACAGGGTGGAGAAGTGGTGTCATGTGGTGAAAATCATCCTGGCTTGAGGTCAAAGGGACCTTGATTCTAGCTCGTGACAACCTCCAACTACTACATGACTCTGTGCCAATGTCTGCCTGCCATTACCCTCTTCTACTAAATTGGGGGGGGGGGGGGCTGAAAAAGCTCTTCTCTAAAAGTCTGCTCTAACCCTAAAACTCTGTGACTTTTCTTCAATGAAATACAATGACTTACGTAAAAGTGTAGAAATAATTCATTCAATCAAGTCATATTGCCTTAACCTAAATGATTTTTGGTTGCAAAGTTCAAATGTAATTACAAAGAAATGGAAGGGACAGAAATGAGTTGCCAGTTAAAGTTAACAGACATCACAGGCAAATAGCTCACTTTCCTGAAATGCACATTGACAATTAGCAATTAACATCTTCTGGAAACAAGCAAATGATCAGGAAGCCTTTTGGCAAAAGGGAGTCATAAAGTTTCATTGTACCACTTAACAGATATTTTATCACATGATAAATTATGTACCTTTACATCCACTGAAATAATATATTTCCTACAATAATTAAAGATGATTCAAAGCCTGATGCACTATGGCAGGGCCTGATCCTGAAGAAATTACTTGTTCAATAAGATTTTGGTAGGTTTGTGTGAAAAAAAAGAAAAGAGCCAAAGTCGCATATTATCTTTTGATAGAAGTAACAGAAAACTGAACCTCCAAAAGGGAAAACAGTGACTCAATTATCTGGTGAGTACAGGCTTAGGCCTGGCTTCAGGTGAGGCTAGGTTCAGAGAATAACACAACGTTATCTTTGGGCTATTTGCTCTGCCCAATGTCGGCTAATCCTCAGGTTCTCCAAGTCACAACATGGGTGACTGCCACCAACATGGGTGATTGCCAACCAAGTTCAATTTCAGTGCTACTGAATAGTTCTTTTCCCCTAAAAGTCAGAGTATAAATCCCAAGCTTGTTATTGCTAGCTTGAATTAAGTCACATAACAACATTTGAACCAAGCACCAACCCAAGGATGAAATGTGAAACCTGCCTAGTCTGGGTCATAAGCTGGTATCCTCCTCCACCAAACCCTGAAAACTTTGCCAGGTATGAGTGGAAGTGAGAGTTTCTTCAAGGAAACTAGAGTAATATTAGCCAGAAACTGGGTTGATTGTGGCTAGATTACAAATTAACAGGTGTCAATTTCACGCCTGAAATAACATGTGTTCTTACAGAAAAGTAATAAACTTGAAAAGCATCCTTACAGAAAAGTAATAAACTTGAAAAGCATTCTAGTGATACCAATCTCATCTCTTCATTTAAGGCTGAGACTTAAACTGAAGTAAAACATAATGGTTATGCTCATAAGTGTTGGAATCAGACAATCCCTATTTGGAGTTCTGATTCTGTCACTTATTAGCTCTGTATCTCTGGGCAAATTACATCACTGAACTGAGCCTCATTTGAAAATAGGAATAGTCATGGTCCCACCTCACAGGGTTGATGTAAAGATTAAATGAAATAATGGATGTACAGTACCTCACAGAGTACCTAGCACTTAGTGTCCAATAAATGATGGTTGTTATTAATAGAGAGAAAAAAACACTTGCCCAAAGTCACACAGCTAATTAATGACAATACTGGAACTAAAATTAAGTCTCTTGACTTATAGCTCAGCAGAACTCAACTCATAAGCAACTCAATTTAATGGCACACAAGTCAACTATATCTGAAGCATTATAGAATAAATCAGATTTTCTTCCCAAATTGCTACCTGGAAACTCACAGTTCCCATTTTACAGAGCAGCCATGTAACTTCAACATCACCAGACACTGCTGAGAAGAGGCTATTACAGGCCTGTCATAGTTTGCTCCATCAACTGTAACTAGGCATATTAGAGAAAGACACCATTGACATTATGGACACAATCTGAGACCCTTGAGTATCTTATGGCTACTTATCTCATCAGCCAAGTACTTGCTGAGTATTTTCTGCACATTCAGCAATGTGTGGAAGATTAAAATAGAAAGCACATATTCTGCTATCCAAGGCCTTACTCTTATAGAGTGATGGATCAGTTGGGTGGTAGAGACAAAAAGTGTTAAAGGTGCTAAGGCAGAAGGGATCACTATAGGCAGGTTGGTCAACACATGACAGGCTGGGACAGAGGTGATTAAGGATAAAAGGAATAGAGAAAAGGGACTCCAGGTGATAGGTTCAGCATAAACAAAGATGAAAAAAGAGAAGAGTATGATGTGGGAGAGTGGGAAGAAGAGCATGAAGGACAGAGTAAGAAGTAGGAAATTAAAACCAAGCAAGACAATGCCAGCCCTGGATTCAGGACTGAAGAGGCAGCATGTGAGTGGATTGAAGGCTCAGGAGCACAACCCAGCAAGGAATGATTCCCAGTCACTCAAGCATTCAAAACATTCATTGTGTCTCCAGTTCTTTAGCTTGACCCTCACTGTCTTACATGCTCTGATTCCATCCTCCACTTAGCTCTTTTTCCTCTTCTGATCATGGCCCACATTTTTACTCAACCACAATGCTCAGTGTTGGCAAAACCTGCTCATCACATCCCTGTCCATACTCATTTCCACATGCTGTTTCTTAACACTTAGAATGCCTTTCTGCTCTCATCTCTGCCTGGCATAATTCTGCCCACTGTAATGCCCAAGTCACAACCTTACCCATAAATAATAACTCCTTAAAATTGATGATAGGAAGAATTAACTAAGGGCCTTCACATCCACTATCTTTTTTAACAACACTCTTCTGGAGCCTATCACATTCCAAATTAGTTGTGATCCTCCCTCCTCTGAACCCCATTAAGGAACAGTAGCCAAAATAATAATAGTGACAGTAATGATGATAATACCATCATTTAATAAGAACTAAACACCTTATATGCATTATCTAATTTAACCTTTGTAAAAACTCCATGAATAATTTTGTGATTCTATTTCATAGATAAGAACAATGAGACTCGGGGTCCAACTTCGGCTTAGGCCATGATCTCACAGTTCGTGGGTTCCAGCCCCGTGTCGGGCTCTGTGCTGACAGCCCAGAGCCTGAAGCATGCTTCAAATCCTGTGCCTTCCTCTCTCTCTGCCCCTCCCCTGCTCTCACTCTGTCTCTCTGTCTCTCAAAAATAAATAAACATTAAAAACAAAAAATTAAAAAGAAAAAAAAGAACAATGAGACTCGGGGACGGTATGTAAATTTTCCAAGGTCCTAGAGCCAAGGTTGGACACCTAACTCATTGTGCTATCAGGGAAGACTTCTTTTCTTTAATGGCATTCATCATGAACTGCTTTTGATATTTATCTGTGTATATGGCTTAACTTCTTCATAAAGTTTAATACTCCTTGAGGAAACAGAACATGCATTTACTTATATTAATAACAGTAATCTGTTATCTGTAAAATAACGTTTGTATAGTAATTGTGTAACTTAAAAAGCCCTTTAATATACTAGTGTGTGGAAGTCTTAGCACAATCTTGTGAAGCAAGATTCATTTCCAACTTGCACATGAGGCAATGAAGTTCAGATGACTTAAATGACATCATCAAGGACATACTACTAGTAAGTTGCACACTCTTTCCACCAGAAGCTCTCAACCAAAATCCAGTGGCAGTTGTTGGAGTTGTTATACAAATACCTAGTTCTCTCATCCTCCCCCAAGATAGCTTGGAGCTATGGGTTCTATACCAGTTGCAAGAGGTGCCCAGTGGGAATAAGCTCCAGTTACCCACAGTAGTGATTTATTTAATCATATAGCCTTTGTTGACTCCTTCCTGGTCTTACTTCCTCACACCTGGACTGGTATTTCCTGGGATTACCTCCCCCAAAAGAACTACTTGCACATAAATTATTTTCTCAGGGTCTGCTTCTAGGGAAACCAAAATTGAGACATTCTTCCTGAAACACTGTTTCTCTCCCAATGGGTTAAAGGGGTGAGGTTAGGAAGGTAAAATAATCAGAAACTTTAGACTATGTGATTTCCATTTTCAACTCTTTAAACAAAGGAGAGAGGGAGCTGTTATAAGAGAGTCAGTCATTTAATAGCCCGCAGCCTGTTAAATTCATTGCAAGTCAAAACTTCTGCTTAAAGGGGCCCTGATATTAAATAGACAGTTGCCTTGGAATCTAAAATAGAATTGGTTAAAACAGAGTAGAGAAAGATTTTCTTCATTTCTCTGGTTATTTCCATTACATACAGAAATATTCTGACACTGGCTCCTTTGCTCTGATTACAACTTAAGGCAATTTCTGAAATTCTTAGATTGAACTGGAACCCCCATTTATACCAGGTAGCGAAACTCATTTTCAAAATCCCAAAGCCTTAGCATGAAATCAAGAATCTTGATGTGGTCAAGGGGGACTAAAAGAAAAACCAACAAACAAACATGAAAACAATTTAATTTAATGAAGGAGTGCCCAGGGAAACAGAGATAAAAATGCTCATGCATAAATACATGAACAGCAACACACAAAGTCCACAGAATAACTAATGTTATTTGGAAGGAAATTTTTGGTCCAGGGGATTATCTTAATCCAGTGGTGGCTTCATTATTCTCATAAAATCTCTAGGCCTCACCCCAGAGGGGAAAACTGAAACAGAAACTTTAAGTCAAGGAACAGAGCTGGGCTGATGCCTTATTAGTTGGTTCATGAAGAATACTTCAAATTTGGAGAAAGCATATCCTCTAAATCTTAGCTTAATTTTCTGTCAATGAATTAGGAAATCTGTTTATATTTAAAAAGATGCTACACAGGCATAAATAGTTTTATTTGGTATGACTTATAAAATCATCTGTGTAGGTAGAATCCTATTCTAAATTGGATGTGGGAATTACTTAGAAGCTCTGCTTAAGACGTCAAAGATAATACCTACTCTAGAGATAGGAAAGGCCTGGTACAGAGCTGAGAAATGGTGTTCAGCTGGCCCTATGGCTGAACCAATGACAGAACTCAGAGTAAAACCTTTGTAGGTTCAAAAACCTCAGTGAGAGTGAGGAAATTTGGACCCTGTGACTAGGTATTAAAATTTTGAGCGTTATCTAGGTTCTTTGTTTAAAGGATTATCGTGACACATAATGGAATAGCTTCATTTATTCTCAGGATATCCCTAATGGGTAAACTGTTAAAAGACACTGCTTTTCTCCACCAAGGAGGAAACAGAAGGAGCACAAGAAAACTGTCATGGTCCTGAGTGGGTTTGTGAATGACAGTGGGCAGAGTTGTGAAGATCTTTTTTTCCCACTGATATTCCATGCCACCCAAACCAAATTCTTTTTTTTTTTATGTTTATTTGTTTTTGAGAAAGAGAGAGACAGAGCATGAGCAGGGGAGGGGCAGAGAGAGAGGGAGACACAGAATTGGAAGCAGGCTCCAGGTTCTAAGCTGTCAGCACTGTACCCGACGTGGGGCTCAAACCCACGAACCATGAGATAATAACCTGAGCTGAAGTCAGATACTTAACCAACTGAGCCTCCAGGCACTCCCCAAAATTCTTAATTATGGAAAAATATATATATAAAATCAGGTACTTGAGTACCTAGTAAAGTGGATATCTGAGAAGATGTTTAAAAAATTTCTTCTCAATGCATTCTTAAGAAAGATAAAGGAAGTGAAAGCAAATTTCACTTGCTCCAATGAAGAGTTGAATAGGTCCAGTCAGTGTTCTGCTATGCTAAGATGGGCTTTGTTTATGATGACATCATGAGCAGAGCAAAGGCTGTGTTCTAGGAAGTGTCAAAGGCATTCTCGTATGGGCATCTGCTAATTACTCTCACTCAGTTATCCTAAACTGAATAGGTTACACAAAGGTGACCTTAAGGTTTTTCTGATCTCAGGCAATGTACTTTGTCTTCCTCCATATCCTACAGAGCCCTGGGAGGCTGGGGCCAACACTTAAATAATATGTCTAAAAAGTTGCAAATAAAAGCTACTCTCATTATGAGAAAACCCCAACAGAGTGCAGACATTTCATTCAAAGCCAGAATGGTTTCTCAGTCTGATCATTTATTAAACTTATGTTTATCACATGAAGTAGGCTGGTTAGGTTATATTACTTCTATTTTAGAGGAGATGAGGCTCTGGTTCATAGTAATGAAAAGAAACCAAGTAATTCTTCAGGTTTAATAGCATGTAACTATGTAGAAAATAGCATTTATTAGGGAAAAAGGGCATTGTTTGTTTGGTTTGATTATATTTCCACCAGAGAAGTCAAAGGAATGGCCTAGATGTTTGATATTGATATTTCTGTTCTCATAGGCTGTGATGTGCTTTCAGTTACTGGTTTCTCCATTTATTTTCAAAGGTGTACTTGTAATTGTAATAGTAATTGCTAAAGTAATTCCTCTATTATTACTCTGCTCTTTGGGTGCCCTTTTCTTCAGCTAAAGGTTATTTCACCTACTAATCAGAAAAACGGGAAATGCCCTCAAAGGTCGTTTCTGAAGCCTTGTCTTAAAGAGAAATCTCTTGCAACCTGTCAGGGTCTTTTGCTATTTTCCTCCCCCCACCCCCAAAAGTTTCATGGACATTGCTCTCATTTGCAGGAAGTTACCAATATTAATTGGAAAATTTGGGGGCGGGGAGGGATTAAGCTGAGAGTCAGGAGACCAGGGTTCTAGTTATGTCTGCCACTAATTGGCTATACACTCTTGGGCAAAGCATTTAATCACTCTAGGAACAAAATTTCCCATTTGCAAATATGGGAATTGGAATGAATGATCTCTGAGGTACATTCCAGCCCTAGAGCTATTGTAATTCCTTGACAAATATATTGTTATTTTTTTAAAAAGCAAAACATTTTACAGTGAACTCCAATGAAATGTTGGTATTGTACAAAGCAAAAATAAATAATTACTGTCTGTCTTGTGAGATAAAGGCTTTTTGTGGGGATCAATTTTTAAACCACAGAAAAGAAGGACAGGAAGAAGGAAAAGTTTGGGATTGGATAAAAGGAAGACTTAACTTACTCATTTTGGTTACTAACGCTTTGGTACTTCATTCACCCCTGAGATCTTTGACTAAAAGGTAATCATCTAGGGTCAAGCATAGATCATTTCTGTCATAAATCATGGGGTACTTTGGGAAATGATGTCCAGTTTTCAAAACAGCGATATTTCTAGCCCTTTGTTAAAGCTAGATATCACATTTTTACCCTCACTAGCCAGAAGGAGATTAGAAGGTGGTAGTCTCAGAAAATAAGAGTTTACAAAACTAATAAACCCAGGTCAGATACCTATGAAGACTTACACAACAGAACAAAATATATTAAAGAAGCCATCCAGCAAAGAGGAAATGAAGTGAAACAGTGATTGCTGTCTTATCAAGTTCATGCTTCTATTTGTGTAAGTGGGAAATATTTAACCCCCTGTGGGCCTTCTACCTCTAGAAACCAATGATTCTGTGGCTATGATATTTCTAGGTTATTTAATAGATGAAAGGGGTAGAATTTAAAAGCAACGTCAATCTAATTCCTCTGTCCATTCAGACACAGTCCCTTTTTTGAAGACTTCTTCGTCAGCCATAAATCACTAGAGTAACAAAACAATAGACTTAACTCAAGTACATTAATGTTCTGAATTTTCAGGTCATTCCCTATAAAATTGAAGCTATATGGAAGAGTTATCAGTCTAAGCTCAATTATCATATTTACCAACTCTAGTGATCCATTTTACAAACTATTGTTATCCATTGTTTTTATCTATTTATTTTATCCATTTGGTTTGGATAGTATTTTCCTTACTTAGTTAGAAATGCAGAATTACAGCTCAGACTAAAAGTTCATATTTCGTGATAATTTGCCTTTCCATAACCAAGTAGACAACTGTCCTTCAGATACTAATCAGCATGAACTCTGACCCAACTTTTATTTATTTGGCCCTAATGAAGTGAAGAGTTTCATCTTTTTGGCTTCCTTTGCTGTTTCTTTGATTAGCTAATACCTTTCTAAGTAGGCTTTTAAGAATGTATTTCAGCAGTGTTTTAAATCTTTAAATGAAAAATATATGTAAGAATTTGCATTTGACAAGTTATTAGGCTAAGATAAAACTGGGTACTTGAGAAGCTTACTGTAAATGGCAAAGTACTTCACCAATGATAATTATAATAGTAATAAACATTTGAAGCAATGTAGGGTGGTGGTTAATAGCACAGGCTTTTAAGGCAAAGCAACGGGTTTGAGTCTTGCCTTACTTTCTACCAACTCTATGACTTTGGCAAGTTTTCTAACCTCTGAATGCCTCTGTTTATTGGTATATAAAATGCAAATAATATCAATACCTACCTTGCAGGGTCATCGTAAGTACTAAGTACATAGAGTATTATAAATATCTTACATAATGCCTATTCAATACATGTTAATTATTAATTACATTAGCTCAATAAATATTTTTGATAGGAAGAAATATACTGATAAATTAATTGATTATTATAAGGAGTAAATGAGAATATGTATGCAAGGGACTTAGCACAAAGTCTAGACAATGCCTTATTTCATTATTTTTAAGACGTCACCTATTATAAGATGCACGTGCCTCCAAGAAGGAAAAAAATTTACCAGTCATTTGTAAGACTCCATTAATCATGAGACATCCATATTGCAGAGAGATAAAATCCAGGGGGGAAAATGCACCTTAAAATTGATGACATATAATAGTTTCAAATAAATAGTACAATGATAAAATATGAGGGAGGGCTGCCTGGGTGGCTCAGTAGGTTAAGTGTCCAACTTCGGCTCAGGTCATGATCTTGTGGTTTGTGGGTTCGAGCCCTGCGTCAGGATCTGTGCTGACAGCTCAGAGCCTGGAGCCTGCTTTGGATTCTGTGTCTGCCTCTCTCTCTCTGCCCCTCCCCTTCTCACGCTCTCTCTCTCTAAAATAAATAAACATTTAAAAATTTTTAGGGGCGCCTGGGTGGCGCAGTCGGTTAAGCGTCCGACTTCAGCCAGGTCACGATCTCGCGGTCCGTGAGTTTGAGCCCCGCGTCAGGCTCTGGGCTGATGGCTCAGAGCCTGGAGCCTGTTTCCGATTCTGTGTCTCCCTCTCTCTCTGCCCCTCCCCCGTTCACGCTCTGTCTCTCTCTGTCCCAAAAAATAAATAAACGTTGAAAAAAAAAATTTTTTTTAGAAAAAAGATGAGGGAGAAGAGGAAAAGGAAAAAAAGAAAATTCTCATTAAATTAATTTTTCAGGGACCTCAGACCTATCTGTGAATTTTTGATTGACTTAATGACTCACATACCCCAAATTATAATTCTTATTAGTGAGGAAGAAATTGAGGAATTTGCCAAAGAGAACCAATAAAGAATCATAAAATATCATCATGGTTAATCACCACCTATCTCCCACAATATTCACGGAGTCCTTGCAGGGAATGAAAACTACTTGGTCGCTTTTCCCCCCTCCCACCCATCACAAGTATCTCTTCTAAAGCAACTCTGAAATGCACAGTTGTTGCATTTCATTCCAGAGCCCCTTTCAACAGGTCTTAGAGTTGCTCTTGTAGAAATGTAAATTCTCTTGCACAGGCTGACATTAGGGTAGGTGGATAAAGAGTGGCAGCATGTGGGGGTGTGCTAATCATCACTGCCAACCTTGACAGGAAGGTGGGTGACACTTACTAGTTCTAAGTGGCAAAGGGGGAAAGTAGCATTTGAAGTATAATTTAAGCAATATCTGGAAAATAAATGACAGAGAAGAGGAAGAAGAGCTCTCATTTATTTCAGAAAAGTTTCCAGCAGCTGCAATAGGTGGGAAAAGAGGAGAAGGAAGAAGACATTTGGGGAAAGCAGGTATGTGTTCAAGCAAAAACTGAGAGAAAACAATATAGTTGCTGCTATTTATGAGAAAACTCAGCAATTATTAAAGGATACAAACATTTTTACTCTACCAGTCAACATGTCAATCTTGAACAAATCATGATGGCCAATAAACTAATCCTAGTAGAACCTAAACTAGTTTTAGAAGGGAAAAAAACATTAGAAAGTAGTTCCTGATCCTGGCGGTACAGTAGGATCACCTAGGAGGCTTTATAAACATGTCAATGCTTGAGCCTTCCCTCCTAAGGATTCTGACTTCTTTAGTCTTGGGTGGCGCCCAGGCAAGTGGTGATTTTTTTTTAAAGCTTCCCAGGTGATTCTAATTTAGGCTGATAAGGGCTGATCAAATTCATTGTCTTCACTTTACAAATACAGAAACTAAGGCCCAGATAGGTATGGTGACTTATCCATGAATACACAGCCAAAATCTCAAAACAGAGCTTTGATTCTATGATAAATCCCATCACTGAACTCAATTCTTCACTACTCTATACTTGTATTGCACATCCACAACCTTGCTATGGCCTTGCGGCAAGAGAGTGTAATGCCTCTGTCCCTGGACTTTGGACTTGGCCATGAACCTTGCTTCACCCAACAAGATGTTCACAGACATGAAACCATCAGTGGCTTGAAATGTGCTTGCATGGTTTGTTTGTTTGTTTGGGTTTGTCCTCTTATGCTTCTGGCTTTTGCCATGAGAAGAAAATACCCTAGTCACTAGTAATAAGTTTCTGACCCAAGGAAAATGAGAAACTCATGGAGCAGATCTGAATCCAGCTAACCTAGACGTGTGTAAATCAAAAATTAATGCTAATTATTGGAGCCACTGACTTTGGCGTGGCTTGTCATACAGCGCTGTTATAGCAATAGCTGCCTGAGACACCCAAATCCAAGTTTTCTAATGTGTGGTTCATCACTGGACTTCTGATAACTTACCACATGTAGGACAGGGGGTAGTGTTGATGACCTGCCAGGGCTTCATGGAAGACAAATTACATCCCTCACATGTACAGCACATCAAATCCAGACATATAGAAGTCAATGGTTCTTTGTGATTATCTATTTAAAGACAGACTTTTCCTCTACTGGGAACAATTCTTACTTGTATATTTCATTCATTCCTATATAATTACAACTAACAGTTTTTTAGCTCTTACTATATAGAAAATTTGTTTGACGCTAAGAAAAGAAAACCCCATTTTACAGATAAATCAAGGTCCTAAGAGATAAATAATGTACAAAATCACATAACCAGAATGGGAACCACAGAGGCTATCCCCTTAACTACTATGCTATACTATACCTCCACCTTGACTTCATTTTTGTGATCAAGGCAAACTACTCATATTGGCTAATTTGGCAGAAATGTGCATCACTTATTCAAAGAAAATTGCTTTTTCTTCTAGTGTTAATTATCTCTATATCTTGATTGTCTTTATTCTTTCTTTACATTGTCTGACATTTAACTACAGAGTGTCTATAAAGTCTAAAAACATAAATTAATTTTATATTAATGATTATGCACCCAATTCCACTGTGGGCTTTTCCCCACACCTAACAATTCTCCAACACCAGCTGGGTATCCCACAGTTGAGCTCAATTCTAACTATCCATCTGAAGACTGTGTCAGATCGCACAAGCTAAGGGCTTAGTCCTACAAGGTTCCCCGTACCCCAACCACTTCAGATGCAAGTGCAGGATGCTACCTGTACTTCTAACTAACTGGCTATAGACTGGAGGTTCCAACAACCCCTCCTCTGGTTGATTAATTTGTTAGAGTAGCTCTTAGAACTCAAAGAAACATTTTACCTACTAGACTACCAATTTTTAAAAAAGGATATAACTCAGCAGGAGGCAAATGAAAGAGATGCACAGGGTAAGGTATGGGAAAAAGGCAAGGAGATTCCCTGCCCTCTTCAGGCACACCACTATCCCTGAAAAGCCACATGCTCAAAAACCCAGAAGCTCTCTGAACCAAATCTTTTTGGATTTTTATGGACACTTCATTACATAGGCATTATTGATTACATCACTGGCCATTGGTGACTGAACTCAGTCTCTAGCACCTCTTCCCTCCCCAGAGATCAGGGTGTGGGAAAGGTAAAGTGGAGAGGGTGGGACTGAAAGTGCCAACCCTCTAATCACCTGGTTGGTTCTCCCTGGCAATCAGCCCCCATTTTTAGGTCAGGGGCTTTCTAAAAAGTCACCTTATTAACAAAAGATACCTTTGTCGATATCCTCACTAGGGCACTGGGATGCAGCCTTGAGTCTGCCAATTAGATGCTGGTGCCAAAAGAGGTCTGTCCCTTTATATGAGAAAAGTGAAAGCTTTCCTGAAGAAGCCCCCATATTAGCACACTTCTATTATTTTCCATGGATGACAGCTGAGGCATATAGCCATCCATACCTGCAAAAATGCTAGAGATGTGAGAATTAACCTTTTTAGTCTGTGTGGTGGGATCTAGAAAGAGAGGATGTTGGGAATAGCTTTTGTGTAACACTTGAGCAGGAAGGTATTACTATTTCCAATATACACATTAGGAAACAGAGGCTCTGAAAAGAGAGATGGCTTGCCTAGAGTGACAGAGCTAATGAGTAGAAGAAATAGGATTTGAACCCAATGTCTCTCAGCCTCAAGAGTCCACATTCTTTCCACTATGCCATTATGGTGGCTTAAAAAATGTATTCGCAATTCTTTGTTTAGTTCTCACTCCTGAGAGGTGGAACTTAATTCCCCTTCTCTTGAGTTGGTGACTAGTTTCTAACAGATAATGTAAAATGAAAGTTAGGGTGACAGATTAAACAAATAAAAATAGGATGCATCATATGGAAAGGGCAGGAATGGTCATCTTAAACTTCAAAAACATGGATACCTTCTTAAATTCCCTCATGAATTAAGGTAAAGAATAGGAACAAATCATCTTAAAAGAAACTAAATGAACGGCCCAGATATTTAAGTGAAAGCTAAATATGCTTTCACAAATGTTTAATAACTTTCATATAATCTTCCTGAGAAATAAAAATGTATTTATCAAATATGTATAGTCATTATCATGCCAAAATCTGAATTATTGTAAAAATTTTTGTGTATTATTAAAATTGCAATTCTGAATTGTATTATAAAAGTGATACTGATATTGTTTTTATGCTAACCATAATGAAAACTGGGATACACACACATATAGACACACAAGTATGAACAATTCTATTTAAATTTGTAATCAATTTTTTTTCTTTTTTGGTGCCTCTAATTGGTCATTTTTTCTGGCTTTTATTCTGCTGACCTTTGAAATCTTTCTCTATATCCTATTATTAAGAAAACTACCCTGGAACATTAGAAAAACCCAACAAGAGACTTGTTTTCATCAGTTTATCAGATTTTGAGAAGTTATCAAAGGCATTGAAAGAAGTTATTGACTTTTAAAATCATCTCTTCTTTCTCTGTTTGAAAAAGTAAATTCTCTTTATTCAGTGAATCTACAATTTGGAGTCTGGGAAGCTTAGGGACACTGTGAAATCAAATCTGGTATCCTATTTTTCTCCTGGCTTACTCTTTTTGAGGTTGATGGCCTATATGGCTAGTTTGACATGATTCTCAGAAAATCCTTTTTCAGGGGCCAAAACCAAACCAAATAATACCCAGAGAAAAACCTTTCCTTCTTCCCATTTCCTGATGATGAGTAAGAAGTACTGACAACTTTTGGGGTCAGTGCCCCCATAAACTCTCCCTCTCTAATAATACAGCATTCCCATGAGAATGGTAAATGTAGTGGTTTGGATTCAGGCACAGCCCCAGCCTACTTGCAGCAGAGAAACAAACTGGTAGGTGGCAGCAGAAGAAAGAATTCCTCAGATTGATAGCTAATGATTTAGAATCTGCATAGGAGAAAAGCTACAGTTTGGCATACCAAGTGAAGCAAGGAGGGGCAAAAAATGGAAACAGGACTAAGATTCCTGGATTTTGACTCCAAATCGTTTTCTTTTTTGAAGCAACCAGTGATACTTTTTGCTTATTACCTCATTGACAGAGTGCAAAAGATAGATTTAACTATATGTTTTTTCAAGTGGAGGACAGAAATACACAGAACAAGGAAGGAATAGGTCTAATTCAATATGTTATCTAAAATAAAAGTACTATGAACTGGGGAAAAAATAAAGGATGCCCAGTAAATCTGAATTTTAGATAAATAACGAATTTTTTAGTATAAATATATGACAAATGTTACATGGGCTATACTAAAACTTTTATTTGTTGTTTACCTGAAAATCACATCTTAATTTGAATTAATTTGAATTGTATTGTAGCTGGCAACACCAATGGAACTAGCAGTATGTGTGGTCTGAGAGACTAGGTCATAAAATGCATTGTTACTTCTCTCTCTTTTGTATCACTCTCTCTGGGAGTGCCAGTTGCCATTTTGTGAAGACCTTCAAACAACCTTAATTATGGGCCTATAAGGTGAAAAACCTGAGGCCTTTAGAAAACAACCAGCAAGGAAGGAATGCTTCCTGCGAACAGCCACATTCAAGCCTTTAGATGATTACTCTAACCCCAACTGACATCTTGACTACAACTTCATGAGATCCTGAGCCAGAGCCACCCAACTAAGTAGAATTTCTGACCCAGAGATACTATGAGATGATAAACATTTATTGTATTAAGCTTCTAGGTTTGTACTAATTTGTTATGTAGCAAAGATAATTAATACAGGCATATCACTTAAGTAGATGTACATCTATTCAGAGTTCTGGACAATCGTTCTGGCATTTAGTGAATCCTTTTGTTTAAAGGAAAATTTTCTTGTCTTTTGTTTGGAAGTATCCTATTTCTAATGAAATACACCTTAATACCACTTTCCTGACAAAAGCAGATCAAATATAGGACTGAGATCTTTAGGAAAAATTAGATCAATAATGTTTTTATAGACAATTTTAAGCAAAACAAACAAAAAAACTAAGTACATTGTCATATACAGATTTGCAATGTGGCATATATACTGCAAGTTTTCACATTGATTGTGTTATTTGATCAGTGAAATAAAAAGATTACGACTTGACTTTTATAGATTAAAAAAAAAGGCTTTAAAAGTTTCAATGATATACCCAAGGTTACACAGCTGGGATTCTGACATAGATTGTTTGAAACCCAGTTCCTTCTAAGCTGCCACCTCTCAAACTTGAATAGTGTTGCTGACACTGGTCATTGATCTTAAATGGTGTTCTGTTGCAGGTAGTTTTCAATATCAAAGATGTTAAAATACAGGGTGGAAAAATGGTCATCAATCATGCGAAGTCAAATTACAAAAGTGAGCTTCTCTTGACCTCTGACAAGTGAGTTTTAATTTTCCTCATTAATTCAGCAGCCATGGCTGACAATGCCATTGGTGGTCAAGAGTTGACTCAATCATCTCGTGTCACACTGTTGAGAAACTATCCTGGATAACAACAACAAAAGGGGAGATATTGTGATAAATCTGTCACAGGCAGGAAATGTAGGACCAAAACCAAAAAAGAATTGCAAAAAGTGGAACTCTTATATTTCTACTCTTGGGAATCTCATGTATGACTCCTTAGCTCTCTGCCCAGGAATACTGGGTGCTGCCCAAAGCTAAACTGTGTTAATGTTGTTATTACATATCTCATCACCACTTGTTCAACTGCACTACCCAACCCCCATAAAGAGTCCAAATCAGAACCTTATTTTCAAAACTGATTCCAAGAAAACCTTTGTTTCTCTGTAAAAGTGTTACATATTGAATGGACAATATTATCAATGGAGGGGGAACTAGTTATAGCAGGGGAGAGAAAAATATGAAAGCTGGTTAGTAAAAACAAAAAGTAAATAAATTCAGGTCACAAGCAGAAATTATGATGAAAAAAGGGAAATAATATAGTAAAGGAAATCAAGAGAAACTTTGAAATTGTTTGCATTCTTTTGAGTAAGGAGGAACCAAAAACATAGTAGGAAGTCAAACAAGTGGAAATGTGTCTTGCTAAATATTTCACTGTGGATATCTCACTGCTATTTGTCCTGGCACTAAAATAAGAAAATTCACATATAGGTGAGTGTCTTAGTTCAGGCGGCTATAATAATGTACCATAGACTGCATGGTTTGTAAACAACAAATTTATTTTTCATAGTTCTGGAGTCCAAGATTAGAGTGCCAGCATCATTGGGTTTGGTCAGGGCTCTCTTCCAAGTTGCAGATTGCTGATTTCTTCTTGTATCCTTACATGATGGAGAGTAGAGAGAGAAAGCAAGCTCTCTCATGACTCTTATAAGGGTACTCATCCCATTCATGAGGGCTTTATCCTCATCTAATCTAATCACCTCCCCAAAGCCCTACCTCCTAACATCAGCACATTGTGGAGTAGTGTTTCAACATATGAATTTTAGGGGAACACAAACATTCACTCCATAACATGAAGCAACAAGTAATTAGAAGTGGAGCCACAAGTTATTTATTGCCTCCATCTTAAGAAAGGTCTAGGAAGGATTTGGGGAGATAAACCAAACTTCAATATTAGGAAGGAGAAGACTTAAGTTAGGAACAAAAAAGTTAACTTGAACTAAAACCATCAAGTGGATCTCTACATTCTATAGGCCTGCTGTTTCTATCACTGGTGCTATTTAGATCCTTGTGGCAAAAAATAACAGAGTTGCTTATTCAAATTCTCTGACCCATTCTACTTGTTAGCACGACTGCTTGAAACAAAGGCCCAGGAGCTCAGGACTGGCTCTCCTGGCACCCTGAATGAGTTGGATGAAGTAGAACAACTGTACACCCTAGTCTTACCATGTCCCAGGACTGGACAGTGTCTCTAACCCAGACATAGAGTAGAGGGTTAACACAGACTTATTCCTTTCTAACAAGGAGAGTACATCAAATGGTCATGAAGCCTAAGAGTTTCTGCCAGTTACACTGGTTTCTTCTGAGAAAACTATTACTGGTAGATGCTTAACCAGAGGTTGGCATACTCTCTCCATTAGCCCAGGCCAAATTAGCCATGACTGGTTGAAGTGGAATTCTATACAGTGGGAAGTGATCTCTTGGGGTGACTTGACTTGAGAAATCTTCCTGATAGGAATTCTCCATATTGCCAATAACCAACTGTTCCAATCAGTTTTTATTTCCTGGGAAATGGAGTGCAAGATATACATACAGAACTGGCAATCCACTCAATAAGGAAGTAGAAATAAACAGGGAAAGAAAAAATCTGAGTCATGAAGGCAGCTCACTTCAAGTTTGTTTTTAGTTCATTAAAACTGCTATTATGAACATTTGAGCTATGAGTGAGGCATGGATATACAGTTACTGACAGGATTTCTACTCTTTCCTTACCTTCTAGAATATTCTAATAGTAAAGTCTCTATCACCTGAGGTAAAATAAACATGGATGTTTCTCTTTTTTTCTATCCAAGAAAACTGGTTAAAAAAGAGAACCTTAGAATTTTCAGAGTTGCCATTTTTGTCCAGGTGACCAGGAAGATCTTATCCAAATCTTAATGTTTAGCAGTTATGATAATTCTAATGGTTAGAATTCTGCTGGTTCTCCATCCTTATTTTTAATCATCCTGTGTATAAGTTTCAGAAGGTGCCTGAAATGGGTTGTTCAGTCTTTGAAGTCAGGCAGCCAAGAAACAAATACATCCAGCTTAGCAGAGTCTCCTCAAATCTGCCTTCTCAAATATTTTTATGGTGGACTTCAAATGTCAAGGTCTTAGGGTTTTAGCAATTTCTAATTTATCTCATGAAGAAACAATTGAAGTAAAAGTACCAAACAGCTGTCCAAAGTTCAGACACAATCTGACATGAACAATTCTGACCCCAGACACAGATGGAGAGCTGAAAAATCCATCAGGCATTGTGTCTGTGTTTCAAAGGCTGAAGTAGAGATGTTACTCTCTTAAGTGGGACAAGTAGTGGTCAACAGGGAAATTTTAGTATGACTCCTAAAAATTCCCTATGTTTCAATATTTCATAAATTTTACCATCAGATTTCCAAAGGGTAGATGCAATGAAATTGGTAGGAGAGTAAATATATACACAGAAGCCCCCTACTCTATCTTAATTCAAAATATAGCATTTACCTCATTATTCTCTACCACTCTTCCTCCTCTATCACCTAATCAAAGAAAGATTTAGAAAAACAAAATTAGCAGTAACTGGTTGGCAGACAGCATTATACAGCATCCTTTCAATCAGCAATTCAGACAGCTTTATCAACTTTCCCTCTTTCCACACCAGTCTCAACATGTACTCATTCAATAAAATGTTCTTTTATTGAGCACTGTTTGTGTCCCGTGTACCAGGCTAGGTACAAGGAATTCAATATTGAGCAAGATGTGTATGATGCTTGCCTTCTTACAATTTATATTCTTCCATTGGTTCTCAAGTAGAAAAAACATCCACCCACTATAGGGCCTTTGCATATAATTGGCAGCATCTTGGGTTGTCCAATGACTGGGATAATCTACTGGCATTTACTGAGCAACATATGGGATGATTTAACACAATGAATAATTGTCCTGACCAAAATGCCAACAGCTTTCTGAGAAATAAACAATTTCAACTAAATGTGTTAAGTGCCATTATAAATATTTTTTAATCTTTATTTCTTTTTGAGAGAGAGAGAGAGCATGAGAAGGGGAGGGACAGAGAGAGAAGGAGACACAGAATCAAAAGTAGGCTCCAGGCTCTGAGCTGTCAACACAGAGCCTGACACGGGGCTCTAACTCATAGACTGCAAGATCATGCCCTGAATCAAAGTCGGACACCCAACCAGCTGAGCCACCCAGGTGCCCCTACTAAGTGCTATTATAAGAGAAGCGCTGAATACCTTTGAGAACGCCTGACACAGGCACCAATACAGTTTGGAACCAAGTAGAAACAATTAAACTGAAAACAGACCAAAGGGAAGAATTATCTAGGTGGTAATAGGGTAGAGGAGCTGAGCTTCAGATAATTTGTTAAAATTACTGAATGCACAGATAAATTTATAAACTAAAGATGAATTGTTCTTATCACCCATTTTTAGCCACTAATTCTTGGGTAAAGGTAAAAAATGTAATGCTGTTTTAGTCATAAACATGGTCATTAAGTTTACATTTATATTATGTATTGCTTTAAGGAAGAGACAAAAATCTCTGAGAAGTTAAAGGTTTACACTAAATATTTCTAAGGACTAGAGCAGAAGCTTCTCTAGCTCACCTTCCCTTTCTCTTCGCTGTGTCTTTACACTTTATTCAATTCCACATTTCATTTATTAGAGAGCAGGAATACCTTTATCACTCTCCAGCGTTCAGAGTCTCCTCATTAATAACCAAAGCTGAAGGGGCAATAGGCTACATCTGAGTAAAATTATACCATATATTTATTATCACACATTCCCAAGTACTCCCAAATTCTCAAATCTTTCTATTTGATAGAAGGTCAGCTGTCATTTGTTCTCCTCATGTCTCAGGTCTAACTTGGCTGAAAACATTCTATCAAATAGAACCACTACCTTGCTTCATCCAAGACTTGTCAAATGTCCCCAGAGACCTGCTCTCAAATATCACTATAGGCAAGAATGGATGTCCCTCAGGGCTAGAACCAGAAACAGAGACCAGCAATGTCCAAAATGTGTTGGAAACCTATTTGAGTCAGTTTTTAAAAATTTTTTTAATGTTCATTTACATTTGAGAGAGACAGAGCATGAACGGGGGAAGGGCAGAGACTGAGGGAGACACAGAATCTGAAGCAGGCTCCAGGCTCTGAGCTGTTAGCACAGAGCCCGATGCGAGGCTCAAACCCACAAACTGTGAGATCATGACCTGAACCAAAGTTGGATGCTTAGCCAACTGAGCCACCCAGGTGACCCAAGTCAGTTTTAATTAAAAAGAAAGAAAGAAAGCAGGGAAGAAAGCGAGAAAGAAAGAAAAAAGAGAAAGTAAAGGAAAAGAAAAAAAGAGAAAAGAAAAGAAAAGAAAAAAAAGAAAAGGAAAAGAAAGGAAAGGAAAGGAAATGCAGATATATACTACTTCTCTGCAATCCATCTTCAGGTGATTTGAGGGAAAGTCAAAGGAGAGAAGAACAAGGAAAATGAGTTACATGCTTGTGGATGCTATCAATATTTTATTTGATACAAAGCATTCAAAACATCTAAAGTCATAAAATGTTACAAATGGAAGAATGTTAGAGCCCAGTATATTCAGTTCCCAGATGAGAAGGGTAAAAACAAGAGCAAGGAAAGGATGAATCCATGCCACCATGATGGTACTGGGCAGAGCCAAGACCAAAAGCATGGTACACAATGGTTAAGAGCATGAGATGTGGAGTCAGGCAATCTGGACTGATGTTCCAATTCAGCCACTGATTTCATCCCACTTAGCTTCAATTTCCTGCTAGGCAATTATAAGGATTCTAAAAATGCCTATATTGTGAGGCGAGTGCAAGCATTAAATAAGCCATGCACATAAAGTACTTAGCACAATGCTTGGCACATAGTAAGTGCCCAATAAATATTAGCTATTGGAATGATTGTCCATGGTAGACAGACACCCTAAAACACAAATCCTATCAGGTCGCTGAGAAGTTAGCCATATTACCTGGGGAAATCCTTCTCTCATTCAATTTAGCTCCACGACAGAGATTTGTCCTGAAGGCCTGAGCTAGAGATGGGGGGTAGGTTCTGGCTGCATTTCCAAAACTCCTCCATATACACTCTCAAACCCCAAACCAAAGACTTTACTATTAGATTCATCCTAGCATTCCCTGGAGGTGTTAGAAGATAATAATCACCCTTTTTGAATGTGAAAAGATGCCCAAGCAGACACTTTTACACTGAAAAACACCTTATATATCTTTATTCTAATTATATCTTGATTATAGAATCCTCGAACAAGGCCTTGCTCTTTTATTATTGTTAGCTTTTGGAGGGCCAGAAATTCCATTACAGTACTATGCACCTATCAAACTCAATGAATATTTGTGGAAAATGGGAAGGGAATCATTTACTGGCCTTTATGGCATGTTTTGGTCACATGAGGTTACCTTTATCCAAGAATTCTGTGAAACAATCATGCAACAGTACCTTCTACCCTTGAATTGATGGTAACAAAAGCCAACATGAAGTGAGCACTTTCTAGTCATCACTTTCTAGTCTAGCCATTCTAGGCAATGGGCAACCACTTAACATTATCTCCTCATACCAACTCTGGAGGAAAAAAAAAATATTATTATTCCCATTATTATCCTCACTTTACAGATTGGAACACCGAGGCTTAGACAGTTTAAGTAATTCACTCAAGATCACATGAGTAGTAAGTAATGATGCCAGGATTCAGGTCCAGGCAATAGACTCTTAACACTCAATCTTATGTTCTAAATACATTTTGGGTCTCTAAATGTAACAAACGAATTTCTAATTTTTACCATACTAAACTACTCTGGCGAACTCTCATAGTTCTTTTCCTTTGCCTAGGACTCTTACTCTTAGCCAAGGGAGTAAAAGTAGGATATGGCATGTTTTACTTTTTCCATAATCTAGCTTTTCAAGCATGTTTTATTTTTTCCATATCCTAAGCTTTCAATGCCACAGTCAGAGGTGGTCACTTGAAACACATGTGCATAAACACACCCAATATAAGTCAGCACATGGGCATAATTAGGACAAAGACAGAATGTACTAGAACTGTTGACATACCTTCAAATTGTTCTCCACCAAGGAAAATGGACTAAGCATGAAAGTATATATTACAAAACAGAGCAAAGCTGTGTGTTTACCAATAGTTGGCACAGTGAAGTTCAAACCCAAGACCAGACATTAAATATCATTATGGAAGGCACCAGAGCTGTCAAGTCCTTCCAAGGCCTAACAGCCAAATTAGCAATAAATTCTGACAGTCCAATCTATCAGCTCTGTACAGCCAATCTGATGGCAACATCACGTTTCTTTACAGGCCCAAGGAACATACATTTGCAGAAGGAAAGGGAAAAAAATGTACTTGATTAAATTTGGTTTTGAATAATTGGTTCATTGAAATTCTTAGGCTGAAGAAAAATGGCATTTCTAATTTATAGAAATCACTATTTGAAATATAGTTATGACTGCTCAGAGAACACCTGGAACTAAATAAATTTAAGTCAGCACATTCAAGAAAGCCATTAAAAGGTACCTAATGACAGCCCCTCCAATTACCACTCCAATAGAGCTGACGTGGAAAACTGCCAAAAGCCAGGCTACTCCACTGGCTGTGGTCACTGTGGGGCTTGATGTTTGGGAGCCCAGACAGGGTAGATCAAGGCCTCTCATGCCCACCCAGCAAGCCCAGGAGCTTGATAAGGCCTATGAAGGAAAATACCACATTCTGGGCAGGAAAGGGGGAGGGCTTTTTTTTTTTTTTTTAAATCCATTGGCAGCCTCAAAGCCTTTGTGGAAGGATTCTTTCATAGGTACAAGCTGCTTGTTTGCAAATATCCCCACTAATTTGTGCAGGATTGGCCTCCTGTTCAAGTTAGCCAAGCATCTTAGAGAGCCAGGAAGGACTAGTCCAGAGTCATCTGGCCATTGCAAAGCAAGTTGGAACATTATTTCATATAATATCTGAGTGAGAACGTGGAGTCCGTACCTCTCCTCCAGCCCTGTTCTATAAGGGTATTAATGTGTTATAGACTTTTTTATATCTCTTAATTGTGACACCAAAGTGCAGGTCAGCAGTATGGGAATGAAAACATCTTTAGGTCATCTGGCTAACTAAGGCCTCTGCAGATGAGTCAGGAGGTCAGCCAAGGTTCTCACATGAAAGAATGAACTTTTCTTTTTCTGCTTTGCACAGACTAGTAAACCATAGACAACTGGTATAGGGGATATGTGATAGGTGAGAAATATCTCCCTTGTTTTTCAAATAGCACAGACTTTAGCTGAAACAAACATAAACTCATACTTTTTGTTAATTCATTTGTATTTGATAGATGGGAGTCAGGGTTGGGCATAGGGACACAAGATTTATCTGCAGTTTATAAGAAAAAAGCCTGTAGGTGTCAATAATAATGGAACCAATAATGTGTGTGGTTATCACCTGTGCTACCTTAAACCTGTGCTGCATTCACAGATGTGTAATGTCTAGGACAAGGAAAGCTGAGTCTCACTATATGCCACCTTGGTCATACTAGGTCTAGTATATTATATTCACATCTGAACTCCACATTTTAAGAGGCAAGGTCTAGAACGCAGGCAGAGAACAACCAATAGGATTAAATGTTTGGAAACCAATATAATAACATCAGCAACAGCAATAGCTACTCCATTCTACAGAAGAAGACACGGGTTTGGAGAGAAACTTTCCTAAGGTCATATAACTGGTAAATGATAATGCAGAATTCAAATTTGAACTCGTCTGTCCCATGCTCTACTGCATAATGTGTATTTGTTTTCTTAGTCACACCAAGAATGGCCCATATTTGAGCCCATATTTGTCTTCTTTTTTTAAATAATAAAAACCATATATATTCACAGTCTTTAATATGATGATTTGATATAAATATACAGAGTGAAATGCTTTCTACAACCATTCTAATTAACATATTACATGAGAAGAGCAAATTTTTGACCTGTAAAAGCATGGGAATATCCTGCAATTGCCTTAGTAGAGCCTAATCCTAGAAATGTACCAGCTTCAGAAAAACAATGAAATTTGGTGACATGTATTTCTGTGATGAGAAAACATAGCTCCTGTCTTTTGATACGACGTGGCCCATTTGTGAAATTGCATCTTTGGGGAGTAAAATGAAACCCTGCTTTGAAAGAAATGAGGCCAAATTGAAAGATGTCCTTCTGGAAGCATTTTAAAAAGCATGAAATGGCATCTCTGGTCTTATCATACCCAGTCTCCTACCCAGTCTCCTAGTCAAATAGGCCCCCAGTTACCACTTTTAGGAACACTCACTGGACACAAACCAGAATATGGGCAGAATTGGATACACATGCAATTTGCCCTTGGCGATGCTGTGACAGACACAGAAAAGCTACAAGGTGTGAGGTTAGCAGACAGCCTCCAGCTGTCAGCCTATCCAGGACCTGCCTCAGCTCCAGAGAGTCTACTCAGTGAGGTCATGCTTTTCCCAGATTGGCCTGTATCCAGTGGCTAAGCAAAGTGAAGGTAGAAAGCCCTGCCCTTCCTCTTCAGCTCGGAGCAGGACATTATGCAGGACAATACTTACTCCAGCACTCCCCTCAGGGTTAGTCACAGTTTTGTGGTGTCTGTGTCACAGTTTGACTTCTTTCCCTACCCAATTTTGTTTGCTCTTAGCCTTTACAAGCATCGATCTCCAGTAAATATCTTGTACTCAAACTCCATATTAGCATCTTCTGAAGAACCCAACCAGTGACAACTACCTCTTTTTGTTCTGTGACTTTAGTCCTCTTAATTATACCTTCTTTTAGCCTGTCATCCCCAAATAAGATAGTATAGTTTGTTGGATGGTATAATAAGATGGCTTAATTAGCTGAAAGCCTGTGGCCCAATTTTCATTTATTGTCCAAAGCATGACTTAATATAAAAAGTACAGGCTTTACAGATAAACAGTTTGGGATTCAAATTCCCTGGCATCAACTAGCTAAGTGACTTGGGGCATGGTATTTAATCTGAGCCTCAGTTTTCTCCTTTATCAAGTGGTGATAACACCATCTATCTAATAAGGTTGTTGCAAGAATTAAATGTAATTACGTATGCAAAGCACCTGACAATGCCTGCTGCATACTATGTGTCTAACAATTGCCTGTTCATTCTTATGGTTCCTATGACACTTGACATACACTTCCTTTGTATTCTCTTTTAATTTTTCAGGTATTTATTTCTTACATCTCCCATGAGAACAGCAGGGATTGTGTTTTGTTTACTACACCTGAATCTTTTATAAGGTGCCAAAGTTGGATTGAAATATACTAAAGGTGCCCACTCTATAATGGCCAACTTGAAACTGGGTTCTTGATGTGTCACAGGTGTAACGCTGCACTGCATATGTAGATGTATAAAGTCTTCAAAGTTGATTTTGCCTTCTACTCAGCACTGCAAGACCAAACGAATAATGGTTAATAACATGCTGTAGATATTGTCATTGGTGCACCAATGTCCATTCCAACCCAGATAACCATTCCAATCCAATCACTCCACTCAAGTCCCCCAGGACTTAGATGGTCCAAAATTGGACACAGGCTTTCACTTGGTCCAAACAGATTGGAGAAAAGGAATCATAATGCTGTGTTGTTTAGGAGATTTCCTTCTCTCTCCCAATGGATGTAAAAAAGGAAGCATGATGCTTCAATTTACATACAGCTGCCAGGAAAACCAGTGCCATGGGAAATCACTGAGCAGACTGAAAGCTCCTAGGTTTCTTATGACATTGTTCAGTTGTTGAATCAGTGAAATGCAAAGCCTGCACCACCTCTTGTCTTCCTGTTATATGAGAGAATAAATGTCCTTATTGTTTAAGCCATTTGAATCTGAGATTTTATTATTTTGAATCTGCAAGTGAAAATATCCTGAGGGGCAAGAAATATTCAATATATAACCACACCTACCCAGGGTGTCTTTTAAGCTCTGGGCTACATTAGAAAAAAGTCATCTACTGGAGAGGATGTGGAGAAATGGGAACCCTCTTGCACTGATGGTGGGAATGCAAACTGGTGCAGCTGCTCTGGAAAACAGTGTGGAGGTTCCTCAAAAAATTAAAAATAGACCTACCCTATGACCCAGCAGTAGCACTGCTAGGAATTTACCCAAGGGATACAGGAGTACGGATGCATAGGGGCACTTGTACCCCAATGTTTATAGCAGCACTCTCAACAATAGCCAAATTATGGAAAGAGCCTAAATGTCCATCAACTGATGAATGGATAAAGAAATTATGGTTTATATACACAATGGAGTACTATGTGGCAATGAGAAAGAATGAAATATGGCCCTTTGTAGCAACGTGGATGGAACTGCAGAGTGTGATGCTAAGTGAAATAAGCCATACAGAGAAAGACAGATACCATATGTTTCACTCTTAGGTGGATCCTGAGAAACTTAACAGAAACCCATGGAGGAGGGGAAGGAAAAAAAAAAGAGGTTAGAGTGGGAGAGAGCCAAAGCATAAGAGACTCTTAAAAACTGAAAACAAACAAGGTTGATGGGGGGTGGGAGGGAGGGAAGGGTAGGTGATGGGTATTGAAGAGGGCATCTTTTGGGATGAGCACTGGGTGTTGCATGGAAACCAACTTGACAATAAATTTCATACATTAAAAAAAAAGAAAAAAAAGAAAAAAGCCATATATTCTGACTGCGTTCCTTAATCAGAGACTAGGAAATTGAGGCTCACAAAGGCTGAGAGAGTTGCCTGAGAAAACAGAACTCATAAGTAGCATAGTAGGAACAAGAACCTTAAACTTCTTGACACCCAGCATCCAAGCATTAATCCATTCATTCAACAGCATTTATGGGATCTACTATGTGCCAAGCACTGCTTCAGCATCATATTAGTTTCCAACATGTATGATGGAAATGAACTCTTATGACAATATTTGTAATTTGAGCCAAAGGATAATAATATGTGTTTCACGAGGTCCTATTATGAGAGAGCTATTTTGTAGAATGCTACAGACACTCTTTACCAACCAGAAAGTAAGAGTGACCTAAGGAAGAGATTGAAGAGATGTCAAGCTGGTGGGAAAGACTTACCAGATTTAAAAGAAATTCCACTGCACTTAGAGGAGAGAGATATTTAACAGGTTTACCTGTGCTTATTCACTTTTTCTTGCTAAAAACTATAAAATGTATTCCTATAAAAATCATGTAAAAATGAAACAGAAGGGAAATAAATGTCATTTTACTTAAGGCATATATACTGGAGCTCAAGTCAGGAGTGCCACATTATATAAACCTGGCTAAAGAATATTTCTCACTAAAAGGGATTTAGGAAAGAAGAAGAAAACTGGTACCAATTTTTCAACAATGACATCAGCAAAGGTTCACATAAAGTGTGTCAGCTATGCTAACATAAGCATAGCATTTTGAAAGCTGATGTTCCTCACTGGAACAAGGAGCAGCTAAATTCATTGTAGC
Source organism: Puma concolor (assembly GCF_028749965.1). Taxonomy (NCBI): domain Eukaryota; kingdom Metazoa; phylum Chordata; class Mammalia; order Carnivora; family Felidae; genus Puma; species Puma concolor. Next base: position 125,200,180 of record NC_141668.1, on the reverse strand, counting down.
TTCAACTCGACCAGAAATATCTCAGTGACCTTGAGCAGGGCAGTCTCCAAAAAGACATGAGCACATGGGAGCAAAGCTGGATAGCACTGTCCTGACTAAATCATTCACAATGCTTCCTACATGCACAGCCCCTTTGGAGGGAAGTAGTTTCTTGAGCAGAGAAGGCCATCTTCTGTACAGAGAAGTCTGGTCTCACTCTAGCTACAACTTTTTGAACTTGACCGAAGGGCAGTCAACTTTCAGACCAGCCATTGATTTCTGGAGGTGGCTCAACATGAAAATCTCTGTTTAACAGAGATGCTGAAGATTGGAACTTCTGAGTTTGTAGAGGGAGTAATGAGTTGTGAGCAACACATAATAATGATTTCATGAAGACACCAAGGACTTCTACCAGATGTCAACACCTTGGGACAAGTAGAAGGAAAGTTTCTAAGGTAAATAAGGGCTTACACATCATCCATGGACCCCCTGCCTCAGAATCACCTATGGGCCAGACTCCTAATATCCACCCAGAACCACCAGATCAGATTCCTGGCGATAGAGTCCAGACATTATACTTCAACAAGGGATTATCATGCACAGATGAAGTTTAAAATATTAATCTCATTCAGACACTTTATCTTACTAGTGAAGAAACTGAGGCACAGAGAAGTCACAAAGACAAAGCAAAACTCACTTTATGCATTTATTCACCTTTTCTACTGGAGATGTGGCCTCTGATTGATGGCTTCATTCACATGCCTGGGCATCTGCATTCTGCTTGCAATGTATTTCCTTTCTTGTGATACAAAACATGCTGCCATTAGTTTCCTCATGGCTTGAAGGTGAGGGGGAACAGAAAGAGAGGGCAGGGAGTAGCTCTGGCCAGACCTCTGAACTGCCACTTACCAACCCAGAATAAGAGGTAGAGCAATAAGAGGCCAGAGAAGGAAAGAAAGGGGGGAGAAAAGTATTAGAATGAAAAATGTAGCCTAGTCTCTCCAATAATCTCAGAGAAACCTCAGGGAATTTAAGCTGTCAAAGCAATAAACAATAATAATATTTGTAATCTTTAAATGAAGTATTTTACAACTTACAAAGTGTTTAAGAACCATTTTTCCCTGATGTGACCTCCCTACTCTGCTTCTCCTTAGGTACTCCCTATAGTCACTGAGGGCTGATAGCTCTTAATACCAGCGAATGGCCAACACCTTGGTTCCCACCTACCGTCTCTACACCAGCAGAGGCCCACAGAGGAGATGTAAAAGAAGAGGGAGGAAGGCAAGGCCTGGTTATATATAGTTTTGCAGAATAAAGTGGGAAAGTGTCCCTTTCCCCACCATGTGTGCAGTGGAGAGTGACACCAGAGTTTCAAATAGTTAATCCTGCGAATGTTCCTGGGAAATCTGCCACATAGTCTGGGTTGTTGGATAAAGCATTCAGCATCACTGACGAAAACACTACATGGGAAGCAAATCTATGTATATGCAGGGAGAAAAAAGCCCCTCCATGTGAGGTAATAAATATAAAAGTCACCATCAACAACGACCCAAGGAACAAAAGAAACCTGAATCAAAATGACAGGCTGCTTAAGATCAGTAAACTATAAATCCAAATATTTAAATGTTTAAAGATATAATGTAATTTCCCTTTCAGTCTACTTAGTCTCTGCCAAGAACATCACAGGATTCTTTAATAATGGCTGATGGGTTTGCTTGCAAACAGAGTCCCATAGTCTGTATTAATATAGATGTTACTGGTGCATGTCACATTTTCCTCACATATATAAACTTGCAATGCATTAGATTCCTGTCACCATTAAAATGATTAATAGCTATTCTTCAATATATTTTATTTTTTTCTAATTGTCATAAAATTCCATGCCTGCAAGTGTTATGCTTTCTTCCTTTTTTCCCACTTAATTCTATTTTAAGTGATGCTATTAATGATATTTCTCTACTTGAAATAATTAGATAATCTAAAACTGAGAAATAAGCACTTTCCTTTCCTCATTGTTTTCCCTCTTCTTTATCTCTAACAGCCCCAGGAGATCACAAACATTTGTCCTTTGGGCAATATCAGCAGTTAATGATTCATGTTCAAAGGCTCAAAGTTGTCTAATTAACAAAAACCAATGTTTTACAGAAGCCATTTTTGCTTTCAAGTTAATAGCACACAGTATATATATACAAACACTGGATTGCATGCAAGTCTCCAAGCTTATGGTATGCTATTAATTCAAAACTGCCCAATTTCATTTTATCTGCCCCAAACTTCAATCATTAAAAATGTACCATTTTCATTTAATTCTGTTCTGATTTATTGGTGGCTTTACAGTACAGTTCACACATCACATCATCGTATAATATGCTCATAAAAATCACTTTTCAGTTATTATTAAAATATGCACTTGATTAATGAAAATAATATTAGCATATTTTCCATAAAGCAAATTCTTAATAGTATCCATTACTAACAAAATCAGAATCTTTTAAATAGTCCCATCATCCTCTTTGTGTAAATGGTGCCATAGGCTAAGTATTTCCTAGACAGCAGACATTCAGTAAAACTTGTGGTACTTTACCACTGGGACATCATGAATTTTTATAGAGAGACTGACTTTTAAATGATAAATATTGACATTTCTAAAATACCAGTGGCTCTGAAATCAGCAACAATCCAAACAAAACAGATAAAACTTTTGTAGCATCATCATGATCTTAGATTTCAAACCAAGGTTGATCCCAGGGAATGAAGTGCTTGTTCTTCCACAATATCTGAATACTGTGCATGTCCAGTTACTATAACTACTCACTTTTTTTAAGTTTATTTGTTTATTTTGAGAGACAAAGTGAGAGTGGAGAAGGCACAGACAAAAAGAATCTCAAGCAGGCTCCACATTCTCAGTGCAGAGCCTGATGTGAGAGGGCTCAAACTCACAAACCAGAACCTGAGCCAAAATCATGACCTGAGCCAAAATCAAGAATCTGATGCTTTACAGGGTGAGCCAACCAGGCACCCCTAACTTCTCACTTTCTTGTATGGGTTCACAGTAGCGGCAGGGATTGTATCTTTGCATCTTTCCAGTGGTTACAGCCTAGTGGTTAAGAATATATTTTCAACTGAAAGCTCTCTTAGTTTGAACTTAGTCTTCATGCTTTGTACTTTATGTAAGTTGGATAGGTTACTGAAACTCTAAGTGCAGTTTTCTTATCTGATAAGTGAGCATGAGAGTATCTATTTCTCTCATAAAACTGATGGGAAGAATAAAGGAGATATATTTAGAGTGGTTTGGTTAATACTCACCAAATATTAGTTATTATTATTTGCACCCCTAGTATCCACAACCCAGGAATGAGAATATAAGTCATTCATGTTATTAAAAGAATAAAATAATAAATTAGGAAGACAAATACTAGTATTCTTGTTTATAGATGAGTTAAACCTGCTTCAGCAAAGTAAAATAATGTGCCCAGTGTTCATCAGCTAGTAAATGACAGAACTGGTTTTCAAACTTGGGTCAATTTATGTCCAAACTGTAGCAAAAGATTTGCTGTCTCCTAGAAAAATCTTTGAGCTTGCTATTGATTGAGCCAATGCCTACGTTTCAAAAATGAACCAAGTGTTGTTGTTGTTGTTGTTTAAAGAACGATTAAAAAAATATCAGGCAGAAATGTCATGGGCCTCTCTCCCAAATCACTGCCAATTTATCTGCTAAGGAGCAATAGCTATGAAATTGGGACTTTGTTCCCAAATACTCTCCCAAACTCAGAAAAATGGGGGACAGATGATATTCTGACAGCTAACTTTCTCACGTAAGTCTCTGCCACTCTCAATCTTTGTCAAAATGGGTTTCTCATAATTAAGAAGCATGATTCTCAGAGGAGACAAGTGGCAACTCAATAGCTCAAAATCTGCTGAAAATTCTACTGCATATTGAAGTGCCCACACACTTGAGCATTCTTACTCATTTCTCCAATCCCAAAGGCTTTGCTTAGTGAAGAGAGCAAGAAAACTATCTACACAAGAGCACTTTAAGTAGGTGTTCTCATTCTTCAGTGATAATTACTTGAGTTACTACTGATACCGCTGATATGGAGAAAAGAATATTTTACGAGAAGGAAATGAGTTCATTTATTAACTCTAGGTAGATGAAATCCTTCATATTTGTTCATCTAGTAGAAGTTATTACTAAGATCAATGTTCTTTATACATACATTTTATACAAGATCCAAGTTTCACTCTTAAAGCCCTGCTACGGTATCACCCTAATAGATATGTAACTTTTCTTCCTGTGGTCTCGCAACTGAGGCTACAAGTTCCATATAAGTGTTTTTAATTGTACTTGATCTATCTACATTTAAAGGACTTCACTCTCAAGTCATATGCTTACAAGATTTATCTTTTCCTTTCATACCTTGTATTCATCAAAGGGAATTAGGTCTCATTCTCCCAGAGCTAAAAGAGATGATATAATTTAAAATATTAAAGAATTAGTCATTAACAAGTTGCCCGAAAAATGTGATGGGTGACGTTCATGCATGCACTCATTAATAAGTGAGTACTAAGCTGCTATAACGTGCAGGAGGCATATCCTGGAGATAATGAGATCTTAGTCCTAAACTCCTCTCTAGTACTAATTACTAAAACAATGTAACAATGGCTGTAGGACATTTGGAGATTGAAAAATAATTCTAGACCAATCTATTTGTTTTTGTTGAAGGCAACAAAGGAAGATTTCTGAACATTCACGTTTCACAAAATACACCTCCCAGGTATCCTGATATTAGAAGTTATTGGGAGGTCAGAATAGAACCAAAGTTTACAAAGAAAAACTATCAACACTTTAATATCTGTACTCTCTGTATGCCTTTCCTCCTGTTAATAAGAAAGCGTCCTCATTCCTAAAAACAAACAACCTATTTCCTCACCTTCTCATAGACGTTTTTTTCTATAATCAATGTGTCCTTCTCTTGCATTATTTTCAATAGCATACAAACATGCTTTATGTTACCTATGGAAAAAATGGGTATGTAATGCAGGATTCAGGGGCTAGATTACATTACCACTTCTAAGTATTCACTACATCTTCCTTAGAATGTTAAGTACACATATTTACCTTTTACCGTGTGAGGTACAGGGCCTTCTGGAGAAGTGTACTTGTCTACCTCATTGTCATTGGGCTTAGCCATGTAATTGGCTTTGGCCAATGGGATGTGAACAAACATCAACTATGGCAAATCCAAGCAGAAGATTTGAGACAGTGCATAGTAGAGTTCTGTCACTTGCTCCCTCCTTCTTCCATCAAAGGAGCATGCCCAAGTTTGGGACAGCCCTGTCAGCTTGTGTCCAGAAATCAGAAGACTCAGGGTATACGGCCATAGCTGACCTCTAGCTACTGAATTAATGTAATCAATTTTTTAAAAAATGATTTTGATTGTTTTTTTTTATCATTGCAGTATAACCCCATTAACCTCTCCCCATTCATATTACTCTGCTCTACTTCCTAGCAAAATTCTTGAAAAAACTGTCTATTTGAATATATTTCTATTTCTTCACTTTCTATCTTTCTATTAATCCTCTACAATCAGGCTTTGCACCTCACCCCCCAATTCCACTGAAATCACACTTAGCAAGGTGTTTTGCTTATCTCCAACACCAATGATAGTTTCTCTATCCTTCTCTGGCTTGACCTCTCAATGGCATTTGGCATGGTTGTCCACTCCCTCCTTTTTGAAATATTCCCATCTCTTCATTTCTTCAGATTTACCTTCCATTTCACTGGCCATTCCTTCCCAGACACTTTTGCTAGTTCTCCTTCCTCTTTTCAATCATTGAAATGTGAGTACACCAAAATGTGTCCTTGGTCTTCTTTTCTGTTTATTTATTTTTTTTTTTATTTTTTTTTCAACGTTTATTTATTTTTTGGGACAGAGAGAGACAGAGCATGAACGGGGGAGGGGCAGAGAGAGAGGGAGACACAGAATCGGAAACAGGCTCTAGGCTCGGAGCCATCAGCCCAGAGCCTGACGCGGGGCTCGAACTCACGGACCGCGAGATCGTGACCTGGCTGAAGTCGGATGCTTAACCGACTGTGCCACCCAGGCGCCCCTTCTTTTCTGTTTATACATTCTCCCAAATGATCTCATCTGGACATTGGTTATTTATTTGTTAGTTTTTGTTTTGTTTTGTTTTATTTTACTGTATTTTATTTTATTTTAGAGACAGAGCACGTGCATGAGCTGGGGAGGAGGGCAGAAGGAGAGAGGGAGAGAGAATCTTACTATTCTTCTCAAATAAATGCATTCTAAGGTTAAAAAGTTTTCTTCTGAATACAGCTTTATTCTACATACTTTTTATTTGTCTGGAAATGTTTTTAATTTGCTTTCATTTTTGAAGGATGTTTTTGCTCTGAATTGATTTTGAGGTTGTAAGTTCTTTTGCTTTAGCATTTCAAGTATGTCATCCCATTTTTTCTTGGATTTTATCACTTTGTGAAGTCACTTTTCAATGTTATTGTTGTTTCTGAAAAGGTAATATTTTTCTCTAGAAGCTCTTAAGATTTTCTCCTTGCTTTTTCTCTTTTATTAACAGTTTTACTGTGTTGCTGCCTAGGTGAGATTTTCTTCATACTTCTCTTCCTGGGAGTTTATAACACTTTTCAGATCTATGGATTAATGTCTTCCATTACTTTTGGAAAATTCTCAGCCATCATCTCTTTACATTGGGACTTTATTCTCTTTCCTCTACCCTTCTAAGATACAATTACCCTTATATCAGACCTCTTCATCATGTCCCTTATAGCATACTAAAGATGGCCAGGTTATTTGCCCCTCTTCCCATCAAGGAGCAGAATCTATTTTTCCTATGACCTTACCTTCTTGTAATCTGGACTGGCCCTGTGATGTGATTTAATTATGAGTGCTTCATTTCTGCAGCAGGTAAACAGTGTATGGTCCCTGGACCAGCCATAAAAACATCATCTAGAACTTGTTAAAAACGCATATTTTTGGACTTATTCCAAATCTACTAAATTAGAAACCGAGATGATAGGAAACTGTGAGTGTTTTGTGGCAAATTCCCTGGGTGATTTTGATGCATGATAAAGTTTTAGAATAACTGTCTAGGCAATGGTCATTGGTCCAAGAGATGATCAGATGAACTAAGGAGGACATTTGATTTCTTCTCTATGATTGTATGAACCCTAGAAGGAGGAAGCTCTCTTCTCCTAGTGGCATTGCTAAGGTTGTATGATATAACCCTGAAGCTGTTGACAGCCATTGTCTTTTACTTCGTAGAAAAAAAGTCCCTATGGAGTGGGACAGAATGAGACTGACACAAGGTTAAGAGAGAGCCGAGACAACTTTGTAAGAACCCTGAATCCAATTGTGCCTAAAGCTTCAGATTAGTCCTTAACTTTTTAGTTATGTGAACTTTTTTTTTTCCCTCAAGCTAGTTTGATTTAGTTTCTGCACTTAGAACTAGAGAATCCTGACTAATACACAAGAAAACGTCCACTTCCTCTTCCAAACGATAATCTCATGCAGTGCCCCTAACATATAAAATAGATAATTACAGGTCTTCTCTGAATGGAGCAGAGATAGAAAACTTTGAATCTTACCATGTGGCTTTTCCCAGGCCTCCCTCAGCAACTCCTGGAGACTTTTCTCAGAACAACCCTAAAGTTCTAGGCAATGTAGATTAAAACCTTTTGGGTAGATTATGACATAACTTCTTCTGCCTGATTTCAGTTGCAGCTGTGATGGAAAGTTGCTTAAAGTTGCCCAACTCAAGCATCCTGCTGTGTGTCTCTGCTTGTCTGTCACTGGGCTTTCTCTCAAGACACTAGGTTTCATAGAAGTTCATGCTTCTGAGGTCAAGCTTCTAGAGGGATGGGTACAAAAGTGTCCTGGTGTTACATCCTGTGGAAGCACATTTCTTAGACACATTTTCTATAATTCCAGACGATCTCCAGTGGGATTGGGCTCTAGGGACCCATGGAAGTAACAAGATCAATGCTATATCTTCTTTTTCCTTTTTTCCCTTCCTTATAGCTTATTTGTGTGTGTGTGTGTGTGTGTGTGTGTGTGTGTGTGTGTGTGTGATTACTTCCAAAATAAGCCACCTATACCCAGTCCTTTTCTCTGATTCTGCTTTTGAGAAAACCTAAACTAAGACACCAATGTTATAAAGTATAAAACTGGGTGTTAGAGTTAACTTATGAAATAGGCTTAATCATTTCCTTTGTCCAGGCCTTAGATGCTTCATTTGTAAAACAAGGACATTGAACTAACTGCTTACTTAGTTTATTTTAGCTCTGAATTATCAGGTTCCTTCTCGCTTTTATGTAATTCTTCATACTGTTTCAGAATATTTGTGAATAATTACACATGAAATGAGAATGATGAGGATGGCCAATCTGAACATACAGGCCCTTGTGGTTTTTCCCTCTTTTCTAAACACCTTTATTCATTTTTCTCCATATTTTTCCTCCAGATGACGTGTCTCACACTTCTCCTTGGTTGGTCCTTGTAGATGTGGACCCAGAAAAACAAGGAGATATGCCCAGCCCTGAGCAGACTACACAGGGCTATTTTGACATGCCAGAAGCTCTCAAAACCACTGATATTCAGAGCCTCGTGTGTATGTAGGACATAAAGATTGAGAGTAAAAACAAGTATAGACCAAATACAATCAACTATCTGGTTGGCTAAACACAGCATAATAGACTTAGTACTTTAGGGCTGGAGCCAAAAATACTCAACAAAAAATGGCTTCAATTTCATATTGATTAAAAAAAATGGAATGTTACACCTGGGGATCCAGCTATAGATTTCAATCTACTTTTCCTTGTAACTTGAGACAAATTGAAATCTATGATAATGAACACAATTAGGAAGGGAAAGTCTGTTCTCTTCTTCCTTTAGCAACTAGAAATGATCAATTTTAAACTATATTGTTGTTGTTGTTTCACATGGTGGTGGCTTCCAATGGGGCCTTAACACAATGATTATGTTGATTGCTGTCCGGAAAAGAAGAGATGGAAGAGATGTGTTCTGTTTTAAAAGGAAGCAGGAGGACTGTGGAGGCTGTGACACAAAGGACATTCCTGCATACTGTTGTTGTCAGGCGAGAGATTCCCCCCACACTCTCCAAGGACTTCCCTTGGGCTGGTCTTAACACAAGAGGGTTAGCAACCACCTGCAGAGGTTGTTTAAGGGATTCATAAAATGAACAAATCAGGAGACTAAAGATGCTGGAGAGGATGTGGAGAAACGGGAACCCTCTTGCACTGATGGTGGGAATGCAAACTGGTACAGCCACTTTGGAAAACAGTGTGAAGTTTCCTCAAAAAATTAAAAATAGATCTACCCTATGACCCAGCAATAGCACTGCTAGGAATTTACCCAAGGGATACAGGAGTACTGATGCATAGGGGCACTTGTACCCCAGTGTTTATAGAAGCACTTTCAACAAGAGCCAAATTATGGAAACAGTAAATGTCCATCAACTGATGAATGTATAAAGAAGTTGTGGTTTATATACACAATGGAGTACTATGTGGCAATGAGAAAGAATGAATTCTGGCCTTTTGTAGCAACGTGGATGGAACTGAAGAGTGTTATGCTAAGTGAAATAAGTCATACAGAGAAAGACAGATACCATATGTTTTCACTCTTATGTGGATCCTGAGAAACTTAACAGAAGACCATGGGGGAGGGAAAGGGGGAAAAAAGTTACAGAGAGGGAAGGAGGCAAACCATAAGAGACTCTTAAAAACAGAATAAACTGAGGGTTGATGGGGAGTGGGAGGGACGGGAAAGTGGGTGATGGACATTGAGGAGGGCACCTGTTGGGAGGAGCACTGAGTGTTGTATGGAAACCAATATGACAATAAATCTCATATTTAAAAAAAAAACTCCACCAATGGATATTAGTTACGGTCCAGTTATGTGGCTACATCATGGATGATTTTTGTGTGCAAAATTGTAAATTTAATTAAATGAAGAAAGTTACTACTTATGCTTTATTTATGGATTTTTCATGCCAGAAAAAAATAACAAAAATAAGTTTCAATACTAATAAAATATAACAAAATACAAAACAAACAAAAAAAAGGGATTCATGCAGAGTTTCTTTCGATGGGTTTTCGCTTACTCCATTTAGTGCTTAGCGTTTGAAATTCCTTTGAGGTCAGAGCCCTTTCTTTGCTAAGTAAAGAAAAACTCCAAGGGAAAACACCCTTCTAGAGTTATAGTGCAGAGTCCTGAGTTGGGAGTCAGGAGCCAGAATTTTTGTCTTTGCTCTGCAGATAAATAATTTTGTGAAATCAGGGAGGTCACATAACCTTTCTCTGGTTGGGTCTCCACATCTCTAAAATGAGTGGGATTAGAAACAGTGATTTCTGTCATCCTTTGCAGCTCTAAAATCTGGATTATTGATGGGAAATAATGCTAATATTTAAATGGCAGATATTTTTTTTTTTCTTAGAGTGGATCAGACGAGGAGAGGTGAGTATCCAGGCTTAGAGAATCCGAAAGTGGCCATGGATAGAGAAAGGATGAAATGTGTTTCTTTACAAGTTTTACCTCTCATGCTTATTACCATCCCATCTGCAACAATGCATGAAATGACATAAAATATAGTAGGAGGCTTAGAATAGTCTAAAACTAATAACTTTTATTGAAAGACAGACCTAGGTTCTAATCCTGACTCTGTCACTTATATGTGGTCACCGTAAGTTATCTCACAGTTCTGAGCCTCAGTTTATACACCAATAAAATGAGGATAATAATACCTTCATTAAGGGGTGTCAATGATCCTGGGAAGTGATGGTCAGGAGGAAATACTCACTGGGAGGAAGATTATAAAGTTTTATAAGACAATTTTGTCCTCTGAATGACATTGTGTGTCTCTCTAGTTACAGAAGATGATAGAGTTCTTCTATCTGCAGGGTATTAATGTGAAAGATGGAGGGAGTCACTGGGCGTGCTAATGCTTTGGTAATTACACCAACAGTTAAGTTACATTATTATTGCTCAATGCTGTGTCATTTCAAAGATGGCAACCAGTGTTGATATCATTAGAGCTTGCAACATTTTCCCAAAGTGGTGATGCATCACAGATCTCATCAATATCACTTTGAAGATGGACTCAGATCCAGACACATGAAAAGCAAAAGCATGGTTATGGATCATTGCTGTGCAGCATGTGGGCTGTGTTCACACAGAAACAGTCTGAAATAACTGAAAACACTATTTTGATGAGAATAGTCTGCAGTGAAACCCATGCTTATTATTAACACTCATGCTAATGTCAAAAAATCTTATTAATTTTGTTGTATTCTCATTGATTTGTTAAATGTAAAGCTTCAACCATAGCAAAGAGTAAAACATCTAAGGATATATTTTAGTTGACACTGGAAATTCATCATTCCACAATGTGCTCTTTATACCTCGGAGATGATTTGATGATTAAAAAAAAAAAAACCCGCTAGTATAATCCCTGATTTTTTATTAAAAGGCTTTTAAATTCTTCTCTAGACACATGACTCCCCATCTTTCTAGTATTATGTGATCAGTCTCAAACCAAGGGCATTTGAAAATTCATCTTAACTCTGCGGATGATGGAGTTTGAAATTCTTAAAACTTCTGAAACAGTTTTGGCCTAATATGAGGACCACTTAAATTTAAAATACTGCAACTTTTCAGCTCTGCCTATTATCAAATCAACAAAATTTATTCCTCCTTTTATTTCCGTGTAGTAGGAATAATATTTAGATTTCCCACAGCTCATTCCTGCAGGCTGGGGGATTGAGATGCAGATTACTTATGGCTACTACGAAAAGTTAGTGTAGGAAAACATGCAAGTTTCCATCTTAACTTCTTATGTAACACTGAATACCAAGTACGTACATGTGGAAAGGAAATAATCATCTTCATTCTGAAGATTACTGATGAGCATGACAAGGTCCCAACTCACAGCATCCCTACAAAATCATTTTATTAAGAAAAATTTCTTCTATTGATAGAGAAACAGTGGGCTGTATATTTCTGTTTCAGTAGAAAACTACCCAGCTTTTATTTAATTACCGTGGAGCGCCTTTATCCATTATAATGGATGTACCATCAAGCAGCAACCAGATTTATTTCCTGAAACACGGGAGCTTTGCAGTGTATAGTAAGTAGAATGTTTCTGTTAGCAGAGAATAAAAACAGCTGAAGGAACTTAGTGATGTAAAGCATGCCATTGGACCTCTTATAATTGTATTCTATTTGCTAAAATTTCAAAATGAGATGATAAGGGAGGAGGAAATAGTATGGGAGGAGACAGAAGAAATGATGAAAGAAAAGGAGACAGAAATAACTTGAATTGTTTCTGCTTTGCAGCTTGTTGAATCCTTTCAAGGATTTCCTGCATGGTTTGGTTGGTATTCTGATTATGAGATGGTTGGATGCTAGCTGTGAGCTCATCACAGGGTGATCATCTTGGTATATTACTGTATCACAAAGCTGTTATCTGGTTAAATTAGTCTTGCCTGGACATCTCTGCTCTGGCAGGATAAATTTGTGAGACATTAATTTGTTTTATTATGGCTGATGTGAAAGAATTGGTATGACTGGGAGCTAGATGTGTGATATTTACAAATGATGGTCTCTTTTTTCACAATGTAGCCTAGTCTTTTGTGTTCTCTGTCTCAAGAGCATTTCCTAGGGCAAACATAGAAGTTGTTTGAAGGCAATGTTTCACTTAGCTTTTGTGACTGTTGAGGAAGAGGAAGCAGAAGCAAGAGAGAGATGTGAACTTCCCTAGAGCGAGAATGGGGTGGAGGATGGTGGATCCAAGTACATCAGAAACCAGCACCCTAAAGTTTAGTTGTGTGCCAGGTGGTGGGATCTCAGAAGGGATTGGTGGTGTGTCCAGACTGTGGAATCTGCAGGTAGGCTGGTCAGAGGATGACCTTTTACCTAGACTCACTTTCCCCAGAGTCAGCTCTTTATCTTGGCTTGGCCTTTACATTGGAACCTGAAAAGACTTCTAGAGTAGGGGTTGGGAGCAGAGAGAATGCCTCTAACGGTTGAGGTTGAATCTCCTGATAACTTGACAGGATGAAGACTTGCATTAGTTTGCTAAGACTGCTGTAATGAAATACTACAAACTGGATGGCGTAAACAACAGTAATTTATGGTCTCATAGTTCTGGAGGCTGGAAGTCCATGATGAAAGTGTCAGCAGAGTTGGTTCCTTCTAAGCGCTGTTAAAAAGAATTTGTTCCATGCTTCTTCCCTAGCTTCTGGTGGTTTACTTGCAATCTTCAGCACCCTTGGCTTGTAGACATATTATCCTGATCTCAGTTTTTGTCTTCATCAACTATGCACATATTGGTTGTTTTAGTCATTCAGGGCTGCTGTAACAAAAATACCACAGACTGAATAGTTTCAAAAACATACATTTATTTCTCACAGTTCTAACGGCTGGGAAATCCAAGATCAAAGCACCAACAGAGCCAGTGCCTGGTGAAGACACTCTTCTTCGTGTTCAGATGTCTGTCTTTTCCTGGTATCCTCACATGGCAGAGAGGACAGAGAGAAAGTAAGCTCTCTTGCGTCTCCTTCTATAAGAGTATTAATCTCATTCAAGGGGGCTCCACTGTTTTGACCTAATCACCTCCCAAAGGCCCCACCTCCTATCATCATTACATTGGCAGTTGGCATTTCAACATATGAATTTGGGGAAGGGGGAATTCATTCTATAACAGTGATGCCACTTGCTGAAATAGGAAAAATTGTGAGAAGGAAAGATCTACAGGGTGGAGAAAACCAATAGTCTTTTGGCCAAGTTCATATCAAAAAACCCGTAGACACACAGATGAGGATGTCAAGTAAATAGTTGGGTAGGTGAATTTTGAGCTAAATTGAGAGGTTAGAGCTAGAAAGTCCTTGTCACTGTCATATAGATTATATTTAAAACCAAGGTTCAGGGGCACCAGGGTGGCTCAGTTCACTGAGCATCTGACTCTTGATTTCAGCTTAGGTCATGATCTTAGTATATGCACTAAAAGGATCATTTTGTAGTGGATAAAAAATATTGAATCACTATGATACACACATTAAATGAATAGGCTACTATATTTCAATAATATTTATGTTTAAAAAAAGTAACTCGGGGGCACCTGGGTGGCTCAGTCGGTTGAGTGTCCACCTCAGCTTAGGTCATGATCTCACGGTTTGTGAGTTCGAGCCCCCCCATCAGGCTCTGTGCTGATAGCTGGAAGCCTGGAGCCTGCTTCAGATTCTGTCTCACCCTCTCTCTCTGCTCCTCCCCTTCTCACACTTTGTCTTTCTCTCTAAAAAAATAAATAAAAATTAAGAAAAAAGTAAAAAACAAAAGTAACTTGGAAAAAAGCCTGCTCAAGAAGAAATGAAAAATGTAAATGTTTCCCTTTTTATATTTTCAAAAATTGAATCCATAGTTTATAATCTTCCTACAAGGAGATCTCCAGGCCCTGTTGAATTTTTATAACCATTTAATAAAGAAATAATACTGATCTTGATGAGGGAAACAAAGGCAGGAGGAATGTAGTTTAAATTAAATCTGATTATAGCTTGCAGCCCACTGATAGATGTCTGAAACATGCAGAGCATGACCTTGTTCAAGGAACTCATGGCTGTCTTACTTCCTTCATGTTTTTGTGTTATTAAAGACTAAAAGTAACCTTATCTTAACAGCAGCTAGCCCCTCAAGGTCCTGAAAGCCTTGCTTCCAAATTCTTTAGAGACTTATGCTATCCCTAACCCCCACTAACTTAAAAGTATATAATCAGTCACTCCTCACAAGCCCAGTGCAGCTTTTTCTACCCACAGGTCCTGTCCCCATGCTTTAATAAAATCACCTTTTTGCACCAAAGACGTCTCAAGAATTCTTCCTTAGCTGTTTACTCAAGGACCCCATCAATCTTAGCAAACTTGAAGATATTAGAAACAGTGTGAAACAAATAGCAACTCAGTATATTAGGCCAACATAATATTATCCCAAAATGTGACCCAAAAAGAAATACAAGTCAATCTCTGTTAAGAACATAAATGCATATATTCTAAGAAATATTAACAAATTGAATCCAGCCATTCATAAAAAGTGTACTGCATCATGAACAAGTTGAATTTCTCCCAGAAACGCAAATATGGTTTAACTTTCAAGATATTAATCCATAAAATTCACCATATTAAAAAGAAAAACAAAATCATATGATCATCTCAGGAGATACAGATAAACCTTTTATAAAATTCAATACCTATTTAAGACAAAAACTCAATAGACAAGGAATAAAGAGAAATAACCTTAATCTGATAAATATTATCTACCAAAGGGGCGCCTGGGTGGCGCAGTCGGTTGGGCGTCCGACTTCAGCCAGGTCACGATCTCACGGTCCGTGAGTTCGAGCCCCGCGTCAGGCTCTGGGCTGATGGCTCAGAGCCTGGAGCCTGTTTCCGATTCTGTGTCTCCCTCTCTCTCTGCCCCTCCCCCGTTCATGCTCTGTCTCTCTCTGTCCCAAAAATAAATAAACGTTGAAAAAAAAAAAAAAAAAAAAAAAAAAAAAAAATATTATCTACCAAAAACTGTTGGGGGGGGGGGACTACAATTAATATTATACTTAATGGTAAAATACTGAAAGATTTTTCTCTGAAATCAACAATGAGATAGAATTTTTGCTATCATCACTTCTGATGTCCGAACCACTGCATTAAGGCAGAGGTAAAAGGTATAATAATTGATCGGAAGAAATAAAAATTGTTATATGCAGATAATATATGATCATGTACATATAAAATCCAAGTAAGTTTGTGAAATTTTTATATTACTTTATGACTTTAGAAAGTTCACTGGAAACAACATTAGTGAAAAAAATTTGTTGCACTTTTATTCATAGAAAAATAACAGAGAAATAAATTATAAAAAGAAGACCACTTAAAATAGCAGCCCCCCCAAATCAACTATTTAGAAATAAATCTATTAAAAATGAGCAATTGTGGGGCGCCTGGGTGGCGCAGTCGGTTAAGCGTCCGACTTCAGCCAGGTCACGATCTCGCGGTCCGTGAGTTCGAGCCCTGCGTCGGGCTCTGGGCTGATGGCTCAGAGCCTGGAGCCTGTTTCTGATTCTGTGTCTCCCTCTCTCTCTGCCCCTCCCCCGTTCATGCTCTGTCTCTCTCTGTCCCAAAAATAAATAAAAAACGTTGGAAAAAAAATTAAAAAAAAAATAAAAAAAAAAATAAAAAAAAAAAAATGAGCAATTGTGCCAAACCAAAAACTACATAACATTATTGTTGTGGAGGAAGGAAAATACCCAACTCCAAACCCCGTTAGCCATCCTGTTTCACCTAACTGGGAGAAACTGAGAAGAACTTGTGAAGTCCACAGCCCAGCAACACAGGCTGGCTGAAAAACTGAGACTTGAACATGAGACTAAAGAACACTTCCCCTTTGCCACACCTTACCACCACATCACTAAACATCTATTTACCTAAGTTCCTTTTACCCATACACCATGTCTGGCTTTCCACAAAACATCAGAAGGCCTACTAATGGCAAAAAGCACAGTATGAAGAGACAGAGCAAGCATCAGAACCAGACTTGATATGACAGACATGTTGGAATTATTAGACTGCAAAATTTAAAATACCTATGATTACCATATTAAAAACTATAAATGGAAAAAGCAGACAACATTCAAGAACAGATGGATAATTTAAGCAAAGAGATGGAAATTCAAAGAAAAAATTTAAAAATGCTAGAGATCAAAAACACTGTAACAGAAATGAAGAATGCCTTTGATGGGCTCATAAGTAGACTAAAAACACCAAAAAATTTCCTGCAACTAAACAGCTATTTTAGCAAGGTTGCAGGATTTAACATTAACACACAAAAGTTAATCATTTTCCTATATAACTGCATTGGACAAGTGAACTCTGAAATGAAAACCAATACCATTTACATTAGCATCCCCTCAAATAAAATACTTAGGTATAAATATAACAAAATATATATAAGATCTATGAGAGGTATTCTACACAATTCTGGTGAAAGAAATTAAAGTACTAAGTAAATGGAGAAATATTCCAGGTTTATAGAAAGGAAGACAATATTGCTAATATACCAGTTCTTCCTAAATTGGTCTATAGGCTCACAGCAATCCCAACCAAATTCTCAACTAGTTTTTGGATTTTGGCAAACTGATTCTAAAATTTATATGGAGAGGCAAAAGATTCAACAGAGTCAATATAGCACTAAAGAAGAATAACAAAGTCAGAGAACTGAAATTACCCAATCTCAAGATCCTTTATTACACTAAAATAATCAAGACAGTGTGGTATTAACAAAAGAATAGACAAATACATCACTGGAACAGAATAGAGAGCCCATAAATAGGCAAATATAAATATAGTCAACTTAACTTCAACAAAATTTATACAACAGAGAAAAGATAATTTTTTCAACAAATGGTGCTGAAACAACTGAAAATCCCATGTCCCCCCAAAAATCTAGACACAGATCTTAACAGTTCTCACAAATATTAACTCAAAATGTATCATAGACCTAAATGTAAAATGCAAAACTATAAATCTCCTAGAAGATAACATAGGAGAAAATCTAGATGACCTTGGGTATGGTGGTGACATTGTAGATTCAATACCAAAAGCTTGATCCATGGAAGAAATAATTGATAAGTTGAATTTCATTAAAATAAAAAACTTGTACTGTAAGAAGGACGCTGTGAAAAGATGAGAAGACAAGGCCCAGAATGGGAGAAAATATTTACAAAAACGTACCTGAAAAAGGACTGTTATGCAAAATATACAGAGACCTCTTAAAATTCAACAATAAGAAAACAAACAACCTAATTAAAAAATAAACCAATAGACATCTCACCAAAGAAGATACAGAAATGGCAAACAAGCATACAAAAAGATGCTTAACATCATATTTTACTGGGGAATTGCAAATTAAAAAACACTGTAATACACTATAAATGCAATGGGGAAAAAAAAAAAAAACAAGAACACCAAATTCTGATGAGGATGTAGAATAACAGGATGAGGATGTAGAATAACATAACAATAACATTGTTATGAGTGGAATGCAAAATGGTAGAGACACTTTGGAAGACAGTTTGGCAGTTTTTTACAAAACTAAACATACTCTTACCATATGATCCAGCAATCATGCTCTTTGATATTTACCCAAATTAGTTGAAAACTTACATCCACACAAAGCCTGCACATGAATGTTTATATCAGCTTTCTTTATAATCACCAAAAATTGGAAGCAATCAAGATATCCTTCAGTAGATGAATAGATAAATTAACTATGGTACAACCAAACAATGGAATGCTATTCAGCACTTAAAAAAAAAAAAGAGCTATCAAGCCATGAAAAGACATGGAGGAAATGTAAATGCACATTACTAAATGAAGGAAGCTAGATGAAAAGGTTATGATTCTAACTATATGACATAATGGAAAAGGCAAAACCAATGAAATAGTAAAAAGATCAGTTGTTGCCAATGGTTAGAAGGGAGGGAGTGATACAAGCAGAGCACAAAAGATTTTTAGGACAGGGAAACTTTTCTGTAGGACGGGATAATGGTGGACACACGTATTGTACATTTGTTAAAACCTGCAAAATGTACAATATCAAGAGTCAACTCTAATGTAAACTATGGACTTTGGGTGATAATGATGGTCAATATAGGTTCATCCGTTATAACAAATATACCACTCTGGCTGAAAGTGTTGATAATGGGAGAGGTTGTGAGTGTGGAGGCAGAGGATTCATGAGAACTCTGTACTTTCCACTTAATTTTGCTGTGAATCTAAAGATATTCTAAAATAAATCCTATTAAAAATAGGTGAGATAAAATCTGATTAGTTGCTTTGCTGGCATGTTTTGTGATATGGGTTAGAGCCTCTGATCAGCAAGCACCACCAGAAGATCCCAGAAGCCTCTCCCCACAAAAGAAGAGGACCAGGAGTTGGAGAGAAAAATACTTGGGATTGAAGACCTCAGTGGCTGAAGGCAAGAGGAAGACAGCCCTGGAAATGGTTCAGGCAGCTGGAACAGAGAGACACTATGACATTTGTATGCACGAGGGGGATGATACTCTAGGAAATTCTCTTGGTTACATGATCATGAAGAATTTGGAAGTGGAATTTTGGGATTACACTACCACCCATCCTTCAGACAGAAAAATTAATTTATACATTCAGATTCGAGGTGCTCTTCCAGCTGTTGAGCCATTTCAGAGGCCTGAGTGAGCTCAGGAATATCTGCCGAAATGTGCCAGACAAATGTGAGGCCAGCATAAATGAATATAAAGATCAAAAAGCAAGCAGAAATGAATCCACATTCTAGTCCCTTATGCACTATGCAGGGAGGACTATCCTCTAGGATATTCTCTTCATGATCTTGCAAAACCCAGATGCAGATGTGGAAGTTTGTGATCACAACATGGTTTGTCCTTCACAAAGATGTGCTTCTGGCTATTAACCCATGACAGCTGTTAGAAGCCCTGCAAGAACATTTGTATTCATCTAAATACAATTCCCTCTTTTATTTAAACTCAAAAAAAAAAAAAAGAAGAAAAAGAGAATATCTTATTAAATGAAGAACTATACAATGCTCATGGACTGGAAGACTTAATATAGTAAAATATTAATTATCTTTAAGTTAGTCTATAGATTCAGTGCAATCCTAATCAAAATCTCAGCAAGTGTTTTTAAAACATAAATGGATAAGTTGCTTGTGAATTATATACGGAAATTCAAAAAGCCAAGAATATCCAGGTGTATCTTCTTTAGGGACAGTTGCTGTTGATTTGCTATTTTCCTTTGAATGGGCCATACTTCCTTATTTTTTTTTTTTTGTATGCCTTGTGATATTTTTGTTGAAAACTGGACATTTGAATCTAACAATGTGGTAACTCCAGAAATCATATTCTTCCCCTTTCCAAGTTTTGCTGTTGTTTTTTGCATGTTTGTGTTTGTGTTTTTATTGTTGTAGGCTGCTTCTGTGCCAAGGATCAGCCTGAACTGTAAACTTAAAGTCTTCTTAAATCTTTCATGAAGGAGCATCTTTCCCTGAGCATGTGAAATCACTTCCTAATTTTCCTCACATATGCAGTTGCTTTTAAAAATTTTTTTTTTCAACGTTTATTTATTTTTGGGACAGAGAGAGACAGAGCATGAACGGGGGAGGGGCAGAGAGAGAGGGAGACACAGAATCGGAAACAGGCTCCAGGCTCCGAGCCATCAGCCCAGAGCCTGACGCGGGGCTCGAACTCACGGACCGCGAGATCGTGACCTGGCTGAAGTCGGACGCTTAACCGACTGCGCCAACCAGGCGCCCCTGCAGTTGCTTTTAAATGTCTTAATATTTAGGGTCTGGCTCCTAAACACAGAAAAAGTGAAAAATGAAAGCAGGAGAAGGGTCCTTGAAATCCCCTGGAAATCACTATATCCAGAGGAGGAAGGGCTTATAACAATGAGGAGAGGTGCAACAGCGGCCACCTGACTCCTGGCACATCTATAATCATAAACAGCGGTCACGATCAGAGTACAGTAGCCTAACATTTGGAGGACAGTGTCCTTTTTGCCAACCCTGGCTCCTGTGGGCTATGTGCAGGTTGCTTCAGGAACACACGCACAGCTGCCTGCCACATGACTAGGAATGAATGATGGGTATCTAGTACTGTGGTGAGAGCTAAAATGAACCAAACTAACCCCAATTTACCATCTAAGACTTAGCTTGGAGGTTGCAAGCCTTCAACACACTATAGAGTTCCAAAATATAAGCAAAGCTCTGAGATATTGCCAGTTCAGTTCCAGACCATTGAAATAAGGCAAATATTACCAAAAAAAGTAAATTAAATGAATTCTTTGGCTTCCCAATGCATAAAAATATATGTTTACACTATACTGTAATCTGTTAAGGGTGCATTAGCATTATAACTAAAAAAATGTACATATCCTATTTTTAAAATACTTCATTGCTAAAAAATGCTAACCAACATCTGAGTTTTTAGTGAGTTGTAATCTCACATGACAGATCCCCATAATAAATATAATCATAATGAAAAAGTTTGAAATATTGTGAGAACTACCAAAATGTGACACAGAGACATGAAGTGACAGAATATTGCTGGAAAATTTATGCCAATAGACTTGCTTGACTCAGGGCTGCTACAAACCTTCATTTTGTTAAAAACACAGTACCTGCAAAGCACAATAAAGCAAAGCATAATAAAACAAGATATGACTGCAGTTACATCAGATTCCACCAGTACAACTGTTATCTAGACAAGGAGACAGATTCCTGATGTTTAGCTACTCTGCCATCATCCCAGAATGCTCCTTTCAGGAATATCTTGAAGAAAAACAAAGCTTGAAGATCTATATTGCAAGACATTAAGACCTATGAAAAAGTATGGTAATTAAAATAGTGTTCTTTGACCTAAGGATAAACAAATATACCAATGGAAGAGAATAGAAACAGTCTCACACTTATGTGACCACTTGATTTCACTGTAGATCTAATTATAAAAGTAATACAATAAAGGTATAGAATATATCATAGGAAAATACTTTCATGATCTTGGAGTACACAAAGATTTAATACAAATTTAAATATAAAGGAAGCAGTAACAATAAGGAAGAAGATTGATGAATTGGACTATATTAAAATTAAACATCTCTGTTCACCAAAAGAGATATTAAAAAAAAATCAATGTTTACCTATTTTTTAATATGAAATTTATTGTCATATTGGTTTCCATACAATATCCAGTGCTCATCCCAACAGGTGCCCTCCTCAATGCCCATCACCCACTTTCCCATCCCTCCCACTCCCCATCAACCCTCAGTTTATTCTGTTTTTTTTTTTTTTATTTAAAAAAATTTTTTTTTCAACGTTTTTTATTTATTTTTGGGACAGAGAGAGACAGAGCATGAATGGGGGAGGGGCAGAGAGAGAGGGAGACACAGAATGGGAAACAGGCTCCAGGCTCCGAGCCATCAGCCCAGAGCCTGACGCGGGGCTCGAACTCACGGACCGCGAGATCGTGACCTGGCTGAAGTCGGACGCTTAACCGACTGCGCCACCCAGGCGCCCCTATTCTCATTTTTTAAGAGTCTCTTATGGTTTGCCTCCTTCCCTCTCTAACTTTTTTTTTTCCTTCCCGTCCCCCGTGGTCTTCTGTTAAGTTTCTCAGGATCCACATAAGAGTGAAAATATATGGTGTCTGTCTTTCTCTGTATGACTTATTTCACATAGCATAACACTTTCCAGTTCCATCCACAATGCTAGAAAAGGCCATATTTCATTCCTTCTCACTGCCAAGTAGTATTCCATTGTGTATATAAACCACAATTTCTTTATCCATTCATCAGTTGATGGACATTTGGGCTATGATTTGGCTATGATTAGGCTATGATAAGCCATAATTTGGCTATTGTTGAAAGTGCTCCTATAAACATTGGGGTACAAGTGCCCCTATGCATCAGCACTCCTGTATCCCTTGGGTAAATTCCTAGCAGTTCTATTGCTGGGTCATAGGGTAGATATATTTTTAATTTTTTGAGGAACCTCCACACTGTTTTCCAGAGTGGCTGCACCAATGTTTACCTATTTTTGAGAGAGACAGAGTGTGAGCGAGGGAAGGGGCAGAGGGAAAGGGAGACAAATCTGAAGCAGGCTCCAGGCTCTGAGCAAGCTGTCAACACAGAGCCTGATGCAGGGCTCAAACTCACAAACCATGAGATCATGACCTGAACCGAAGTCAGACGCTTAACCAACTGAGCCACCCAGGTGCCCCCATCAAAGAGATATTTAAAAAGCAAACCAGGGGCGCCTGGGTGGCGCAGTCGGTTAAGCATCCGACTTCAGCCAGGTCACGATCTTGCTGTCCGTGAGTTCGAACCCCGCGTCGGGCTCTGGGCGGATGGCTCAGAGCCTGTGAGCCTGTTTCCGATTCTGTGTCTCCCTCTCTCTCTGCCCCTCCCCCGTTCATGCTCCGTCTCTCTCTGTCCCAAAAATAAATAAAAACGTTGAAAAAAATAAAAAGCAAACCACAGAGCAGAAAAAGTTATTTGCCTGATATATATATATCTCATATATATAATATCTCACATATATATCATATATATAATTGTAAACAATACGTGTAAGATTATCTCTACAAAGAATAATAAGATAATAGAAAAAATGGGCACAAAACTTTAACACGCACTTTCCCAAAGAGCATTATGAATGGTTAATAAATGTTTACAAAGGTATTTTTTTTTACCTACCAAGAAATGAAAATTCAAACCACAATGAAATATTATTATATAACTGCCAGAATGGCAATATTTAAAAGACTGATAATGCCAAGGTTTGATGATGCTGAGAAATAACCACAGTTTTCATACTGCTGTTGGGAAGTATAAATTTAGAAAACTATTCGTGTTTACAAAACTGAACATACACCTATCCTTATGACCCAATAATTTCACTTCTTTGTATTTACTCAACAAATGTGCATACATATTTGCACACCCAAAGACCTGTGGATGATGGTCATAGCAGGACTATTTACATAACCAGATAACTTAAATGTCCATCAACAGTAGAAGAGAAATAAATCGTTGTGTATTCATGAAACGGAATACTATACAACAATAAGAATGAACAAGTTACAACCATATGTGACAATATGAATGAATTTCACACATATAATATAAATTATATTATTCACAAAAGAGTACTTAGGGTAACATTCCATTCATTTAATGGCCAAAAACAGAAAGAACTAATTAATGAGTATAGCAGTCAAAATAATTGTTGATTCTGGGCATGGGAGGGTGCATGAGGAGAGGTTTAAGAATGGTAATAATGTTTTATTCTCATCTGGATGGTGATGAAATGGGTGTATTCACTTTGTGAAAATTCATTTGCACTTTAGAAAAATATTTAGGCTACTTTTGTACTTTTGAAGTATATGCTATTTTGTTTCCTACAGTTAGATCCTACATAAAAACACATCTATGCACAGATAATACAAAAAGACAGAAAATGATTTTAAATACTATACCAAATTAACAAGCTAAAAAATAAAGCACTAATTAACAATATCCATAATATAAACAAATGAACAACATTTAAAGATGCCTTTATTAAATAGTAATTTTTATGTCTATATATTATAAATTGCCCCCCTTCTTTAGGATCCACTGCCTCGTTCCTTGTTATTTCATATTGAACCAAATCACTAAAATATATGTCAGCACTTATAGACCTAAAGAAATATGACCAACCTTCCTAGATATAGGGAAAAGAAATTTATAGTGCTATAGGGGCGCCTGGGTGGCTTAGTCCATTAAGCACCTGACTCCTGATTTCAGCTCAGGTCACCATCTCACGGTTCATGGTTGACTCTGCTGACAGTGCAGCGCCTGCTTGGGATTCGCTCTCTCACTCTCTCACTCTCTCAAAATAAATTAATAAACTTAAGGAGGAAAAAAGTGCCAAAGACTTCTTGCTTTCCTTTTTGAACACATGAGCTCTAGGCATATAAAAAAAGTAATACCTGGCCTAGATTGGTGTCTATGCTAGCTTAGTTACCAACTAATTTTGTTTAGCTTTGAATTAAACATTATTCTTTTGAATTTATCACTACAATATTAAATAAAGTAGACTTCCAAAGACACATAATTTAAAATGTTACAAGAATGGGAAGAATTGTTTTTTCATTTGTGAGTTATTTTTAATAAACAAGTGATTATTATGAGATCATGAGCTTATCTACCTCCATTACTATTTCACTTTAGCCAAATCATTTATTCCTTGGTCAGTTTCATCTACAAAACACAGAAATTAGATAAGGTCTTTATTTGGTCTTAGCATTTATTTTTTTATTTTTTATATGTTTTATGTTTATTATTTTTGAGTGCATGCGAGAGAGAAAGAGCACCCACTAGCAGGGGAGGGGCAGAGAGAGAGGGAAACACAGAATCCAAAGACAGGCTCCAGGCTCTGAGGTAGCTGTCAGCACAGAGCCCGATGCGGGGCTTGAACTCACAAACAGTGAGATCATGACCTGAGCCAAATTCAGACACTTAACCAACTGAACCACCCAGGAGCCCCCTTAGCATTCTAAATATAAACCAAATGTTGATGAAAGTAAAGCTCCTACTTCAGTGATTGAATTATCTTTGCTAATATTAACTCTTGCATAGAATACACAGAAAGATTTTGTCCATTAATTGTCCTCAAATATGTATCATTTCAAACCTTGAAGTCACAATTACTAATTTATGATGCCAACTTAGTGATACTAATTTTGAAAGTGTCTCTTCTTTATTTTAATATTTAAGATTATTAATTAATGTTAAAATTATCAAGTGGTTGTTTTACAGCTAGTACATATAATTGTGCTAAAACTCTTTAGGATTCTAACTCTGCCTTAGAACCTCTTTTTCCATTGTGTTTTCAGAGAGAGACAACACAAATAATATTCCCAGAGGAATGCTAGGTTTCTCATACATCCCTATAATATTGATAAGAAATTCACAGTATACTTGATAAGAAACAGAATGAGAGGAAGAAAAAAAAATCAATGACGCAATCAGAAAATACCACTCTTCTAGGAAATGCTATGTTATTTTCAAACACGTCACCAATCTGTACAAATTACTGTCAGGAAACGGTCTCTCTCTATAACAAGTGGCAACATTAAAAGACCCTCTTACTATTCAAATTTGGATCTTACCAAGGCAAGAGAATTCAAGGTGGGAGTTATATGAAGGACAACTGTCAAAAGTAAACAAAATGTCTCAGAAGAGGCTCTGATCCCTTGTAAACACACAGAATGATAGATTCATTACTCAGGTTTCTCTCTAGTTAGAATGTCTATGTTAATGTTGGTGCACCCAGCTCTACAAAGGTATAGAGAACAACATTAGATAATTAAGCAAAAGCACTATGTTAAAGAAACTGAAATAATATGAATGCTAACACTTTCCAGCCCAAAATATTTCTGGTGTTCATAGTAGAATGACTTAAAAAATTCTGAGAGTGTAAAATATTTAGGGTTGAAAATATCTTTTCAGCAAATACCCAGGTAAGTAAAGTGCCTCATCCAAGTTCACATAGCCAGATAGTGGAAAAAAAACAGGAGAACCTGTTACTAATAATAGGAAATGCTCAGTAGTTTTGACCTCCTAGTGGTCAGTAGGCAATAGATAAATAGACAAAAGAGAGACACATCTATTACTGAAGATACTTTCTTTGTATTATTGCATATAGGCAGGCAAGGTCACATAACAAACCCTATCTAAAGGAGTAACACATAAAAAGGTATATACATATAAAAAGCTATAAAAGGGTATGTGTGTTTATACATATACATAGAAATACATATATGTGTATATATACCTTATATATTATATATATATCTTATTTATATATATATATATATATATATATACACCTTTATATATACCTTATATATATATACATACCAATTTATGTCTATCTATATATTTATATGCATCTATATATAAAGATATATGTGCGTGTGTACATACATATAAGGATATATGTAAACCACATTTCATAAAAAGCACAGTAAGGTCTATTACCAAGAGAGGCAAAAGAGGTAAGCTTTTGATATCTCTTCAGAGATCTAAGGATCTTATCTTACAGAAGATTGACACTATTATAGCACTATTTGGTTAGCACTGGAAAATGTTCCGAGATGAATCCAGGCAGTTCTCACTTCTCTAGGTCAAAGATATCATTGAGACTCCTTAAATGGCTTTCACAATATTTAAAAGACATAAAGTAGGTAACCCCCAAATTATATAAATTCTGCATAGCAAAGAGTAGTGCAATGAAGAATACCAGCTCTAACTAAATTATTAAATCCACATCATAAAAGGAGACTATAAAAGTGATCTAAAACAGAAAGATGTGTAGGAAATCATGCTAATGATTTAAAAAATAATTAAGATATAACCAAGATGTAAAAGCATATTAAGGAGAATGGAGAGGAATGAAAAGCACACCCAAGTAGGCTTGGAAAGTCTGCTGGTCCAGACGTCTGTGTCTTAAACCAATTGCCTATTAAAAATCTTCCCTGGGGCGCCTGGGTGGCGCAGTCGGTTAAGCGTCCGACTTCAGCCAGGTCACGATCTCGCGGTCCGGGAGTTCGAGCCCCACGTCGGGCTCTGGGCTGATGGCTCAGAGCCTGGAGCCTGTTTCCGATTCTGTGTCTCCCTCTCTCTCTGCCCCTCCCCCGTTCATGCTCTGTCTCTCTCTGTCCCAAAAATGAATAAACGTTGAAAAAAAAAATTTTTAAAAAAAAAAAAAAAATCTTCCCTATTATTTTTGAATATTCTCTTTTAAACCTGCTAAGCAGAATTCATTTTCTCACTCTTAACCTAGTGCTCTTTATGCTTTATCTTGCCACTCTTTTCCTTTCATCCAATAAAGATTAATATTAATCAGAGCTAAATTGTTCTGCTATTTAAAACTTAAAAATGCAAATAATTCAGTGGAAAATAGGTAAGTAATTAAAGATTTTTTTTTGAATTTTCAGGATAACTGCCTCAATAATCCCCTCCGTAAAAATACATAGGCTTCATCTTAGTAAAAATATATCTTATTATCCATAAAAATACATAGGCTTCTTCTTAGTAAAACTGTATGTTATTATTAAATCACTTACTATAAGCCACAGTATAGTGGTCCAACCTAAACCCTACAGCTTTTTTGGTAAAAGGTGCAACCATAATCATACTAGCTTAAGCAAAATAAGGTAAAAGAGTGGCTCAAGTAGCTAGGCAAGTCAGGGCCTATCTAGCTATAGGCATAGCTAGATCCAGAGGATACAAAAGATAATCAGAACACTCTTTTTCCAGTTTAGGGCTCTGCTACCACAGTATTCTCAGAGAAGCTCTAACTATATTGTGGCAAATACGAACAACAGAAGCTTCTCACTTACATTCTTTCAGCTTAGCAACCCTAGTGGAAAGAAAGTAACTCTTTCCAGAATTTCCAGCAAAATACACCAGGACTGATGCTCTCTCAAGACCTGGTTTGGATCATACACCCATTCTTTTTTTAATGTGTATTTGTTTTTGAGAGAGATAGAGTGAGAGAGAGCACAGCCGGGGAGGGGCAGAGAGAGAGGGAGACACAGAATCTGAAGCAGGCTCCAAGCCCTAAGCTGTCAGCACAGAGCCCAATACTGGGGCTCAAACCCATGAACCGTGAGATTATGACCTGAACTGAAGTCAGACACTTAATCAACTGAGCCACCCAGGTGCCCCTGATCATATACCTATCCTTGACATAGCATATCAGTTTTATCCTTGGTCCAACTTGAGTTTTCATGCTTTCTCAGGTCAGAAGGTAGACTCCAGCCCACTCAAACTATAGAGACTGAATGGGAGGGAGGAGTAATTTCCTCCTGTAAAAAAAAAAAAAAAAAAAAAAAAATCTGATTCTCTTACCCAAAGAGAGAACAGATGCTGGTCACAGAGGAAAGAAACATAAATGTCATTTCCCAGGATATATACTCTAGAAAAAAAACATAAGTACCTCATGAAAACACATGATACCATGAAATATTCCCAAAGATAATATTTTAAGATGTATACTTTGAACTATGGATGATCATTATTGTGACTTTTAACACATTACAGATGAAGATGTCATCTTTTCAAAGACAATGAACTTGATATGCCAATTGGTAAATAACAAAATGTTGCTGACTTTACAGCCAAGGAACTAGAGAATCAGAAAAATTTCAAATATTACTTCATAAGACTATACAACTTTCTAAAATATTTATTTATTTATTTATTTACTTATTTATTTATTTATTTATTTATTTATTTATTTATTTATTTATTTAGAGAGCATGTGCACAAGCAGGGAGGGGCAGAGAAAATCCCAAGAAGGCTATATGCTGTCAGCACAGAGCCTAATGCAGGGCTCAACTCCATGAATCGTGATATCATGACCTGAGCCAAAATCAAGAGTCAGACCCTCAACCAACTGAGCCACCAGGCACCCCTATAACTTTTTAATTAAAAAATTATTCACAGTTAATCATTTATGCAGTCAGCCATTTTTGAAAAATGAACTGGCTTATATGGTTTCAGTGTTGCACTTCAGTGACATCTATACTTTTTTTTAATGACTATTTACAGAGATCTTGAACTTCTTGTAAAATCTGCTACCTTAGTAATCTCAGCAAATAATTAGCTCCTCAGGGAAAAATCCAACTCTTCATAACTTCCAGTTGAAACATAAAATAGCCTTTAGCTCTTCTTCCTAAATTATGATACATATAGTACTTATACATTGCTGCCTACTACATCTGTAAGGAAAACCAAATTTTTTTTCTGAGAAATGCTTCCAGACATTCTATCTCATCTTCAAAATATTTAAAGATGAAAATCAATTTAATTTTAAATAATCTATTAACCAGTTTAGGAAAATTAAAATACCACAGAGTTTATAGCCTTGCAAATTATTGTAAAAATGAAAAGCCAACTCTGTTCTTACTCTTCCATTTCACAATCCCTTGTGGCTAGAAATAGACAACAAATTATATGCAATGAACATTATTTCTGTTTACTTGAGGAAAATGACTATTTTCAAGCTAAGAGTATTAAATGTATCTCTAAATAGTTCAAAACTAATAACATGAAGCACAAACACTGAATTCTAATGTAAATATGTTTCATCATTTATTTATATTGTGTTTCATCCTAAAAGTATTTTAAAGCAACTTAAAAGATGCAAAAGTAGAACAAAATAAACAAAAGTAAAGAAAAAGGAAAATAGATGTATGAAAGCAAGTTGAAGCCAAAAATAAAGTTTTTACTCAATCCATATATACCATGACTTTCACTTGCAAACTGTGGATATTAATCTAGGTACTTTGGTTTCTAAACCACTAAAAAGAACAACTCTAGTTTATCCTGATACAAAATAAAATACTGGTCAGCAAGCTATAGATGAGAAGTACATGTATGCAAACATTAAAATCTGGCAAACTGAGTATATATTTGTACTCAGTATAATACATACATACATAAACTTAAAACACATAAATAAACTTAAAAACAAAAGTTAATGCTTTTCTATAGATCAGCAATAGCAATAAACAAGTAGAATGTGAAATTAAGAATACAATACCATTTACATTAGCACCCAAAAAATGAAAAACTCAGGTTTGAATTGAGCAAAATATGTATAAGATCTATATGGTAAAGAAAATGAAACTTTGAAACAAAGATATCAAAGAAAAAGGAAAGAAATGGAGAGATGGTCTATGTTCATACAAAGAAAGACAATATTGTCAAGATGTCAGTTCTTTTCAAGTTAATCTATAGATTCATTGTGCCCCAAGCAAAATCTTAGTAAGTTATTTTGTGGATCCGGGCAAAGTCATTCTAAAGTTTACATGGAGAGGCAAAAGACACAGGATAGTCCACATAGTGTTGAAACAGAAAAAGAGAGCTAGAGGATTGACGCCATCCTACTTCAAGATTTACTGTAAAGCAATAGTAATTGACACAGTGTAGTATTAGTGAAAGAATAAAAAACTAGATCAATGGGCCAGGATAGAGCTCAGAAACAAACTCACATAAATATAGTCAACTGATCTTGACAAAAAAGCAAAAGTGGGACACCTGGGTGGCTCAGTCAGTTGAGTATCCGACTCTTGATCTCAGCTCAGGTCATGATCTCAACAGTTCATGAGACTGAGCCCCATGTCAGGCTCTGCATGGACGGTGCCAATCTGCTTGGGATTCTCTCTCTTCCTTTCTCTCTGCCTCCCCTTCTCATGCACATGTGTGCATGTGTGCTCTCTCTTTCTCTCTCTTTCACCCCCCCCCCCCACACACACACAGCAAAAATAATACAAGGGAGAAAAGAGAATCTTTTCAACAAATGTTGCATTAACTGGGCATCACATGTTAAAAAAAATGAATCTGCACCTAGAACTTATATTCTTCTCAAAAACTAACAGAAAATGTATTATGACCTAAATGTGAAATGCAAAACAACAAAACTAGCAGATAACATAGTAGAAAACCTAGATGATTATGGGTATGGCAATGACTTTTTTATAAAAAACCAAAATCATGATCCATTAAAGAAAGAAGGATAAATTGGACTTTATTAAAGTTATAAATTTCTGCTCTATAAAGGACAATAGTCAATAGAATGAGATGACAAGCCACAGACAGGGAGAAATATTTGAAAAAATATGTATATATATATATATAAAGGACTGGTATCTGAAATGAACCAAAACCTCTTAAAACTCGACAACAGAAAGAAACAGTCCATTTTGAAAATGGGCCAAAGGCCAGGACACCTCACCAAAAAAGATGAACAGATGGAAAATAAGTATATGAAAAGATGCTTCACATCATATGTCATCAGGAAATTACAAATTAAAACAACCATAAGATAACACTATGCATCTATTAGACTGACCAAAATTTGGAACACTGACAATACCAAATGCTGGTGAGGATGTGGAGCAAAAGAAACTCTCACTTGCTGCTGGTGAGAATGCAAAATGATACAGCCAGTTTGGAAGACAGTTTGGTGGTTTCTTATAAAACTAAATACACTCTTACCACATAATGTAACAATCGTGCTTCTTGATATTTACTCAAAGAGTTGAAAACTTAGGTCTATATAAGAACATGTACTATAGGGCTGTAGGAAGATGGCGGCGTAGGAGGACGCTGGGCTCACCGCGCGTCCTGCTGATCACTTAGATTCCACCTACACCTGCCTAAATAACCCAGAAAACCGCCAGAGGATTAGCAGAACAGAGTCGCCAGAGCCAAGCACAGACGAGAGACCCACGGAAGAGGGTAGGAAGGGCGGCGAGGCGGTGCGCGCTCCACGGACTGGTGGGAGGGAGCCGGGGCGGAGGGGCGGCTCGCCGGCCAAGCAGAGCCCCCGAGTCTGGCTTGCAAAAAGCGGAGGGCCTGACGGACTGTGTTCCCACAGCAAGCGCGACTAAGCGTCTGGGAGGTCATAAGTTAACAGCTCTGCTCTGAAAGCGGGAAGGCTGGAGGACAAAGGGAAGGAGAGCTGCTGAGCCCCCTGACGACAGAGCTCAGTTTGGTGGGGAACAAAGGCGCTCGCCAGCGCCATCTCCCCCGCCCATCCCCCAGCCAAAATCCCAAAGAGAACCAATTCCTGCCAGGGAACTTGCTCGCTCCGCGCAAACACCCAACTCTGTGCTTCTGCGGAGCCAAACCTCCGGCAGCGGATCTGACTCCCTCCTGCTGCCACAGGGCCCCTCCTGAAGTGGATCACCTAAGGAGAAGCAAGCTAAGCCTGCCCCTCCTGCCCCTGTGCACCTTGCCTACCCACCCCAGCTAAGACGCCAGATCCCCAGCATCACAAGCCTGGCAGTGTGCAAGTAGCCCAGACAGGCCACCCCACCCCACAGTGAATCCCGCCCCTAGGAGAGGGGAAGAGAAGGCACGCACCAGTCTGACTGTGTCCCCAGCGGTGGGCTGAGGGCAGAAATCAGGTCTGACTGCGGGCTCCGCCCACCAACTCCAGTTATACACCACAGCACAGGGGAAGTGCCCTGCAGGTCCTCACCACGCCAGGGACTATCCAAAATGACCAAGCGGAAGAATTCCCCTCAGAAGAATCTCCAGGAAATAACAACAGCTAATGAGCTGATCAAAAAGGATTTAAATAATATAACAGAAAGTGAATTTAGAATAATAGTCATAAAATTAATCGCTGGGCTTGAAAACAGTATAAAGGACAGCAGAGAATCTCTTGCTACAGAGATCAAGGGACTAAAGAACAGTCACGAGGAGCTGAAAAACGCTTTAAACGAAATGCATAACAAAATGGAAACCACCACGGCTCGGATTGAAGAGGCAGAGGAGAGAATAGGTGAACTAGAAGATAAAGTTATGGAAAAAGAGGAAGCTGAGAAAAAGAGAGATAAAAAAATCCAGGACTATGAGGGGAGAATTAGAGAACTAAGTGATACACTAAAAAGAAATAATATACGCATAATTGGTATCCCAGAGGAGGAAGAGAGAGGGAAAGGTGCCGAAGGGGTACTTGAAGAAATAATAGCTGAGAACTTCCCTGAACTGGGGAAGGAAAAAGGCATTGAAATCCAAGAGGCACAGAGAACTCCCTTCAGACGTAACTTGAATCGATCTTCTGCACGACATATCATAGTGAAACTGGCAAAATACAAGGATAAAGAGAAAATTCTGAAAGCAGCAAGGGGTAAACGTGCCCTCACATATAAAGAGAGACCTATAAGACTCGTGACTGATCTCTCTTTTGAAACTTGGCAGGCCAGAAAGAATTGGCACGAGATTTTCAGTGTGCTAGACAGAAAAAATATGCAGCCGAGAATCCTTTATCCAGCAAGTCTGTCATTTAGAATAGAAGGAGAGATAAAGGTCTTCCCAAACAAACAAAAACTGAAGGAATTTGTCACCACTAAACCAGCCCTCCAAGAGATCCTAAGGGGGACCCTGTGAGACAAAGTACCAGAGACATCACTACAAGCATAAAACATACAGACATCACAATGACTCTAAACCCATATCTTTCTATAATAACACTGAATGTAAATGGATTAAATGCGCCAACCAAAAGACATAGGGTATCAGAATGGATAAAAAAACAAGACCCATCTATTTGCTGTCTACAAGAGACTCATTTTAGACCTGAGGACACCTTTAGATTGAGAGTGAGGGGATGGAGAACTATTTATCATGCTACTGGAAGCCAAAAGAAAGCTGGAGTAGCCATACTTCTATCAGACAAACTAGACTTTAAATTAAAGGCTGTAACAAGAGATGAAGAAGGACATTATATAATAGCGACAGGGTCTATCCATCAGGAAGAGCTAACAATTATAAATGTCTATGCGCCGAATACCGGAGCGCCCAAATATATAAAACAATTACTCATAAACATAAGCAACCTTATTGATAAGAATGTGGTAATTGCAGGGGACTTTAACACCCCACTTACAGAAATGGATAGATCATCTAGACACACGGTCAATAAAGAAACAAGGGCCCTGAATGAGACATTGGATCAGATGGACTTGACAGATCTATTTAGAACTCTGCATCCCAAAGCAACAGAATATACTTTCTTCTCGAGTGCACATGGAACATTCTCCAAGATAGATCATATACTGGGCCACAAAACAGCCCTTCATAAGTTTACAAGAATTGAAATCATACCATGCATACTTTCAGACCACAATGCTATGAAGCTTGAAATCAACCACAGAAAAACGTCTGGAAAACCTCCAAAAGCATGGAGGTTAAAGAACACCCCACTAACGAATGAGTGGGTCAACCAGGCAATTAGAGAAGAAATTAAAAAATATATGGAAACAAACGAAAATGAAAATACAACAATCCAAACGCTTTGGGACGCAGCGAAGGCAGTCCTGAGAGGAAAATACATTGCAATCCAGGCTTATCTCAAGAAACAAGAAAAATCCCAAATACAAAATCTAACAGCACACCTAAAGGAACTAGAAGCAGAACAGCAAAGGCAGCCTAAACCCAGCAGAAGAAGAGAAATAATAAAGATCAGAGCAGAAATAAACAATCTAGAATCTAAAAAAACTGTAGAGCAGATCAACGAAACCAAGAGTTGGTTTTTTGAAAAAATAAACAAAATTGACAAACCTGTAGCCAGGCTTCTCAAAAAGAAAAGGGAGATGACCCAAATAGATAAAATCATGAATGAAAATGGAATTATTACAACCAATCCCTCAGAGATATGAACAATAATCAGGGAATACTATGAAAAATTATATGCCAACAAATTGGACAACCTGGAAGAAATGGACAAATTCCTGAACACCCACACTCTTCCAAAACTCAATCAGGAGGAAAGCTTGAACAGACCCATCACCAGCGAAGAAATTGAATCGGTTATCAAAAATCTCCCAACCAATAAGAGTCCAGGACCAGATGGCTTCCCAGGGGAGTTCTACCAGACGTTTAAAGCAGAGATAATACCTATCCTTCTCAAGCTATTCCAAGAAATAGAAAGGGAAGGAAAACTTCCAGACTCATTCTATGAAGCCAGTATTACACTGATTCCTAAACCAGACAGAGACCCAGTAAAAAAAGAGAACTACAGGCCAATATCCTGATGAATATGGATGCAAAAATTCTCAATAAGATACTAGCAAATCGAATTCAACGGCATATAAAAAGAATTATTCACCATGATCAAGTGGGATTCATTCCTGGGATGCAGGGCTGGTTCAACATTCGCAAATCAATCAACGTGATACATCACATTAACAAAAAAAAAGAGAAGAACCATATGATCCTGTCAATCGATGCAGAAAAGGCCTTTGACAAAATCCAGCACCCTTTCTTAATAAAAACCCTTGAGAAAGTCGGGATAGAAGGAACATACTTAAAGATCATTAAAGCCATTTATGAAAAGCCCACAGCTAACATCATCCTCAACGGGGAAAAACTGAGAGCTTTTTCCCTGAGATCAGGAACACGACAGGGATGCCCACTCTCACCGCTGTTGTTTAACATAGTGCTGGAAGTTCTAGCATCAGCAATCAGACAACAAAAGGAAATCAAAGGCATCAAAATTGGCAAAGATGAAGTCAAGCTTTCGCTTTTTGCAGATGACATGATATTATACATGGAAAATCCGATAGACTCCACCAAAAGTCTGCTAGAACTGATCCATGAATTCAGCAAAGTTGCAGGATACAAAATCAATGTACAGAAATCAGTTGCATTCTTATACACTAACAATGAAGCAACAGAAAGACAAATAAAGAAACTGATCCCATTCACAATTGCACCAAGAAGCATAAAATACCTAGGAATAAATCTAACCAAAGATGTAAAGGATCTGTATGCTGAAAACTATAGAAAGCTTATGAAGGTAATTGAAGAAGATTTAAAGAAATGGAAAGACATTCCCTGCTCATGGATTGGAAGAATAAATATTGTCAAAATGTCAATACTACCCAAAGCTATCTACACATTCAATGCAATCCCAATCAAAATTGCACCAGCATTCTTCTCGAAACTAGAACAAGCAATCCTAAAATTCATATGGAACCACAAAAGGCCCCGAGTAGCCAAAGTAATTTTGAAGAAGAAGACCAAAGCAGGAGGCATCACAATCCCAGACTTTAGCCTCTACTACAAAGCTGTCATCATCAAGACAGCATGGTATTGGCACAAAAACAGACACATAGACCAATGGAATAGAATAGAAACCCCAGAACTAGACCCACAAATGTATGGCCAACTCATCTTTGACAAAGCAGGAAAGAACATCCAATGGAAAAAAGACAGTCTCTTTAACAAATGGTGCTGGGAGAACTGGACAGCAACATGCAGAAGGTTGAAACTAGACCACTTTCTCACACCATTCAGAAAAATAAACTCCAAATGGATAAAGGACCTGAATGTGAGACAGGGAACCATCAAAACCTTAGAGGAGAAAGCAGGAAAAGACCTCTCTGACCTCAGCCGTAGCAATCTCTTACTCGACACATCCCCAAAGGCAAGGGAATTAAAAGCAAAAGTGAATTACTGGGACCTTATGAAGATCAAAAGCTTCTGCACAGCAAAGGAAACAACCAACAAAACTAAAAGGCAACCAACGGAATGGGAAAAGATATTTGCAAATGACATATCGGACAAAGGGCTAGTATCCAAAATCTATAAAGACCTCACCAAACTCCACACCTGAAAAGCAAATAACCCAGTGAAGAAATGGGCAGAAAACATGAATAGACACTTCTCTAAAGAAGACATCCGGAGGGCCAACAGGCACATGAAAAGATGTTCAGCGTCGCTCCTTATCAGGGAAATACAAATCAAAACCACACTCAGGTATCACCTCACGCCAGTCAGAGTGGCCAAAATGAACAAATCAGGAGACTATAGATGCTGGAGAGGATGTGGAGAAACGGGAACCCTCTTGCACTGTTGGTGGGAATGCAAATTGGTGCAGCCGCTCTGGAAAACAGTGTGGAGGTTCCTCAGAAAATTAAAAATAGACCTACCCTATGACCCAGCAATAGCACTGCTAGGAATTTATCCAAGGGACACAGGAGTACTGATGCATAGGGGCACTTGTACCCCAATGTTCATAGCAGCACTCTCAACAATAGCCAAATTATGGAAAGAGCCTAAATGTCCATCAACTGATGAATGGATAAAGAAATTGTGGTTTATATACACAATGGAATACTACGTGGCAATGAGAAAAAATGAAATATGGCCTTTTGTAGCAACGTGGATGGAACTGGAGAGTGTGATGCTAAGTGAAATAAGCCATACAGAGAAAGACAGATACCATATGGTTTCACTCTTATGTGGATCCTGAGAAACTTAACAGGAACCCATGGGGGAGGGGAAGAAAAAAAAAAAAAAAGAGGTTAGAGTGGGAGACAGCCAAAGCATAAGAGACTGTTGAGAACTGAGAACAAACTGAGGGTTGATGGGGGGTGGGAGGGAGGAGAGGGTGGGTGATGGGTATTGAGGAGGGCACCTTTTGGGATGAGCACTGGGTGTTGTATGGAAACCAATTTGACAATAAATTTCATATATAAATAAAAAAATAAAATAAAAAAAAATAAAAAATAAAAACATGTACTATATATTTATAGCAGCTTTATTTATAATGCCAAAACTTGGAAACAATCAAGATGTTCTTCAGTAAGTGAATGGATAAATAAACTGCAATACATCCTAACAAAGGAATATTATTCAGTACTAACAAGAAATGACCTAATCAAACCATGAAAAGACATGGAGAAAAACATAAATGCATACTACTAAATGAAAGAAGAAAACCTTATGTGATTCCAACTGTATTACACTCCGGAAAAGGCAAAACTATGGGAACCGTAGAAAGATCAATAGTTGCCAGGCGTTGGGGGCAGAAGAGAGATGAATAGACCAACCACAGAGCATTTTTAAGGCAGTGAAAATACTCTGTAAGATACTATAATGATGTATACATGTCATTATACATTTGTTAAAACCTGTAAAATACACAATATCAAGAGTTCATTTTAATGTAAGCTATGGACTTTAGGTAATTATGAAATGTTAATGTAGGTTCATCAGTTGTAACAAATGTATCACCCTAGTTGGCAATATTGATAAGGGGGGGAGGCTATACATGTGTGGCAGCAGAGGGTATATGGGAAATATGTGTACCTCCCTCTACGTTTTGCTGTGAACCTTAAACCGCTCTAAAAAGAAAAAAAAAAAGCAAACCCTGAAAACAATACTTAAGAGTATAATCTTATCAATACCACTTACTGATGGGAGACAAATATCTTAAACTATCTAAGCTTCCTCACCTTATAGAAAGGGTAGTAATAAAACTCAGTGAATGGAATTGTCTCAAAAACTAAATAAGAAATGGAAAGTGTTCAACACAGTAGCACTATGATTATATCCACCATCATTATCATTTCCACCTTCATCATCACCATTCTCATCCTGATTATTATCTACAGAATCTTTATTCCCCTCCACCACCAAAAAAAACAAAAACAAAAAAACAAAAAACCTACTGGAACTTATAACAGCCTCTCCAATATGGTAGTCCTCGAGTATCAATTTCAAGGGCATCATTCCAACCTGGAGTACAAATATGCATTTTATGTCTATCTTTGAGAAATGTTCACATGTAGGGAAATATGTTAGTGCTGTTCAAAACCATTAAGGCAGTTCCAATAGAAACAGAACAAAATGACAGCTAAATTAATTGTGTTTATATACCTTTCAAAGTCACCGATGCAAAGTTCTTAATACTGGTATTTGTTATAAGTTCACCATTTTATTGATTCTAATCAACTCGAGCTAGACTGATTTTATATTTGTTCTACTACAGATCTCCTTTTCAGCATGAACTAACACTACAGTTTAAGTAGGCTGAAATGGTTTGTTCTAAATAGTATTTTTACATGGAAGGACGAGGTGCTATAAAAATCAGAGGTCTGAAACACCAGACATAACATAAAGGGCAGGGCAGGCTCAAATCCAAATCCAGCAGAGTCCTGGAGGCATCCAAACCCCATCGATTGATGGATGGAGAATACAAGGAGGCCATAGGTACAGAAAGCAACAGAAGCATAAAATTATTGCTAAGAGGATTAAAGAATCACAAGCGCAATTTAAAGATAAAATTAAAGGTAATTAAAGATAGTAATGGAACAATCCCAACATATCATTCAAGTGGGTAACTTTTTAGAAAGTTAACAGAACTTATTCTTCAAATTCCTTCTTGATAACCCGCTTGACCACTTTAAGATTTCAAGATTAATTGGACCCCTATCTTATGTTATACACAAAAATCAACTCAAAAGGATTACAGCTTAAATTTAAGACCTAAACCATAAAACTCTTAGAAGAAAATATAGAAGGTAAGCTCCCTTACATTAGCCTTGGCAATAATTTTTAAAACTTGACATCAAAAGCAAAAGCAAACACAAGCAAAAATAAGCTAATGGGACTGCATCAAACTAAAAAGCTTCTGCACAGTAAAGGAAATCATCAACAAAATGAAAATGCAACCTATGAAATGGGAGAAAATGTTTGCAAATCATATATCTGATAAGGGGTTAATACCCAAAATATAGAAAGAATTCACATAATTTAATAGTAAAAAAGACAAAAACAAAACAAAACAAATCTGGTTTAAAAAAATAGGCAGAGGACTGAACGGACATTTTTCAAAAGAAGACATGAAAATAACCAAGAGGTCCATGAAAAGGTGTTCAACATAACTAATCATCAGGGAAATGCAAATCAAAACTACCTCACACCTATTAGAATGGCAGTCATCAAAAAGAAGAGAGAACAAGTATCGGGAAGGACGTGGAGAAGGGGGAATTCTTGTGTAAGATTGGGAATGTAAACTGGTGCAGCCACTATGGAAAACAGTATGGAGATTTTCCTCCAAGAAACAAAAATAAAAATAGAACTACCATATAATCCAACAATCCCACTTTTGTTTTCTGGGTATGTTTCTAAAGGAAATGAAAACAACCTCTCAAAGAGATATCTGCATTCCCATGTTCATTGAAGCATTATTCATAATAGCAAAGATACAGAAACAAGATGACTGTCAGTGTATGAATGGATAAAGAAAATGTGGTATATATGTGAAATGTAATATTATTGAGCCATGAGAAAGAAGGAAATCCTACCATTTGCAACAAGGATGGACCTTGAGGATATCTTGCTAAGTAAAATAAGCCAGAAAAACAAATACTTCACTGTATCACTTCTATATGGAATTTAAATAAGAAGTTAATGAAAGAAAATAATAATTACTCATCTTTCTGCAAATTGCCAAAAATATATTTTACAACAGCCACAATCAGCAACAACCAAAAGAATGGGATCTTGAAATCAGGCACAGGATAGAATCTTGGGTATCTAGGTGAGCAGAGTATGTAATAAGGTAGTTTCTCAGCAGTGAATACTTGGAAAAGAATTATTGGCAGTGCAAAGTCAAAAGCTTGGTAGGATTCTTGTGATCTTTCTCAATCCATGGACCCTCTATTCCCTCTCCCAGATCTCTTTCCAATCACTGCTTACCCCAAAATTGATCCTAGGGGCCACCACAGCTCGGTGTTAAACAGATTTAGGCTGGACTCCCAATACACCTGTTGTTGAAAGGGCAAGTTATTTAGCCTTTTTCAATTCCAGTACTAACTACAGTTAAAGAGGGATTATAACATCTATCCCAACAAACTATTGCAGAAATAAAGAGACGGTGTTGCAAAGTACTTAACTATAAGCCTATCAATGCCTCAACATTGTCATCTGCAAAATGAGGTTGGATTAAAAGTGACAGGTGACAGATGGCAGCTATATTTGTGGTGAGCATAAGTATAACATACAGAGTGGTTGAATCACTATGTTGTATACCAGAAACTAATGTAACGTCATGTGTCAACTATACTCAAAACAACAACAACAACAACAACAACAACAGAAGAAGGAGGAGGAGGAGGAGAAGGAGGAGTGGAAGGAGGTCATCTCAGAGGTATCTTTCCCCTGATATGAAATTCCATAGCTACATAAGTATCCAAATTAGGAATTTTCCAATTAATTCTTCTTTGAGCTCAATAGCCTAACATTAAATTCCCTTCCTGTGCCCACTAGTTTTCATCACTAATCTTTCAAATGATTGTGAAGAACATGGAAGATGATAGGAATAGAATTTAGTACTGCGAGATGATCAAAAATTTTTGCAACTAAGGCAAACAAGTTATTTTAACTGCTTAAGAACTTGTTTTCTATTCTAAAAATTAGGCTAATAAGTAATACCAAAAGGTGCTAGAGTGTGAAAAGTTTCACTAATGTATCTAGCAGGCACTCAAAGCTATATAGTTATTTTATCTCAATAACTTGACCAAAATACCCTGAAAGAATCAAGAAGATTAAGCTTTAATACTTCTAGATATGCTTAAGGCATTTTGATAAAATAATCCAGCAGTGTTTTAAGAAAATCCCCTCCCCCAAATCTTGTGTATTTTAAAATAAAAATTACAGCAATAGTGAGATAAAAATGCTTGCTCTAACTTTGCCACTAAATTGTGACAAGATAAGACTATCGAACATGTGAAATGTGTCTCAGTTTGAACTATCAAGAATTACAACCACATCTAGAAATGCATTTTAAATTGTTGTAATGAGCACATATTAAGGATGAAACAAAAATTGTTGTTTGCTTTTGAAAGACCCCCAAACTGAATATTTAAGTACTATTTCAAAACCTATTTTCACAAAGTGCATCAAAATGTTCAGAAAGATTATTTGTGAATAACAAAACACCAGTTCAAAGTCAGGAAGAAACTAGAGAATGGCTCACTTTTCAGTTCTCATATTATTAGTTTAATAGATTTATTTAAAAGCCTTTCTGGTCTCCTTCTCTGACTTACTGAAAGCAAATTTTGAAAAGTGAAGAACCTATAGAGGTTTTTGTTTTCCATTAAGTATCATCCATATATCCAACATCAATAAAATATGACAGCCCTGGACCTGAATATGACACCCTTTATATTGTTCCTACACATTGTCTAGCCTATCAGCAGAACAATCAGTAAAGTCAGCAGGAAGGAAGATCAGTGAAAATAGGAATGTGAATTTAACTCAGATAGCTGAGAATACCAAGTTACTTTCACGTATTCTCAGCACTGATTACTTTTAAAAATCCATAAAACTTAAAATAAGTATATGAGTACTAGTGACTAAAGAACAATATATTTCATGAAGATAGTGACCATTTCTGCCCCATTAGACCCCTGGAGATACTCAACTAATATCTACTGAGCACCTACTATACACCCAGACACCTTCTAGATGCTGTGGTCATGGTGGTGAATAAGAAAGAAACACAAGATCACTGCTCTGATGATTTTAAAAGGGAAACAAATGATAAATAAATGGCCAAAATAATTGCACAACATTGTAAATGCTACAAAGCTACAAAAGAGTTTACCAAAGTGATCAGGTGATTAGGGGGAGGGTACTGATTTAGCATCCACAGTCAAGGAAGTTTCAGGAGAGCTTCTCCAACAACCTGAGACCGCAATGACAAGAAGGAGGCTTCCATGGGGATAACTTAAACACAAGAATTTCAGACAGAAGAAGAAGCATTTTAGCAAATACAAGTTTGAGTTTGGTGTATTAGAAGTACAGAAACAGGGTGACTGTATCTGGAGCCCACAAAGCAGAGAGGAGACTGATAGGAAATGAGATCACAGAGTAGGTGAGTCAAGAGAGGAAATTC
Source organism: Puma concolor (assembly GCF_028749965.1). Lineage (NCBI taxonomy): Eukaryota > Metazoa > Chordata > Mammalia > Carnivora > Felidae > Puma > Puma concolor. Next base: position 125,157,302 of record NC_141668.1, on the reverse strand, counting down.
AAATTCTGTTCTAAGAATAATGTAAAGCTACTGGAATGTTTTAAAGGAAATTTCAGGTGGAAGGGACAGGAGGGAGGCAAAAGTGGGAGTTATCAGGATCTATCATAATAATCTACGCTAGGTATGATGAGTTTTGGATTAGGATTAAAAGTGAAAAATGGAGAGAAGTGGTCAAATTGGAATATATATTTGAAGATAAACCTTAAATGACCAGCTTTTGGACTGGGTATGATTAAGGTTAAGACAGAGAGGGGCTGTGTTTTTGGCTTGAGTCATTTATGTGGATGGCTCTAAAACTACAAGAGGAATAGAGATGGGTGGGAAGAGCTCTGTTTTAAACAATGTTTCTTTTCTGCTATGGATATCAACTAATATTCAGCCTTTATCTATAGCAAGATTAATACAATGGCACACTAAATAGCATATATATTGCTTGCTTCCTGCCCAGTATCACTTTACAGCTCTATCCATGAAGTAATTTTTGTCAAATTATATGTACACTTCTAACTACTTAAAGGTACGCAGATATTTTTCTCTTTCACACCATTTGCCCTCCAAATGGAAATGACATTTAATTTATTGTTATTTTTAGAACCGAACAACCTAAATCAATCCTTGAAATCAAAGCCATAAGAAAGTTTTACCTATTCATGGGGATCTGAAAGATCGCAATGACCTACTAATGATTTTAATGTTTTGTTTCTGTGTGAAGCCTGCAGCACTTAGGGTGACAAATGATTTAATTATGTAAATAATAAGGCTCAATCCCTCAGTATCAGAAATTTCCAAGCCAAACTTTATTACACCAAGGTACTCCCAGGGCAGTATCACATGCTTGTCCATATTAATATTCAGTTGGCTTTTATATTTCAACAATGGCAGTAACAATAATAACAATAACAACAATGGTTAGCAATTTCTTGAATACATGCTACAGACCTGAATCTCTGAACTTAGTACTTTACATATGTGACCTCATTTAATCCTCAAAAGAACCCTAGTCATAGTTTAGAAAACCAAGTCTCAAAAATCTTAAATAACTTCACCTGATCAAACATTAAGTAATAATGGAGCCAAGATTGGAATTCAGACACGCTGTATCTCTTTCATTTATTCATTCATATATGTATGCATTCAACAAATGAATCTTTTTCTAAAGATATGCCACTATAGTAGAAATATGGCTGCCAATTATTTCTCCCTGTACTAATTGAGAAACAAAGCCCATTTCCTCTCCACTTGAATCTGGGCTTGCCCTGTGACTTAATTTGACCAGGGGAATCTGGTGGAAATAACTGAGTCACTTCCAAGGCTCAGGCCTGGCCAAGGAGATCTGCAGATTTCTGCTATCATACTTGTGGAACATTCTTGGAACTATTCTGTAATAGAGAAGCCCAATCACATAAGAGACCACATGGAGAACAAGATATTCCAGTTAATAGCCCCAACAGGTAGGGCAGCATCAAACACGAACTCTGTGTGTAAACCATCTTGACAATCCCAGGTCAGTAGAACATCATGATCATTATAGCTCCCATCAACACCACTGGAGCAAAAGAACCACCCAACAGAGTACACAGTCAACACACAGAATAGTGAGAGATAATAAACAATTGTTGTTTTAAACAACTATGTTTAAGTGTGGTTAGTTATGCAGTGACAATCTAAAGAGCCATAATATTTTTCTTCAAAGGAGAGTATGAATTATAGCAAAATGTAACTCTAAAAAGCAAGAAAATACATTGAAGAGACTGCTTTGCTCTTATGGTTGTGTATATTTTTCTAATACTCATAGCCTATTAAAGTAAGAAAATCAGAAAAGATCATGGCCCATTCCTTCACTTGTTCAATCACTTATTCATTCATTTACTTACTCATACATTTATTCGTATATTCATTCAGCAAGTATTTCCTGTTATATGTGAGCCTCAGGGGATTACTGTGGGTGAATCAAGAAACTAACAAAAGACTTTTAAGGACTTTTTAAGAACTTTTTAATCTAAAGAATGGCTTTGGGCACCTGGGTGTCTCTGTCAGTTAAGCATCCAACTCTTGGTTTTGGCTCAGGTCATGATTTCACAGTTTATGTGATGGAGCCCCTCATTGGGCTCTGTGCTCTCAGTGTAGAGCCTGCTTGGGATTCTCTCTCCCCCTCTCTCTATCCCTTCCCCACTCTCTCTCGATCTCTCTCTCAAAATAAATAAACTTTAAAAAAAGTAAAAGAAGGGCTCAACAAATACTTCTGGCTGATTAATTCTTGCTCATTCCATAGGGAATAAAGTGAAATTTAGGAAAGTGGAAGAAAAAAGTAGGATAAGCCTAGTTTACATTGAAAAATTTTCTGTTCTGGGGCTTCTGGGTGGCTCAATCAGTTAAGTGGCCTACTTTGGCTCAGGTCATGATCTCATGGTTAGTGAGTTCAAATCCTCCACTGGGCTCTGTGCTGACAGCTGAGAGCCTGGAGCCTGCTTTGGATTCTGTGTCTCCCTCTCTCTCTCTACTTCTCCCCTGCACTTGCTGGCTCTCTCTCTCTCTCTCTCTCTCTCTCTCTCTCTCTCTCAAAAGTAAACAAACAAAAAAATCTTAAAATTTTTCTGTTGATAACACAACATAGATAATGCAGCATGCACTGTATTTACATTTTACTACTTTATTCCTACCCATAAGATGTTAACTCCCCCCTTCCCACACACACACACACAAATAGACATTAAAAAAAAGTACACATAAATTACTTTTGCTCTTCTGTTTGGCTCTCCTTAAAAGTACTGACTCATTTCCTAACCTATCTGAGCTTCAATTCTCTCAAATAAAAAAGTGAGATGATTCTAGCCCTATCGATCCCTAGAGATGCTGTGACATGCAAATGATAATAATTAGATAAATTCTTTAAAACTTGACATTTGGGCCAACAGTTAGTTGCATGACCATCTCATTCATTCAGTGAAAAGGTTCCTTTTTTTAAAAGTTATATTTTATGCACAAGTAAGCAAAGGATAAAAGAAAAAAAATAAACTGTAAAATCACTACCTAGACTTAACTAAACAGTGTCTCCTGAAATTTAAATATGTGATTCTAACAAGACTGAGAATCTTGGCCTCAGAACTGGACATGTGATGCAACAGAATCAAAGTATCCCCCTAAGGATATTTAGATTTAGAACCAATGGAGGAAGTGCTTGGATTTTGAATCACTGAGACAAAAGGATGTGAATCAAATAGGCTAGCATCATCTTCCTTGTTACAAGAAAGAAGGTTAGGTCCAAGGAGGGAAGGGCTTCAACTAGAAGGTAAGGGGTATAATCAGGTTGGTGACTGAGGTCGAGTTATCACATGTCTCTTTTGTTCTAACCAGGGTCTTATTTTAAGATTAGAGATGCTTTTATCCTAAGAGATTAATTGTCCAATTTATAAAAGTCTCAGATGACTTCAATATGCCTTTTACGCTCTAATTTTTTTATTCAAACTTGTTTGGTTACAACCAATAGAAATTAAACTTCTACTAATTTGAATAATAAAAGGGAATTCATTGGCTCACAAAACTTTGAAGTTTATTAAAGGCTATCATGGCTTCAGGCATGGCTGGATCCAGCAGCCCAAGTGAGGTTTCAGGACTTGTCTTTCCTTCACTTCTATAGGAAAATATGAGGTCCATAGAGAGAAATAAAAGGGAGAGACAAATCCTGAAAATCTCACTTGTATCCTCTTGCCAACCATATACCAACACAGGCTTTGTCTCACTTTTTCTTTTTAACTTCTATATCACAACATGCTATCCCTCTAGGATGCTACAAAATGAGCTCCAGTCTGGGGAAAGAGCCGAGAAAGGGAGGATAAAATTTAGTTTGCCATCTGTTGGCACAATAACTGATACCTCTAACCCTCAACAGATGCTCAGAAGTCCTGTGCCCAAGAAGCCTTATTCATTACCACTAAAGAAATTAATCTTACACATTAGCTGCACTGAATATGTTAGGGCAATGGAGAAGCAATGCTATTTGGATAATCAACTCAAAAGAAAATTAAATGTACTAATGAAAACTACCACTAGTCATTTTTTGGATGCATATAAAGATAAAGACAGCTTAAAACAACAAACAGACAACTAATCTATTAACCTTCAGATATGGTGCAAAAACATGACCTAAAAGGTACTTAATCATTACTAGTAAAGTAGGCTATAGTCACAAACTGCACCTTAGACCACTGAACATCTGCCTGTTTGTCTTGTGCTGCCCTTCCCTTTCAGTGCCCTAGATACCAAGGAACTTAGCTGCTAAAGGCTGAGGCTGTGATCAAAGTGCTCTAAGCTTTCCTACCAGAACTCCAATCGTGAGGCAGAAGCAGACTGGGAAATAGATTCTCTCTAGAAACTGCGTGGCCCTTCAAAATACTAGGTCTCTAAAATAAATTAGCATGGGGCCAAACTGGACTCAACCCTAGTCTAGGAAAGAGCAAGAGTTTTGTGGTCATTCTGCCTTGTGGCCTTTGCTTACATCCAGAGCCACCCGAAGCTAAAGAAAGTCTCCTTGGTAGACTATGGTGAGCCCTCTTTTATCCTCCTACTGTCAGGGATGAAAGATTTGAAGCCTTGAGTGCAACAGAGCTGCAGGCGCCGACTTTTCCAAAAGATAGAAATCAAAACCCAAAAAAGACCACAAGTTCCCTTTGAAATACAGAAAAACCAGCCTTCTCAGAGTGGCTACTTTCCAGACACACAAACGCTTTAAAGATAAAAACAGATTGTCATATTTGTCAGGGCAAATAAAAAAGCCTAGAGCAGGGCTCTCAAGTCTCTCTTTTTGTGATAAGGAACATCTTTCCAATCCTTTGCGGCCTTAAGGCAAACGAGGACAGTGAGATGATGGGGGAAATTGCTGAAGAGGGCAAGAAAAGTGCCATATGCCATACACTAGCATACAAGGTCCAATACACAGGGGCAGCTAGAACAAAGAAAAGGAGTTTGGGTGTTCTTCCTGGAGTTTCCAAGTTTTTGGTTGCAGATTCTGTCATTCAACCAAATATCTACTGAGCACTTAACTGCATATTAGGCAGTATTCTAGGTCCTGTGGATTCATCAGTGGAAAAAGAGAGAGAGAGAGAAAAGAAAACCTGCTCAAGTAAAAGTTGTGTTGGACTCCGGGGACAAAGACTGAGAATAAATAAAATAAGAAAGTTGTAATACCTTAGAAAGTAATAAGTACTACAAGAAAAATTAAGCCAAGAAAAAGTACTAAAAGAAAATAGAAGTTCTACCAAGTACTCAAAGGAAGAAGTATAGGGAGTGCCAGGAAAGCAAATGGTAGCAGTATAATTTTAAATCAGTGTTCAGGGAAGATACCAGTCAGAAGTAAAGTCTGAAAAAATATTTGAAAAAAGATATTTGGGATGAAGAGTGTTAGAGGCAAAGGACACAGCAAATGCAAAAACTCCAAGAGGGGACCTTGCGAGTCAAGTTCAAAGAACAGCAAGGAGACCAGCATGGTTAGAGAGGAGTGAGTGAGAGAGGCAGAGGTTAGAGCTGTGATCAGAGAAGTAGATTTGAACCAGACTAAGTATAGATTTATAAAATTTCAGCTTTTTCTCTAATATGGGAAGTCTTTGGAGAGTTTTAAGCTGAGGTATGATATGAACTAACTTAGTTACAAAATTGAGGACAGAATAGGATTAGTTAGAAGGTGCTCTGGGAATTACATATGCATTTTCATTTTATCAGTCTACCTTCAAATAATATTAAAACACCTCACAGACAATGAAGATCCTCACAAGAGAATGCTTACATTTCTCCCTCTTATCCGTTCTGCTATTGTCATATTTTATTCCTGCATGTGTTATAAACTCTACATTACTTTAGCTATAAAGAAAATTATTTTTCAAAGAAATATATGTATACATGGGGAAACAAAGCCTTTTATATTTTTCCACATATTTACCATACCCTTAATTCTTTTTTGTAGGTCCAAGCTTCCATTTGGTATCATTTTCCTACATCTGGAAACTTCCTTTATCACTTATTACAGTGCAAATATGCTGGCAGTGAATTCTCTCAGCTTTTGTTTATCTGAAATTTCTTTATTTCACATTTATTTTTGAAAGATATATTTCAATGAACATAGAATTCTAAGTGTTTTTTCCTGCCCAGGATATTAGAGATGCCATTCTATTTTCTTTTGTATTGTGTATTTTCTAATAAAAAAAACAAGTGATTACTCTTATTTTGTTCCTCTGTATGTAATGTGGCCTCTCTGTAGCTGTTCTTAAGACTTCTTTTTAATCAATGGTTTTCAATAATTTCATTATGATGTACTTTAGTGTAGTTTTCTTTGTGTTTATTCTGCTTGTGACTCATTGGACTACTTGGGTCAGGAGACTTAAAAAATTCCTTTAACTTTGGAGATTTTTCAGCCATTTTTAGTATTTTTTTATGTCCCTGTCCCATCCTTTCTTTCTGCAACTCTAATGACATATGTTAGTTGCCTATGGTCCCAGGAGCTTACTGAGCCCCTGTTAATTACATTTAAAACTTTTTTTTTCCTTCTCTGTGCTGCAGTTTGAATAGTTTCTATTGCTATGTCTTCAAGGTCTATGATCTTTTTCTGGGGGAGGGGTGTGAAGCACGTGCCTCAAATACTGTTAATTTTTCATTTCTGATACGGTGTTTCTCCATTTTAGAAGTTCCATTTGCTTCTTTAAAAAAAATTTTTTTAATGTTTATTTATTATTGAGAGACAGAGCATGAGCATGGGAGGGGCAGAGAGAGGGGAGACACAGAATCCGAAGCAGGCACCAGGCTCTGAGCTCCGACGCGGGGCTCGAACTCACAAACTGTGAGATCATGACCTGAACTGAAGTCGGACCTTTAACTGACTGAGCCACCCAGGCACCCCTCCATTTGATTCTTTTTACATTTTCATTTATCCCTTTGTTACATTTACATTTTCATTTAAATCCCTGAGCACATTTACCAGACTTGTTTTAAAATCCTTGTCTCTTGATTCCACTGTTTCTATCATTCCTAGGTCTGATTCTACTGAATGATTCGTCTCCTGGTTATGAGTCACATTTTCCTGCTACTTAGAATGTTTAATAATTTATGATTAGATAATAAACATTCTAAATGTTTTATTAATGAGTGTCTGGATTTTGTTGCCTTTCTTTAAAGAGTGTTGAAGTTTGTTTCGGTAGTCAGTTAACATGACTTGCAAATGGGCTCGATCTTTTCAAGGCTTATTTTTTCTCCTCTGTTAAGGTAGATCAAAACTAGCTTTTATTTTAGAGCTAGTAGAGTCCCACTACTAAGACAAAGCTCTTGTGGCATCTTTAATGATATGACGGGTGTTCCGTGAAGTCTCTCCAATATGACTGATTGGAACTTAAGTAGTTTGCAGGCTTTGTGAAACCCCAATTCAAGGGGGATATTATGCTGATATTTGGAGCTGTTTTTCTGAATAATTCTCTACTCTCTGGCACTCTGTACCATAATTTTCAGTGCCCCTGTCCTCCACAAATTCCAACATTATTCTTTTCAACTCAGAAATACCACTGGGCTTTGCTCTGGTTCCTCATCTCTGGGATATAGTGCGCAAAGTACGTGCACGATAAAAGCTAGAATAATCTTAGGGCTTATCTCTTTCTTTTTCTCAGTGAACACATCCCTACACTGACTGTTGTCCACTGTCCAAAAAGAGCATTATTTTATATTTTGTACAGTTTACTAGTTGTTTTTTTAATCAGATAATAAGAGTGACCTAGAAGGACTTGAAAGGGAATTCCAAGTCTTCATTTTATAGATGAAGCAACAGAGGTGCAGAGAGAGGTTGTGACACAGCCAAGATCACACAGCTACCAATAGCTGCCTTAAGTGCAGAAACTACATTTCCTAATTCTAACTCCAATGCATTTCTACCCCACCATGCTGTCTCCTACAAAATGTTTAATAGAAGGTGGTATACTAGTTTCCTAGAACCATTGTAGCAAATTACCACAAATAGGTGGCTTAAAAATAACAGAAATATATTATCTTAACAATTCTGGAGACCGAAAGTCTAAATCCAAGTGTCAGTAAATTTCTGGAGGCTCTGAGGGAGAATTGCTTCCATAACTCCCTCCTAGCTTGTGGTGACTGCTGCAATCATTGTGTCCCTGGGCTTATAGACAAATCACTCCAATGTCTGCCTTGGTCTTCATACAGCTTTATACCCTGTGGACCTGTGTCTTTTCTTTTTATAAGGACACTTTTCACTGGCTTTAGGGGCCGTCCAGTTGATCTAGGATGATTTAGTCTAGTGATCTTTCATTTAATTATGTGTGCAAAACTCTTTCTCCAAACAGGATCAAATCCACAGGTATTGGGGTCAGGGCTTGGATCTATCCTTTTGTGGAGGGATACATTCAACTCCATATAGGTGGGTAATGGGAAGAACAAATAATACAGCCAAACTCATAATACAGTTTGGAAATGTTTGCCTCATATAAATGCAAATATTAAGTCTGACTCCACCTGGGTCTATTCTGGAGAATTTGAAAGGGTTTCTATGTGGAGCTCTGAACCATGGGGAAAATATATATATTGATAATGTTCCTTTTCATTTAAGCACAATTATGTTACTGGCTCATACCTTCTCACCACTTTCTGTATTATGCATTTAACACTACTGCTAATTTAGCCGAATCACCCAGATGTAATAAGAATAACTGTTTTCATTTCATCTAACCTCTTCTTTCTCTAATAACCATATCAATCATGACTGGAGTCTTGAATCCTGAAAACAATGACATAAAGAAGAAATAAATTGCTGACAAGGCCTTACCTATGACAGAAATATTGTCATCACTGTAATTGTATTCCTCTTTTTGCTGACATGACCCAATGCCACTTTCAGAAAACTTGGGGATAAAAAAGAAAGTCTATCATGTGACATCTAATTGCTATTTTATCTATTATTTTTGATTAACCAATAACCTTTGTTTTTCAGCATGAATTTTTTTTCACTTTTTTCCAACTTTCTCAGTAAGTTCAGATGGTACATTGTGAGACAAAAGCAACAGAGAATTATCTCACACACAAAAATTAGCAATAACACAACAGGACAGGACAATAAAGGCATTATGTTAAAAAAATCATTCTAACATGAATAATTTGCAAGTGTTAATATGTTAAGAAAGATATCTAGAACAGATACCACCCTGGGATCCTTAAGCAATGACCTGAAACTTCATTTGCTACAAACACATCCAATGCATTGCAGTTGGGAATACGTCTTTCAACCCAATTTTTAACGGGGTTAAAAGTCCTATCGGCTACTGAGCAGGGGTCATCTATTTGGTTTGCTTTATGATCTGGACCAATACAAACATTAAGTGAGGTCAAACAAAATGTCCACTTGCATTTCTCAAATTTCTAAAGCTGATTTAAAAGAAACTGGAAAATTGTGTTGAACAAAATGGCGAAATAAAGAGACTCATTTTTAAGGAAAAAGGAAACCTACCAGTATCAATCTCCATTGTGACACAGATTCCCCCCTCTCCCCACAAATAAACTGGAATGTAACAGCACAAACTGCCCAAGGAATCACAAGTTGGCAGGGGACAGGCCAGATTTAGAGGGATATTAATGGACCTAGAATTAGAATTGTGAATTAGAAAAGGGTATTCTAGGTATGGTAATTCTGGGTAAGTAAAGTAAGTTACAGATAATAGCCAAAGTAATTAGAAAATGAACCTAATACCGAGGAAGAGATGAATGACAGAATTTTGGCAACCGGAGAGAATTTAGGGCTCATACTCCTCATTTCATTATTTTTTAAATGTTTATTTATTTATTTTGAGAGAGAGAAAGCAGGAGCAGGGGAGGGGCAGAGAGGTAGAAAGAATCCCAAGCAGGGCCTGTGCTCAGTGAGCAGAGCCTGATGCAGGGCTTGATCCCACAACAGCAAGATCATGACCTGAGTCGAAATCTAGAATGAGACACTTAACCAACTGAGACACCTAGGTGCCCTTCAAACTCATTTTAAAGATGCAAACCATAAAAGACTCTTAACTGAAGAGAACAAAAAGGGTTGCTTGAGGGGAGGTGGGTGCTAGGATGGGTTCAATAGGTGATGGATATCCAGAAGGGCAGTTGTTGTGATGAACACTGAATGCTGTACATAAGTGACGAATTACTTATGGGTCATATTTATTACTAAAATAATGTACTACATTTTATGAGACTTGATAAGACATTACATTAAAATTATGTTTTAGGGGCACCAGGGTGGCTCAGTTGGTTAAGCCTCCAACTTCGGCTCAGGTTATGATTTCACGGTTCATGAGTTTGAGCCCTGTGTCGTGTTCTGTGCTGACAGTTCAGAGCTTGGAGCCTGCTTAGGATTCTGTGTCTCCCTCTCTCTCTGCCCCTCCCCCCTCTCAAAATAAACATTAAAAAAATTAAAATTATGCTTTAATTCTCAAAATAAAGACAAAGATGCAGATACAGTCAAAGAAAGTCAGGCCCAACATGATCAGAACCCATATGCTTTTCAGTCTGGTGCTCTCTCTACTCAATTCCTTATTCTCAAGGCTATGAGGGTATGTTAGAGTTCCACAGTTTATACCTGAGCCCCTTTTCCTTCTCTTTTCTCTTCCATTCATTATTTCATTTTTTTTCCATAGCTTTAAAGATCAGACTAATATCTAAATGTATTTCTCCAGTGCCAACTTCTCTGAACTTCAGACTTAGAGTTAACGGTTCTACTTATTTGTTTTACAGGCACCTCAAACTTAACATGTGCAAATGCAAACTTTCAATTCCCATCCTTCCTGCTACAAATCTATTCCCAAGTTATTTTCCATCTACTAGATGAAACTACCATCTTACCAGTTCCTCCACCCAGAATTGAAGATGTCAGCCTTGAATTAGTGCCTTTCCCCTTATAATATATCCAACTCTCTAAATAAATCTCAAAAATGTCTCCACCCATTTTCACTGCCACCAACATAGTCTAAGGCATCAACCAATAGACTACCTCCTAAATGGTCTCTCTGTTCTGATTTTCCCACTTCTAATTCATTAGCTACACAGCAGCCATGCGATCTTTTAGAACCATTCTATTTTAATAAAATTCAATCCCCTCATTATTGCTTACAAGGTCCACAGCAATAATGCCACCTTCTCCCTTGACCACTCTGCGTTAGCCATACTGGCCTCTTATATTTCTCTCCCTCTCTCTCTGAGAGAAAATCAAGAGCTGAAATTTTGAGTTGAATTCAAGAGTCAGATGCGTAATTGACTGAGCACCCCCTGACCTCTTACATTTCTCAAACACACCATGGTCTTTCTACTTCAGGGCCTTTTCACATTCTGCTCCCTCTGTCAAGAATGCTCTTCTCTGCATTCCAAGATGCTGGTCCCTTTCATATACCTCAGGACTTTTAGTAAATGTCACTTATAAATAGAGGTCTCTGTCCACTCATCTAAACAAGGCCTTAGTTTCCTTTTGCTCCTTTCTATAGCACCACTGTATTCCCTTTATAGCACTTATAATGACTTGTAATAACATTACTATTATTTGGTTATTGGTTATTACCCATCATGTATTTCTCAGCTAAATATCAACAAGAATCAAATCTGTCTTTTCTATTGTTTCACCCTTGTATCACTCACATCTAGCATAAAGTAGGTATTCAATAAGTGTTCTTTGAATTAATGAAAATGAGGGACATTTACAGCAGGTTTCTCTCTACCCAAAAAGGACACAATGGACCATGGACTTTCATTCTATGTCAACATATTCACTAAGATAGAAGGAATGTCACAATTGAGGATTGCTAAAATACTGAAGGTTGTCAACTATTATTCTCTAGACATCTTTCTTAAATAGTGTCCATCCATCAAGGATGAATTAAATTCAGCCCTGCTTGAAGACAGAATGAAATGACTTTACCCAGCCCCTTATGAACTTATGATTCTTTGAAAAATCCATAAGCTCTCATCTTCCCAGCACACTGATAACTAGGTAATTATCCTTTTGATGAAAAAGGAACCCTTTTTATATCTATCCTTACTGAATTATAGACCTCAAAATGGAATTAGAGTTGAATAGACATCAAGCACCACTGCCTACCAGTTCCCAGCAAAGATGAGAGAGAGATCACTTGTAGTGGTATCTGGAGACTCAGGGACAATGCTGTCAGAGTGTCCTTCCTGCCTTCTCCAGTGACTCCTCACTGTGAGCACTAAGTCCACAGTATTAATTACATTCTCTCCTCATTTTGTGAGCCAGTCCCTAACCAAATAGAAGATGCATTAATTGCCCCACCTTGTCTGTTCAAGGGTTTTGAAATTAAGCCATTCGATTGAAGATTTTGTATAGACTAAGTTTGAGATGCAATTTGCGCCATTCCCACCATGTTAACCAAGGTCAGAGGGCTTTGTTCTGACAGCACATCAATTCCCACATTGCAGTGTACCTGTCCCAGAACACTGTCTTGACACCTGTGTAAGACCCTGTCCACAGTCTCCCCCAATTACTAAATGACTGCTGGAATCATACCATTAACTGTCCACCTGATTGTGCCCAGAACCCACAATATTATGCCTGCCCCATGACCTACAGTTTATTGGCACTACTCAATTATCAATACTGGGTCAGATTAAGCCCTCATTAGCTAGCTACCCCACTCCATAGTCAAGGCTATCACTCCAAGATTTTCTTGCCTAACTCCCCATTTTTAGGGCCTCAGACTACAGACATTTACAGTTGAGCTTATACAAACTATCATGGCCACACTTTTACCTGGTCTCTACATATTAATCCTCTGTGATTTCTTTTCATACAACTGTCAGTTTGGAGGCATAATCTTGTAAGCCTTTACCTTCTGGACATCAGCATTGGAAAACTTCATTATTATTAGTTAAGATACAACAGAGTGACAAATGCAGCTTCAAAAAACTACACAACTTCTTTCCCTTTGAAAATTTTTGCACAGCTTTCCATATTTGGTACCCAAGGACATTTCTTTTCTCTCTCTGCTAACTTGGAGTACAGCAAGGTTACATTAGCTAATAAAAGCCCTCTGCTGACAAAAGATGCTTTTGAAAAGTCACTCAAAAAGGGAGCACTGTTGATAGCTTTATTAAAATAAAATGCCACATCTTTGTGAAGTTAAAAGTCTCTGGATTGCGGTTAAAAGTCTGGTCAGCTCAAAATACAGTGGAAAGTCTTTAAAGAACCATGTTTTTATTAAGCTGGCCTCACACACATAGCAGCTAGAATGTAAATCCAGACAATTCCAACCCATCTATCATTTCCTTTCTATGTCATGAATAGAAGAATTAAATGAGAGATAGGTTCTATTCTGAACACCAATTAATAGAAGTTATTGAACTCATGATATCAAAACAACTTCATGCAAGTTAACACAATAGTTAGCTAACGGATTTTGCTGATCACGTGGCAAGAACACTTAAATATGAATGCTGCATAGATTGCAAAGAAATGGTATTCCCACACACTTCTACTGTGAAAGTATATTTGCGCAGCCTTTCTAACAGACATATTGATAGTCTGTATTAAAATGTAAAATGCAGATACTCTTAAACTCAGTGATTCCTCTTCAAGATATCCTAGAGAGACAATTGCTCATTTGCAGAAAGGGACCTTTATAGGGATGCCCACTACAGAACTGTTCATAATTATAAAAATATTGAGACTCAGAAAAGTGCCCATCATCTAGGGAATGGTTCTATTTACATCTATTTGGCCTTGAAAATAATAAGGTAGATTTACATTTACAATGATTGGGAAAGATATCTATACAAGAATACGAAAAATATAATCCTATATGTGTAAAAGAGAAACATATTTAAATCTTCACATATATTAGTAAATGCACAAAATAAATACATATTTATTTAAATGTATATAAAAAGGTTGTGAAGAAAATATTTACAAATTATATATCTGGAAAGGGACTTGTAGCTAGAATATATAAAGAATGCTTACAACTCAATAAAAGGACAAATAATCAATTTAAAAATAGACAAAGGATTTGAATAAACATTTCTCCAAAGAAATACACAAATGGATAATAAGTACATGAAAGATGCTCGAGATTATTAGTCATTATGGAAATGTAACCAAAGCCACGAGATAATGCTTCACATTCACTACAATGGTTACAGTAAAACAGATAAGAGCAAGTGGTGACAAAGATGTAGAGAAGTTGGAATCCTTATTCATTGCTGGTAGGAATGTGAAATGGTGCAGCTACTATGGAAAACAGTTTAGCAATTCCTCATGTAGTTACTACACATGTAGTTACTGTATGACCCAGCGGTTCCACTCCTAAGCCCATGTCCAAGAGAACTGAAAATATATGTCCACACAAAAATTTGTGCAGGAATGTTCATAAAATATTATTCACCACAGTCAGAAAGTGGAAGCAACCCAAATTTCCTTCAACTGCTAGATGGATAAACAAACTATGTTATATCTAAAAATAGAATATTATTTTGCCATAAGAGGAATGAAGTACTGATACATGCTGTGAAATGAATGAACCTTGAAAACATTATTCTAAATGACAGAAGTCAGACATACAAAGCTTATTTTATGATTCCATTTACACGAATTATCCAGAATAGACAAACCCACAGAGACAGAAAGCATATTAGTAGTTATTAAGAGCTCAGGGGAGCAAAAAATGGGGAGTGACTGCTAATGACAAAAATGTTTTAAAATTAGATAGTGGTGATGGTTCCATAACTCTCTGAAAATGCTGAGAACCACTGAATTGTACATTTTAAAGGAGTGAATTTTATGGTATGTGGATACCTCAATAAAGCTGTTATTTTAAATAATTTTTGAAAAATCTTGAAGGATATCCACCAAGCTAATAACAGTGGTTACCTTGGCAAAGGGATTAACATATATTTTTAAGAGTAAGAATTGGGCCCTGTATTTCTTATTACTATATAGTTTAAAATACATTGAAAAAAAGGAAGAAAAAGTCATAAGAATCACTCAGAATGGTGCTGTATAAGAGAAATGAATAGTAGTGTGTTTCACCCTTCTTGATTTACAACCTAAGAGCAGATATTCATTGCAGAAAATAACCTCTGTTTTTGAACACTTTTCTAGGCCCTGGGTATATAAAAATGCATAAACCATGATCCTTTTCTTCCATGAATTTAAGCTGCATATAAGAGTTGACATAGGTACACACAGCCAATTTTTAAATAGTCTGATAAATGGTACAGTAATAGTATGTACATCTAGCTATGGAAGCACAGAGGCAGGGACCCAGGGGAAAGGAGTTGAACTTTAAAAAATATGCAGAAGTTAGCCAAGCAGAGAAGAGGTAAAGGCAGACAGCCAGCAAAAACAGCGTGGGCAAAAGCCTGTAGAGGTGCTGGGGCATGGAGTTTTTAGAGAAGAGTGAACATCAGCAGTTAAGCCTGTAACCAATGGTTTATGGAGGACATTCTTACAGATGGAAGGGTAGGCTGGAATCAGATGGAAAAAGTCTTTAAACAATGCCTTGAGAAGGAATTAGGACATTATTGTGCAGGCAAGGGAAAGGAGCAAAGGAAAGGAGGAGACCAGATAGAAAGACATGTGACAGGGAGCTAAGAAAATTCCTGATTTATGGGGCGCCTGAGTGGCTCAGTTGGTTAAGCATCCACCTCTTGATTTCAGCTAAGGTCATGATCTCACATTTCGTGGGTTTGAACCCTGAACTGGGCTCTGTGCTGACATCGCAGAGCCTGCTTGGGATTCTCTCTCTCCCTCTCTCTCTCTCTTCTCTCTCTCTCTGCCCCTCTCCTGCTTGTGCATGCCCTCTCTCTCCCCCCTCTCTCAAATAAATAAGCATTTAAAAAATTTTTAGAAAAATTTCTGATTTAACCAAGGCAGGAAAGAGCTTGTGGACTAGAGCTGGGGCAGGGGCAGTGAAGAGTGAGGTCAGATTCAAGAAATATTTCAGAAATAGAATAAGCCAGACTCTGGGACTGACTGGTGTGGGAGGGAGAAAGGGGGTGGCAGTGACTTTCAGAAGCCATTAGTTGTCAGAGCACATATACAGAGATTCCACTCAGACTTGCTTGCCCCTCAAGAAATAAAGGGGAGATGAAAAAATGGGTTTCATATACAATAAAAGAAAATATGCCTTGTACTTTGCATACTTCTGGATAGATAGATCCTCCTGAGCTCCAGCTGTTGTGACATCATGTACTAGGGCAGAGAGTATTTAACTTGTAGCATATACATACTTAGTTATATGCTATGTACTATGTCAAGTACTTTATGTGCATAATTTCATTGAGTCCTCAGGACACCCCATTGTAGAGAAAGAAAATGGAGGCTTATTGATATTAGAAAAAAAAAAAAAAAAGGTTCAAACCCAGGCAGTCTGACTTCAGAGGCCAATGTTCTTAACGACTGTACTATCTTCTGACAAAGATGCCTCCAAGAGGTTGAATTAAGCAGCTTTACTTATTCACTTCCAACAAAGGAAGGTCAGATTATAAACTTACCCTCCTTTCCCTCTCACCAGATCAAAAGCACATCCAGAGCATCCATTATGTCCTCCTGGTGAGATCAAAATGACTCTTCGATCCTGGCAGTGACTTCCAGGATGTTTGCAGTGGCCACGTGAAGCAGACACATCTATCAAAAAGCAGGACAGCTATGTGGTCTGCTAGGGAATCCAGGCAACACTAAAGTGCCTTCCAAAAAAAACACCAGTTCTTAATATGTGGAGATTCAGAGACTCGCTATAGTAAACATAGGTTGTTTTTTACTACTTAGCTTATACTTGCCACTTTTGTGTTAACATCATCCCAACTTTTCTCTTGGGAACCATACATGATCTCAACTCAGTCTGTATGGTTGGGGTGGATGTACTTCATCTCTAACTTCAAGGGTGAGCATATGACTCAGAGCTGACCCATCATGACATCTTATCTCCTTTGCCCCAGGACTTGGCTCAGAGTTGGGCATGTGATGCAGTTCAGTCCAATGATAGGCCCAGGATACTTTTCCAAATTGACCAGTAAGAAAAAAATCTTCTGTTTCTTATGTTTGGACCTATAAGGAAGAACACTTGAAACTTCCAGGCACATGAATATGGCCAGACTCTGTTTGAGCTGGTTAGCCAAAAAAGAGGGATTAAGAGTTGCAAGATAGAAACAGGGAAACTTTGAGTACCTAAATCAAACCATTCCTGAAACTTAACCTGAACTTTTCTTTTGGTTACACAAGCCAATACATTCCCCTTGCTATTAGCACTATTTTGAATTTTTGACATCTGTAAGCAAATAAACAACAACAAAAAATCACAAGAAAGAAAAACCTAAAACACCTGCCTCAATAAAACTACAATGTGCTGAGTAGGCAGTTAGCTAGCTTTCCTGCAAAGGAAACATTCAGAGGGGGCTGCTACTTCCAAGGCTTTTTCTGCCAAAATCTATCTAGAAAAAGCAGCTAATGTAAGAGCTGTCACATCCAGAGGTGCTCAGATTGGCCTTGTAAATACTACATTATACAGAGCAACTGTGGGGCATAAGCAACAGAAGAGAAGGTTAAGTAATCTCTGTGTGCAGACTATGGACCTGCTGTCAGCCCAACTTTCTCACATTCTGGTAAAAACAATTTCTTCTATCCTGACATCTTGCATGAGGGTGTTCTCTCTCAGAATGTCCTCCATATTCAAGCCCAGCTGTTCTAGCCATTTTGAAGACATTTCTAGATTAATCTACTCCAAGGAATCTTCCCTGGTTATTGTACCCTTTACTGGCATCTCCTGTGAGCTCCTATAATGCTTAGACCTAGTACTTCCCACATGGGATCCAGGCAAACAAGGCAAATTTTTCTATCTAGCTTGGGAGAATATTCCTCAAGTGTGATTTCCATATGTGCTGTAGGCCCACCAGGAGGGCAGTAGAAGAGGAATTGGGGGCTTTTGTCAAGTCTACAAGAGGTATAGATTTTAATATTGCAAGGAGAAATTGATAGGGTCTTTAATATTATACAATTTTGCAATTCTGAAAAGGGCTTCCTGGAGAAAGACAAGTGCTCACCATAAGCCAAGGGTGTGAGCACTAAGGCTTTAATACAAGGGGCTCTGGGGGCCTTCTTTATTCCTTCCAAGGGTTGTGAACTGATGCAGAACTACAAGTGCAATGCTGTAAGATGCGGTCCAGAAGTGATGCTGAAAGTAAGGCTAAATGTGCAGGTGTTGAGAGCTCAGAAAGCCAGACTTCAACAGACATCAAAGTGTCTCTGAGAAATACTCTGATAAGCGAGTCCCCTGGGAACACTCCCGACCAGTAACACTCCTGACAAGAGACACCAAGGAGAGTGGCTTCTGACATTATGGCCACAAACACAGCAAAATCCTTTGTGTGGAACTCCTTTGCAAAGAGCAGCTAGACTCTGGCTAGAGAGTCTGGCTGGGGAACATTTCCCAGCAGCAGCTCAGCCTCTCGGCCCTTCCAACATGAGAGGCTGGATGGCATTGTATTCAGATAATAGGCCATGGACTGACAGACTTGGGCTGTTATGATAGCTGTGTCCCTGACTATTGTGTGACCTTGGGGGGAAATCTCTAATCACTCTAAGCCTGATTTTTTATCATTCATAAAATATGGATAATACTATCACCTCACAAAGGTCTGGAGCAGATAAAATGCAATACAGCACACGAAGTGCTTAACTCTGCCTGGAACAAGGTAAACTGCTAAGTAAGTGTTAGGCATCATCATCATTATTGTCATTATCCAGAAGACCGTGGTGATTAGAAACTGTTGGTGTCTCAAGATGCCATTCACTGAGAAGACAGGATAATAAATTCTTCTGCAGAAACCCAGAGCAGTTTGAGGTCCAGACTTAGCTTAGAGCTCCAGTTAATCATGGAGACCCTATGTTGTAGAAACCTCAGATTCCTAATGAAAGATGTAGCTTATAAAGGAAGATTATACAGATATTATCTTGAATTGCTTGTTAATTTTTCCATATGCTTTAATTTTGTTATCCTAGTTAGATTATAAACTTCTACAAAACATGACCATAACTTTCAACTCTTATTCTATCAAAGGGTCTAAATCAAGGTCAAAGGCCCTCGTTCACTGGCTGTCGGCAACAATGGCCCAGAATGGATGGCTGTAGTCATTCCCAAGTGACAGAAAATATTGCAGGTTATCAGCAATGTGTGAGAAGAGGAGATTCAAAGGTTAAACAGAGAATATGGCATCATAATAGTTCTATAAAAATATTACATAGCAGGAGTCTCAAAAATATTCATATCTTTTGAAATAATAATTCTATTTCTAGGAAATAGAATTTCCTACCAAAATAATCTAGCAAGTAGAAGAATGTGATGTGGAAAGCCATTCTTCTTGATAGAATATATAAGCAGAGAAATTTTAAAACAATCTATGTAACAATAGAAATATGTTATGTAAACTATGGATCTTCTTTCACGTAAAGTGCCTATTAAAAATAATGCTTAAGGGCTACCAGGGTGGCTCAGTTGGTTAAGCATCCCAGTTCAGCTCAGGTCATGATCTCATGGTTTGTGGGTTCAAGCTCCACATTGAGCTCTGTGCTGACAGCTCAGAGCCTGGACCCTGCTTGGATTCTTCCTGGCCACGAAGCCCAGCAGAAGTGAAGGAGCCCAGACCTTTTACACCTACAGGACATTGGAATACCAAAAAAAAAAAACACTTCTAAATTCTCCTCTGGGGCAAGGAAAGACCAAGGTCTGTAACTTACATATTCTCTTCTGAGAGGGAGAAGAAAACAAAACAAAACAAAACAAAACAAAACAAAACTACCTCTCATTAAAGACACCATCAGTGGGGAGTACTGTCACCAAGATGATGACATAGGTAGTTCCTGACTTCACTTCCTTTCACAAGAAAAACTACCAACTCTTCAAGAACAAGGCACCACTGAGAGAATCCTAGAACATAGAGGTGAGGTTCAAGCACTGCCAACCCTGCACCAGGGAGCCCCAGACAAACTGCATTAGAAGTATAAGAGAAGCAGCTACACCCTGACCCAACTGCCTCTCCCCCAGCCCAGCCCATCATCAGGCTGAGAGGTCTTTCTTGAGCTTCAGTGCCTTTAGTGGGAAGAGAAGACCTAGGGGGGACAACCAGTGACCCTAGCATTGTGGGTCACTTTGTGGAAGCCACTAACGCTGATCTCACCCCATGGGAACTTCAGGGGAATCTGCAGGGCACAACCACTGGAAATCTGAATGTGATGGAGCCAGGGGAGCAGCTTGCTACAACTAGCACATGGATCTTGACAAACCTATCTGTACAGTTCATATCTGTAGTGTCCATGTACTACTCCCAACTAGTAGCTTTTCTCATATGCAAAACCAAGTTGTTGGTACCATCTGACCTGAAAACATAAAACAGTGCAGGTCTGATTGATTCAGATCCTCAAACAGGAGTTTTGCCAGCCTGAGAGCTTGGTTTGCCCATGTCCAGGCAAGAAGCTAAATGACAGCCACACCCCCTCTAGAGAAATTAGGGGGGGGGGGTGGAATTATGCACAAAACAAGATCAACAAAGCAATAGAGAGGAACAAACAAACAGACATCCCACAGGGGAAAAATACAATAAGTAAACTAAAGAATTCAATAGAGAATTTTAAAAACAGACTTGACCATATAGAAGAAGAAACAGAGACCTGGAAAATAGAATATTAGAAAGTATCCAGTCAAAAGACAAAAGCAAAATGAATAAAAAATGAGTGAAGAAAGCCTACAAGACGTATGGGACACAATGAAAAGAAACAATATTTACATTATGAGAAATACAAAAGGAGAAGAAAAAGAGCAAGAAGAAGAAAGTATATTTAAAGCAATAATTGCTGAAAACTTCCCAAACCTGAGAAGAGAAATGGACATCCCAACCAATGAGGCCCAAAAGATTCCAAATAGGTTGAAACTGGATAGGGCTAAACCAAGATACAGTCCGATTATTACAAGTCAAAGAGAAAGAATTTTGAAAGTAACAGAAGGAAAGAAAAAAGTACATATAAGGGAAGCCTAATAAGACTTATCAGCAGCTTTCTCAACAAAAACATTTCAGGCCAAGAGAGACTACAATTGCATATTCAAAATGTTGAAAGAAAAAAATGGTCAGGAAAAAATTCTATACCCAACAAAACTGTCCTTCAAAAATAAAGGCGGGATCAAGACTTTATTGAATAAACAAAAACTGAGGGAGTTCATTACCATCAGACCCCTTACAAGAAATGCTAAAAGGAGTTCCTGAGTGAAAATAAAAGGATGCTTACTAACATCACAAAAACATAAACAGGTAATAAAAAACTAAGGGTAGTGGTAAATATATTGTGAAAGTTATATTCTGTAACATGGTGATAGTGATGTATATCTCATTTATAAACATAGTTTAAAAGTTATAACAATGAAAATAGTAAAAATAACCATAACTATAATAATCTGCTAGTAGTTTTACAATATAAAAATATGTACATTATAACAATAATAACCTAAACTGTAATGGGGAGAAGTAAAAGTATAAAGTTCGGACATCTATTAAAGTTGTTATCAACTTAAAATAGGAGATTATAATTTTAAGATTTTTATATAAGCCTCATGGTAACCACAAGGGAAAAACCTGTAGCAACTACACAACGAACATAATAAAAGAATCAAAGCATAGTGATACCCAAAAGACATCAAAATACACACAAAAAAGACAGCAAGATAAGAAACAAGAAACAGGAGGGTTTTCATTGTCCCTCAAACACAGCTGTACTGAGGTCAGATCAGTTGGAACACCCAGGAAATCAGTCTGCAAAGTGACAAAGGATCTCCATAGTTGGAAAGAGACAACGTGGCAGGTGCGAGGTACATGGAAGTGAATTGGGTGAGAGAAAATCTGTGGTGCCGTGGAGGGGGAAGGAACCCCTTCTACGGAAAGACAAAAGGGAGAGAAAGAGAGAGGAGTTGAGTAAGTGTGGCATCGGGTTTGCACAAGAGGAAAACCTCTCTAGACCACAAACTGGGGAGTGAGAAGTACTTAGTACTGCAGGGTTTTTTGGCAAACAGCTTTTGGAGCTAAACTCTGACGTTTTGGAAGCTTGTGACTTTCTCCAGAGCAGAACTATGGTGCATGTTCCTGGGGAGAAGGAGGGAGCTGGCTTGGGAGTGCATAGTGTGGTGTAGGGATCTCCAGCATGCACTGGGAGAGAATAGTCCCTTTCCTGGAGTACTCTAGGAAGAGGACATATTGCCTCTACAAGGACAAAAGACCCTGTAGGCATCAACAAGAGGTCTTTTCTCAGCAGGAGACAGAGGCGCACCCAGAGGGAATACAACCTTGTTGCTTCTTTCCACACACTGCAGGTGTAGGACTGCCTTTCTGGGACAAAGGACTTCAAACAAAGCATGCAGACGCTCTACTCCAAAGGAGGGGGTGGGTCTGTGCAGTACTGTGTCCTTTAAGACTTCGAGTTTTTTTTTTAATTTTTTTTTCTTTTAATGTTTATTTATTTTTGAGACAGAGAGAGAGGGAGACACAGAATCTGAAACAGGCTCCAGGCTCTGAGCTGTCAGCACAGAGCCTGACGCAGGGCTCGAACTCACAGACTGTGAGATCATGACCTAAGCCGAAGTCAGAAGCTTAACCGACTGAGCCACTCAGGTGCCCCTAAGACTTCGAGTTTTGAATCCCAGCCTCATGCCAAAGATAAATGCAGGAAAGCTGTGGCACAAGGTGAACTGACTGCCCTTGCTATTCTGAGGGCTGCTTGAATGGTGGGCGGCGGGGAGGGGGGCTAAGATTCCTGGTAGGAGACAATAGATTGGGGGTGGTGGCACTTCCTGCCCAAAACCAACATGGTGGGATTTCAGAGAGCAGCACAGCAGCCCCCAATGGAGGCAGGATTCAATTACACCACCGCCCCCCCCCCATTCCCTACTCCCATTCCTGGCAACTGCTTATTTACTGGGGCAAGACTGACTCTGAGCCAACACAGCAGGCTTCTCCTCCAGAAGACCAGCATGGCCAATACCCCCCATGCAACAAGTGTACTGAAAATCTAGTACTTCAAAATGACACCTGCAGTTCTGATGGAAAGAAGACCAGGCTTACTTTTTTTTCTCTCTCTCTTTTCTTTCTTTTCTTTTTTTCTTCATTTTTTCTTTTGGAATCAGGCATATAGTTTCTTGTTTGTTTGTTTCATTTCCTTTTCTCTTTTTTTTTTTGGAATCAGGCTTCAATTATTCTTTTCTCTCTCTCTCTCTCTCTCTCTCTCTCTCTTTCTCTCTCTTTCCCCTTTCTTTTTCTTTGGAATCAGCCTTGTAGTTTTTTTTTGATTCTCTGGGGTTTTTTTCATTCCTTTTCCTTTTCTCTTTTTTTGGGATCAGGCTTTTTTTCCTTTTTTTTTCCCCAGGTTTATTCTAACAAACAAAACAAAGCACACATAGTTAAAGGTCCAAACACTTCCCTCTGCAGAGGGCTAACCACTAGGGAAGAGCAGGCAAACAAAACAGCACAGTGCACACAACGTACACCAGAAACACTTCCTGGTGTGCCAGACCCTGGACAATGTATAGCATTACTCTCAGGTGCAGGAAACATAGTAAGCTTTTAAAACACACAAAAGACAGAAACTTAGTATGACAAGACAGAGGAATTCTTCCCAAAATAAAGGTCAAGAAGAAATCATAACCAGGAACTAGTTCAAAACAGATATAAGCTATATATCCAAACAAGAATTTAGAACAACAGTCATAAGACTACTAGCTGGCTTGAAAAAAACATAGAGAAATACTTGCTGCAAAGATAGAAACCTAAAAACTAGTTGGGCTGAAAAAAATGCTTAAACTGAGATGTAAAACTGACTAGACACAGTCACAATGAGTATAAAGAAGCAGAAGAGAAAGTAGGTGATATAGAAGATAAAATCATGGAAAATAATAAAGCTGAAAAGAAGAGGGAAAGAAAACTATTAGATCACAGGGGAGACCTAAGGAACTTAATAATTCCATAAGATGAAACAATATCCATATCATAAGAGTCCCAGAAGAAGAAGAGCAGGAAAATAGGGCAGAGGTTTATTTCAACAAATCATAGCTGAGAACTTCCCTACTCTGGGGAAGGAAATGGGCATTAAAGTTCAAGAGCCACAGAGAACTCCGTCAAAATAAAAAATAAAATTAAATTAAATTTAAAAAAAAAACAACAGGTCAACACCACAACATATCATAGTGAAACTGGAAAAATACAAAGAGAGAATTCTGAAAACAATCAGGGATGAAAGGTCCTTAACTTACATGGTAGACACATAAGGTTAGCAGCAGACTTGTCCACTGAAACTTGGCAGGCCAGAAAGGAGTGACAGGAAATATTCAATGTGGTGAATGGGAAAACTAAGCAGCCAAGAATTCTTTATCCACCAAGGCTGTCATTCAGAATACAAGGAGAGATAAAGAGTGTCCCAGAAAAACAAAAACTAAAGGAATTCATGACCACTAAACCAGCCCTGCAAGAAATTTTAAGGGGGACTCCCTGAGTGGAGGAAAAAAAAAAAAAGACCAAAGCAACAAGACAACAAAGGACCAGAGAACATTACCACAACAACATAAACCTAGAAATCAATAGTAAAAGGAAAACTGAAAAATTCACAAACACTTGGAAATAAAATAAATTTATCCTAAACAACCAGTGGATCAGAAAAGAAATTAAGAGTGAAATAAATCCGACAGAGAAAGACAGATACTATATGTTTTCACTCATATGTAGATCCTGAGAAACTTAACAGAAGACCATGGGGGAGGGGAAGGGGAAAAAAAAGTTACAGAGAGGGAGAAGGCAAACCATAAGAGACTCTTAAATACTGAGAACAAACTGAGGGTTGATGGAGGGGTAGGGGGAGAGGGGAAAGCGGGTGATGGGCATTGAGGAGGGCACCTGTTGGGATGAGCACTAGGTATTATTGTATGGAAACCAATTTGACAATAAATTATAGTTATAAATAAATAAATAAATAAATAAATAAATAAATAAATAAATAAATGTAAAGGGCAAAAAAGAAAAAAGAAAAAGAAAAGAAAGAAAAATCTACAACCCAGGTGTATTTAGAAGTAGGTCTTAAACTCTTGAATCTCATGTATTAAACTATTCCCATATCATTAAGTGCTCAAATTTTTGCCATAATTGGAAAAGGGAGTCACTCTTCCAGTTGCCAGTCTCAAACAAACAAATGTGAAGTGTGTGAACACAGGTGCACTAAAGTTTTTTGTTTATTGTAAACTTTGGTTCATTCTCTTATTTTGTAAGATACCAAAATTCCCGTTTCTAATCTAATTGCACGGGGATAGTTTGATTCTTCTGGAAGCAAGAGAGAGACTGTGTATAGCATTTCAAAAATAAAACAACTTCAACAACAACAAAAAAAAAATTAAGAGAAAATAAATGGTTTCTTGAGACAAATGAAAATAGAAATACAACAAACCAGAACTTATAGAATACAGCAAAAGTAGTTCTAAGAGGGAACTTCATAGCAATAAACACCTATATTAAGAAACAGGAAAGATCCCCCATAAATAACTCAACTCTCTACTGTAGGGAACTAGAAAAAGATGAACAAACTGAGCTTAAAGTTGGGAGAAGAAAAGAAATAATAAGGATTAGAGCAAAAATAAACTGAAGAGAGAATACAAAAACAAGAGAAAAGATTAACCACAGTAAGAATTTGTTGTTTGAAAAGATAAACAAAATTGACAAGATTTCGGCTAGACTAACCAAAGAAAAAAGAGAGTGGCACCAAATTAATATGGTACCCATATGTATTCTGAACCCACAGAAATACAAAGGATCATAAGAGGCTACTATGAACTACAGGCCAACAAACTGGACATCCTAGAAGAAATGGAAAAGTTCTTAGAAACATACAGCTTAACAGGACCAAACCAGGAAAAAAATTAAAAAGCTGAAGAGACCATTTGCCAGTAAGGAAATTGAATGAGTAATAAAGAATCTCCCAATGATGAAAATCCCAAGACCAGATGGCTTCACTGGTGAATTTTACAAAACACTTAAAGAAGAATTAAAAACAATGATTCTCAAACTCTTCCAAATAATCAAGGAAGAGGGGACACTCTTAAACTTATTTTAAGAGGTCAGCATTATTGTAATGTCAAAACCTGAAAAGGATGTTGCTAGAAAAGAAAACTACAAGCCCATATCCCTTATGAACACTGATGTAAAAATTCTAAATAAATACTAGCAAACTAATTCAACATCACATTAAAAGAATCACTCACCATGAGCAAGTGGGATTTATCTCTGGGATGCAAAAATGGTTGAAATATGCAAATCAATCAATGTGATACATCACATTAATAAAATAAAGGATTGTATGATAATTTCAATACATACAGAAAAAGTATTTGACAAAAGTCAATGTCCATTTATGATAAAAACTGAACTATTTGGCATAGAAGGAACATATCTCAACATAATAAAAGTCATATATGACAATCCTTCAGCTAACATCATACTCAAGGGTGAAAGTTTGAAAGCTTCTCCTTTAAGATCAGAAACAAAACAAGGGTGCCCAATATCACCACTTCTATTCAAAATATAGTATTGCAAGTCCTAGACAGATCAACCAGAATAGAAAAAGAAACAAAAAATATCAAAATTGGAAAGGAAGAAGTAAAACTGTTTCTATTTGCAGATAAGGTAATATTATATATCAAAAATTCTAAACAACCAATATTAGATCCAATCAATAAATTCAATACAGTTGTAGGATACAAAATTAATGTATAAAAATTTCTTTACAGTAACAATGAATTTTCTGGAAAAAATAAAGAAATCAATCCTATTTACAATAGCATCAATCTTTGGCTATTCAAGGTTCCATATATTCAAGTCTAATTTTGTGGTTCCATATAAATTTTAGGAATGTTTTTCTACTTCTGTAAAAATCTCATTCGAATCTTGATAGGGGATACATTAATTCTACAGGTAACTTTTTGTATTATACATATTTTAACAATATTACTTCTTCTAATCCATGAACATGGGATATCTTTCTATTTATTTGTGTCTTCTTTGATCTTTTTCACCAATATCTTGTTTTCAGAGTAGAGGTCTTTCACCTCTTGGTTACATTTATTCTTAAGTATTTTATTATTTATAGGCAGTCTCTTCACAAATGATGCTGGGTTAATTGTATATTCACATGTAAAAGAATGAAAGTGGACCCCTATCATACCCCATTCACAAAAATTAGTCATAATGGATTAAAGACTTAAATATAGGGTGTGAAACCACAAAACTTGCAAAAGAAAACAAAGGAGTAAAGTTCCTTGATGCGAGCCTCAGAAATGACTTTTTTTTTTATTTTTTTTTTAAGGTTTATTTATTTTTGAGACAGAGAGAGACAGAGCATGAACGGGGGAGGGGCAGAGAGAGAGGGAGACACAGAATCGGAAGCAGGCTCCAGGCTCTGAGCCATCAGTCCAGAGCCCGACGCGGGGCTCGAACTCACGGACCGTGAGATCGTGACCTGAGCTGAAATCGGACGCTTAACCGACTGAGCCACCCAGGCGCCCCCAGAAATGACTTTTTGGATGTGACATTTAAAACATAAGAAACAAAAGAGAAAAGAAACAAGTGGGAGTACATAAAACTACAGACTTATGTACAGCAAAAGAGACCATCAACAAAGTGAAAAGACAAACTACAGAATGGAAAAAATATATTTGTAATCTATATATCTGATAAAGGATTAATATCAAAAATGTATAAAGAACTCATAGAACTCAACAGCAAAAAACAACCCAATTAAAAAATGGGCACATGATTCGAATAGACATTTCTCCAAAGAATATATACAAAAGGCCAACAGGTATGTGAAAAGATGCTCAACATCAGTAGTCATTAGGGAAATACAAATTAAAACCACAATGAGAGATATCACCTCATGCCTGTTAGAATGCCCACCAACAAAAAGACAAGAGGTAACAAAAGCTGGCATGAAAGTGGAGAAAAGGGAACCCTTCCACACTGTTCATGGAATTGTAAATTGGTACAGCCACTATAGAAAACAGAATGGAGGATCTCCAAAAAATTAAGTATAAAGAACTACCATATGGCCCAGCAATTCCACTTCTAAGAAAATATCCACTGGGGTGGGGGCGGGGGGGAAATACTAACAAAAAGATATCTGCACTACCACGTTTAAAACACCATTATTTAGGGGCGCCTGGGTGGCTCAGTCGGTTAAGCATCCGACTTCACTCAGGTCATGATCTCACAGTTCGTGAGTTCGAGCCCCGCGTCAGGCTCTGGGCTGACAGCTCAGAGCCTGGAGCCTGCTTCACATTCCATGTCTCCCTCTCTCTCTGCCCCTTCCCTGCTCATGCTGTGTCTCTCTCTGTCTCAAAAATAAACATTAAAAAAAATTTTAAAACACCATTATTTAAAATAGCCAACACATGGAAATTACCTAAATGGGTGAATGGATAAAGGAGTTGGCGTGTATGTGTGTGTGTGTGTTTATGTGTGCATGTGCACATGTACAGGGATATTATTTGCCATAAAAATAAGGAACTGGAGTGCCTGGGTGGCTCAGTCGATTAAGCGTCTGACTTCACCTGAGGTCATGACCTCACAGTTCATGGGTTCAAGCCCAGCATGGGGCTCTATGCTGACAGCTCAGAGCCTGGAGCCTGCTTCAGATTGTGTGTGTCTCTCTTTCTGCCCCTCCCCCACTTGCACTCAATCTCCCCTCACCTCTCAAAAATAAATAAACATTAAAAAAATGAGAAACTGCTACAACCTGCAACAGCTTGGGTGAACCTTGAAGGCATCACACTAAGTGCAATAAGTCAGACAGAGAAAGATAAAAGCTGCATATTCTCACTTGTATGTGGAATCTAAAAACAAAAAAACAAAAACAACAAAAAACTCATAGAAAAAGATATCAGATTAGTGGTTACCAGAGGCAGGATTGGGGACTGGGAGGAAAAATTGGAGGAAGGTGGTCAAAAGAAACAAATTTCCAGGGATAAGATAAATAAGTGCCAGGGATGTTAACTATAGCTAATGCTGCTATATGATATACAGAAAAGTTGCTAAGAGAGTAAATCCTAAGAGTTCTCATCATAAGGAAAAACTTTTCATCCTTTCTTTTTTGTTTTCATTATATAGTATCTATATGAGATGATGGATGTTAGCTGAACCTACTGCAATAATCATTTCACAATAAATGTAAATCAAACCATACTGCTGTATGAGCTAAACTTGTACAGTGATGTGTGTCAATTATTTCCCAGTAAAACTGGAGGGGGATGTGAAACACATCATTAACTTCTCTCTTTTTTTTTAATGTTTATTTATTTTTGAGAAAGAGAGGGAGCGGGACAGAGGGAGGGAGGGAGTGAAGGAGGGAGGGAGGGAGGGGCAGGGAGAGAGGGAAACAAAGAATCCAAAGCAGGTTCCAGGCTCTGAGCTTTCAGCACAAAGCCTGATGCAGGGCTCAAACTCATACACCTTGAGACTATGACTTGAGCTGAAGTCAGATTCTTAACCGAGCCACCCAGGTGCCCCACCATTAATTTCTCAGTCAGGTTAACCTGCCATATACCTTTCAGGGCAGTGAAGACAAAACCTGTCTCCTCAGCCCTATCCTGTCTCCTCAGTATCTCTGTAGGCTGCTATCCTCACTGCAAATCACCTTCTCCAAAGAGGTGAAGAAACCTAAATGCCTTGAAGCCACAGGTCCCATTCTCACCTTCTCATCACCATTGTCTCTTTCAAATACCCATGACCCCTGACAATCAGGAAACTATATTATTAGTGTATGTGTTCATTACTGTAAGGTTCTATTCATAACACCACTTAATAATGATAATATACTTTAAGAAAGAATGGATTTATAATCTTCCCAGATATCAGAACAGCTAGATAAGATTATTGATATATTTATTTGGAAAGCAATATTTTAAATATTCACTTTATTTCAATACCTCATTGGTGAATTGTATATCTTACAAAACCATCTCTCTCTACCTGATACACTTGTTCAGCCATGTTTTCCAAATAATAAAAAACAAGATGAAAAACAACTTAAATTATTTCCTTTTTCCTTCAGTGTTTCAAAGGACTTGGGTTGTGAATACTAATAAGATGATTTTTTTCCAGTTTCCTAGATTCTGGTCATCTGCCTGCTCATTAATTAATTAGGAATTCAACTCAACAAAAAACTTCTTGGAGATAGAAAGTTAATGCATCAGCACAGAGAAAACAACATCAAATTACTTTTGCTGATCATAGTCTGAGAAATGTCTAAAGACAGCAAGATATTCTAAGGATGCTCCCACTTCCCTTATGACCCTCTGACTATTCAGAGAACAAACTCAGGATTTCAGCACCCTTCACTAAGACATAATCATTAAAAAAAAAAAAACAAAAAAACAAAAAAACTTCATGTATTATTGATGAGGACAGCTAAGCAGGTAAAAATAATCTATCACTTCAAAGAAATTGTGAGTAAATATAAAATCAATTCATCAGATATGTTTTAAAATCACAGCTGTTAGACTTAGAAAGAATCTCAGAAGATCATTTCACTCCATCTACTGGCTTTATAATAACAAAGTATTATTCTTTCCACATGAGCATAGAGGCAGCCCAGAAGGTTAGGGGAAGGTCTCTTGGCACACAGCTGATTAGGACCAAGAAACAACATGAAGTTAGATTTCAATTTCCAGTGTCCTCATATAGGCCTCTTCCCACTGTGCCCAGCTACTTTTCTTCTAAAAATTATTCTGTTTGGAGCATTAGTGGTCATTCCTGTATTCATTCTATGTTTTTTAAGCATATACTGTTTGCCAGGAAGTATGCTAGACAATGAAAAGAAAAAAGAAAAAAATATATAGTATCAGCACTGTGTGTGTGTGTGTGTGTGTGTGTGTGTGTGTGTGTGTGTGTGTGTGTTTATACAGCTCACAATCCAGCAAGGAGAAAGTTACCATAAACAATGAACCGTATACTAATTTCATAGTGATAGCAAAGTGCTCTGAGAACATATGAATTCTGCCAAGAAGATCGGAAGCTTTCAGCCCCAAAAGATGAGGAGGAGGTATTTCAGGCAGAGGAAATCATGAGAACAAAGGCATGGATGTGAATGGCATGCTTGAGAAGTAGCAAGCATAAAGCAAGAGAGACATTCCACATCAAAAACAAAAGAGCCTTTGCTTTCACACAAACCTAATATGATAAAGCATCCTCACAGCTGTACACAGTTAAGTCATCTCTGCATCACACAGGCCCTCTAAAGGGCATAACTAGGTTTTCCTTACCTTTATTCCATGCTCTCTGTCAGGAAAACCCCTCCCCTCTTCCTCTGGGCCAACTCCCCAGTGTCCTTCCTAATAGATCTCTGATATTACCACTTTTTCATCCTCCCAGGAAGAGTTCATTATCCCTTCCTTTGTGCCCATTTTTTATATCTCTTTCTAGAGAGTATTCTAATTATTTGTTTACTTACATGTCTATCTCCCAAACAATTCTGTGAAGGTTTCAAAGACAGTCTACCTTTAGATCATTGTATGTTTGGTAAACCTACAAATGAATGAATGACCTTTTAGATGGAAAGCTAGGTGCTAAGGATGATAGATAATATGTGTAGTACGAGCTCTCAAGAAAAATAGATGCATACATAACTTATAAGTGGAAGAACAATTTTCAGAATTGAAACCCCCAGGGAAACATTTCCACTCAAATGAAGTCCATAACTGTGATTCAAAGATTTTCATATACAACTGTTTTGGTATTGATTTAAAACTCCACCTACATAGATTCATAAACTCAGATAATTTTCTTGTTACATTCTTAGAGCTCATAAAGATTGGCCTGAAAAAGTAGGTCTTTAGGTATAATTTAGTCATATTAAACAGAAGTGTAAGGGGAAGAAAATGACTGGTCTTTCTTTCATCACTGGCATGTAATTCATTATAAAGGTGTTAAACTCATCGGTAAGTGTGAAAATGAGAAGAAATGAGTCTACTGACAAAAAAAAACTGCAATGAAACAGTAAACTAAAATTAATGCTTCACAAATCTTCAGCTTCTCAGCCTCATTGTCTCAATTTGTTATTCTCATGAATTATCAAAGTGAAGCACAGACACTGCTCCTAAAAATAAAGATTTTATTAAACTTCATTATGCACCAAAATGCCTGAAGACATTGCCTCTCCTTTGACCTCATGAGCTTTTCAAGCTACTCAATCCCAGGGTTAAAGAAATATCTCATTAGCAGTACCTGATGTCAGCAGATGTGTTATTAAACTGCCTGTCACTCAAGCCCTCAGTACTGAAAAATACCTAGGTCATCCAATCCTTTACACTACCTCCATCTCTTTGCAATATAATAGCAGAACTGTAGTGCCTGGAATTGTTATAATAATAATTCTAGAAACTTAGTCATTTCTGGGATGTCTTCGAGGTGATGGGAAAGAAGCTACCACCTGCCAGCAGATTGCTACACATCAGTAAGAGATGACTGATAGATGATAGACAATACTAGTTTGCTCCGACTGTCCTAACAAAACACTACAGACTAGATGGCTTAAACAACAGAAATTTAATTTTTCACAGTTTTGGAGGCTGGAAGTTCAAGATCAAGTTGTCAACGGGGTTGATGTCTAATGAGGCCTCTTATTCTGGCTTTCTGGTGGCCATCTTATCACTAAGTTTCCACATAACCTGTCCTCTGTTTGTGCTCATTCCTGGTGTCTCTTCCCCTTATAAGGACATCAGTCCCTTATGATTTCATTTACCCTTAAGAGTCTCCTTAGATAAGCTATTTCCAAACACAGTCACTTTGAAGGTTAGTGCTTCAACAAATGAATTGAGGGATGGGAACACAATTCAGCCTGTAATAGATATGCAGGCATATAGATAGGTAGGTATGTGATAGATAGATAGATAGATAGATAGATAGATAGATAGATAGATAATGGGAGGGGGGAACCTTTAACTTGCTAGGTAGGTAGACTCCAATCAGATATAAATCTGCAAGAAGTAAGCCATTGTCTATGAGGTTAAAAGTGAAAATTGTTAGAAAAGTCCACACTGCTCCAAAGTGTACATGCATGCGTGCGTACACACACACACACACACACACACACACAGAAGTACTGTGCCTAAAGTTTCACATTAATCATTCAACAAATATTTATTTAGTAAGAACTTTTAGTAACTTTGAGTAATACCTAGCTCTGAGCTAGGTATTATGGACTATGTTAACTGAATTCTGGACTGAAGATGCTTATACTCTAATAAAGATGAAAGAATCTATGCGTTAAGAACGTTGTTCTGAGCCTTTATTGATAAAAGGATCACTGCTGGGAGTGTTAAAATACATATTCCATAACCAAATCTTCTTGATCTAAATAGCCTGAAGAGGGCCTTGGACATCAATATATATATATGTATATATACAATATGTTTTTTAAAAATCTCTTCAAGTGATTCTTATACATCACTAATACAGAAAACAAATTCAGTCTACTGAGATAAACATTGGTCTTTCCTTCTAAATAGCAACATCTCTGGAAGATCGTACTACTTCAGTGTGGATGAACTCAATAGACAGCTAATAATAAATGATACATGACAATATTAGACTACTGAGCAAGAAAAGGCATAATGATTTAAGATAGATATATATAAAACTTGATTGCAAACATGAAATCCCTTCATAAATGTAAGAGATTATTATGCAGCAGGTCACTATTTTATCAAGTAACCATTCCATTTGAAGTGCTTCCAAATACTGAGCCAATACTTGTCTTTTTGTAACTTTCTTCCAATGTTTCTAGTTCTAAACTTTTCAACTCCCTGCCTTTTCTAGAAATTTTCAGGATAAGACTCCACAATGCCTTAGGTCTGTGACCATAGCCCTATGGGGGTCCCTGAGTAAAAAAGAACCAAGGCTAATAAAGATCACTAGGCTTAGCTGCACAAACAGTTAAGAGTCTGAAATTAGTCCTGCTGTCATTACCCCGGGCTTCACTGGGTTGTGAGCCCAGGGTAGCTTTGTGTCTGTTAAGCAGCAGACTTCCCCTCAATCTTATTCCACCACACCCATCTGATCCATTCAAGTGGACCTCTGTCTGGGTTTCCTGTCCTCCACTAGAGCTTTCACTAGAACCTTAGCCTTCTTGGTTGGGGGACTGACACTTTGCCCAGCCATTGCCACCTATACCTTCTAGGGCTGGCTTCCATCCCCTGTATATCTATCTAGTCTGTGGCTGGGCTACTTTCACTCTTGGCATGCCAAAGCTGCTGTATGGACTCTTAGACTAATGCTTCTCAATTGAAAAGGCTCTACCTCCAATGGAGTGTTTGGAAATTGCTGACAGTATATTTGGTTGTCACAATAGAAGCTGCCTCCTTCCACAACACCACTCTGCTTTGACTGTGCTTTGACTCCTAAAGTGCAGGAGTCAGTGAAAATAGACATCCTATAATGCAATGGACAGCCCCACACAAGCACCGGCTGTACTATGTCTTTCTAGACATTCATGTAAGTGGAATAACCTTTTTGACATTATCTGAGCCTGGATGCTAACTTTGTTTTACATATATTCTCAAAGTACTTTTGACACAAGTTCTAATACCTAACAAATTGTCCAGAATAGTCTCCAGCCTATCAATCAAGAGGAGTCTGTGCCATCTAGCTAGGACCTGTACCAAGAATTGTTCATTATTGTGAAAATCACGTCACCAATAATGCAATGACATTCTTTGTACTTGAGTCACAAGTATGATACTCCTGTATGAGTATACATTTGTGATTTCCATTCTCTGTGTGAGTATAAGCATGTGACTGCTTCATCATGTCTTTTGTATCAGCCAGGCCCATGTACTTACAAATTGAAATACACATTAATTTATTATTTTTAATTACTCTACACTTGCTAATCCATTATATTAAAATTAGGGCATTGTAACGATTTATTTTCTGTGTGAAATTACATATAAAGATGGATTTTATTATCTATAAGTCATATTATCTTTGGGAATAAAAAAGTACATTACCAAATATCTGTTAGCAAGAGGAGATATTAGGTCTGACAGGTTTGAGATATCAATATTAGCCTTTATTCAATGAACATTTACAATGATTCTTGTGGATCTTTGACATACTCTTTCAGGGTTCAGCTACACTAGTCCCTGCAGTCTCACTCCTGTAAAGGCACTGTCCATACCAGGGATATCTCAGTATGCCTTGCAGCCAAGACTACCGATTTACAGATACCATCCTAAAATTCAAGAAGAAATTGTAGAAATTATGTCATTCATTTTAACTAAAAGCTAGATTCATATTAATAATGATAGCATATGAGAGATTAATACCTATTTTTAACCTATATTTAAATGCTTTTACATGTATTGATTTTATTTGATATTCATAACACCCTGTGAGATCGTAGGGATGACAGTGGATTTCTGTCGCTGCTTAACAATGGAGAAACCTGAGGCTCTTCACAGCAGACTGGCTCAAAGTCACAGGTCTACCAAGAAAGAGCCGAAATTCAAACCTGCACTTTCAGAAGACAAAAGCTGTACTCTTTTTGTTTATGTAATGCTGCCTCTCAAGTAACAAGAGGAGAAAAAAAAATAATAGAAAGACTAAAATAAAA
Organism: Puma concolor; assembly: GCF_028749965.1. Taxonomy (NCBI): domain Eukaryota; kingdom Metazoa; phylum Chordata; class Mammalia; order Carnivora; family Felidae; genus Puma; species Puma concolor. The sequence goes on along the minus strand of NC_141668.1, from coordinate 125,121,607 downwards.
ATAATCAATATGAGGGGCGCCTGGGTGGCGCAGTCGGTTAAGCGTCCGACTTCAGCCAGGTCACGATCTCGCGGTCGTGAGTTCGAGCCCCGCGTCAGGCTCTGGGCTGATGGCTCAGAGCCTGGAGCCTGTTTCCGATTCTGTGTCTCCCTCTCTCTCTGCCCCTCCCCCGTTCATGCTCTGTCTCTCTCTGTCCCAAAAATAAATAAACGTTGAAAAAAAAATTAAAAAAAAACAATCAATATAAAATGCTGCAACATGCAAATATTCTAACAGTGATTTCTGAAAGCCTAAAGAGGAAATTCAACACCATAATCTAGAAGATTTAATTAAGGTGGCTCTTTTGACATGTGAATATACTCTTCAAATGCAACTGGCCATAGGTCATATCTTTGGACCTGATGTGTACAGTGCCCATGTACATGCATAAATGGCTCCCAAAAAAGACACTTGAAAATAACTGTGCTGCTCTCTACTGTTGACAAAGGGGTAGGCACACAAAGAGCAAACATTTGCTACTTGTGTCTCTGAGGTGATAATAAAAATGGACAGCTACAAAGTACTACTAACATCATTTCACTTTTATCCATGATTGGTTCAATAGCAACTTTTTCATTGAAATAAATATTTGACTAAACCTATTTGTTTAATGAGACCAAACAATTCCTTTGGCTTAGAACAGACCCTACAGGGGTGCCTGGGTTGCTCAGTCAGTTAAGCACCCAACTCTTGATTTTGGCTCAGTCATGATCTCATGGTTTGTGAGATTAAGCTCTACATCAGGCTCTGCACTGACAGCGCGGAGCCTGCTTGGATTCTCTCTCTCCCTCTCTCTCTGCCCCTCCCCTGTTTGCATGCACACTCTCTCTCAAAATTAAATAAATAAATAAATAAATAAATAAATAAACGTTAAAAATAAATAAAACAGACAATACAATTACAGTTTCTAATTGTTTTTATTTGAATTCTGTGCTCAAGTCTAGCTGAAAAGAAATGAACTAGCTGAAAAGACATGCAGTACCTGTAGCTAGTTTGCAAATTCTTATGTCAGGGTTAAATGAGTCCTGAAGGTCACAAAAAAGCAAATGAATGTCTTACAGATGACAATTCATCCATAGGAAGCAGCTGCCTAGAGAAATGTGTTAAGGTGTCTGAGGTTCTGTCAAGGCTCAGTGAGAAAGAGTGCTATAATTGTTTAGTAATGTCTTCCATGGAAGGTAAAATGAGATGGTTGTACACAGACAACACACCTGTGATCCTGCACTAATTTGATCCACTCATTTTACAGATGAAGAAATTGAAGTCCAATAAGATTAAATTCAAATTCAAATTCAATCAAAGATCTCCTCACTGCTTGAAGTTAGGCTAGGTCAAGAATTCAAGCATCTCATATTGTGGAACATTCTTCTTGCAATTAGATATGTTTCTAAGTTAAACCTCCAAGAACAGTGCTCAAAAAATTCCAGCCCAAATTTCAGAAGGTAAAAAGTGATGTTCATTTTCAATATAGCTTAAGATAGTTGTTTACTGGCATCAATGTGCATGTTTTCTTCTTTACATAGATCAAGAGCCTTTGTGAAAGGTATGGGCACAGACAAAGCCCTTTCATCTTACAATTGATCTTTTTGATGATTTGTTCATAAGGAAATAGAATTTCCCATTGTAGAGTCATTTCCATGGTTACCTATTGATTTCCTATAGGAAACATCCTGTTTACACGGCCATCATGTCTTTATTGTGGAGGGTAAATCACCTTCTGAGTTTTCACTTTATCTGCAACCTGAGCCATGTAAAAATGAGCTCTGCAAAATTACCAGAACAAGATAAATAAATGATTCATGTGAATTGGTTTTGCATGAATAAGTGATTAATCCTTTCTTTCAACCTTGTTAGGAGAAAATGCAGAATTAATGTCATTCTATGCAAATAGAAGCCCACTTTCCTGAATTCTGACCTAATTACAGGTATTTGTGAGGCAAAGTATATGTGGAATTTCTTGCAGTTTTTTTTTTAAATAAGACTGCTACTGAAAATCAGAAATTCAACTTCTCATTATAAGTCTTAACTGCAGATACACATAGATGATATTGAGATTTACTCTCAAGGTTCTTTCAAAATGTCCCATTTGTAGCATGCCAAAGATAAATGACCTTAATGGTTCAAAATAGGCCTTACTATTGCTTACCAAATAGTTGAGCCCAGAGGTCATGTCACAACCGTACCGGCCTGAACTGACTATACTCTTAGAAGCAAAACACCCAGGATACCAGTGTCTTGGTGTAGTGAAAAATGAGTGAACCATTCATTAAATCAGTAGAACACTCAAGAACCCAAAACAACATCAACAAAATGAAATTCCCTTAACTATGAGGCAGAAAATTATAATTCCACTCTCTAGAAATGTGCCTCAGCTCTGTGCTAGAGGCTTAGGTCTCTGCCTCCAATAGCATTTTACCTGTAGGTGGGTACTTTGAACATAAACTAAGACTAACCAAATAATTCTGCACAAGTCACAAAATAAGAATACTTGAAGGAAGAGGTCACTTTGGACTGGAAGATGGTCAAAAAAGACTTCTTGTGTAAGAAGTGGAAGTATATTTTGAGAACTGGCCCTGAAGAAGCAGTAAGATTTGGATAGATACAAGTGGAAAATTACAGCAGCTAATATTTAGTGAGCACTTACTATAAGCCAGGTACACCACCAAATCCTTTACACTCCCTGTCTTACTTCATCTTCACAACTACCCAGGGAGGTGAGAAAGCTATTAACATCTCCTTTTATATGTGAGAAAGCTGAAGTTAAACATCTAGTTTTACAGGGCTAGTGGCAATGATTTCAATGCAGACTGACTCCTGAGTCTACAGTTGTAACTATACCATTCCAGGCAGAGGGAAATAAGGAACACCATGGCAGGATGCAAATCATAGAGAAAGAGGGTGGCAGAGGGTAAATCAGTCAATCAAGACATGAGTCCTATAGGGAGAGGGAGGGACGGCTAGGAAAACAGCATGGCGATGGATTATAGAGATCTCTGAACACCATTCTTGGTAGAATAAGATATGTGAGAATGGAACTCCAACTGAAAAGGTGCCAATTAATTCAGGTGGCACTGACCTGTGAGGCAGAATAGGTCTTAATCACCAGAACACTAAATGCTCATTATCCAACCTTGTAATGCGCAGCCTAGAAAGTTATCCTTGAAGAACCAAGATTTGATCATGCTGTTAAGGGGAAGAGAAAAAAGAAAAAGAATGAAAGAAACAATGCTTTGATCTCTCCCAGACAACAACTCTGTATTTCAGATGCATGTTTTCATTTCTTCCAGGTCCCTAGTGGAGATAAAATGAACAAAAGGAAAGAACAGATGGGACTAAAAGCAAAAGTTAGCCGATGAAAGAAAAAAAGCAAGGCTGGGGGAAGAGTGTATAGAAGGACACAGAATTAGAGCAAAGGGTTTTGAAATGTAAGGTTATCTCCCCTGCTGAGTTAAATACAAAACAACTCTATTGACTACTTTGCAAAGTAAAGTGGCTTTAGCAAGTCCTGTTGGAGACTGGTGCCTGGGAATAATCATATAGAGCGTTCAGCAGAGAGGTCACCTGATGGAAACAGGTCAGCTATAAGGGCCTGGGGCACATGCATCAGTGCTTCCTTGTGAAAACAAGGTTAGAGACTACTCCAACATCTTAAACTGGTACAAGTGGAAATTAAAACCAGAGAAGGTCAAATGAAATGACATTGTATTGGGAATCAGGAGAGTGGTTCCTACTTTTCCTGAGAGGATAAATGCATTTCCCAAGGTGACAAGATAAGTGGTAGAGTGCCCAGATCACATGTCCTGACTCAGGAGAGCATGCTTTCTTCTATACCCATGAACTGTAGAACGAACCAGACCTTTATTCAAATTCTAGCTGTGCCACTTCTTAGATATGTGACCTTAGGTAAGTTATTTTCCCCCCTGCTGCCAAGATTTAAAAAAAAAATGCAAGTTCTTTGCTCTCAAATAAGTAAAGTAAATCTAACACAAATAGAAAAGGTTGAAAAGGAGGAGCCAGTGCTATTACTTGACTTTCTGCCCAGCATCAGACTCATTGTCATAATTATAAGTGGGTAAAGTGTACTGATTTCTTCAGCAAGCGACAATCTCCTTCTCCTTCTCCATAGCTGCCAGACTGACTCTCAGAGTTGGTCTGATTGTCTTGGGAAAATGGCAGGAAATCAGGAAAGTGTACCTTCAACACCAGATAGTATGTATTGATTACTCAGAGCTGTCTACTGTACTTACAGCTTTATATACATGATCTCCTTCAATCCCTCAATAATCCTATGGATTACGATCTCAGTTGTACAAATGAGAAAAGTGAGTTTCAGAAAGATTAAGTGACTTGCCCAAGTCCTACTGGAATTAGCATGTGGCTCTAAGCTACTAGCAATCTAACAAGTTCTTATGTGAACCACAACAAAGCTGCCGACTTCCCAGTATATTTACCGTGACCAAACTCAGGACTGTCTAGTACAAACAAGGAGGTCCTGCTAGTCCAAACATACTTCTTAAATCCCAGGCATGATTGCTATTCCCCCACGGAGCAGAATTTTTAATGCCAATTCAATAACTCTGTTGCATTTCAACAATTTCCAAGGCACTGAAGTGGCAAATAAGTCCCTTCCCCTTCCCTTTCCCTTTCCCCTTCCCCTTCCCCTTGCCCTTTCCTTTCCTTTCCTTTCCTGCCCTGTCCTCAAGGCAGTTGTAGTTTAGTATGAAGCTGACAAGGAAAGAAATAACAGCAGGTTAGGTTGTCTTATTCTAAGACATACTTGAGCAGTATAGATGTACAAAGGATAGAGACAGGAAAGGAACAGGCAGTGAGACACTGAGGGGAGACTAGGAAGGAAAGGAAAGGAAAGGAAAGGAAAGGAAAGGAAAGGAAAGGAAAGGAAAGGAAAGGAAAGGAAAGGAAAGGAAAGGAAAGGAAAGGAAAGGAAAGGAAAGGGAAGGGAAGGGAAGGGAAGGGAAGGGAAGGGAAGGGAAGGGAAGGGAAGGGGGAGGGGAAGCAGAAGGGGAAGGGAAAAGGAAACAGGTCTTTGTGCACTTACTAGCATACTCCGTGCTAGGTTAGGTATGCCTTATCTTTTAATTCTCCCAACACCCTGTTGTAGGTAACATTACTCCTATTATATCCCTGCTCCAAATCCTGCAGTGGCTTTTCAACACACTCAGAATGACCTGGTCCTTTGTCTGTAGCACACGGACTCCTTTACCATGCCTTGAACACAATAAGTTCCTGTTAACCTTACAGCTATTCTTGCCACTCAAAATACTCCCACCCTACTCCCAGATAGCCACATGGTCTGCTTCTCTCCTTCTCTTCATTCTGTTATCTACTCAAAATTCACTTCCACAGAGAGGCTTTCCCTGACTCCCTAATAACCTACCTCCCACATTTACTCTCTGTCTTCTTACTCTGTTTTATTTTTTTAAGGCATTACCATTACCTAACCTTCTCTGTAACTATTTGTTTACTGTCTGTCTCCCAACCCCTCCAATAGAACTTGAGTTCCATGAGGGCAATAATGCATCCCCAAAGCCTAAGGAGTGTCTGGAACATAGTAAGTGCTTAAGAAAAATGTCATAAATGAGCTAATCAATCTGTCTTTGTGATAGAAAGAAAAAAAAAAAAACTGAGGCTCTGAGAGTTAAGTTCTTTAACCAGTTCACATAGATGGACCGACTGACATCACGGGGTTGTTATGAGGCTCACTTCTGCCTCATGCCTTTGGCCTTCAAATCATCTCTGTTGCCTGATCTTCACATAGCTGGCTCCTTTCCTTCAGAAAGGTCTTCTGAGGTCCCTCTATAAAATTGTCCCCCACTCCCAGTCACCTTCTATCATGTTACCTTATTTTACATTGTTCATAACACTTACCTCTCTCTGACATTATCTTGTTGGTTTCCTTTTTATTGTCTTCCTTAGTAGAATGTAAGTACCATGAACTCTGAGATCATATCTTTCTTTTTGCTGGTCCACTCAGAACACTGCAAATGCAGATTAGGCAGTGAAGAACAAACCAATACAGGCATACCTCCTTTTACTGTGCTTTGCAGATACTGCATTTTTTACAGATTAAAGCTTATGGTAATCTTACATCAATCAAGTAAGTCTATCAGCACCATTTTTCAACATTTGCTTTACATCATGTCTCTGTGTCATATTTTGGTTATTCCTCCAATATTTCAAATTTTTCTTCATTACTATATTTGTTATATTGACCTATGATCAGTGATCTTTAATGTAACTATTGGAGCTTGAAGATGTGACTGAATTGTTGCAATCTCATGATAAAACTTTAACGGATGAGGAGTTGCTGCTTATGGATGTGCAAAGAAAGTGGTTTACTGAAAAGGAAGCTAGTCCTGATGAAGATGATGTGAAGAATGAGGAAATGACAACAAAGGATTTAGAATATTACGTAAACATCGTTAATAAAGCAGCAGCAGGGTTTGAGAGGGTTGACTCCCAATTTTGAAAGAACTTCTGCAGCATTTACCTACAGAGCATTGCACGCTACAGAGAAATCGTTTGTGAAAGGAAGAGTCAATCAGTGTGGCAAGCTTCATTTGTTGTCTTATTTTAAGAAACTGCCACAGCCACCCCAGCCTTCAGCAACCACCACTCTGTCCATCAGCAGCCATCAATATCAAGGCAAGACCCTCCACCAGCAAAAAGATTAGGACTTGCTAAAAGCTCAGGTGATAGTTAGCATTTTTAGCAATCAAGAATTTTAAAATTAAAGTATGTACAATGTTGTTTTACACATAAGGCTATGCACACTTAATAGACTACAGTATAGTATAAACATAATTTTTATATGCACTGGGAAACCAAAATATTCATTTGACCTGCTTTACTACAATATTTTTTGGGATGGTTTGAAACCAAATGCATAATATCTCTGAGGTATGCCTGTAAACGAAAGAGAGTGTGCATGGAGATCTCTTGGCACTATTCACGGTCCATGAGAAGTGCTTAGTAGCTACTAATTATTTATTTTGTAATAGTAGAGTTGATGAAATTAGTAATAAGGTTTTAACAGGCAAAGATCACAGGAAAAGAAATTCAAAACAAAAGGGATAGTATAAACAGAGGTGGCTTATCTATTAGATTGTATTACCAAGGTAGTGTTGCCCCATAAATCTGTGGCCTGGGTTAAAATAGTAGAAACTGTCCTCAGTGTAACCACAGGGATTCTAGGAGATTCTTTCACTTCTTATGGATCAAAAACACTGTGTTTCAAACAAGAGCATGGCTTAGGATACCTTCCTGCACCATTCTACATAATTACAAGATGTATAATATTTTAACTTCAGGAATAGTACCTAATGTGCAATGTAATTTTCCAACTCTAAAGAGTTGGCAAAGGTAGTTATTTTCACTTGTGGCAAACAGTTTGGTGAAATTATGAGTGACTATCCAGGATTGGCAAGAAGCAAAACACCAATCAACTTTCCAACTCTAAAGAGCTGACAAAGGTAGTTATTTTCACTTGTGGCAAAGTTTGGCGAAATTATGAGCGACTATCCAGGACTGGCAAGAAGCAAAACACCAATCAAAGCCAATAAAACTGGAAATCCACAAGACATGTGGTCTGAAACATGTATAGTTTCTTTTAATTAAAAATATTTTTTTTTAAGAAAGAGAGCATTCAGCAGGGGAGAAGGGCAGAGGGAGAGAAGAAGAGAAGCTCAAGCAGGCTCCATACTTAGTGTGGAACCCAACATAGGGCTTGATCCCACAACCCTGGGATCATGACCTGAGCTGAAATCAAGAGTTGGAGGGTCAACTGACTGAGCTACCCACATGCTCCTGAAACATATAATTTTTAATTAATAATTTAAACAAGAATTGATTCTTCCAGAAGAAAGAATTGAAAGAAGTGATAAAAATTCAAGTCCTAATATGGAGAAAAATTAATTAAGTATTCATATGATTTCAAGATTCTCTCACAACCAATAGAGAGTGGAGGGTAACTTCATCATCCTAGAGTAAATCTTTATTTTAAGATTTTGGCAATAACTGCTATTGCCAAAAAAAAACAAAAAACAAAAACAAAAACCCTGATTCACACTATACCCAACTCCCACAGCCTCCACCATTCCTGGGAAAGAAAGAAAGAAAGAAAGAAAGAAAGAAAGAAAGAAAGAAAGAAAGAAAGAAAGAAAGAAAGAAAGAAAGAAAGAAAGAAAGAAAGAAAGAAAGAAAGAAAGAAAGAAAGAAAGAAAGAAAGAAAGAAAGAAAGAAAGAAAGAAAGAAAGAAAGAAAGAAAGAAAGAAAGAAAGAAAGAAAGAAAGAAAGAAAGAAAGAAAGAAAGAAAGAAAGAAAGAGAGAGGAAGGAAGGAAGGAAGGAAGGAAGGGAGGAAGAAGAGCTGAAGGATGCTGCAAAGAACAGTGAACTGGGAATAAAAATATATGTACTCAAACTTTGACTCTGTAGTATATATGACTGGAGGGATGAACAAGAGTGTCAATGTGTTGAATCTCTGCTCAAGTATCAATTCCCCAACTGCCAGCCTCTCTCTTCTCTGTATTTATACCATTTCCCTTGAGACAGAAGGGTTAACATGCCAAGACTTATCTTGGGAAGGCAGGCCTCCCGGAAAGAAGTTAGCTTTCTACAAAGCTTCACACAAACTCAGCAATGACCTATTGCTTAAAGCAATTAATCCTGGTCAATGGCGGCAAGTCCTGGGCCCCAGTTCCCCAGTCATGCCAGATTCTCCAACCTGAATGTTTATGTAAAAAAATCCTGCCATTAGTTTGCTAGATAATACAGCTGCAATCACAAGTCTTACACTTCAGCCACTAATCACTTCAGGGGAGAGGCTTGTACCCCCAACCATAAATGCTGAGTTAGCAGCATGAAGGTAGAGCCCACTCTTAATGGTGTTGTACCCTGGCTGGCCACGTACAACAGCAAGGAAGAGCTGATGCTTCCCTAATAATTCATCCTAAAAGCCCCAAATCTCAAGAATGGAAATCTCTTTGCCAGAATCTGATTTCTAGCCATGCCAGATTGCTTTGTGCTGCCATAGAATCTTATGAACAGAGAAAAAAAAACTACACATCTGCTACTAGATGACATTGTAAGTTTTCCCCCAGGGCTGATATGTGTACATTCTGGCTATTTGCCCTGGTTGTCACAATATTACTACTGATAATACTTATCAAGGGAGGAATAATATCTCTTGATAACCATTTAGTAGCTTGCTTAAATAGAAAAGGATGGTTAAAGTATATATATAGACTAGATATAGATATAGATATAGATATAGATATAGACACATATATACATACATATATAATACATATATACGTATGTGTGTATAAATATATTTACATATATATTTATATAAATAAGTATATTTATATAAATACATATATTTTTAAAGTTTATTTATTTATTTTGAGCACAAGAAGGGGATGGGCAGAGAGGGAGAGAGAGAATCCCAAGCAGGCTCTGAACTGCCAGCACAGAGCCCAATGCAGGGCTAAATCTCCCAAACCATGAGATCATGACCTGAGCTGAAATCAAGAGTCTAACACTTACACGAGTGAGCCTCTCAGGCACCCCAAAATGTATTTTTTTACATATAGACTTATATATGGTTTACTCTATGACTTCTCATATCATATGAGTCTCTGCAGTAAATATGTAAAAATAAATAAATAAAATTATATATTTTATTTTTGAAATATATTGAAATAAATTATATATTTAGTTTTGAAACATGTTTTACCATGTATTATATAAAATATAAGAATATAGTATACATATTTTCAATATGTCATATATTTGTTATACTTACACATTTTAAATATATATTAAGAAATATAAATATAGATTAATAATATAATTAATATATAATATATTAATATATAATGTAATTAATATATTATATTAAAATAATTAAGTATATATTATATAATATATAAATATATTAAATATTATAATAAATATATTTCTATAAAACAAACATTATATATGCTATACATAAATAAATATATGTGTGTTTTATACATATTTATATAAATATATTTATGTGTTTTTAAAATATATATTTATAAATGATATTTCTATTTCTAGGCATTTTGGGGTTCAATGGTAAAGGACTTAGCCATATCTTTACATAAGCCAGCAAGGGTATCCTCAAAGCTACAAAGCTTTTAGGTAACCTAGTTGGAGGCTAACAGAGGTAGGATGCCTGGGATACTGAGCAGGGCTGTGTGAGAATGTCTTGTAGTCATGGCAGCAACCACTGGGACTGGGCTGCCACTGACTCTCATAGAACCTTTGCAAAAGAGTCCATGGATGTGTAGTTTCCCCTACCTTTCTTTTTTTTTTTTTTTTATTATTTATATATGAAATTTATTGTCAAATTGGTTTCCATACAACACCCAGTGCTCATCCCAAAAGGTGCCCTCCTCAATACCCATCACCCGCCCTCTCCTCCCTCCCACACCCCATCAACCCTTAGTTTGTTCTCAGTTCTCAACAGTCTCTTATGCTTTGGCTCTCTCCCACTCTAACCTCTTTTTTTTTTTTTTCTTCCCCTCCCCCATGGGTTCCTGTTAAGTTTCTCAGGATCCACATAAGAGTGAAACCATATGGTATCTGTCTTTCTCTGTATGGCTTATTTCACTTAGCATCACACTCTCCAGTTCCATCCACGTTGCTACAAAAGGCCATATTTCATTTTTTCTCATTGCCACGTAGTATTCCATTGTGTATATAAACCACAATTTCTTTATCCATTCATCAGTTGATGGACATTTAGGCTCTTTCCATAATTTGGCTATTGTTGAGAGTGCTGCTATGAACATTGGGGTACAAGTGCCCCTATGCATCAGTACTCCTGTGTCCCTTGGATAAATTCCTAGCAGTGCTATTGCTGGGTCATAGGGTAGGTCTATTTTTAATTTTCTGAGGAACCTCCACACTGCTTTCCAGAGCGGCTGCACCAATTTGCATTCCCACCAACAGTGCAAGATCCCCTACCTTTCTGAGCTGTCTGCTTATTCCAGTTTTTTAAATGATCCAGACCACCCCTTCCATACCTGCACACATGCATACTTCTGCAGTGGATTATGTCAAATATTAGCTTTGGTGTCAAAGGCTCACTGTCAGAAGAATCTGGAGTAATGCCTGTCCTAGCACATAAACACCAATTCTGCCTCAGTTTCCTAATTAACACCACATTATCCTTTTCTGCCTGTAAACCTGCCCTTAATTCCAGTCCAGCCCAAGATATTGTTGGACGTGGCTTGCGATACATTCCTACATATTCCTCTCTATTCTGGATATACTAGTTACTAGGAGAGCTCAAATTCTGCACCCAGTGTACTTCCCATGAAGATCTAGATTTTATTTTCATCTGTTAGGAGTTCTTATGGCTTGAATTATGTTTCCTCCAAAAAGAAGTCCTAACTCCTGGTACCTCAGAATGTGACCTTATTTGAAAACAGAGTCTTTACAGAGGTAACTGAGTTAAAATGAGAGCATTAGGTGGGTCCTAATCCAATCTAACTGGAGACCTTATTAAAAGAGGAAATTTGGACAGAGAGGCAGACATGCATAGGAGGAAGGTGATGTGAAGAGACTCAGGGAGAAAATGGTCATTGACAAGCCAAGAAGAGAGGCCTTGGACAGGGATCCTTACCTCACATCCTTCAGAAGGATTCAACTTTGAACATACCTTGCTCTTGGACTCTAGTCTCCAGAACTGAAACAATATATTTTTGTTAAGTATCAATATGTGGTACTTTGTTACAACAATGCCAGCAAATGAATACAAGAGGGGTCCAGAGTTTCCAAACTAAAAATGCGCGTACCTGAACATCAAATCATTGTGGTCATCCAGAGGACACATTGCACTGCTCTGGAGGGCAGCATTCCCATGGTCATATCATGATTCATACCCAAACTGGGCAGTTTATACTCTGCACAGCCTCACATAGTGTCCCTGACCAAGTCAACTGGTGGATAGAATTGAATAGTGGACAGAATACCTCAATGATGGTCAGGAAGCACTTACTACGTATATTTAAAAACCAGCTTTACATTTAGCTAACTTACAGGCAAATTAAACATTATAAGAGAATGATATTAGGAAGGGGCACCTGAGTGGCTCAGTTGGTTAAATGCTTGACTCTTGGTTTCAGATCAGGTCATGATCTCATGGTCTACGAATTCGAGCCCCACATCAATCTCCACACTGATAGTGACCCTGAGATTCTATCTCTCCCTCTCTCTGTCCCTCCCTTACTCGCATGTGTGCTTTCTCTCTCTCTCTCTCTCAAAATAAATAAATAAGCTTAAAAAAATATTACATAGGCACTACTTGGTTTTCACAGTGCTTTTAAAACTAGAAAAATTAAGCCTTTCCACACTACCCAGAGAGGAGTCCATATGGCATTGTTTTGCATTCCAATTGTAACTTAAAGGGAAACTTTCACAGTGTCTGGAACCCTTGATGTCCTACTAGTGAAGGAGGAGGATGTCCTCAAATTCTTTGCAGCAGGAATCCACTTAGGTGATACCAACATTGGCTTCCCAATGGACCAGTACATCTACAAAAGGAAATGTGATGGCATGTACATCATAAATCTCAAGAGAACCTGGGAGAACCTTCTGCTGGCAGCTCCTGCCATTGTTGCCATTGAAAACCCGCTGATGTCAGCGTCATATCACCCAGGAATAGTGGTCAGTGAGCTGTGCTGAAGTAAGCTGCTGCCACTGGAGCCATTCCTATTTCTTGCTGTTTCACTCCTGGAACTTTCACTAATCAGATCCAGGCAGCCTACTAGGAGCCAAGACTTCTGGTGGTTATTGATCTAGGACTGACCACCAGCTTCTCACAGAGGCTTCTTATGTTAACCTGCCTCCATTTGTATGTGTAACAAAGACTGTCCTCTGTGCTATGTGGACACCGTCATCTCTGCAATAGTAAGTGAGCCCACTCAGTGGGTCTGATGTGGTGGATACTGACCTAGGAAGTTCTGCACATGCATTGCACCATTTTCCGTGAACACCATAGGAAGCCATACCTGATCTCAACTTCTACAAAGATTTGAAGAAACGAAAAAGAAATTGAAAAGAAACTGCTGAGAAGATGGTGACAAAGGAGAAATTTCAGGGTGAATGGACGGTTTGAGTTCCCGAGTTCACTGCTATTCAACATGAAGTCACAGACTGCTCTGAAGGCATGGTTCTCTCTGTGCCTATTCAGCAGTTCTGCACTGAAGACTGGAGTGCTCAGCCTGCCACTGAAGACTGATTTGCAGCTCCCACTACCCAGGCCACTAAATGGATGGGAGCAGACACTGAGTGTTCTCTTAAACTACTTTTCCAAACACTCAGACAAGACAGAAATAAGGTTGATGCAAAATAAGCAGCTTATAAAAGTTGTAAAAAAAAAAAAAAAAAAAAAAAGAAAGAAAGAAAGAAAAAGAAAAGAAAAGAAAAGAAAGAAAAAAGAAAAGTAGATAACTTAAGGTTAATAGTATATTGGGATGTCTTTTAGCACAAAATTACAAAACCAGAGAATATATTTGTGGAGTTAACCTAGCAGGACACTCACCTGAGTATGAGCTGGAAAAAATGTTTTCATTATCTTTGTAAAGATGGGCTTCCCACATACTTCCCATTGGTCATTGATCCAACAGGATCAGTTCTTGAGGTAAGAAAATGGGTGCAAGGTAAGTAGAAGTGGGTGACTTTAGGTGTTGCACTTGAATATTCAGGCAGCTGGGATATAGCACTGTTTTCTGATAATGAGATTTAGAAGGCTTAAAGATTTAAGCTATCCCCAGAGTGGAATGGGTTTCCTCTTTTAGCCTTTCTGGCACAGGGATATTCAGCTAAAAATTGTATTGGTCTGCCTATCCATCTCCATAGTAATACTTATTCATTATTAGGAATATCCTGGATATTGAAATACAAAGACCAGTCATAGTCACATCAATCTGTTCTCCAAGTGTTTACATTGTAGTAGAAGATATAAGATAGATATATATAAAATTTCAATACAGAATAGAAAATTATTAGTGTCACAAAAATACAGTTAAAGTGTCACAGAAGTTCAAGAAGGAGGATATTGTGGAAGTGATGGTATTTAAGTGACATAAATTACATTAACAGGTAGAGAAAATGGCATAAGCCAAGACAGAGTAGAAGTTGAGAAATGACTAGAGTACGGGCATGTTTAGAGGAACTAGGAAATATGGTTGAAAGGTCAACCCTGTGTCAACTATAGAGGATTTTAATTACTAGACTAGGAATGTAAGTTTTATTCTGAAGACCAACAGAAGCCACTCAAAGATGACATTACAGAGATGTTGTGAGAGAAATTCCAGAGGAAAGATGTCACCCTATCATATGACTTCTGATGGCTGTCTTCCTTCTAAGATCCCCTCAGTCTCTGGATTCATGTTTAAGAAGAAATAATCCTTCAACAAAGACATGGACCACATTGGTTGAGTTAGGGCTTGGGGTATGGGGAAGCTACTAAATATTTCTGAAAATACTGGCTATATCACAGGTGAGGATAGAGGGAGCAAAGTTCAAGCAACTAAAGGGAATAGCAAACCAAAGCCATGGGGGCTCTTCCCTTCCTGGCAATCCCTCTAGGCAAGAAGCCAGTTCAGAGATGTCATCAGCTTGTCTTTTTCACAAATGACAATTTCTCAGCAGGAAAGTGATATTTTTCCTCTTTGCCTCATTCCCTGACACATAATTGGTAATCTCTTCCAATACTTGATGGTCTAATAAAAAAAAAAAACTGATGGGAAAATAACTGTGGACTGGAAGGAAGAACCTAAACTCTAGGCATCTTTAGCCTGATTCAAATCATTAACAGTGAACTTTAGCCAAGTGAAGCAAATACTTACAGAGCAACTAGAAAGGACCTACAGGATCCAATGAACTGGAATTTGCTACACTGAGCCAACCCTGCAAAAGTGTGATTACAAAACCACAAAGCTTGACCAAGGAAATGTTCATGTGTTCCAGGGCCTTGTATCTAAAATTACACTAGGTCTGAAATCCCCATCCTTTCCTACTATAAGAATTGACTAACTGTATTGCCTTACATACATAATTTTGTATCTAAATATTATGATCAACTCGAAGTGTGGTTTCTAGAAATTTATTATGAAGAAACACCAATATGCAAAGATGCATGAAGAAGGATGTTCCCTGCAGCATTGCCTAATTTTTTGAAAGTCTGTATTCATTTATCCATTTAAATAATCTCTACACCCAACGTGGGGCTTAAACTCATAACCCTGAGATCAAGAGTCATATGCTTTTCCAACTAAGCCAGGCAGGCACCTCCAGCATTGTCTAAACAAGCAAAAGACTGGAAACAATATAAATATCCAATAGGAGATGATTGCTTAAGTGAAATACAGTAATACAACGAACAACCAGTCACCAAATAAAAAGAATAAATTAAATGCACATACTGCCTTTGACTTGCAATTTTTCAAATTTATATTAAGAGGGAAAAACAATAAACGTTCAATACAAACCATACTTCAAATTCTGAAACTTCTGAATTTTGATCCTTTCCCTGACTAAGTATATGCAGCATGACGCACTTGCATGATACTGGACAGAAGCAGCAAGCTGCAGCTCCCAGTCAGCCACACAATCATGAAGGTAAACAACCAAAACACAACCACTCTGTTTTGCACTTTTAGTACAACATTCAATAAATTATACAAGATATTCAGTACTTTATTACAAAATAAGTTTTGTGTTAGACGATAGTTTTGATGATGTGTGTTAGATGTGTTAGATGATAGTTTTGCCCAGCTATAGGCTAATGTAACTGTTCTGAGCACAATTAAGGTATGGTGTTCAGTAGATTAAGTGTATTAACTACACTCTCAAATTATGATATTTTCAATGTCTGACGGCTTCAACAGGATGTAACTCCATCATAAGTGGAGGAAGTGTACTAATAAGAAAATATGTCTATATATTGTTGTCCACGTGTCCCCTAAATATTGTCATGAAAAAGGACTAGGATGCAAATGGTATAATACAATCTAATTTCTAAATACATATATAAAAATTATATATATATGCCTATCATCTCCATGTAGAGAGATAGAATCTGTGATATATAGACATATATGAAAAAAATGTGTGTGTGTAAAACCTAAAAATTGTGAACCAAGTTAATAGTGTCTCTGAGGGATTTAGATTGTGGAGAATCCTTCATTTTTGAGTTTGTGCACTTCTGAATGGACTGAAATTTCTTACAATAATCAAATACTATTTTTATAATCATATAAAGGATATTTATATCTGAAAAGATAGTAAACGCACCAGTCCTTCATTAACTTTTCAAATTTCATTATCATTACATCAGAGATAATTTTAAGATCTTTTTAAGCATGGTGAAAATTACAGCATGGCACTAAATAAGCCATGTGGCATAGTGGAAAGAATACTGGAAATAAAGTCCAAAGCCTTCAGTTGAGCCTGAGCTCTCCATTTTCCCTTTCAAGCCTTATCTTTCCTCATGTATAAAATAAGTTGGTATATTTACTGACTCTCAAGGTCCTAACCAATACTAACATTTCATTATTCTAACTGGAAATAAATATACCAAGATTCAGTTCTCCCTTATTAGAAATGGCCTACAATGAGCCTCACAAAACTATAATCAATGTAAAGAGAAGTGGAACTAGTCCCTCTACACACTTGGAAGGGCTGGAATGGAATAAATTTCTATCCTAAATCCCCAAATCACAAGCATATTCTACTTCTTTTAGCAAAGAATGTGAGGGAAGGTGACCAAGTTGTTTTTATAGACTTGCAGTCAGAATGTTTGCCAATAATTCTATAATAATTGCCTAAGACTCACTCACTCATTCACTCACCATTTTTTAGACATGAAATTGAGACCAAACAGGTAAAGGTACCTGCACAAAATCTTACAGCTAATGAGTAGAAGATTCAGGACTATGAACATTTAAATCATATCTAGACTGAGTATAATACTCTTCAGACTTTACAGCTTCAGAATAAGCATAAATTGTCATAAGTACCAAATAATGCTTCAAATTTCCCCATAGTCTTTACCTGATGAGTCTCTTTGTAATACCTCTCCCAGTCCAACTTACTTCTCTGAAACTGTAACACATTACAAGGGAAAGACTCTTGAAGATGATTTCCATCTCCTTTTTCCGGCACACTGATAATTACCTATCATCTGCTTTGGGGATGCAATTACACTCAAGGTGTGATCTAAGTTATCCTAACCACTTGCAAGAAACCAAAGAAACAACTACTGTAAGATGGAAGGTAAATTAAAAAGGGTCAACTTAGAAGCATAGAGAAGCTGTGTTTAATAATAAAAAAAAAAATCACAAAACAAGGAAACAGAAGACCTAAGTTTAAATCCTATTTCTGCTATTCAGTTTCTTTAGGACCCTGGTGAAGCTATTTAAGAATTCTGTGGCACAAGAACAGACACTCAGATCAATGGAACAGAATAGAGAACCCAGAAATGGACCCACAAACTTATGGCCAACTAATCTTTGACAAAGCATGAAAGAATATCCAATGGGATAAAGACAGTCTCTTCAGCAAGTGGTGCTGGGAAAACTGGAGAGCAACATGCAGAAGAATGAACCTGGACCACTTTCTTACACCATATACAAAAACAAACTCAAAATGGATGAAAGACCTCAACGTAAGACAGGAAGCCATCAAAATCTTTGAGAAGAAAGCAGGCAAAAACCTCTTTGATCTTGGCCGCAGCAACTTCTTATTCAACACATCTCCAGAGGCAAGGGAAACAAAAGCAAACATGAACTACTGAGAACTCATCAAAATAAAAAGCGAAGGAAACAATCAGCAAAACTAAAAGGCAACCCACAGAATGGGAGAAGATATTTGCAAACGACATATCAGATAAAGGGTTAGTATCCAAAATCTACAAAGAACTTATCAAACTCAACACTCAAAAAACAAATAATCCAGTGAAGAAATGGGCAAAAGACATGAATAGACACTTCTGCAAAGAAGACATCCAGATGGCCAACTGACACATGAAAAAATGCTCAACATCACTCATCATCAGGGAAATACAGATCAAAACCAAATGAGATACCACCTTACACCTGTCAGAATGGCTAACATTAACAACTCAGGCAACAACAGATGTTGGTGAGGATGTGGAGAAAGAGGATCTCTTTTGCATCGTTGGTGGGAATGCAAGCTGGTGAAGCCACTCTGGAAAACAGTATGGCGATTCCTCAGAAAACTAAAAATAGAACTATCCTACAATCCAGAAATTGCACTACTAGGTATTTATCCAAGGGATACAAGGATGCTGTTTTGAAGGGGCACATGCACCCCAATGTTTATAGCAGCACTATCAACAATAGCCAAAGTATGGAAAGAGCCCAAATGTCCATCAATGGCTGAATGGATAAAGAAGATGTGGTATATGTATACAATGGAGTATTACTTGGCAATCAAAAAGAATGAAATCTTGTTATTTGCAACTATGTGGATGGAACTGGAGGGTATTATGCTAAGTGAAATTAGTCAGTCAGAGAAAGACAAATATATGACTTCACTCACATGAGGACTTTAAGAGACAAAACAGATGAACATAAGGGAAGGGAAACAAAAATAATATAAAAACAGGGAGGTGACAAAACATAAGAGACTCTTAAATATGGAGAACAAACTGAGGGTTACTGGAGGGATTTTGGGAGGGGGATGGGCTAAATGGGTAAGGGGCACTAAGGAATCTACTGAAATCATTGTTGCACTATATGCTAATTTGGACGTAAATTTTTTAAAAAAATTAAAAGAAAAGAAAAAAAAGAATTCTTTGTCTCAGTTTCCACATGTATAATTGAGGAAGCATTCATTAATTCATTTGTTGAACAAATATTTGGTTGCTAACATGTAAAAGGCATGGTACTAGATGCAGAAGATACAATATTGGGAGGAAAAAAGATAAAATGTTGGGTCAAGCCAGATCCAGTTAGTACTTGTTCTCGTGGAATGAGTAGTCTAGAAGGAGAGTTAAACATTAAATAATCATACAAATTAATGAGAATTAGAATACTAAAAATGATCTTTTTAGAATATATAAGTACCTGAACTGTTCTTGAGCAAGTGATGCCTCAACTTGGATATGATAGATGAATAGTTACTAAACTGGTGAAAGGAGAAAGGAGCAAAGAGGAAGCACCATGTTCAAAGACCCTGTGAAAACAAAATAGTGTTGGTTTGAAAAATGCAGACTAATTGTGAGATGATACAAAACAGGGCATAGAATGTTGCTTTAACAATTAAAGTACCAGATACACTAGGTGTTAATAGGAAGAGAAAAGCATACAAATCAATTGAAACAACTCTCCTCCTAATTGAAAGGCACTGTTAAAATACTAGCTAATAGGAGCGTCTGGGTGTCTCAAGTCATGATCCTGCAGTTTTGAGTTCAAGCCCCACAGAGGGCTCTGTGCACAGCTCAGAGCCTGGAGCCTGCTTCAGATTCCGTGTCTCCCTCTCTCTCTGTTCCTCTCCTGCTCACACTCTGTCTCTGTCTCTCACAAAAATAAATAAAGATTAAAAGAAATTTTTTTAAATACTAGCTGATAGATTTCAAGATACACTACAAAGCTATAGTAATCAAAACAGTATGGTACTGGAACAAAAATCGACTCATAGATGAATGGACCAGAATAGATAGCCCAGAAATAAACCCACAATATATGGTCAATTTTTTTTTTTTTTTGGTCAATTAATCATTGACAAAGGAGGCAAGAATATGCAATGGGAAAAAGTTTCTTCAACAAATGGTGTTGGGAAAAGTGGAAAGCTATATGCAAAAGAACAAAATTGGACCATTTTCTTGCACCATAAACAAAAATAAACTCAAAATGGATTAAAGACCTAAATATGAGACCTGAAACCATAAAAATCCCAGAAGAGAACACAGGCAGTAATTTCTTTAACATCAGCCATAGCAACATTTTTCTAGATATGTTTCCTGAAGCAAAGGAAACAAAAGCAAAAATAAAATATAGGGACTTCATCAAAATAAAAGGTTTCTGCACAGCAAAGGAAATAATCAGCAAGACGAAAACTTACTGAATGGGAGAAGATATTTGCAAATGGCATATCCAATAAAGAGTTAGTATCCAAAATATATAAAGAACTTATACAACTCAACACACACACACACACACACACACACACACACACACACACACAAAACCCAAATAATCCAATTAAAATGGGCAGAAAACATGAAAAGGCATTTCTCTAAAGACATACAGATAACCAGGTCCTCTGGGTGGCTTGGTTGGTTAAGCATCCCACTCTTGGTTTCGGCTCAGGTCATGACCTCACGATTCGTGAATTTGAGCCCAACATCAAGCTCTATGCTGACAATGCAGAGACTGCCTGGGATTTTCTCTCTTACCCTCTCTCTGCCCCTCCCATGTATGCTCTTTGTCTCTGTCTCTCAAAATAAATAAGCAAGCTTTAAAAAAAAAACATACAGATGACCAACAGACACATGAAAAGCTATTCAACGTCACTCGTCATCAGGGAAATGCAAATCAAAACCACAATAAGATATCACCTCATACCTGTCAGAATGGCTAAAATCAAAAACACAAGAAATATGCGTTGATGAGGATGCAGAAAAAAAGGAACCCTCATGCACTATTAGTGGGAATGCAGGCTGGTGTAGCCACTGTAGAAAACATTATGGAGGTTCTTCAAAAAATTAAATATTGAATTACCATATGATCTAGTAATTGTACTATGGGGCATTTACCCAAAGAATATGAACACACTAATTTGAGAAGATACATGTACCCCTATGTTTATTGCAATATTATTTATATAGCCAAATTATGGAAGCAACCCAAGTATCTATCAACAGATGAATGGAGAAAGATGTTGTGTGTATATGTGTACACACACACAGTGGCATATTAGTCATAAAGAAGAACGAAATCTTGCCATTTGCAACAACATGGATAGATCTATAGGGTATAATACTAAGTGGAATAAGTCCATCAGAGAAAGAAAATACCATATAATTTTACTCGTAGGTGGAATTTAAGAAATAAGACAAATGAACAAAGAAAAAAGAGAAACAAAACACACTCTTAACTATAGAGAACAAACTGGATGCTTACCAGAAGGGAGACGGGCAAGGGAATTGGTGAAATAGATGAAGAGGATTAAGTGCTATCGTAATAAGCACTGATTAACATATAGAATTGTTGAATCACTGTATTGTACTCATTGTATGCTAAATGTATTGGAATTAAAATTAAAAATTTAAATAATAAGCAGGGCCTGGGTGGCTCAGTTGGTTGAGGGTCCAACTCTTGATTTCGGCTCAGGTCATAATCTCAGGGTTCATGAGTTTGCACTGACAGTGCAGAGCCTGCTTGTGATTCTCTCTCCCTCTCTCTGCCCCTCCCTGACTCATGCTCTCTCTCTCTCAAAATAAATAAATAAAAGCTTTAAAAGATAAAATAAAATATAAATTAACTAATAAAATCAAATGTAATACTAGCTGATCTTGTTCAGTGACTAGGAAACTCTGTTAATGAAGGTAGGAAGAGAATGTAACAAATAAAACAGCACTACAGTGGCTTTCTTCAAGGTGAAGATCTTCCAGCAGCAAGAGCAAAAGATACAGATTCACCATGTTTAAAAGAAGAGTCTGCCTTTATGAAAACAAATGACAGGATTTGTCAGAGCCACCAGTGGCTGCTGACCCAGTCTGATACAGTGCAGGTGAAATGCCACAACCAGTCATCCAGGTTGTGACCAAATGTAGCTGCTTGGAAACAATTCAAAATGCAGACACATGACTTCCCGAACTCCTGGGTCAAGGTCCAACCACAGAAATTATAAACTGTCTTTGTCACAAACAAAATTTCTTACACAATGGATATTTTATTTTTTACTTAAATGAAATGCTTTAAAAAGTCTCAAAAAAGTTGGTGGGTTTTTTTCTTCCTGAAGAACACTACTGAAAAATTTACTAATAGACTTATAAATGAAGGTGATAGAATGTCAGCTTTGATAAAAATATTAATTAAAAGAAAACTGACTGTTGACATTTCTGCAAGTGCAAGTTAGTTGATCAAACATAAATCCAAAGGAAGAGAAAAAGTCCACGTGATATTTTACATGCCAGAAAGTGGGTTAAAAGTTTCTGAATAAGCTAAGATACATGAAGTTGCAGACCTATGGACTTTTATGCTTAGAGAAAATCTAAAATAGAACCATCTAAATTTAAGCGGCAAGAAATTTGTAGAAACAACATATTAGGTAGTAATCAGCATGACTTAATATAGAACAGACCAATGTACACTGTCTTCTTTGACAAAGTGGCAGATTGCACAGATAAAGGGAATAAGGATATGTAATCAACTGTAACTCTTAAAGTGGTACCATGAAATACATAGTACCATATAAGAACAATTCTAGATTTTATAGTAATGAGGTGGCTAGAAGGTTATCCCCCAAAATAATTAACTTTATACCAGAATAAATTACAGTATTTAAAGACAGAAATATACAAAATAAAATAATTTTAAAACTAATTAAATATTTATTAAAGCTTTAAAAAAGAAGTTAGAAGCAATTTGAAAAAACAGAAAGAAAAAAAAGGAAAATAACTTATTACATTACCTTCAAATGAACTTACTACTGAATATCAAAAACATAACCAAAATAAAGACAAATAACTGAATGGGGAAAAATATTAGCAAATAATGTAACTGACATCAGATCACCATTTTTAGTATACAGCAAGGTCACTAATGTACCAGCAGGAAAGTGGGTAAAGAATGATAAAGACAATGGAATTAAGGCCTGGTTTCTAATGAGGTCTTGTTTGAGTCACAGCTTTGATCCCTATGTATATTTGTCACCTAGTGTCACAAAACAAATTACCTCAAAACTTAGTAGCCTAAAACACCAAACATTTTTTATCTTCCTTTCCATGAATTAGGAATTTAAAAGCAGCTTAGTTGTCTGGGCAACAGCCATCTGAAGACTTGACTGGGGTTGAAGGATCCATTTCCAAGATAACTTACACACATGGATATTGGAAAGCAGCTTCAGTCTCACCACATTAATCTCTCCATAGGCTGCCTGAGTATTCTCAGGCAAGGCAGCTGATTTCTCCCAGAGTGAATGATCCAAGAAAGAACAAGAAGGAAGCCATATATTTTATGACCTAGCCTCAGACATCACACTGTCATTTCTACAACATCCTACTGGTTACATGGGTCAACTTTACCCAACATAGGAAAGGACTAAATTGGGGATTGAATGTCATCAGACCATTGATTAATAATAGAAAATGTAAATCTTTCTTTCATTTACTAAATATATATTGAGCATATACTATCTAGAGCACTAAGTGCCACTCTGATAAGAACCAGTTCAAAACAGTGAAACTCACATTCAAAAAAAAAAAACCCTAGTATTAGTAGTTTATTCAAAATTGAGCAAACGTGAGAAATGCAGTTTCCAAATTCTGTGGGCCACTGCACCAATGGGGATGCTGACAACTCTACTCAATGGCTACAGGGCTGTCCATGAATATCAAGATACCTCTGCCCAACACCAGACTTGTCACAAGCAAATTTGTCAACACAAACTTCCAAACAGAAACCAATACCTTTTTAGCTAAGACCAACATAAGAATTATCAACCAATGTTTAAGAGGTGAAGATTTGAAGCTTGTAGAAATTCTCTACATTGTTTCAGATCCAACTCATAACCCTTTTGGGGGGTTTAAAACTTTATCCTATGTACCAAAAATGACATTTTTTGTTCACCAACCCTAGAGTGGACATTTTACTTTGTCTACTGGCCAATCAACAAGTATCTATGGAGTATCTGTTAGGTGTCAGGCATTATACTGGTTCTGGGGAAACATACATTGTCTTCATGAGAGAAACAAGTATCTATGGAGTATCTGTTAGGTGTCAGGCACTATACTGGTTCTGGGGAAACATGCATTGTCTTCATGAGAGAAATAGGCATTGAGCAAACCAACAAATAAGCTACATTATACAATTTGTTAGGCTCTAGGAATGAGGACTTTAATTGTTCCCAGTGCACCAAATCTGGATTGTTCTTCTTAGGATCTTGTAATGTCTGATCATACTCAGGGAGATCAACAAATTCAGAACACTACAGCAGATGTACAAACATTTCTCATTCTGGGAAGAGCATTCTCAGTTAAAGAACGCTTTGCTTAAAATTCTTTTTGCCCCTTAAATATTCCAAGAGATCTTGCTTTCTAAGATTCCAGATCTGCTAATGTTGTAATCAAAAATGGTTGGGTGACTCAGTCAGTTAAGTGACTGACTCTTTTTTTTTAATTTTTTAATGTTTATTTTTGAGAAAGAGAGAGACAGAGCATGAGTAGGGAAGGGGCAGAGAGAGAGGGAGACACAGAATCTGAAGCAGGCTCCAGGTTCTGAGCTGTCAGCATGGAGCCCGACATGGAACTCGAACTCACAAGCCCTGAGATCACAACCTGAGCCAAAGTCAGAAGTTCAACCAACTGAGCCATTCAGGCACCCTAAGTGACTAACTCTTGATTTCAGCTCAGGTCATGATCTCATGACTCATGAGTCTGAGCCCTGCCTCAGACTCTGTGCTGACAGTGCAGAGTCTGGCTGGGATTCTCTATCTCTCGCCCTCTCTGTCTTTGCCCCTCCCCTACTCTCTCTCAAATCAATCAATAAATAAAATAAACAAACTTTAAAAATTATTACTATTATATAGTATTAACAGTTCAGGATATAAGTTTTTGTTAATAGTATCTTATTAAAATATAAGATGATGGCTTATTATGTTGTATTATTCTGTACTAATAACAGCTTATTAAGCATTATGAAAATGCTTGGGAAGACCTGGACCTACCAGAAGATAGTTTGGCTGAATCAGGGAGCAAAGGGGAGAGTCCTTCAAAATGAGGGGTGCCTAGGTGGCTCAGTCTGCTATGCATCTGACTTGATTTTGGTCTCATGGTTCATAAAATCAAGTTCCATGTGCTGCTCTGCACTGACTGCACGGAGACTGTTTGGGATTCTGTCTCTCTGTTCCTCCCCCATGCTTTCCTCTCTCACACACATTCTCTCTCTCTCTCTCTCTCTCTCTCTCTCTCTCAAAATAAATAATAAATAAACTTTTTTTTTTTTTTAATGAGGTAATAGAGCTAAGAGGAAGGGGCCAAACTGAACAGGGGTCAAACTTAAGGCCTCTGATCTGGAATTTGGATTTTATGCTCATATAGGGAAACCAGTGAAAGATTCTCAACAGATAAGTGCCAAGGTCAGATTTAAATTTGAAGTTCATGTCATAGCACATTAGACCCATGTCTTTGTGTGATAGCAGCTAAGAAGTGAGGAAGGCAGTCAGGACCAAGGAACCAGGCAGCCTGATTTAGCTCATATAGGGAGAGATCAGACCCTTGGCCTTATCTTCATTAGAACAGTGCCATTTATACTTGGGCATGAAATAAATGCAGCTATTGCTACTGATGTTTAGTCTGTCCTCATTTACTAAAAGTGAAAGGTCTTCTCTTCATGACTCATCCACAAATCCTGCTGATCTTCCTAATTAAAAAGTTTTCAAACAAGTTGATACATTAGTTATTATGAGCCCAGTCACACCAGGCATAAATCCTTTCCTGCCACCCATATGCATGCCAGTACTTCACTGCTGCATCTTTCATCGTTGTAAGGGAGATTCTTCAATATAATTTTCATGACACCATCTGCCCTATTCTTTATCAACTTCTTTTTTTGGTGGGGTGACTTCTCAGTGATTATGAAAATCATATCTGCCATATTTAAAAAATGAAGGCTTAACAGAGACTCAAGAGAAAAAAGAGTCATAAAACTTACCAACTGCAAGTGCTATGGACCACAGATTTAGGAATGCACTGTGGGTTAGTCTTTTTTACACCAAAATCAATAATGCTGCTAAAAATGGAGTAAACTGCATTTGTGGTCATCTTAGTTTTCAGCAAACTGACTGACTCATTCTTGCTTCCCTTTTGAGCACTGCACCTTTTCATTGGTATAATTGGCTACACATTGTGAACTCTTAAAGGGGGAAAGGGCAATTCTGAAAATTAGGCTGTCTCTCCACTCACCTTAAAACTATTTATCTAAGGCTCTGATGCTCAATCTCCTCTGCAATAACTACTCTAATCCAAACACATAGCTTAATCACATTATGTGACATTATATGTGGCCTCTGACACAAAGCCATTAGCAAACAGACATGTATCTTATTTTTTTCCCTTTCCCACCCCACCCCCAAAAAAGCCCATATGGATTTGGGTGCAAGGAATTTATTGTGGAGATACTCCCAGAAAGCAGCAGTTAGGGAATGGAGAGAGTGAGACAAAGAAGTATGAAAAAACAGGGGTAGTTGTTGTTAAACTGATGTTCAGTGGACAACTGATGTTCAGTGAAGCTGGGGATCAATTCTTGAGAGACCATGTAGAATGTACCTAAGAATGTTCTCTGAAGAACAAGGGCAGAGGCATTTATTCTACTTTTCATTGGATGAGGTTTGCTCCTGGGGGCATTAACTCCCCCACAATTCTGTGCTGCCCAAAACAAGAGAGTTTCAGAGGATTCAGAAAAAGCCTTGAGGCAGAATAGAGAGAAGTGGAAGGTTCTTAAGCTGACATCATGCATGGGAAATGTCCAACACAGCTACACCAGAATTTAGTGGCAGGTCAAGGGAATGTGGTACAGGACAAAAAAAAAGTGTCTGCTACAGCACAGAAGTGATGTCACCAGTGATAACAATGAGGTATGAATAATCATTTCTCTTTTTTCTTAGTGTTACAGAGAGACTGACCATCTGGCTGAGTCTAATAAGTGTCTACTGAATATGAAATGAGCACATACTGAGCACTAGCTAAATAGTATGGGGCAATACGTATGTTGAAGACAAGGTGCCCAACTCTCAAGGAGTTCACAGTCTGGTAGGGATTATCAATAACCACAAACAAACTAATATGTAACTGCTGGTTGTGACTATAAAGGCAAAAAAAAAAAAAGTGAAAGTATAATGAAGTGGTTAAGAGATTCCACTCTGGAGTCATACAGAGCTAGGTTTATATCTAAGCCAGGATCTGCTCTGTGACTATGGATGAAGTGCTTACTCTCTGTGTGGCATAATGTCTTGAGAGAGAGAGAGAGAGAGAGAGAGAGAGAGAGAGAGAAAGAAAGAAAAGAAGGAAGAGAATGAGAAAATGAAAGAAGGAAAAGGAGAGAGAGAAAGAAAGAAAAGAAGGAAGAGAAAGAGAAAATGAAAGAAGGAAAAGGAGAGAGAAAGAAAAGGAAGAGAAAGAGAAAAAGAAAGAAGGAAAAGGAGAAAGAAAGAAAGAAAGAAAGAAAGAAAGAAAGAAAGAAAGAAAGAAAGAAAGAAAGAAGGAAAGAGAAAAAAGAAAGGAAAGGAAGGAGAAAAGGAAGAAAGGAAGAAATAATGGCATCTGCTTAATGAGATAAATGTGAGAATTTAACGTATGTAAATTACTAAACACTGACTGACATAAGTATTTGGTAAATTTTCATTATTTTTGTGAAAGGTAAGTAGAAATTTAATAGTAGAATATGATGTAGGGAAAAGAAGGATCTCATCTCCATGTCACACACTTTTCTTTCTTTTTTAAAATTTTTTATTTATTTTTGAGAGAGCATAAGCGGTGGCAGCGGGGGGGGGGGGGCAGTGGGAGGACAGAGGATCTGAAGCAGGCTCTGTGCTGATAGCAGTGAGCCCAATGTGGGGCTCAAACCCACCAACCTGAGCCAAAGTCACTCAACCAACTGAGTCACCCAGGCACTCCTCTCTTTCTTAGAGATTTTCTGTAGGTTCTGCTCTAGAGCCATTTTACCTCTTCCAGAAGCTATATTATCTAAGGAACTACTTTTATTAAAAAAAGAAGGCAGGCACTTAAAGGTGCAGATATATGGTACAAAATGCATGGCCACTGCAGCAATAACCAACTAATTTCAAACCCATACATCTTGCCACTGCATGACTTGGGTAAATTTCTGAAGTACTCTGCCATTTGACTTTCTTACCTACAAAATACAGACAATATTATTTGCTCATAAGGCCAGGGAGAAGAGTAGGTGAGAGTATCTCTAAAGGGTTCCCAGTGCATTTTAGACCCTCAAAAGTGCTGATTATCACTATTCGCTATTCATTCAATGGACAGTTATAAGGCACAGTACTAGGTTTTGGGCCACAAAAAGAAAAAAAGCATGAATAAAATATGGCCTCAACAGACAGACAAAAGTCCTACAGGTGAACATTGTTAATACTACTTAAACAAATTTAGCCTTTTAAAGGTACGCAAATTAGTAAGTTACCCTAATATCAAAAGCTATTATCCTAATATTAAGGAGAGGGAGGGAAAGAAAGAAGGAAGGAAAGAATGGAGGGAGGGAAGGAATTAAGCTAGTTAGCTCTAAAGTTTCCTGGAAATATAAGATAATGGAGCCATCTAAATTCATATCCTTTCTATGAGCAATCAGAACAAGCCTGCAACATGAACCAAACTCAGAAAAGTTTTCTCTACAGGACTAGGAATATATAAAGCCAATCTTACTCACCCTGGTCTTGAAACATATAATAATGCTGCTGTTCCCCAATCTTTTAATACAGGTGAAAGCAGGATTAAAAGTCCATCAATGACAACCAGAAAGGGAAATGATGTCATAAGCTTGGGTAGAGAAGAAAAAAAGAACAGGGTGATCATGGGGATTGCTCTACCAGCTGAGGTACACATAAGGCCTCACCTCTTCCCTAAGTCAATGCCTTGCAGAATAGATGTTCTCCAAAGTGGAAGACCTAAGACAACATCCCAATATTATTACACCTCAAGAATGGGTTTCAGGATGAGGATGGTCTTCACAGGTCTGTACCCCTCTTCGGCTCAGTAACATTCCTTCCTGACATTTGCAGAACACTTCATAGTTCACAAGCCACTTTAATGTCATTATCTCACTTAATTCTCAAAAAAACTCTGTGTGATTTGAGGCTTTTTCCCCCATTTCATAGATGAACAAGCTGATGCACAGAAAGTTTAAGCAACCTGTTTGAGGTCTTATACCAAGATGCAGAAGATCTCCGATGGAAACCCAAGTCTTCTGGTCCCATTTCCAAGTCATTTCTCACATTTGCATGCAGCCTCTGAGGTCAGGTAAAGTGGAATCAATGGAACTGGGAGGCAGTGACAACAGGAAGCAGTTTGTCTTCAGAGACCTTAAGGGATCTCCCTCAAATCAGAATTCGTAACTAAAGAACTGGTGACTCCAAATCTGTGCCATTGCTCCAGGCAGTCAAATGTGAAATCCTTTATGAACATGGAGTCTACTCCATGAAGAGCACCATTAGATTCATGACAGTAAAATTCATTTGAAACTAACTGGTGACTAATGAAGTTACTAAGCTTTATGAGCCTTGTGCGAACACTAATACAGAGGTACAGTGTCAACAATAAAACTGTAACTGCTGACAAAACTAGCTTTCTGTGGAGAAAAGGCAGGCCTTTTTCCTAAGTCTAGAGGCAAAAACAGCATTAGACAATTTCAAGAGTGACAAAGCAAAATCACTTTTTCTTGCATGGTGTTAAATGGTGAATAGAAAGAACAGCTTTACCCTTAGAAATAACTGAGTATTTGATAATGGGACAAGGGAAAAATGTATAATTCTCTAGCTAATTGCAAGCACTTACAAGAATGGTGTGTGTATATAATGAAATATCTTCAAAGGATGGCCAGAGACCAGAAGAAAATACAGAGCCCCTTTATACCCAAGCTTGCACATGCAGTTGTCTGCTACCACAGCGGGGTGCCAGAGAAAATGTGATTATAAGTAGAAAAGGACTAACCCCTCTAGTGGACCTATCAAAAGGTGTTATCCTCCTATGTGCTTCCTAAAAAGATGAACAGATAAATCCATTGAGTGGTTAGGAAAAGCTACTGCAAAACAATTATTTTGGTTATTGCTTGGCTGGTATTGAATTGTTCTTCTTAATTGTACTGCCTAAAAGAAACAAGTGTGTGTAGAGGTCTGTCCTAGACAGTGTCAGCAAGCCAGGACATCCCCACTGAGAAGGACCTTATCTTCACACTGACTCTAGAGCCTCACAGTCCAACATAGTCTCCACAAGTCACACATAGCCATTGGACCCAAAAATGTGGGGGGCGCCTGCATGGCTCAGTCAGTTAAACGTCCGACTTTGGCTCAGGTCATGATCTCGCGGTCTGTGAGTTCGAGCCCTGCGTCGGGCTCTGGGCTGACAGCTCAGAGCCTGGAGCCTGTTTCGGATTCTGTGTCTCCCTCTCTCTCTGACCCTCCCCCATTCATGCTCTGTCTCTGTCTCAAAAATAAATAAATGTTTAAAAAAAAATGTGGTTGGTTCAATTGACACATGCAGTATATGTAAACTACACCCCCGATTTTGAAGACTTAGCAGGAAAATAATGTAATATATCTTATTAACAATTTCTATATTAATTACATTTAAAGCAATAATATTTTGGATACAGTGGATTAATTAAAATAGATTATTGGATGTATTTTAAAAATTAATTTCACCTGTTTATATTTTAATTTTTTTCTTCCAAGTTTTTATTTAAAATTCAGGTTAGCTAACATATAATGTAGTATTGATTTAAGGAGAACTGAGTGATTCATCACTTACATGTAACACCCAGTCCTCACCACAAAAAGTGCCCTCCTTAATACCCATCACCACTTACCCATCCTCCTGCCCACTTCCCCTCTGTAAACCTTCAGTTTCTTCTCTGTATTTATAAGTTTCTTATGTCATTGAGGAGGGCACCTGTTGGCATGAGCACTGGGTATTGTATGGAAACCAATTTGACAATAAATTTCATATTAAAAAAATTTTTTTAAAGGCTCTTATGGTTTGCCTCCCTCTCTGTTTTTATCTTATTTTTTCTTCCCTTCCCCTATGTTCATCTCTTTTGTTTCTTAAATTCCACATATGAGTGAAGTCATATGGTATTTGTCTTTCTCTGACTTATTTTGTTTAGCAAATACACTCTAGTTCCATCCATATTGTTGCAAATAGCAAGATTTCATTCTTTTTGATTGTTGAATAATATCCCATCATATATATAAACCACATCTTCTTTATCCATTCATCAGTTAGTGGACATTGGTCTCTTTTCATAATTTGGCTATTGTTGATAGCACTACTATAAACATTGGGGTGCATGTGCCCCTTCGAAGCAGCATTTTTGTATCCTTTGGATAAATACCTACTAGTTCAATTGCGGGGTCATAATGCATTTCGATTTTAATTTTTTGAGGAAACTCCATACTGTTTTCCAGAGTGGCTGCACCAGTTTTCATTCCAATCAACAGTGTAAGAATGTTCCCCTTTCTCTGCTCCCTCGCCAACATTTGTTGTTTCCTGAGTTGTTAATTTTAGCCATTCTGAAAAGTAGTTTTGATTTGTATTGCAGTTTTGATTTGTATTTCTCTGATGATGAGTGATGTTGAGCATCTTTTCATGTGTCTGTTAGCCATCTAGATGACTTCTTTCAAAAAGCATCTCTTCATGTCTTCTGCCCATTTCTTCACTGGATTATTTGTTTTTTGGGTGTTGAGTTTGACAAGTTTTTTGTAGATTTTAGATACTAACCTTTATCTGATATGTCATTTGCAAATATGTTCTTTCATTTTGAAAATTGCCTTTTAGTTTTGTTGATTATTTCCTTTGCTGTGCAGAAGGTTTTTACTTTGATGAAGTCCCAGTAGCTCATTTTTGCTTTGGTTTTTCTTCCCTCTGGGGACGTGTCTAGTAAGAAGTTACTGTGGCTGAGGTCAAAGAGGTTGCTGTCTGTTTTCTCCTCTAGGATTTTGATAGTTTCCTGTCTTACATTTAGGTCTTTCATCCATTTTGAGTTTATTTTTGTGTATGGTATAAGAAAGTGGTCCAGTTTCATTCTTCTGCATGTTGCTGTCCAGTTTTCCCAATACCATTTGCTGAAGAGTCTTTTTTCAATTGGATATTCTTTCCTGCTTTGTCAAAGATAATTTTGCCACACATTTGTGGGTCTGTTTCTGGGTTCTCTATTCTGCTCCATTGATCTATATGTCTGTTTCTGTGCCAGTATCATACTGTCTTGATGATTACAGCTTTGTAATACAGCTTGAAGTCTGGGATTGTGATGCCTCCAGGTTTGGTTTTCTTTTCCAACCTTACTTTGGCTATTCTAGGTCTTTTCTGGTTCCATACACATTTTAGAATTGTTTGTTCTAGCTCTGTGAAGAATGCTGGTGTTATTTTGATGGAAATTGCATTGAATATGTAGATTGTTTTGGGTAGTATCAACATTTTAACAATATTTGTTCTTCTAATCCATAAGCAGGGAATGTTTTTCCATTTCTTTGTGTCTTCTTCATTTTCTTTCATAAGTTTTTTATAGTTTTCAGTATACAGATCTTTTACCTCTTTATTTCAGTTTATTCCTAGATATCTTATGGTTTTTGGTGCTATAAATGGGATAGAATCCTTGATTTCTGCTGCTTCATTATTGTTGTATAGAAAGGCAACTGATTTCTGTATGTTGGTTTTATATCCTGTGACTTTGCTGAATTCATGAATCAGTTGTAGCAGTTTTTTGGTGGAGTCTTTTGGGTTTTCTATGTAGAGTATCATGTCATCTGCAAAGAGTGAAAGTTTGACTTCTTCCTTGCCAATTTGTATGCCTTTTATTTCTTTTTGTTTTCAGGTTGATAAGGCCAAGACTTCCAGTACTATGTTGAACAACGGTGGTGAGAGTGGACATCCCTATCATGTTCCTGACCTTAGGGGGAAAGCTCTCAGTTTTTCCCCATTGAGGATGATATTAGCTGTGGGTCTTTTGAATATGGCCTTTATAATGTTGAGGTATGTTCCTTCTATCCCTGCTTTCTTGAGGGTTTTTTCCAAGAAAGAATGCTATATTTTGTCAAATGCTTTTTCTGCATGTATTGAGAGGATCATATGGTTTTTACACTTGTCTATACTTTTTAAAACGTGGCTACAAGAAATGTAAAATTATAAAAATTACACTAAAAGTTATAAAGGTGGTTTGCATGTGTGATGTTCATTCTATTTCTATAGGACTGTGCTGCTCAGCAGTGCTATGTAATAGAAACTGGAGACCAAAGATCCAGACCCGTGGCCTGACTTTGTACTGATGTCTCGGTAACCTGGGATAATTCATTTTCCTCTTGGTTCTGAACGTCCACCTCTATAAAATCAGAGCTTAGACTCACATTTAGTCTAATCTTTTAATCCCCAAACACCTGGTTGACCAGTATAAATGTCATGTTTGAATGCCCTTGAGTTCAGGTATGTTGGAAATGGCTTACTTGCTCTCCAGTGTGCTTGGAAGTAAAAGGATGCGGAACATGTGTTTGCTTGCTTGGCTGCTTTAGGCAGCTTGAGCTTTCACTGTTTCTGGCAGGAACAGTGTCTTTTTAACAGAACTGTAGGGATTCAGCATCGCATGATGGGGCATGTGGGTGTTTGATGGTGACACTTGAGGAGAACGTTTTATAGCTCAGCTGATAGAATGTGGTGCTGATGAGTCTAAGGTTAAGGGTTCAATTTGCATCCAGACACACTTAGCTCAGCTTTTTGTGATAAAAAATTTTTCTGGGATATACTCCATACCTGGGCTTGCTTTCTTGCAAACTTTCACTATGGGTGACAATAAGGTCCAGTAATATAATGGTACTGTACGTTCTTCCAATCCATTATCACTTCTACAACAAGCAGCTCAGTTTTATCCTTTGAGAGGAAAGCATAAAATGTGCCAATTTTTTCATTTTAAAGGAAAGCATATTGTTTTCCTTTGTTTAAACATAGTTTTTTTAAAAGCATATGCATTTCAAAACCAAGCAAAGGCAAAAGCTTATAAAAGTTGTTGTGTCCTTTCCCTCATTAGCTTCCCAAAAAGCTGTTTTCAAGATACAAAATGGCCCAAGCTAAATCCTACCCACCTAGCGGAAAGCATTTCCTTATGTATTATACCTTCATATAATTTTTCAAAACCTTACTATTAAGCAACTCACTATATTAGATTTTTACATGACTTTTGTCCTTCAAATTGCCAAGAGACAGAGGTCAGCAGTGCTATGTAATAGAAACTGGAGACCAGAGATCCAGGCCCCTGGCCTGACTTTGTACTGATGTCTCAGTAACCTGAGATAATTCATTTTCCTCTTGGTTCTGAATGTCCCCCTCTATAAAATCAGAGCTTAGACTCACATTTAGTCTAATCTTTTAATTCCAAAGCACCCTGGCTGACCATTTTGAAGAGCCAAATTAGATATTAACTTTTTTGAAATCAATTTTTTTCCTGTTCATCTTCAAGAGTGATAGACATGACACCTCATGAATTGGGCTGACCTTCACTTTCAACAGCTGGGCCACATAGCTTTGGAATAGGCTCCTGTCTCCAGTGGCTTTTGCACCTGTGGTCTGGCTGGCTTGAGCTTTATGATTTCTGCCTGCTCTAGCAGTGGGCTGGAAGTGAGAGCAGTTGTGTGTGGTGTTCTCTGAGCTTCCTCTCTCTGGTACTGAGCCAGGAGCTACCTAAGGATCTTATCAACAACTAAGCCTGTCTCTCCTTTATCTTGACTCAAACTATCATCCTGGGATTTACCTTGGCTTGGTCTAGCTTACAGTGTGCCTTCTGAAGTGAAGGCTGACCTTTTACTAAACACCAAACAACAAGAAGGCTAGAATAAAGTGGTTCTATCATAACTCACCAACTTTAAAATATCCATAGAATTTGGACAGCAGATGCTAAAATGATCTTAAGAGATACCACTGAGCACCTACTATAGACTAGACACTTAAATAGTATATGTGGATTCCTAATTTAATCTTTATAATAAGTTTATGTAATGTAATAGGCACTTTTTTTTTTTAAGTAGACTCCATGCCCATAGTGGAGCCCAATGCAGAGCGTGAACTTGTGACCCCAAGACAAGACCTAAGCTGAGATCAAGAGTTAGACACTCGGAGCGCCTGGGTGGCGCAGTTGGTTAAGCGTCCGACTTCAGCCAGGTCACGATCTCACGGTCCGTGAGTTCGAGCCCCGTGTCAGGCTCTGGGCTGATGGCTCGGAGCCTGGAGCCTGTTTCCGATTCTGTGTCTCCCTCTCTCTCTGCCCCTCCGCCGTTCATGCTCTGTCTCTCTCTGTCCCAAAAATAAATAAAAAACGTTGAAAAAAAAAAATTAAAAAAAAAAAAAAAAAAAAAGAGTTAGACACTCAACCAAATGAGCCACCCAGATGCTCCTAATAGGTACTATTGTTATTGTCATTTTGCAAATGTGGAAACTGAGGTTTAGGGAGAATAACTTTCATATAGAATCTCAGCTCTTAAGTGACAGAAGTGGGATTTGATAATAGCTAGATCTGTTTGATTACAAAGTTCAGACATACACCTACTTTAGCATCAGGATGGTTTTTTGGAGCTCATTTTGATGCAAAAATTCAATTGGGGTTGCCTGACTTGATCATTTCTTCTGCCTGGGATGCCTAAACATCTTAAACAGTTCAGCATTAGTTCAAGTCCATTGAGAAGCAGGCGCCAAGACAGATTAGACATCACTATTTATTTCTAAGCTTCCTTCCACTCCTGTTAGTTTGTTTTCTTCCTTTTGAAAGGAAATGTTGGCAGAAAGAGGCACACACAAACCTTGGCAGGGAGCAGACAATTCACAAATTTCTACAATTCAATCTTCAGTGCCGGTAGACATCAGAGAGTAAAGCTTCCCTGGGTATGCCCCTGAAAATCTCCTTAGAATGAACTGAGAGGCCGGGGACATTTCTGCATGTATGCTCATCTGCCTATTTTTATCCTTTAGATTCATTTGATGTCTGCTCTTTCTTCCAAAGGTAACTCAGATCACACCATAGCACCATGAACCATTAATCATTCTGAACAAAACTCCATTTCTGGGGCACATCAATGATGACTCAGGGGATCTACCTTTAAAACTGACCCACCAATGTGTATTTCAGTGACCTACTCCAATACTTACAGTGTGACACAGGGGACAATCTTAGCATCTGCCTGTGTTTTCAACACCTCCATATTTTGCTCAGCTTTCCAGAACTGCCTTTGTAATTTCATGTTACAGGACAGAGCTTATAAACAGCAGAAAAGATTATGAAAAATCATGTTTACCAGCAGCTCAACTAGGGGAACAGCTAAGGGAAAAATATAAAACTTACTAATAAGCCCTCCAACCCTCAGATCTGATTGCTTTAGATCTGCCAAATTATCCAGAACCTTAATGGGTATCCTGGTCTCCTCCACTGTATTTCTTAGATTAAGGACACATCTCTGAACCACCCCCTAAGCTGATGCTGACTTATCAGGTGGTGCTTGCCAACAGACTATGGCTCACACTGGAAAATGATTGACGGCTGCTGACACAATTTCCCCCAGTCAGCTGCAATTTCACCAGGCCCAGAACCTTATAGACCTAGACTCTCATTTAGTGAAGCAGCTGTTATACTGGAAGAAGCATTCACTAATAACAGCTACTAAATACTACAGGCCAGACATTTTATATACATTATCTTCATTCTGCTGACAACCTAAGGAAGTAGGTATGATTATCCCCATTAAAAAATTTTTGTTAATGTTTGCTTATTTTTGAGAGAGAGAGAGAGAGAGAGAGAGAGAGTGTGCATGAGTGGGGGAGGGGCAGAGAGAGAGAGGGAGACACAGAATCAGAAGCAGGCTCCAGGCTCTGAGCTGTCAGCACAGAGCCCGACATGGGGCTCAAATGCACAAACTGTGAGATCATGACTTGAGTCAAAGTTGAACGCTCAACAGACTGAGCCACCAAGGAGCCCCTGATTATCCCATTTTAAAGTTGAGTGATTTGGTTAGACAGAATCCATAACCTATCCAAGGTCACACATTTAGTGCCTGATGGAGCCACGATGTAGATGACCTCTTTCTGGTTTAATATAATTCTGCTATATTATTACCACTTCCAAATAGAAGGTGGGCAACTTGGTAAAAATCCTAAAACTGTCAGCTGGGTAGTGTTTGACAAATATTACTTAATTTTACTCTGGGTCTTAACTGGTTTGGCTGAAGAAGGGAAATAATGCTTTTGAGTCTTAGGTTAGGATACAGTCCCAGGAGTCAAATTAGCTGGGTTTAAAAACCCAGTTCCATCTTTGCTACTTTGATACCTCAAAGAATTCAATTAGCTTTGTCTCTAAAATGAAATAACAGTGGTACTTACCTCAAAGGATACTGACAGGCTTACACAAAATAAAATATGTAGAATGTTTGACACTGGCATATGGTAAACAACCATTACCATCATCATCCGATTTTTTTTCCTATCTTATGTCACAGGATGTTTTTGAGGACTGTATGATGAAACATGTAAAAATGTGCTGTAAATGATAAAGAGCTATACAAACATAAGGAAATAGTACTATACATTAGGCCTATGCTATGAGACTTATAAATAAGGATTCAATTAGGAGAAAGTTCTAGCTCCCCACTTAAACTTCAGGAGTCTGCAGTCTTACCTACTCCAGGTTAAACAATATCAAAATCCTATACCCAGCACTTACATATGAATGAAACAGAACCAATGGGTGACAATCTAAAAACTCCATATTTTAAAATGTTTTTCACCTTTGCTTGGCCTAGAAGGTATAAAGACTCCACCATCATGGCATTTATCTGGAAAAGGACACAGCCCAAATTCCATGATGCCTGGCATCAGATATCTCTGGAAAGGATAAAGTTTGGAAATTATCAAGAGTAGAAAAAGAAAGGGATGCTTGCCTAGCTCAGTCAGTAGAGTGTGTGATTCTTGATCTTTGGGTCATTTGTTCAAGCCCCACATTGGGTGTGAAGCCTATTAGTAAATGTTTCTCTAACCTCTGGTAAAAGTGTTGGTGGTGATAATGTTACAGTGGAAAAGGTCTGAAACTGGGAGAAAGCTGTAAAAAAGAGCTACAATAATGTGTTGTACCCCCATGTCAATAAGACTTTGTTACAAACATATATTTTGAGACAAATTTAAGAGCTCTTGTTTGACTCTCCAACCTCCTATAGATAATCAAGTTACTGAACACAGGTGAATCTTTTTCTTCTTTTTAGGTGTTCCAGGGAATAAGTACAGAAAAAGGATTCTTGGCTCTGGTACCACAGCCCATCTTACAGCTCAACCCAGTAAAATTCTAAACTAGGCAGACTCTGAAGGCAAAGTGCCTTGATTTCAATCTAGG
Source organism: Puma concolor (assembly GCF_028749965.1). Lineage (NCBI taxonomy): Eukaryota > Metazoa > Chordata > Mammalia > Carnivora > Felidae > Puma > Puma concolor. The sequence continues at coordinate 125,083,183 of NC_141668.1, read as the reverse complement.
ATCATCAGCTTACTATGGATTCAACCCTAGGCAAGTTATTTAAACTCATTTAGCCTCTCTTTTCTTATTTGTGAGATGAGGATAATGAAATCTATTTAACAGGGACACTAGAAAAACTCAAGGAAAAAATGGGTGTGTGCCAGACAGGACACCCCACCAAGTCCCCCCAAAGAACACCCATGTCCGAATCCCCAGAATATGTGAATATGTTGTTATATGGCCAAAGGGATGTTGTGAATGGAATTAAGGTTGAAGACCTTAATTAAAATAGAGAAACTGTCTTGGATTTTCCGAGTAGTTTCAATCTAATCACATGGGCCCTTAAAAGTGGAAGAGGAAGGCAGGAAAGTCAGTCAGAGATGAAGTGGCAGGAGGGTTCCAAAGCATGAAAGTACTTCTTAACTCACCATTGCTGGCTGTGAAGATGAAGGAAGAAAGCCACAAGCCAAAATATACAGGTGGCTTCTAGAAGCTGGGAACAGCCCTTATCTGACAGCCAGCAAGAAAAGAAGGACTTCAGTCCTACAACACCAAAAAACTGAATTCTGCCAAGAACCTGAATTAGCAGGAAACATTCTCCCCTAAGACTCCAGAAAGGAATTCAGCCCTCCCAACACGTTGATTTTAGTCCAATGAACCCTATGTTAGACTTCTCACCTACAGATTGAGATAGAATACTTGTGTTGTATTAAGCAGCTAAGTTTGTGGTAATTTGTTGTGGCAGCAATGAAAAAGTGATACAGAATGCCAAGTACTTAGAAGGTGCTGTACAAAAAGTAAACACTAATTGAAATCCAGCAACTTGCTGATGGTGATGATGTTGATGATGAAGAGGATAACAGTAGTGTTCTCAGGTTCTATCTGAAATTACAAATATTAAACTTGCAAATGATCACAATATTAACTCCTAATAATATTAACTATTAGGGAGGCTCTTCTATAGATCTGATATCATCTTAAATGCTTTCTTTTTTTTTTTTTTAAGTGTATTTATTTTGAGAGAGAGAGAGGGAGAATGAGCAGGAGAGGAAAAGACAATCCAGGCAGGCTCCACGCATCAGCAGAGAGCCCAATGTGGGGCTCAAACCCATGAACTGTGAGATCATGACCTGAGTCAAAACCAAGAGTTGGATGTTTAACCAACTGAGACACCCAGGTGCCCCTTAAATGCTTTCTATGCAGCAAATTATTTTATCTGATCTTCACAACTATCCTATGAAGTAGATATGATTATCCCCCTTTCACAAGGTGAAATTGGAGTTTAAAGAAGAAAACCTCATTCATCTCATACTGAATTCTGCTCAAGTTATCAAGGACATTAGACATTTCCAGGTGGGAGATGGGGGGAGAAATTCCTAATGTCTCAAAAGACAGAAACACAACACAATGCGTTATTCCTTTAATGGACATAGATGCTTATGCAGCCCTTCCTTTATATTGATGCCTAAAGCAATGCAGTGGAGTTCTATGAAGTCAAGTTAAAGAGGCAGAGGTGCACAGAAACACTGTAACTTGCAATTGTTTAAGAGACAAAATAATTGTGCTGTTTGAATAAGACAGACTTGACCACATACCTGCTGAGAGCCCAAAGCATGAGTTTTAAATAAGGAAATGAACCCCAATAATCAGTAGCTCAGGAAACAGGAAATGGATTTCAGATGGACTGAAATAGAGTTTAGAAATGTGATCAAATGTGCAGCCTCTTTTGATTGAAGTCTAAAGGGATGATGTGATTCTTCTTTTCCCAAGCAGAATACAATTTTAGGTCACTCATTATATCTCAAGAAAAATCCATAAAAGTTTCCTTCAATAAGTAGACCCCACAGAAGTTTCTAATCCAAATTTTAGACCACTGTTGCTCAGTGTGTAGTCAACCAACTACCTACATCAAAATTATTTGGACTGTCTGATAGAAATATAGATTTCTGGGCTCCACTCCAAAGGCAGTGAATTTGCAGTGGCACAGAAATCTAAAAAGTTCCATAGGTGATTCTCTTGCAAATCAGAGTTTGAGTAACCTTTATGCAGAGATTCTCAAAGGCATCCAGAGGTAAGTCAGTCCTCATCAACAATGAGACATTCCACAGCTGGCACCAGGAGAAGTACTCAGATAAATATAATCCCTTCCCTCCCTCCAGAATTTCATAGGCAATTAACTACAATACAGGACAGATAGACATAAGTAATACATGGAAGGATCAGTAGATAGCTCTGGGAACATGGAAACATGGGTACATGGGAACATGGAAACAGAACAGCTTATTCTGGCTGGGGCTCTCTTTCCAGGATTTCAGAAGGGCATCATTCAGGCACTATCTGAGAATGAGATCAACACCTTATGGGTAGAACAGGAGAAGAACAAGCTTCACAGGGAGTGAAGGGAACCAAGGTGAACAAAGGCATGAAAGCATGTCCAGGATATGGTATACAGACCAATACTGCTGTGGAAGAGAGGTCCTCAAAGGCTAAAAGTGGACGAGACAGAAAATTAGTCTAGTTGGAGGACACCAAAGGCATCAACGATCATAATAACATGAGGGGCAGGGGGCATTACAAATTTTTAAAGATATGGCATGAGTTGATCTATGGTTTCAAAATGAAACAGGCTATGCATTAGTTTCTCACTTCCATAACAAATTACCACAAAATGAATTGTTTAAAACAACAAAAGTCTGTTCTTTCACAGATCTGGAGGCCAGAGATCCAAAGTCAAGTGTTGGCAGGGCTGTGCTCCATCCAAAAACTATAGAAGAAAATCCTTCCTTGCCTCTTTCAGCTTCTGGTATCTCTACACACTTCTTGGTTTGTGGCTATCAGGCCAATCTCTGCCTTTGTCTTCACAAGGTCTTCTTATCTTCCCCCTGTGTCTTCTCTTTGTCTCTTATAAGGACATTTGTCATTGGCCTTAGGACCCACCCAGAATCCAGGAGATCTCACCTTGATATATTTAATTATATGTGCAAAGACCCTTTTCCAAACCAGGTGTCACCATTCAACCCACTATACGCCACCATAAGAGGGAGTAATATAGAATAGTTTCTGAAAGCAGACCTATGTAGGTGGCACAGAACAAATGTGTGAAATGCTGACAATAAATATTTTATAGGATCATTGTAAGGATTAGAATAATAATTTCTACCTAGGATAGCTAGCATAGCATCTGGTGCATAGTGAATTTTCAATTAATCATAGCTTATGTTAATAGTACAAAGGACCGGGGGCATCTGCGTGACTTAGTGAAGTGCCTTTGGCTCAGGTCATGATCTTATGGTTCATGGGTTTGAGCCCTACATAGGACTCTTTGCTGTCAGCTCAGCGACTGCTTCGGATCCTCTGTCTCCCTCTATGTCTGCCCCTCCCCCACTAGCACTCTCCCTCTCTCAAAAAATAAATAAATGTTAAAAAAAATTGAAAAGAAAAAAAATAGAGTATAAAGGACCAATATTGTGTAAGATCTATTAGGACATATAGTTTAGGAGTTAAATGCATACACACAGAGTTGAGAGATGAATCCCCTGGGTGCAATTCTTATATGCATAATGACTTGTGTGACCTGGGTAAAGTGACTTACACTTTCAGAGTTTTTAAATCTGAAGTTTGTCAATGGAGTTTATAATATTAACTACACAAACAAGTTGTTATTAGGGTTTTTTAAAAAGTGATGTATGTAAAATTCTCAGCCCAATGTCTGGCACACAATAAGTCAACTACTTAATGATTATGAGGATGGCACAGAGGACCACATTTGAGAAAGTCTAGTCACTCATACCAAGAGACCTAGTGTTTAGAGCACAAATAAAGCACTTTTATATGTAATATCTCACTTGGGTCTCTGACAAATTGTTTGTCATCTTATTGTTTTGTGTCTCTGCCATGGGCAATAAGACTACGCCTTCCAGATGCTCAGGGAGAGGCCTGCTCCCTGGACCATATTTCTTACCAAGTTAAATACAAAGAGGAATTTCTGGTAACTTTTGAAGAACAAAAGGGCAAAAAAGAAATGTAGGCCCCATGGAAAAGAAAACCTGTATGTAGAGTCCTGTAACTCTTTCCATAGGTCCGAGAAGCTTTCTCACTCTCTTACCATTTTCTTCTTTGTTATGATCCTCATAAATGAATCTATATGGAAAAACAGATCTGGTCAACCAATACCTGCTTGGGCCAGAGGAGCTACACAGAGCCCCACTGTGAGCAGAAACTAACATGATACTCTGATACTAGAAGTTCTGTCTCTACTTCAACAAAGTGGAGGGGCTTTGCTCTGAAACAAAATTAAAACAATCAGAAGCTAATTAATTGTCAGAGTGCCCATGTAAAGCATATCCTGGGCAGCTTTTGTCCTTTCCATTTTATGCTGGGATCAGTGAGGCAGAAAGAAGAGGCCAAGGTGAGAGCACATGGTGAGTCATAGACAACTTGGTGGAGATATTCAGAGAGCCTTGACACTGTCCTGGGAACTCTGGAGGCTTCCAAGTATGAAGATGACAAGCTTCTAAAGCAAACACAGCTTAAAATATTCCTAGAGACACAAATCATAGAGGTGCATCATTTCAGAAGGAAAGAGAAGTAAATTAAATATGCTTAAACCATACTATAGAAATATTTTAATGATTCAGATCTAGTTAAACACATTGAGTGATCTGTTGGCATGAGTGAGACAGAATTAAGAAATGGTACAGATGGATCACATTCCTTTGCAATGAAGAAAGCCCCGTAACAGAGATGCCATTGAAATGGGATTTTAAACAATCTATGTCAGGTCCCTTCCTTCTCATTCAGACACAGCCACTCCCTTCATTGAACTCCTTCTAAAATTTCTAACTGCTCTCCTTGTCCATCTCTAATTTTAACCCATTCTTCTTACATCCATCATTTTAACACTCTTCCTAAAAAAAACACAAGTGGATAATAGACTGGAATAAAATTGCACACATGCCAATGTAATGAGATAAAGGAAGGGTGATAGAGAAGGAGACATAGTGAGTACATAGACCTTTCATCTTTGATAAAGGTCATTTATTTCCTGAAGTTGATAAACTTAGAAAATAGCTAAGGCATATTAATTATAGATAAAAATAGAACCACTCTAAGAATTAATTGAGAGTTTTTCTTGCTATATCCTAGGGGACAGAGAGTTCTCTGAGATCTCTCTTATCAGGCACTAATCTCATTCATGAGGGTTCCACCCTTGTGATCCAATCACAGCCCAAAGGCCACACCTTCAAATATATTCACACTGGGGATTAAGTTTCAACATATAAACACATAAATATGTAGGGGGGGGGGGAAGAACTTTTTTACACCACTTTCTCTTGCCTTTTCTGCAAAAAGAGGAGTGGCCAGTTGTGGAAACCAGCTGCGAGGCCCTTTTCCTCCCATTATTTTTCCTCCCATTTCTTAGATAAGAAAGAAGGCCTGGGGCACCTACGTGGCTCAGTGGTTAAGCATCTGTCTGACTCTTGATTTCTGCTCAAGTCAAGATCTCACCGTTAGTGGACTTTGCTTGGGATTCTCTCTCTCTCTCTCTCTCTCTCTCTCTCTCTCTCTCTCTGCCCCTCCTCCACTTGCACATGCACTCCTCTCTCTCTCTCTCTCTCTCTCTGTCTCTCTCTGTCTGAAAATAAATAAATAAACATTTAAAAAAGAAGAAGGCCTGAAATATGCAGGCCATTTTTCCAGACCACATGAAAGATCTGCTCTCAGCCTCCTCATCTGGTACCTGTATGCCTTACAAAGACAGTAGCCCCTCAAAACTGCCTGAAATGTTGAATTAACTGCACTTGAGTGTGGTGAGAGAAAATTACAGTCAAGTTTAAGACAAAAGATCTATTAGCTTTGTGACCTTGAAGAAATCACTTTATTTGTCTGATTCAATTATATCATCTGTAAAATGGGGATAATAAAACTTACCTTGGCTACCCTGAAAGCTAGTTTTGAGAAGTAATTGAAGACACATAAAAAGATACGGAACTTAGAAAGTGTAACATAAATATAAACTAATGAAACAAGTACATCTGTTATGTCATCAGATCTTTATAACAAGTCCACAATGTGGGTAAAAGTTATTATATCCATTCACTGATAGAAGGTGGGGAAAGAAAAGGAAAAGGATTAAGCTATTTGCTTAAAGTCTCTCAGAAGGTTGGTTACCAAGCCAAGAACAGTACCCCTGGCTCCCTTACCCACTGGCTGTCATCTGTGCTGGTTATTCTCTCTGTGGTATTTCTCCATATTCATTCTCTGGCCTTCTGTGCACCACACAAGTTCCTGTTTCCTCTGACTTCAGGTTGTACTGGCCAATAGAAAGACCAGACGGTGGTAGGAGAGAGCGTTTGGGGTATTCTTCCATTCTTCTCTCCCTGCCTTAGCACTGTGGCCCTGGCAATGGCTGGATCCCTCTATAATTCCAACTCATATCTAGAGTCTCCTTTCACAATGATAGGTCTCACGGGGCTCCAATAACATTGGGTCCCCACGCTCATTCTTTCCTCTTCAGGGTGTTTACCAGGTAGTAAACAGCTTCCTTACCACTGCTCATCCCTGATACCTCATCATCACTTCTTGGGTGCCTCAGCCCTGCCTACACATCTCTAAATAGTACCTTCTTTAAATTCTCTGCAAAATTCCAGTTAAGCAAGCCTAGGTTCCTAACTGATAAACACTCTTTTTCAAACTGTGTGTTCACAGGCTGCCAAGAACACTTTTACCACCTTGTTCCCAATTCCTCTGTCAGCCTTCTCCTTCTCTCTCCCCAGACTTCTTCCATAGAAAGCCACAGGCCACCTCCATTCTCCAGGCAGTAACTCACCATGGGCCTGCACTGCTCTTTCCTAATTCTTTTTTATTAATTTAAAAGCTGATAAGCCCTCTCCTTAGCTCCTATTCCCCCATCCTCTCTTCTTCTTCTGTCTCACACTTTGTTTCCCCACAATAGAGAATTTGGACAGTTGACCTGTCTGCAGTATACTCTGGATTGAGAAATGGCAGTAAAGCCCTCTCTGAGTTTTTTTAAGCTCTAAATTTGTAAACTATCTTAAAAGAAAAAAAAAAGTAAAGTAATTCTGCCTAAAAGGGATTAAAAATATTTACCACCCTATCAATTTTGCCCTTGAGGTTACAGAGTATTTCCCTACTGGCAGCAAAATCAGGTGCATCTTCTTTCAGACTAGATCGCTATTGTTACTAGGCACATGGGCTGCTAACTATCTCCAAGGCTGCAATAAATCAGTGCCCCAATAGTCTTTCCACCATTGAAATTTATGGCAGAAACAGTCACAATAGTCATTTTGGCCTCTAGGGTGCTTTCTCACTAAAGACCATGAGTTCGGTGGTTAGACATAACCTATAATAATAGCTTTGTCTTCCTAGTGTGTGACTGGAGGGAAAAAAATAAATAAAATGCCCTTGCCTTCTTATGTTAGAATGCACCATGGAAGAATCCAAGAGCTGACATGTCATTCAGGAATTCTGAGCGCCCTCCTCCTCTCCTCACTGTGAAAAATAATGATCTCTTGATCTCTAACTGTCATTCAAACTGTGGACCCATGAAGCCAGCATCTGTCTCCTCCTTGGCTTCCTTTTCCCTAAATATACTGACTGTCAGGAAAAGGGAAACAGCACTTTGTGTGACACTTTCCAAACTACATTACTCATGAAAGGCTGACAATAATTACCAACAAATTGAAATGCATGCCCAAAATGATGACTGGTAGAGTCTACAAAATAAGTGGTATTTTTACTACTAGTTCAAGAGTATGTGACTTCATAAGTGATTTTGTGACATTTTGGCTACTGATTACAGGTACAAATTATCCATGCTCAATTAAAGAAAGATGAAAGTTCAGCTTTCTATAATTAAACCAATAACTTGTTCAGCCTCAGGGCTGGAAACATGTAAGAATTTGTGTCTCTTGTAATCCAGAATGAAAAATTATGGAAAAAAACTCTACTATCGTTGACTTTCTTAAAACCAAGTCCTTATACATATTGGAAATTATTCATGATGACACTCTTAGACAAGGAAAAAAGACGTCATTCTCCTACTCTTTTGGCTGTCATGTAGTGAATTACTTTCTTCACTGTCAAGTTTTGAATATTGTATCTTTTTAAAAAAATGTTTATTTTTGAGAGGGAGTGCATGCATGCAAGTGGGAAAGGGGCAGAGAGAGAGGGGAACACAGGATCCTAAGCAGGCTCTGTGCTGACAGCAGAGTACCCAATGCAGGGCTCGAATTCAGGAACTATGAGATCATGACCTGAGTCAAAGTTGGACACTTAGCTGACTGAGCCACCCAGGTGCCCCTTAAATATTGCATCATTTAGGTCAGTCTTGGTAAATCAATCCAGACATTTTCTTTGGATCCTGCTGCAAACATGATATGAAGTACTTGAAAAATACCTAAGAGTATATTTCAGCATGAAAGATAAAGCTCAAATAACCAGCACTGCAATGTACTCCTTTTCCTTATCTGTAAAATGGGACAGGACAATCAGCTGTATGTGTTAACTTGGCTAGACTTTGCCCCCATTTAATCAGTCAAACACTAATCTAGATGTTGCTATGAAGGCATTAGTAGACATGATTAAAGTCTATAGTCTGTTAAGTAAAGGAGATGAGCCTAGACAGTCTGGGTGGCCTGAGTCAATCAATTTAAAGCTCCTAAGAGCAGAATTGAGGCTTCCTTGAATAAGAAATTTCACCTTTGCTTTCAGCTCATGCCCAGGAGCTCCAATCTCCCCTTCCTGAGAGCTTGCCCTAAAGATTGTGGACTAGCCTAGCCAACTCAATTTGTGTAAACCAATTCCTTGCAATAAATCTATTTACCTCCTTATGTATCCTAGTGGTTCTGATTTTCTGGTTGTATCTGACTGATACATAAGGATAATAACGGCTCTTCTGAAGGAGTGTTATAATAATAAAATGAGATTATGTGCATAAAAATTCATTTATCACAAAATGAATGTAAAGAAGTGTATGTAGTATTATCGTTTGATGTGACTAACTCCAGTCCAGCTAATAACTCCATGTAAACGCCACTTTTTCCTAACAGGACTTACCAAATCATTGTATTCTCCAGATATCACAAATCCCCTTAAATTCTAAGGTTGCTTTTAAATAATACCAGACCCTGCTTGACAGCCAATCATAGCCAAACCCACAAGCATTTAGATGTGATACTTTTCACACAAAAATAATGAACTACAGAAAGAGTCTGTCAGCAAGGGTGTCAAATATCAAGGTAAAGTATAGGTGTAAGGTTGATGTTCAAACAGAAGCCTGGACAAACCTGAGATCAAGAATGAGTACAGAGTCAGAACTTAAGGATAAAAAGTTAAGTGAAATCCATAGGTGGAGTGGGGGACCTACTCCAGATACTAGCTCAGGTCTTACCAGAATTGGGGCTGGTTCAGCTCCCCAGTGGGTGGGTGAGGTGATGGGCTGGAAAGGAGGACTTCTGATCCAAATGGTGTGCCAAATGACCCTTAGGGTCAAGAGTTCTCATACCTGAGAATCAGGCAACCAGGAGCACCTGGGAGAGATAACCACCAAATTCATTTCCTTTTATTTTAAGTCACACAGCCAAATTATATTCCACAGCCTCCCTTGCAGTTTTTCTGGCTACAAGGCTGAGTTGTAGCCAGTGGCGTGACAGTGGAGTTTCCCACTTTCAGGCCTGGCTCATAAACACCTGCCATGCCCTTCCTGCTCTTTTCCTCTGCTGTCTGGCAAAAATGGAGCCAATTCCCAGCACAGCAATAAGAGCCACATAGTAAAGAAGGCAAAGCCACAATATGCAAAAAGCCTGGGTCCCTGAGTCACTGCTTGAAGGAGAAGCATCCAGAAGTGTTACCTGACTGAGAACAGTTGCATCAGATAATTATATGAGCAAGATATGAACCTGTAAGGTGTTAAGTCACTGAAATTTGGAGGTTTATCTGCTAGATCAGCCAGCTAACAAAAATTGTTACTGAATTTTGCATGCTGTTGTAAAAAAAAAAAAAAAAAAAAAAGGAGAAAAACCTTAAAATATACAGCACTAATTCAGGTAGCCAACGGTAAGGAAACAGTGGAATCTGGGAAATGGGAACTCACACTACCATTCAAGAGAACAATCCAGCACTTAAGCCAATATTAGAGGCTTGTCCTAAAATCAGAATAATAATGTGACCACTATTTTAACTTTCTCCCCTCCCCCCTAATTTCCTTCCCCATAACGGCTGGATTCCTTTTTCCTATTTCCCACTTCCCCCCTTCAATCCTTTGCTCAGACTGCTTATCCCACATCTGATAACACCATCCTTTCCTCTTCTCATCCAAATCCTATTCTTTCTCAATGCCGGATCAAGCCTCACCTCTCTGTTGAGATGAGAGCACTTCTAGAATTGCTTTCACACATGGCAATCCTACCCTCCTCTAAATATACTGTTCAGACCACTCATCTGAACATTTAATCATACACTGTTCTGCACTGTCCTTTAATTCCTCCCTCACCCCCATCCCACCATGGATACCTTGTAAATTTCTTTAGGGAGGGACCAAGCCATATATTAATTAATTCTCCCACCCAGCACTTTGCAGAGCAATGAACATGTATAGTGGCTCTTACTAAATGTTGAAAATGAATCATATTTCACACACTCTAACTTTTACAATAAAACCAATAGTAAATTGAGATGGTCAATGAAGAAAAGATGCTAATACAACATAGTAGGAATGGCCAAGAGATGTCTTTTGAATGCTAACACCAATGGAGTAGTGGTATGGCTGCCAGGAGCACTGTGATGAGAAAGACTTTAAGTCCATATCCAGTATCCTCAGGAAAGAGTGTTGCAATCTATTAGCAACGTCTGCACGGTATTGGGTATGGAAGTGAATCTTGAAGTTTTATTTTTTGCCATAGGCTTATAGCCAATGATTGTTGTGGTTAGAGCATTCAAGGCTTTTATTGCCAACTTCATGCTGACAATATCACTTGGATGTCACCCTGTCATCTCATACTTATTTTATCTAATAATACACTCTTAATCTTATACCCCCATATCTTGTCTTCTCCCAGCCTTCCTCATCTCAGTAAATGACAGTACCATATATTCAGTTGCTGAAGGCAAAAATCAAAGAGTCAATCTTGATTACTCATTCCCTTCACCTCATTCTCCCAATACCCTGCCAGTTCCAACTCCAAAATATATCTTCAGTTTGTCCATTTCTCCCCCACTCCTCCAGTCTACCACCTTAGTTCACTCTATCACCATCTCTCATCTAAGACTACTAAAATCAATTCCTAACTGATTTCCCTGTTTTATTTTTGTCATCCAACAGCCTATTCTCAACACAACAGCAGAATTATTTTTTAAATCATTAATCAAATTGTGTCACTGCACTGCTTCAAACTTTCCATTAGGCTCCCTTCCCTTTGTACTTACAATCAAATTTGACCTCCTTTTAATGGCCTAAAACCTACAAATTTGGCTTACCCCCTCTTTGACCAATGTTACCCTAGGTCACTGGGCTTCTGCCACACTCAGCTTCAAACACAGCGAAGCATATTCCTGCCTTACAAATTTTGAAGTTGCTATTCCTTCTCTCTGGAACCCTCCTGCCTCAGATCTTTACATGGCTGGTGCTTTTATATATTACAAGTCTCAACTTAAATGCTAACTGTTCAGTGAGACCTCCCTGGCTACCTTGTATAAAACATCCCACAACTTCATCATTCTTTATCATTGTACTCTGTTCACTTTTGGAACTATTTGTTTTCTTGCATTTTTTTTCTCTGTCCCACCCTGGATCATTAGCTCCATAAAAGCAGGGACCATGCCTAACTTCATCATTGCTATACCCCCAACAGTGTGACCTTGGTAATCTCATTCCCCTTTGTAACCTTTATTTTCCCCAATGTTAAGATGAGAGTTTGGGATTAGGAACTCACTAGAGAAGGCTCTGACATTCTTTGCATCCAGGATTCCAAGAAGGCTTTAGAGCTCAGGGCTTTGCAGACACTGACATTTCTAAATGCATTTTTCAAATGAAGTCAACCCCTCAGGCAGCCCAGTGGGGAGGTCACAGGGAGCCAGCAAGAAGGAAGTCTGGTGAGCTGAATTACACAGTTCCTTTGCCATGCCACCCCACCCATACTGAGGAGACGCAGCTCATTAGGTACTAAATGTTTAGTGACTGTCACTATTAATTGGTGGGTATTAATGCTCTAAGGAGACAGTAAATCTCATGCTGGACTCAATGACATCAGCCCCTTGCAGTCAGACAAAACATTAGGAATGTAAATCTAAACCACTACAAAAAAGAACCCAGAGATTATTCCTTCCCTGCTTGTAAGAGTAAATACTGGCTGCTGTTTATACTGAGCATTAACCAGGATCTATATTAAATATTTTACATTTCTTTATCATTTCATCTTCACAATAAGCCTAAAGAACAGGTACTTATATTATCCTCATTTAATGGATGAGAAAACTCGCATACAGAGAAGCCCTTTGCCAAAGATCACAGAGCTAATAAGTGCTGGATCCTAGATTTTAATAGGGGTCTGTCTCATTCTGAACCCCATGATCTTAACTACTAATATTGCCTGTTTCTTATAATTATCATTTCATCATATAATTACAGTTATTTTTGCCAAAGCCGTTTCTCTTCTTCAAGTCTGAGCTCAAATGCCACTTCTTTCATGAGGATATATCTAACCTCCAGACACACCCACCCTCTACCTCACCTTTTCCTGCATTAGTCATACGGAATCAATCACATAGGGGAAGGAGGGTCAGGAACTAACATTCATTAGGCATATAGTACATGCACTGTCACAACAAAAGCTTATATCATTCTCACAACTATCCTACAAAGTAGGTATTAAATCTGTTCTGAAAGGGGAAATGGCTTGGGCAGGGTCTTACGGCTCAAAGTGGTGGAATCAGAATTTAAACCCAAGTTGGCTTGATGCCTGCCTAAGTCCAAAGTATTTACACAAAGTTACTCTGAATTCTCCATTACACCCCTAGACTAAATAAAGTCCCTCTCTTATAAACCCTCAAAGCACCATGAACCTCTTCTTTGAAGTATTTTCCATAATTATAATTTATACAATTATAAATATATATAAATCATATATAATTATATGATTAATTTTAATTCCTTTTTTACTCCCTAACTCCATGAGCAATGAATATATCTTGTTTTGCTCTACTAAACCCCCAGCACTCAACAAATACAGTAGTCAAAAACTAACAAATATATTTGATTTCATTAGATACATCTCATGTACAAGTTTAGTCCATTCCTGCTAGATTTAAGCTCCCTGAGGTAGATTATCTACCTAACTTATCTTTGTATCTCTCATAATGCTCTGTACATAGCAGGAACTCAATAAATATTTGCAAAATAAATTTTACTTATCAGTCTGTACTATTTCAACCCTAACATCATCAAAGGCTCCTAAGTAGTCACTAAATAAAATAACAGAGTAGGAAGGCAATATAGTTCCTTTACAAGAGAAAGGAATAGGTATAGCTTTGAAAACCGAGAAAAAAAATAACTGTAATGTGAAAACCAAGTCGGTTGTATCAATCAGGATATGTTAGGCTATGCTGTTATGATGAACACCTGACCATCTCAGCAGTTTAAAGGAAAGTTTTACTTCTCGTTCTTGCTATATAGATATTTCAGACAGATGAAGGATATTGTTCCACACCATCCTAACTCCAGGATCCAAGCTAAGAAAACAAAACTGGTTGCCGTAACAGAGGGAAAATGAGAGCAAGGGAAATGACATAGCAACTCTTAAAGCTCTGTCTGGAAGTAATACTGTATTACTTCTACTCACATTTCATTGGCTACCTTCCAACTGTGGGAATGTTCTCCTATCCAAGAAGAAGAAGCAAAACATCTGGTGAATGGCACTAATGACTACTGCAATAGCAGACTGCCTAGCAGGAAACATTAAGAAATAACTTAGCCAGACCCTGACATACCCCCCCCAGAAAAAGGTATCTCAACCACTATTCTAAAAACAAGCCATTGTTAATAAAATGATGAAATTGATCATTTTAATCAGCTCTTGAGCAGCTATGCCTCAGTGTCCTTATCTGTAACATGGGAATAAAAATAGAATTTCAAGGCTGCTTTGTAAACTGTAATGATATATGTGAAAGTAACTTGTCAAAGGCCTGGTACAATTGATTTAATATCACTAAATATTGGTCTTTAGGGAAACACAATTTTCAACTACAAGTATTGTCTCTGGGGTGCCTGGGTGGCTCAGGAAGTTAAGCATCCAACTCTTATTTCCAGTCAGGCCATGATCTCACAGTTCATAGGATCAAGCCTTGCGATGGACTATGTGCTGTCAACTGGGATTCTCTCTCTCTCTCTCTCTTCCCCTCCTCCATCTCAAAATAAATAAACATTTAAAAAAGACAAATACAAGTACTGTCTTTGAAATGTAGGAAAAATCAATCCCTCAAGATGCAAGAGATATATAAAATGACTCACTTTCCCTTATGCTTGACAATTTTATCTGGCTGATACTGTCTACCTGCTGAAATGACTTACCACATACTATCACTCTTACATCCCTCTAATACCAGCAGTCAAATAATTATAGAAGGACTAAAGGTACCATATTCTATGGCAAAAGAAGTTTGGAGGGAGGAAGGCAGTGGAAGGAAACTATTAAAATAAATGGAAATTACTGTCCTTCCCAGGCAGAACCAAACCGCCTCCATCCAGGGGGCTGAGAAATTGCCATGATTCTCTATCCTCCTCCTTTTTTTCTTATCTTCACATTCCTCCCCTGCACAGGTCACAGTGTAAGTCCAGTGGTGCACATTCCCCAGTTCGCCTTCTTATCACTAAGATTCAGAACCAGGACCAACAAGCAAGTGGTATTTCCCATGATGGGCTGCATTTCCATTCTCTATCCACACTGATCCAAGTGTGTGATTGAAAGAGCTTTAAGGGGAGCCTGAGTGGCTCAGTCAGTTAAGTGTCTGACTTTGGCTTAGGTCACGATCTCACTGTTTGTGAGTTTGAACCCCAGGTCAGGCTCTGTGCTGACAGCTCAGAGTCTGCAGCCTGCTTCAAATTCTGTGTCTCCCTCTCTCTCTATCCCTCCCTGACTAGTGCTCTGTCTCTCTCTGTCTCTCAAAAATAATAAGTGTAAAAAAATTTTTTAAATAAAAAAAAAAGAAAGAGGTTTAAATGGCAAATACCCCAAATTAAGTATTACTAACCCCCACTCCTACTCACACCTCCATACAAATGTTCTCAGGATGAGGGGAGAAGCACCTATCAATGCTTTGGTTCTACACAGATGCACTGTGTAAATGCCTAACCAAGAGGAAGTTCTGTACTTTTTCCCTCCTTCCTATGCTCAGTGATAGTTCTCAAGGATGAAGCCTGATTCCAGGACAGGACACTGGGTCATGTTTGTAAGTGGAAGATGGCAATTAAGCAATGAAACATCACTGTTTATGTGCTCCCTTCTGTCTTCTCTCTCTTTCATGCTAATGGAACAATACAGTGTGAACATGTTTCCAGATGGGAAGAGACCTGGCCTTCTTACATCTTAGTTTTTTTCTTCCTTCTCTTCTATCCCTGCAGCATAAGTGGTAAATTGGCCTAGAATAAGGTCAGTACAGCACTTGGAATCACTAATGACACAAAACAAGAAAGTATTAAGTAATCACCATGGGTATTTTAGTTTTCAAATTGTTTTTCATCTTCTGTCTCATTCTGCATAGCAACCTATATGAGCTTCCTACGGCTGCCACATCAAAGTACTCACAAACCAAGTGGCTTAAAATAATGACAATTTACTGTCTCTCAGTTCTGAAGGTTACAAGTTTGAAATGAAGGTGTCAGCAAGGTTATGCTCCCTCTGAAACCCGAATGGAATCCCTCCTTGACTCTTTGTAGCGTGTGGTGATTTGCTGGAAAGCTTTAACATTTTTTGGTTTATGGCTGCATCACTCCAATCTCTGCCCTCATGGTCACATGGCATTCTTCCCATCTGTCTCCTCATATAGCCATCTTCTTACAAGAACACCAGTCATATTGGATTAGAGGCCCACCCTACACCACTATGACCTCATCTTAATAGATTTTATTTCCAAATAACATCACATTCTGAGGTGCTGGGTCTAGAACTTGAATATAATCTTTTTAAGATGGGGACAAAATTCAATTCATAAAACAACTTTATGGGTAACATTTTCTGGAGGTATTATTATTAACGGGCTGAAAGAGTTTATCAGAAATTTCTAGACCTACTGTCCAACCTCCTCATTCTGTGCATAAGAAAACAGAACCAAAGAAATGAAATTACCTCCTCAATGTCACATGGCAGTGACAGATGTAAAGGTAACAAATGGGAAGTGGCAGGGTTCTCTGGTTTAGTGAGGGTCATCTCAGTGATTCCCCTCTGTGGATTCAGCAAGTTTGTAGCCTTCAAATATATCCTTTCCAGATGTCATGCTTGGTGAAAGAAGAAGAGCATTCTAGATAGAGGAGAGCAGGTGGTCAGATGAGAGGTTCATAAGCAGTTATCGTCCCCTTCTTAGAACTGACTAAAGACAAATCTCAGGGCTAGCCCACAACTCTGGACATGTATGCTTCTCCCTCCCATCATGTATTTCCCAGGGGACTCACAGGACATGACTGCTTATCAGTGACACTACTATGATACCAAACAACTACCTAGGGATCAGACATATTCTCCTCTCAAATGCAATATTTCTGACCTAGCTGCTAACTTGAAACTGCTACTTAATAATCCATCATTTTCTTTGCATTTTCAGTCCACTATATCTGCACATATAATATGCTTCTCACTATACCTCTAAGAGATAGAGCAATTATTATTTGAAAAATGGGAAAAGGAAGATCAAAGAGGCTAGGAGGAATGCACAAATTTAGAGCACAATTTAGGAGCTGGACTACAATCCTAGAATCTCCCAACCTACAGAGTCCCCATTGCTCTCCCCTACCTACTGTGATATGGCCTTTGAAATTGGAGAAAGGAATAGTCATAAGATTTTGGAGCTGGAAGGAAATTAATCTTATTAAGTAGTACAGAAGGGAGAGTGGAGGACAAACAATTCATAAGATGTACACTAAAACATCAAATAATTGTCACTGCTTCCATATGATCTGTGTCAGTTAATAATTTCACCTTTCCAGTGTAAGAGAAATTTAAAATATGCACAAGCTTAGGAACTAATACAACACCTATAAAATTCTTCAAATGAAAAGTCAAGATTTACCACACTCACTGGCTCTGAAATAATTTGGAAGCCCTGCAATCACCTTTTGTGTGGGTTAAAAGGTGATTTTAAAAAACTGCCATCCTCCACAAAATTAGTCTCTACCAAATCTATTTCCAAAACAATCAATAATAATACATTAAAAAAAGAATGTCTGAGAAATAATAAGGACTGATAAAGCCAATCATGCCAAGAAAACTCAAGCATGACCTTTCGAGCAATACCATTTGTTTAACTGGCACTTTGTATGATAAATAACTTTTAAATAAATGAATGCAGGCCAAAAGTGATAAAAAGAACAGTATATGAACATAATTTCAATGCAGATCCTTACTTTGGCTTTCAAAACAATCAAACCTTCACCTGAAACAACAGAGCCTCAATTCAAGGAATTTATCATATAAATGATAAAATATTTTGAAATGTCAGTGCTGGGTCCAGAAATCATCAAAAGAAACATTAGATTAGCAGAAACTGAAAAACTTGCTGACTGCAGCAAGAACAGCATGATAATCCACTATCTTGTCAAATTATATTACTCTCTCTGGCATTAGTATCCCATCCTCTGAAACCTGTCCAGATGCTGTAGCAAACAGTGAAACTGTTTTACTCAGGTGTATGTTTGCCTGTTTTTAAAGACTTCTTTACCCTCTGCTCTGCATTTATCTGTCATAATCTTTTAACATCAAGAACATGCTTGTTCCCCATATTATGTAATATTTATGAGGCACTCACAGCGTGCTCGTTGCGGATAACCTGCTGAAGATCTGTCATCTCTATACCCAACCTTCGTGACCCTGAATCCCAGAGAAATCAATCAATAAACAACAACATCAATAATAAAACCTCTTAACAGGTATTGAGCTTTAGCTTTGTGCCAGGTATTATACTAAGTGCTCATAGGCACATTTTCATCTGCACAACAAACATGAGCTATATTATAATTATCCCCATTTCACACAAAAGAAAACCAAGACTCAGAAAGGTTAGGGAACATCCTCAAGACCACACAATTGATATATACCAAGGTCTTTCCAACTCCAACACTTTATGAACAGCACTTGACCCACAGACGGCACAGCCTCACCAGTTACCTTTCCTCAGTGTGGGCTGATGCAATAGATATTGCAGTAGAGTGAAGATATCCTTTCTTTATTCAGCATGTTGTGGACACTCCTCTATTGAACTGAATCACTACACACAGCAAGCAGACTTAGGAATGGCTGAAAAGTTCTATGATACAAATAAATGATATTATAGAAGAAATATAATGAAGTGGAAAATGTGAAAAGGAAAAAAGCAGATTTCAAGACAGGACTAATGTGCAAAATAAAGTTACCCTCTCTTGTTTATTATATTCTAGGTTTTTTCTGAATTATTTTTCTGTATTAATTCATTGACCCCCTCACCACAGCTCTATTTATTTGCATATATTAGGTGTATTTGTTTTCTATGGCTGCTGTAGCAAATTTCCACAAACTTAGCAGGTTAAAACAACATAAATTTAATTTTTTTATTGATATAAGTGACTATTTATTTTTAATTCCAGTATAGTTAACATACAGCATTATATTAGTTTCAACAGACATTTATTATCTTATTCTTCTATAGTTCAGAAATCTGAACCAGTTTCAGTAGGCTAAAATCAAGGTGTTGGCAAGTCTTTATTCCCTTCTGGAGACTCCAAGGGGAACCTGTTTCTTTGATCTTTCCAGCTTCTAGAAGCCGTACACATCCCTTAGCTCTTGAACCTCTTCCTCCATCTTTAGAGTCAACAATGTCTGTCCATGTCTTCCTCACACTGTTATTCTTCTGGCCAATTTTCTCTTCTACTTTTAAGGATGCTTACAATTACAGTGGGTACATGCAGACAATCCAGGATACTGTAACTTATGCTCAGCTGATTAACAATCTTAATTCTCCTGTGCCCTATTACCTGACACAACCACAGGTCCTGGGAATTAGGATGTAGACATCTTTGGGAGTTATTATTCTGCCTACCATAGTTGGCCTTCTGACCCCCAAAGATTCATATCCATCACAAGACTTTACACCTAGTAACTCTCACTGTCTGAATTTCTCTGTTGGAGCTACTGTTATTACAACTCAGGAGCCAAAGAGATTAATAAAGTGCAAAAAATGGAGCCGAGGGAAAAAATGCAAGGCCTGTAGGTAACTTACTATACATCCTGGCCTCCTCCTCATCACTCACTGCATAAAGCATGATTCAAGGGAGGACAGTGACTCATAATGAGAAGCTCAGATTTGATGAAAACCATAGGAGGATCCAAGAAAAGCAAATGACATAGGTAAATCAAAACTGAATTCGTAGGCTTGTGTGGAATTGAAGAAAGTGTACAGAGAAGCAAGTTCAAGTCCCATATTCAAGATTTACAGCTATATCAACTTGGAATGGTCTAATCATCCCCCTGACCCTCAGTTTCCATATCTATAAAATAGAAATGAAAATAATGCTCATGTGCTTCGCAAAGTTGTTATGGGGATCAAAGTACATGGTTTTTGTGAAAAGTAGCTTGGAAATTATAAAAACCCATAATGGGAAAGGAAGGAGGAACTTATCAGTAAAACAGCAGCTAAAATGGTCCAGCCAGGTAAAGGTAGAAGTTGCAGATAGGTGAAAGGTAGGCTGGCATTTGAGTAGTTAAGGAGAATAGGTGATTTTTAAAGATCTCAACATTGAAGCTTCAAGAATTTAATTAACTCTTCTGCAATAAATGGTAGAGTTTTAACCCTCTAGCTCCAAACTCCATGCTCTTTTCTTTATCTACATTGTCTTATGAAACCAGAGATTCAAAGATTTGAGACAGTGATCAGGAACAGGGATGGGGAGCCTGAATATATGAATCAACAATTATAATTGAGTGTTTTATCTGTACTGGACACTGTTCTAAGCACAGATCCCCCCAACATCCATGTAAGGTAATTGTCCCCTTCTTTATTTATTTATTTTTTTAAACGTTTATTTATTTTTGAGACAGAGAGAGACAGAGCATGAACAGGGGAGGGGCAGAGAGAAAGGGAGACACAGAATCGGAAGCAGGCTCCAGGCTCTGAGCCATCAGCCCAGAGCCCGACGCGGGGCTCGAATTTACGGACCGCAAGATCGTGACCTGAGCTGAAGTCGGACGCTTAACCGACTGCGCCACCCAGGCGCCCCTGTCCCCTTCTTTATAAATGAAGAAACTGAGGCATCAAGAGGTGAAATGCAACATGAGGATTATACACATAGTAAATATACAAGCCAAAATTTGAATCCAGGCAGTATGGCACCAGAATCTGTGTCCATAATGACCAGGATACACTGCTCCCAAGCAGGTGTGCACATATATTCTACCAGACTACCCTGCTATCTCCTTAAATACTACCCACACTCCTACACCCATTATACAGGATCATGTACATAACAAATGCTTGCTACGTATTAATTAAGTTTGGAAAAGACCTTGGAATGCAGTACTATTTAGGGTCATGATTAGGAATGAGGAAGAAGCAGACATTTTGGGTGATGGGGTGTGGCAAATCTAGAAGAGACATGGTCAAGAAGGTGCCCAGGTTAAAAGGACTGGCTGGATCCTCCTATGTTGAAAGAAGTCTGGGAAGGTAAAGGGAAATCAGGCAAGAGAAACGTGGGGCTAAGGAAGCCATTTGGTGACCACATAGGTTATAAGTTCCTCATGATAATATGTTGACCAGTATCTCTAATTATGCCCCCCCCCCAAAATCAAAGCTGAAGAAAACAGTTAGCATTATTAGAAAAAAACTAAAATAGGGGTACCTGGGTGGCTCAGTTGGTTAAGCATCGAACTCCTGATTTCCACTTAGGTAATGATCTCAAGGTTCGTGAGATTGAAACCCCCAATCGAACTCCATGGTCACGGCACAGAGGCTCCTTGGGATTCTCTCTCCCTCTCTGCCACTGCCTCTTCCTCTCTCTCAAAAATAAATAAATAAGCTTTAAAAATAAAAGAAACTAAGACAAATATAGTTCCTTGATGATATTCTGGGAAAGAAAAGTTTTCAAGACATATTCAGGAAAATACAAGCAAAACAACACTCAATAATTCTAACTGTTAATACAATACACCTTTACCAAGACAGTCAGGTTTAGTTTATACTGCATTTAATTTTCAATTTGTAATATGTCAATCTGGGAGGCTTTGTTAGAAACCAATGAGGTGAGATTACTCTAGCAATTACCCTCAAATAATGGATTACTGCATTCAACAAACCTGTAAATAAAAAAAAAAAAAATGCCTTCCTTTTCATTAGAGGTAATGAACTATAGAGAAAAGAGGGAATTTGGAACAACACATTGGAAAAGCTGATCACTTTAAATATATTCTAAGATTTTATGTCATAGGTTTCTAGAGACCTTTATAATAATCCCACAAATACACTTACATTAAAATAATAAAAAGGCAGCACTACTCTCTCCAGACAACCTCAGCTTCAGCATTAAGACTTGTAGATGGACAGATAAATGTCCTTGCTGCTCTAATAATACTTACTCAACATGAGGCCTGCAGCCAGCTGAGAACCTAACACAACTTGGTTATTTGACTTTTCATGAAAGCAGTGTATTTTCTCTCTTCTGCTTCCATTTCAAATGTCCCTTCTGTGTTAGTAGAAGCAGGAAAGGAAGGCCCTTAGAAATTGCAGTTCTGGAAGTGAAAGTTTAAATACTCCAGGCAGACATTAATTTTTTAAGAAAATCTGAAATTCCAACTCTGTGACACCCAAGAAAATGGTGAGGATAGTTCTATGAACAAATACACAACCTCTGAAACCTCTACAGTTGTCTCCACAAAATAAAAAAATAAATCTCACATGCTGCCCAAAAGTCATTCTTTGGTTTTATTCAATAAGTTTGTATTCATCTTTTACTAGATGACCAGCCCTGAGGATAAAGCCACAATGATGAACAAAAAAGAAAATAATTTTTGCCTTCATGGCAGAGAGTGAAGATAGACATTCATGTAATAATTACACAAGTAAATGTAAAATGGAAACTGTTGTGACTTAAAAAAACATCCCTGTCAAAGTAAGTTTGCGCTGGGGCCTGAAAAATTAGGTGGAGGTGACTAGGGCATGGTGGAGGTGGGAGTGCTGGATAAGGGGAGTCTTCCTTGAAGAGGAGACAGCACCTTGGAAGGCCCTATAGCAAGAGGAACCACAATGTAGTCAAGGAACTGAAAGAAGGTGGGAGTGAACAAAATGCCTGGGGGCTGTGGCAGGAGTCAAGCCTGGAGAGACAGGCAGAGTTAAACTATGCTAGGTGGAAGATTTGGGCTCTTACAAATGCAATGGGAAGGCATTGAAGCAGATGTTGATAGAGAAAGTATAATAGAAATCAGATTTGCATTTTGAAAAATCACCCTGGTTGACCTATGGTAAACAAATGGGTGGAGACAAGAGATAAGGTCAGAAATAAAGTGGTGGCAGTAGAGATGGAAATTAAGGGTTTTCTGAACTTACATGATATGCATACACAGTACTTGCACAAAGCAATAAATGGCAATCTCTTAATCTATATGGTTGGCTTTGTCAGAAGAAGAATGCATGGTAAGGATCAGAGCATCTATGTTGGTTAAAAGAACAGACTTTCAAGCCAGGCTTCCTGGTGTAGAGTCCCAAGAAAGCTACTGTGTACCCTTACAAGTTATGCAATCTATGTACCTCAGTTTTCTCTTCTGTAAAATGGGGATAATAATTCAGATTCCACAATCCCTTCAAAATCCTCACAGTCAGATGTTTTTGGAAATATCGCAACTTTTTGGATTTTGGAAAGGTATGAGGTTTTACTAAGTATTGTGTAACACTTGCAACAAAGTCTTGGGCCATAACCCAAAACCAAACCATTGATATGTTTTGAAAGCAAAATGTGTGATTATTTATATTACATGGTATAAAGACAATAAGTAGACTTACATCAGTTCAGATCAGGTTTTGCCACCAATGAGTTTGCAACAATGTTGCAAAAAATTGTATGTTTTTTCAGATTCTTTTGAAATTCAGAATTGTACATAAGGGACTGTGAACCTGTAGTAACTTTCTGCTAGGGCTGTTATCAGGAATAAATGAATTATTATTTGTTAGCACCTGGCACAGTGCCTGGCACAAAGTAAATGCTAAAAAAGCATTTATTTATGAAATAAATAAAGCTCCAGTGTACAAAACTAGCTAGCTGCATGAATTTAGGAATTCCTAATCCATAAAAAGCAAGGACTGTCAAGGATGACCTCTGAGGTCCTTCTAGTTTTCAAGTTCCATAAGACCCCAAAATGTCTTGGGGAATGTCTGTTCCAAATGCTTTGTGGGAAAGGCAGGGGTGGACCCCAAATCCACTGCCGACCAGGTACAGATAATGCTATAACAATGTTACACTCTGCCCTCCCACCTCTTCTATCTCCATGGGCAGCTCAGTTACACTCAGACTTCATTTTGTATTTACCTCTTCTCCAATACTATCTCACCTCCATGCTCCAAGATCTCAGCCTGTACAGCTCCTTACCCCACACCAACATCACATGGTACTATTACCACAGTTTCAGTTGTGAACCTAAGCTCCATAATCACCAATATGAATCATCAAGTTTCCAGAAATAAGTAACTCCTCAGCCAAGCACGACCTTTGCCTACAAAATGGAAGCCAACAACTATTCTCACCCTGCTTCCCTTCAAATGTATTTGGGAAAATTAGCGTCAAGGAGTCCAGCCATATGACTTTGGAAGAGTCAGAAACTTAACTGCTCAAACCTCGTCCTCTTACATGCAATACTAGGAAAATTAGAATAGAATCTATTCTACTTTATTCATATAGGTGCTATGAGGGTCAAACTAGGTGATTCAAGTAAAAACTACCTTACAGGGTAGAGCTTATTGGTAATACTATGCATTGCCTTAAAATTGAAATATTTTCTGCATGAGAGAGATGTACTGGTAATTGATAGTTCCCTCAGAAAAATTAAAATCTGCATTTTCACTGTTTTATTAAAGAAAACAATCAAACATTTGTTGAGGACTTACCATATGTCAGACCCTATTCTAGATACTTTACATGTGTTATTTAATCAGAAGACTTACTTTCATGGACAGTATCATCACATGCCTTATTCAGTTACTGTTTCCTGGTCTTTATTTCAAGGAGAATACAGTTTGATGAAAGTCAAATTCATATATGAGAGATTGTCAGTTTAGAAATAACAACCTCTTAAATCAGTACAGCGCTTGACATTTTATAAAGGGCTTATTCAGTCACTGTTGCACTTGATTGCCCCAACAAGACACAATTATTAGCCCCATGTGACAGAGAAAGAAACTGAGGTTGAGCTAACAGCATGACAACTGAGGAACCCAGAAATCAAACCCAGGACTAAGTGTCTCTGGGATGCATGCTCTCAACTGCTGATCTCTACACAATCTCTGAAGTCCTGCCTGAGAAGGACTGCTGCAGCAAGATTTTTAATGAACAAATGCTAAATTTCTTTGTTCAGATCATTTCTACAAACTATTTCATTTGGAAGGACAATAAAACAGCATGAGACACAACAAAAGTAGTTTCATTAAACTAGTACAGCAAATGCAAGCACAGAGAAAGAAAGAAAGAAATGCCCTAACGGTCACTTGCCACATGAAAATGAAAAAGAGAGGCTTTGACCATGATGCAGTTCTCTGCCCTCTCCTTCAAGGTCCTCCAAATAACTCTGACCTATGCATGGTATGTAAAGTTCTAAAGCAGAAGGAAAATCAACCTCAGTTTTTCCTCATTGAAACCATTTCCCTCCCTGTGTCAGAATGTACTATGGAAAGCCACAATGCAGACTAAATAGGTTCTTCCATATTTCTAAATGCTTTTTTCCATTGCTTTTTCTTTTTCTCTACAATGAAACAGAAAAGCAATTACCACTCCGTCTGCTCATCTTGATACTCATGCTTCACTGAGCTAGAAAGAAGAGGAAATGGGAATGGGAAATCTAAAACCAAAGACCTAGAGCCAGGAGAAAATGAACAAAGTTTTTAACTGAATGAGATTTACATGGAAATCTACAGTTAAAGTTTCTATCTAGTCCATTTCGGAGAAAAACCTAATTGCATCTGATTAAGGCAAGACAGCTATGGATTTTTTTTTTTCAGTAATAATTTTAAGATTCTAGAAGTCTAATATTAGGTATACCTTGCTTATATAGTGATTTATACTTTGCAACGAACTTTCACATACATTATCTCATTTATTTCCTAAAACAGTGCTAATTCTTTAACCAATCATTTGGATTTAGAACTTAAAAGGTTTTTGAGTGCCTACCAAGTTCTCCTCATTGTACCGAATGATTTGCATTCATTGTCTCTAATCCTTAAAACAACCTGGCAAAGTAGGCACATCAGTCAGAGAATCCCAGCAGAGTTTGAAATCATCCTACAAGGAATTCGGTCATAACCTGAGGCTAGCAACAGCAGCAGGAACTCAGAGAGATTGCACATGGCAACAGGAGCCATGGCAGTCTGTGAAGTTAAGCAGTCAAACTGTGTGATGCAGTAAGGAAAGAGCCAAGGGAACAGAAACTCTGAACTCACTTTCCACACGTACTTGTACCTTCCACTGGCCGCTGAAAGAACACAACTGGAACCAGAGGACAAAGGATCCCACTGGTGCAACCCATTTGACTGCCTGGCACAGAGCAGTCTGGAAAAGGGTGAAAGAGGTACATCTAGATGTGGAAACATAAGTTACTCAGCACAATCCATTCCTTTTTGTCCCGATCATCCCCTCCTCTGCAATCCAACTGAAGACATGGCAAATCAAAATGAGATGATGTCATTTCAGTCATCTAAAACATGAGGAACCATTGGTGCTTGTCTAAAGATATTAGAGTAAAGGAAAGGGGGAGATAACTATGTAACTCTTACAGTTCCTGTAGTGTCTATATTTGAGCATAAAGCCTAAGTTGGTGAGCACAGCAGCCAGCCTTCCTCCACCACCACTGAATGCTCCCCTCACCCATTCACTGCCTGCAACTCAACTGGATGATCTCCTTCACTGATATGGTAACCCAAACCTTTATCCCTGAAGGGTCTGAATTCTTGGAGGCTTGTCTTTTGGGTTGCTGCAGTTGTCCACTTGAGACGGGGAATCTGAAGAACTCCATAAAAATCTGCTTTTGTTCTTTTCTTGCTTCTATTCTTCTAGGGGCTACATCTACTCCCCACTTTACATATGCCTCATAGTGTCCTCCTTGTAAGGGACAAAGAATTAATGATTTCTTTAGGATAGATAACATCTAAGGAAGAACCAGGTGAGAAAGACGGGAGAAAGCTATCATATGCAGATTCCAGACCACTGGTGCTAGACATCTCAATGCCAAGGCTCTCTAGCTCCAAGAAATAACACCTGGGCTCTCATCTTTGTTTTAGCTGGTTCCTGGATGCCTGAGGGGACATGTAAACGAGACCCCCATCCTCAATAAAAATCCCCAGACCTGAAAAAAGACAAGACTCATGCTGCTTTCCTTTCTAAGTCTCCCAGACACTCTGTCTATATCTGCTCTATTTCTTCAATAAACTCTGCTCTTACTTCCTGCTGCTCATTTTTTATTACTACCTTTCGCAAAGCCAAGAACACTCCTGGTCCCCGGATCCAGCACAGGTATAGATGAACTCCAACTGCCAGCATCACACTGAACAGGACTGTTGGGCAGGAGGCACCACAGTGGATCTCTTTAGTCCCACACATAGTCCTCTTCCCTCCATTGTGTAGAAGCAACCCATTTCCCCCAGTAATCAGGATCACTCACCATGCTGAGTACAGTGAACTCTTCTATTTTATTGTTCAGCAACAGGAGCACATAATGGCCAGAGGCAGTTTTGGCTTCCAATTCACTAGAAGCATGACTACATCCCATTTGGATGTATTCTTTCTTTGAGCATTAGAATCTCTGGGACACAAAGAAGAAGTTCTTCCCATGGATTATTGGGTGAATTTGTATTGGGTGTATTTGTAAGTCAGGCCACTTTCACCTCCCTTACCAAACTTTAGTCTGGCTCCTTTGGATGTCCTTCTCAACTAGGCCCTGACACCTGAGCTTTCATTTTTCTCTCTGCACTAATTTTAGCAAGAACACTGCTAAGTCAGTTTAGCCATAATCCCCCTTCCCCCTGATGTTTCCTCTTAGTTATGTTCCATCAACTGTCCCTCAACTTGCTCCTTGGCTATTAATTTCTACTTTTCCTTATTGTGTTCTAATTTCTCTCCCCTACTACAAAACCCCATTGTAGCATTATCTCTTAAATAAAATATTCCTCACCACCTTTAACAAGTATCATAAATAATTTTGTTCTTGGACAGTTTTCAGAACTTGGCATTGTGGCTAAAAAAGATGACACTCTATCCGTGGTTTTACAGCATACAAAATACCACATCAAGAAGGATAACACTCGAAAATTTGTAGAGTATTATCATCCTACTAGTTTCAGAATTGAGCTTTCACCAAGCCAGTCCACTATTCTGTTAAGTAGCTGCATCTAGATGCTGTGGCACAGGATAAAACTAATGAATTCCATAGACATGAGCTGACTAAGGCACACTTTTTGTTGGAAAATGTAATCCTGGGTCAGAGGTGATGTTGGGATACCACTGTGATGGCAGAAAAGCAGAGAGCAGGGAATGTATATATACACAGAAAATGTGTCTTTATCCTTTGAGTATAAACCAAAGTCCCCTCCATGAAGTAAGA
This sequence comes from Puma concolor, assembly GCF_028749965.1. Classification (NCBI taxonomy): domain Eukaryota; kingdom Metazoa; phylum Chordata; class Mammalia; order Carnivora; family Felidae; genus Puma; species Puma concolor. Next base: position 125,055,161 of record NC_141668.1, on the reverse strand, counting down.
GTTCCAACATAATGAATCTGTGACAAAATAGCCATCTGTTCCCTTTAAAAAAATGGTCACATGTAGCGGGAAGTTTAGCATTAGCTTCTGTTGTGGGCAGGTGGGACACCAAGTCTTTTTGAGAAGAAATCTAAGTTGTTGAGCTCGTGAATAATAATCCCTCCTTGCCCTTTAGCCATTTGGACAGGATCCCATTGAGCAAGTACTGGCACATCCACAGAATGGGTATCTTGACCACCTCGTTACCTAGAGCCTCATCCACAGAGGATGACCCATGCATTAACACAGAATACAAACATCTATATTCACTCCAGAAAAGTTCATCCACATACTTCTCTCCCAGAATTCTGATGCCTGCAGAGTACCCATGTCCACTCTTCAAACTTAACCTGAAACCAATGAGCAAGGATGGCAATTGACATAGTTCATAAGTCATCCTCCCAGAGTACAGAACAAGCTAGAGGAAGATAAAGACTATATCCAGAAGGCAAAGATATCCTACTCAGTAGATGTCACTGCCCCTTTTCCCATATAAGGAAACTGAGACACAAAAAGCTAGTTTGCCTGAAGTTACACAGCTAAACAAGGAAGCTGAGATTCAAATCTTCCTGTGCTCTTCTCTAGGCCATTAATACCACATGGAGGAGTAGAAAGCCTCTCAGATTCCTGTCAAGGAGAATTAGGTTCATCTGAGAAACAAACTAATTACCAGCTTAAAATTTTTTTTACGTTGATAAGTAAAATCCAAAATTCCCTCCTGTGGTCATTAAAATTAAATCTTAAGGATTATGATGAGCAAGGAATTCAAAGAGCTTTATTAGCTTACTCAGTGGAATGTGTTCTTAAAGATGGCTTCACCTCCAATTGTCGATCCTCACAGTTCCTATATTATAGAAGTAAAATGTGAGCAACATTAGTAATTTTAAACTTTCTAATAGACACATAATCAAAAACAAAAAAACACAGATGCCATTAATTTTAATAATATACTTTATTTAACCAATTATGTCCAAAATACTCTATTTCAACATATAATCAATATAAAAATATTTGTGGGGTTTTGGTATTCTTTTTTTTTTTAATACTTATTATTGAGAGACAGAAACAGAGCATGAGCATGGGAGGGGCAAAGAAAGGGGAAGACACAGAATCTGAAGCAGGCTCTAGGTTCTGAGCTGTCAGCACAGAGCCCAATGAGGGGCTCAAACTCACAAACCATGAGATGATGACCTGAGCCAAAGTCGGATGCTTAACTAACTGAGCCACCCAGGCGCCCCTTTATATTCTTTATTTAATCCCACGTCTTCAAAATCCAGTGTGTATTTCATACTTATAGCACATCTCAGTTTAGACCAGCCACATTTTCCTAAGTATTCAATAGCTGCATGTGGCTAATCCATATTGGATTATACTGCTCTAAAGGTAAGAAGGTTGGCTGGCCGTGTCTTCTCAATGTCTCTCATATTCCTCATCTTGAAAATGGATACTCTTGGGCACTCGGGAAAAAAATGAATAATAATAATAGTAAGAATAACTAAGATTTGTCATGTGACAGGCACCCCTGACTCTTAGAAAACTTAGAGCATTTAATTCTTATAACAAAATATTTAAAAAATCAAGACGAAAAATAATTAAGTATCTTGCCCTAGGTTATAGCTAGTAAGTAACAATTTGAACACTGGCAATGTGATTTCAGTGCCTGAGCTCTTTGAGAACAATAAAAATAACAATAATAGCTACGAAATATTGTATTTTAATACCCAGTAAGTTAACAGAATTGTGATTCAAACCTCAGCAAGGCCAATCCTGCATTATTATGCAGGAGCCATTATTATGACTCTGTCCCAAGAAGTTTATAATGTTATGGGGAGAAAACATAGCAAGAAATAATCACAAAAGGCAGTTTATACCATGTAATATGCAAATAAAGGTGAACTCTACACAAGCACAGGGTAGTGATCCAGCAGTAGTGATCAATATGGGCTCTCATAAACAAGAAAGTCTTACAAGAAGGAGCTGGGTCTTTAAGTCCTATAAGGAAAAGATAGCATATAACCAGAAAATGCAAGCAGGGTCAGCTTCTGGACGTGTGACCTGCACAATCACACAGAGTCTTGTGATCAGAAGGGCCTCACATTTGCTTTAATGTTGACTTGAAAGCCTTAGTGATTTTATCTTTGAACTTGTGTTCTTTAAATGAAGTGTGTTGGGACAATGGAGAATGCTCATGAGCAGAAGAAAAAGTGCAATATAAGTGTCCACCTCCATTTCTTACCACTTCATTTGCATATTGCGTTCACAATGCCCTATAAGTACAGAATTACAGTAGACCACAATGTATTAGAGTTCAGCAAGACTCAAAGTGAGTACAAGCTAAGTATGACCTGACTACAACTGAGTAAGCAAACAATTTTCATTGAGTAAGAGGCCACAATTTTCATTTGATCCAGAACTTGCTTTGAACACAGAGAAAAAGGATCATTCTATGGAACATGAATGACCAATGAACCCTATCACATCCTTTCTTATTTGGTTACTTCCCTGTTTTAGCCAATCACTCATGCTGAAAATGAGGACATAGAAAAGGGAAAGATAGGGCTAACCATAGTTTGTTTTCCTTTCAGTCCTATCTTACTATCAGTATGACTACCACTAAGAGAATTGGTAGAATGTTTGTATATTAAGAAGTGAAACAATAATAGTTGAGTTCTGTGAAACATTTCCAGTGTTCTAATAAGAATATATGTGCAAAAGCTATGAAAAACTAATTGAGGGGCACCTGTGTGGATCAACTGGTTGAGCATCAAACTTAATTTCTGCTCATCATCCCAGGGTTGTGGGATCGAACCCTACATTGGGCTACATGCTGAGCATGTGAAGCCTGCTTAAGATTATCTCTCTCTCTCTCTCTCTCTCTCTCTCTCTGCCCCTCTCCCCCACTGGCACACTTGCACACTTGCTCACTTTTGTGCTCTCTCTCTCAAATAAAAAAAATGAGTAATTTAGAACAATATTAAATAACAAATAAAAATAACCTGACAAATCAAGAGATAGAGACCATGGAGGAAAGGAAAAAGGTTTATATATTTGTACATATAATGATCCTTTCTTCTTGCTTTTGAACAAGGGTGACCACATTTTTATTGTGCAGTGGGCTTCACAAATTATGTAGCCAATCCTGATGGCAAGCATGGCATTCCCTTTCCTACACTTATAGCAGACATTAATGATTGCATATGGCACTGTTTCCCACTGAGCCCAAATATGACACCAGAATCCTTCTCAAAGCAGTGCTCCAAGAAGCAATCTAAGCAGGTGCATCAATGGCAACCCCCAAAAATCAAACTACACAGATGGTGATAGTATTCCAGACAAAGAAAATACTGGGTAGTGTGCACCAGGACAATGAATAAGTCAAGCCTGCTAACCTATCCGTAAACTATCAACTCCTGTTAATTTACCACTCCATGTCCAAATATTAAACAACATAACCAAAGTCAGCTTGACAGATGAGGTAATTAGATTCTTCTTTTGTTACAGAAATGGTCCACAATTTCGAGCTTTTTAAAATTATGGTAGAGTAGAAACCCTTAAAAAATATGTGACATAATAAACTGATCAATACTTGTATGGTGATTATTATACACCAGACACTGTTTTAATTGATTTGTGTATATCAACTCAATCCATGCAACAACACTATGAGTTAGGAACTGTGATTATCCCATTTCTGTATGTAGAGAAACAAGTCCACAGAGGGGTTAAATAACTAGCCTCTATCCATTAGCTAATCAATAGCACAGTCAGCAGTTGAGCCAAAGCAGTGTGGATCTAGAGTTTGTCCTACTACAATCTCTAGAAGGAGTCTCTGCAGAAGGTGTCTATCACAAACATGGCAATGTGTTATCAAAGATGAAACATCTGAGGCGCCTGGGAAGATGGCGGCGTAGGAGGACGCTGGGCTCACCGCGCATCCTGCTGATCACTTAGATTCCACCTACACCTGCCTAAATAACCCAGAAAACCACCAGAGGATTGGCAGAACGGAGTCGCCGGAGCCAAGCGCAGACGAGAGGCCCACGGAAGAGGGTAGGAAGGGCGGCGAGGCGGTGCGCATTCCACGGACTGGCGGGAGGGAGCCGGGGCGGAGGGGCGGCTCGCCGGCCAAGCAGAGCCCCCGAGTCTGGCTTGCAAAAAGCGGAGGGGCCTGACGGACTGTGTTCCGACAGCAAGCGCGACTTAGCGTCTGGGAGGTCATAAGTTAACAGCTCTGCTCAGAAAGCGGGAAGGCTGGAGGACAAAGGGAAGGAGAGCTGCTGAGCCCCCTGATGACAGAGCTCAGTTTGGTGGGGAACAAAGGCGCTCGCCAGCGCCATCTCCCCCGCCCATCCCCCCGCCAAAATCCCAAAGAGAACCAGTTCCTGCCAGGGAACTTGCTCGCTCCGCGCAAACACCCAACTCTGCGCTTCTGCGGAGCCAAACCCCCGGCAGCGGATCTGACTCCCTCCTGCTGCCACAGGGCCCCTCCTGAAGTGGATCACCTAAGGAGAAGCAAGCTAAGCCTGCCCCTCCTGCCCCTGTGCACCTTGCCTACCCACCCCAGCTAAGACGCCAGATCCCCAGCATCACAAGCCTGGCAGTGTGCAAGTAGCCCAGACAGGCCACCACACCCCACAGTGAATCCCGCCCCTAGGAGAGGGGAAGAGAAGGCACACACCAGTCTGACTGTGGACACAGCGGTGGGCTGGGGGCAGACATCAGGTCTGACTGCGGCTCCGCCCACCAACTCCAGTTATACACCACAGCACAGGGGAAGTGCCCTGCAGGTCCTCACCACGCCAGGGACTATCCAAAATGACCAAGCTGAAGAATTCCCCTCAGAAGAATCTCCAGGAAATAACAACAGCTAATGAGCTGATCAAAAAGGATTTAAATAATATAACAGAAAGTGAATTTAGAATAATAGTCATAAAATTAATCGCTGGGCTTGAAAACAGTATAGCTGACAGCAGAGAATCTCTTGCTACAGAGATCAAGGGACTAAGGAACAGTCACGAGGAGCTGAAAAACGCTTTAAACGAAATGCATAACAAAATGGAAACCACCACGGCTCGGATTGAAGAGGCAGAGGAGAGAATAGGTGAACTAGAAGATAAAGTTATGGAAAAAGAGGAAGCTGAGAAAAAGATAAAAAAATCCAGGAATATGAGGGGAAAATTAGAGAACTAAGTGATACACTAAAAAGAAATAATATACGCATCATTGGTATCCCAGAGGAGGAAGAGAGAGGGAAAGGTGCTGAAGGGGTACTTGAAGAAATAATAGCTGAGAACTTCCCTGAACTGGGGAAGGAAAAAGGCATTGAAATCCAAGAGGCACAGAGAACTCCCTTCAGACGTAACTTGAATCGATCTTCTGCACGACATATCATAGTGAAACTGGCAAAATACAAGGATAAAGAGAAAATTCTGAAAGCAGCAAGGGGTAAACGTGCCCTCACATATAAAGGGAGACCTATAAGACTCGTGACTGATCTCTCTTTTGAAACTTGGCAGGCCAGAAAGAATTGGCACGAGATTTTCAGGGTGCTAGACAGAAAAAATATGCAGCCGAGAATCCTTTATCCAGCAAGTCTGTCATTTAGAATAGAAGGAGAGATAAAGGTCTTCCCAAACAAACAAAAACTGAAGGAATTTGTCACCACTAAACCAGCCCTACAAGAGATCCTAAGGGGGACCCTGTGAGACAAAGTACCAGAGACATCACTACAAGCATAAAACCTACAGACATCACAATGACTCTAAACCCATATCTTTCTATAATAACACTGAATGTAAATGGATTAAATGCGCCAACCAAAAGACATAGGGTATCAGAATGGATAAAAAAACAAGACCCATCTATTTGCTGTCTCCAAGAGACTCATTTTAGACCTGAGGACACCTTTAGATTGAGAGTGAGGGGATGGAGAACTATTTATCATGCTACGGGAAGCCAAAAGAAAGCTGGAGTAGCCATCCTTATATCAGACAAACTAGACTTTAAATTAAAGGCTGTAACAAGAGATGAAGAAGGACATTATATAATAGTGACAGGGTCTATCCATCAGGAAGAGCTAACAATTATAAACGTCTATGCGCCGAATACCGGAGCGCCCAAATATATAAAACAATTACTCATAAACATAAGCAACCTTATTGATAAGAATGTGGTAATTGCAGGGGACTTTAACACCCCACTTACAGAAATGGATAGATCATCTAGACACACGGTCAATAAAGAAACAAGGGCCCTGAATGAGACATTGGATCAGATGGACTTGACAGATATATTTAGAACTCTGCATCCCAAAGCAACGGAATATACTTTCTTCTCGAGTGCACATGGAACATTCTCCAAGATAGATCATATACTGGGTCACAAAACAGCCCTTCATAAGTTTACAAGAATTGAAATCATACCATGCATACTTTCAGACCACAACGCTATGAAGCTTGAAATCAACCACAGAAAAAAGTCTGGAAAACCTCCAAAAGCATGGAGGTTAAAGAACACCCTACTAACGAATGAGTGGGTCAACCAGGCAATTAGAGAAGAAATTAAAAAATATATGGAAACAAACAAAAATGAAAATACAACAATCCAAACGCTTTGGGACGCAGCGAAGGCAGTCCTGAGAGGAAAATACATTGTAATCCAGGCCTATCTCAAGAAACAAGAAAAATCCCAAATACAAAATCTAACAGCACACCTAAAGGAACTAGAAGCAGAACAGCAAAGGCAGCCTAAACCCAGCAGAAGAAGAGAAATAATAAAGATCAGAGCAGAAATAAACAATATAGAATCTAAAAAAACTGTAGAGCAGATCAATGAAACCAAGAGTTGGTTTTTTGAAAAAATAAACAAAATTGACAAACCTCTAGCCAGGCTTCTCAAAAAGAAAAGGGAGATGACCCAAATAGATAAAATCATGAATGAAAATGGAATTATTACAACCAATCCCTCAGAGATACAAACAATTATCAGGGAATACTATGAAAAATTATATGCCAACAAATTGGACAACCTGGAAGAAATGGACAAATTCCTGAACACCCACACTCTTCCAAAACTCAATCAGGAGGAAATAGAAAGCTTGAACAGACCCATCACCAACGAAGAAATTGAATCGGTTATCAAAAATCTCCCAACCAATAAGAGTCCAGGACCAGATGGCTTCCCAGGGGAGTTCTACCAGACGTTTAAAGCAGAGATAATACCTATCCTTCTCAAGCTATTCCAAGAAATAGAAAGGGAAGGAAAACTTCCAGACTCATTCTATGAAGCCAGTATTACTTTGATTCCTAAACCAGACAGAGACCCAGTAAAAAAAGAGAACTACAGGCCAATATCCCTGATGAATATGGATGCAAAAATTCTCAATAAGATACTAGCAAATCGAATTCAACGGCATATAAAAAGAATTATTCACCATGATCAAGTGGGATTCATTCCTGGGATGCAGGGCTGGTTCAACATTCGCAAATCAATCAACGTGATACATCACATTAACAAAAAAAAATAGAAGAACCATATGATCCTGTCAATCGATGCAGAAAAGGCCTTTGACAAAATCCAGCACCCTTTCTTAATAAAAACTCTTGAGAAAGTCGGGATAGAAGGAACATACTTAAAGATCATAAAAGCCATTTATGAAAAGCCCACAGCTAACATCATCCTCAACGGGGAAAAACTGAGAGCTTTTTCCCTGAGATCAGGAACACGACAGGGATGCCCACTCTCACCGCTGTTGTTTAACATAGTGCTGGAAGTTCTAGCATCGGCAATCAGACAACAAAAGGAAATCAAAGGCATCAAAATTGGCAAAGATGAAGTCAAGCTTTCGCTCTTTGCAGATGACATGATATTATACATGGAAAATCCGATAGACTCCACCAAAAGTCTGCTAGAACTGATCCATGAATTCAGCAAAGTTGCAGGATACAAAATCAATGTACAGAAATCAGTTGCATTCTTATACACCAACAATGAAGCAACAGAAAGACAAATAAAGAAACTGATCCCATTCACAATTGCACCAAGAAGCATAAAATACCTAGGAATAAATCTAACCAAAGATGTAAAGGATCTGTATGCTGAAAACTATAGAAAGCTTATGAAGGTAATTGAAGAAGATTTAAAGAAATGGAAAGACATTCCCTGCTCATGGATTGGAAGAATAAATATTGTCAAAATGTCAATACTACCCAAAGCTATCTACACATTCAATGCAATCCCAATCAAAATTGCACCAGCATTCTTCTCGAAACTAGAACAAGCAATCCTAAAATTCATATGGAACCACAAAAGGCCCCGAATAGCCAAAGTAATTTTGAAGAAGAAGACCAAAGCAGGAGGCATCACAATCCCAGACTTTAGCCTCTACTACAAAGCTGTCATCATCAAGACAGCATGGTATTGGCACAAAAACAGACACATAGACCAATGGAATAGAATAGAAACCCCAGAACTAGACCCACAAACGTATGGCCAACTCATCTTTGACAAAGCAGGAAAGAACATCCAATGGAAAAAAGACAGTCTCTTTAACAAATGGTGCTGGGAGAACTGGACAGCAACATGCAGAAGGTTGAAACTAGACCACTTTCTCACACCATTCACAAAAATAAACTCCGAATGGATAAAGGACCTGAATGTGAGACAGGAAACCATCCAAACCTTAGAGGAGAAAGCAGGAAAAGACCTCTCTGACCTCAGCCGTAGCAATCTCTTACTCGACACATCCCCAAAGGCAAGGGAATTAAAAGCAAAAGTGAATTCCTGGGACCTTATGAAGATAAAAAGCTTCTGCACAGCAAAGGAAACAACCAACAAAACTAAAAGGCAACCGACGGAATGGGAAAAGATATTTGCAAATGACATATCGGACAAAGGGCTAGTCTCCAAAATCTATAAAGAGCTCACCAAACTCCACACCCGAAAAGCAAATAACCCAGTGAAGAAATGGGCAGAAAACATGAATAGACACTTCTCTAAAGAAGACATCCGGAGGGCCAACAGGCACATGAAAAGATGTTCAGCGTCGCTCCTTATCAGGGAAATACAAATCAAAACCACACTCAGGTATCACCTCACGCCAGTCAGAGTGGCCAAAATGAACAAATCAGGAGACTCTAGATGCTGGAGAGGATGTGGAGAAACGGGAACCCTCTTGCACTGTTGGTGGGAATGCAAATTGGTGCAGCCGCTCTGGAAAGCAGTGTGGAGGTTCCTCAGAAAATTAAAAATAGACCTACCCTATGACCCAGCAATAGCACTGCTAGGAATTTATCCAAGGGACACAGGAGTACTGATGCATAGGGGCACTTGTACCCCAATGTTCATAGCAGCACTCTCAACAATAGCCAAATTATGGAAAGAGCCTAAATGTCCATCAACTGATGAATGGATAAAGAAATTGTGGTTTATATACACAATGGAGTACTACGTGGCAATGAGAAAAAATGAAATATGGCCTTTTGTAGCAACGTGGATGGAACTGGAGAGTGTGATGCTAAGTGAAATAAGCCATACAGAGAAAGACAGATACCATATGGTTTCACTCTTATGTGGATCCTGAGAAACTTAACAGGAACCCATGGGGGAGGGGAAGGAAAAAAAAAAAAAAGAGGTTAGAGTGGGAGAGAGCCAAAGCATAAGAGACTGTTGAGAACTGAGAACAAACTAAGGGTTGATGGGGGGTGGGAGGGGGGAGAGGGTGGGTGATGGGTACTGAGGAGGGCACCTTTTGGGATGAGCACTGGGTGTTGTATGGAAACCAATTTGACAATAAATTTCATATATAAATAAAAAAGAAAACAAAGATGAAACATCTGAGGGAGTCTGTGTGGCGTGGTTGGTTAAGGGTCCAACTCTTGATTTTTGCTCAGGTCATGATCTCACGGTTAATAAGTCTGAGTCTGCATGGGGTTCTGTGCTAACAGCATGGAGCTTGCTTGGGATTCTCTCTCTACTTCTGCCCCATCCCCACTCATGAACTCTCACATGAACTCTCTCTCTCTCTCTCTCTCAAAATAAATAAATTAACTTTAAGGGAAAAAAAAAAAAAAAGACACCGCATCTGAATGCCCCTGGTGGCATGGATTTCTTAAGGTCTCTGAGGGAATGGCCTCCTTCCGGGTGGCAATCTTTGTCATCTGGACCCTAGAGCAGATCTACTCCCACTACCTCAAAAAGTGTCTGAGGAGCAATTTCACCCTTTTCAGCCCTTCCCACTCTAATAATAGCAGTTCAGTCTCAGCCCAAGAAACATAAACATCCAGGATAGCAGCTCAGCCAGACAAAATTCCCTCTATTCCTTCAATCTGTAAAATTACTTACTGGAACCTTAGAAGGGAAAGAGTTCTTAGAGATTATTTAATTCGGGACAATAAAAAATTTATCCTGGGGCACCTGGGTGACTCAGTCAGTTAAGCGTCTGACTACGGCTTAGATCATAATCTCACAGTTCATGGGTTCAAGCCTCACATCAGGCTCTGTGCTGACAGTGTGGAGCCTGCTTGGGATTCTCTCTCTCTGTCCCTCCCCGACAAAAACAAATAAGCTTAAAAAAAAAACTTTATCTTACATGCCCACTCTGACCTGATCGAATGGTGGCCAATACACGAGCAATCAGATGACAGATTTTGAGGCCATTTTGTAGCTTTGTAGGACAGAGTATGTGCCTGATTAGTAATAGGTAAAGGGAGGTAGAAGCAGAAATTCCTATGCTATTCTGGCAATATGGTATGGTACTTAAGAATAGGGGCTCTGGAGTTAGATTTCTAGGGATCAAAGTCTTGTTTGACTGTTCCCTGATGGTACAACCTTGACCTAGTTATTAAATCCCTCTAACCATCAGTTCTCTTATTTATAAAATATGGATGATAAAACTATCACATAGGTTACGTGTGGAAGTTTAATGGAATAATATATGTAACATGTTTACTGAAACATCTAGCATACCCTAAGTACTTGACATATTATTATTATGTACTGGCCAAAAGTGATTCATGGTGTCTGGTATGGGTCCTGAAGGAGACTGGGACAGCAACACTGCCATGCATATAGCATTTTTTTCTTTGTTTCTTATTTTTCTTTTTCAAGCTCTTATTTAAATTCCAGTTAGCTAACATACAGTGTAATATTAGTTCAGATGTAGAATTTAGTGATTTATCACTTACATACAACAGCCAATGCTCATCACAACAAAATTCATCACCCATTTAACCCACCTCACTGCCCACCTCCCCTCCAGTAACCATCAGTTTGTTCTCTATAGTTGAGAGTCTGTTTTCTGGTTTGCTAGCCTCTCTTTATTTTTACCTATATTCACCTGTTGTTTCCTAAATTCCACATATGAATGAAATCATGTGGTATTTGTCTTTCACTGACTGCCTTGTATCAGTTAGCATAATATACTCTAGTGCCATTCACATTGTTGCAAATGGCAAGATTTCATTCTTTCTTATGGTTGAGTAATATTTCCATTACACACACACACACACACACACACACACACACACACACACACACACACCCTATCTTCTTTATCTATTCATCAGTTGATGGACATTTTGTCTCTTTCCATAATTTAGCTATTGTTGATAATGCTGCTATAAACATCAGGGTGCATGTATCGCTATGAATCAGTACTTTTGTATCCTTTGGGTAAATACCTAGTAGTGCAATTGCTAAATCCTAGGGTAGTTCTATTTTTAACTTTGTGAGGAACCTCCATAATGTTTTCCAGAATGAATGCACCAGTTTGCTTTCCCACCAACAGTGTTAGAGGGTTCCCATTTCTTTGTATCCTCGCCAACAGCTGTTGCTTCCTGTGTCATTAATTTTAGCCATTCTGACTGGTGTGAGGTGCTAGCTCATTGTAGTTTTGATTTGTATTTCCCTGATGATGAGTGATGAGCATCTTTTCATGTGTGTGATAGCCATCTGTATGTCTTCTTTGCAAAAATGTCTTTAATGCCTTCTGCCCATTTTTTAACTGGATTATTTGGGTTTTTTGGGTGTTGAGTTTAATAAGATCTTTATACATTTTGGATACTAACCCTTTATCAGATATGTCATTTGTAAATATCTTTTCCCATTCCAAAGGTTGTCTATTAGTTTTGGTGATTGTTTCCTTCATGGTGCAGAAGCTTTTTATCTCAATAAAGTCCCAATAGTTTATGCATACAGCATTTCTGATCTTGTTCCATCTCTTTAAATATACAGGTAGAGAAACTGAAGCTGTGGAAATTTGGGGACATTCCCTAAATCACATTTGTTATCTCTCAGAAAATTGAAGGAAGGCCCTCAAGAAACACCCTGTTGTGGCCCTGACTCTGCTCATGATCTGTGTACAAACCCAGGCATGTCACTGCTCTCTAGATTTCACCTTCTTCATACATAAACTAAAGGAATTAGAATCCAATTGATCTCCACAGAGAAGTCACTCCCAGAGAATTCTGTGTTTCCATGCTGGAAGTCAAGCTATCCAACCAGCCTGATGGCAGGGCCTGGGCGGTGGACGGATCCGGACTGCATGGCAGCCCACCAAAAGTGAAGCTTCTTGTACTCCTGCTTTTATGTAATTTGGACTTAGCGTTGGTCAGGGCAGCCCCCCTACCAATGAAAGTACCTGGGGATTTGTTGGTTGGGGAATTGCCCACAACAGGCCCCTTGGGAAAAGAACCACTGGGGAAAGAAATAAGATTCTGCAGGGAAATTATGCGGCCCTACATCCAGCCCTTGCCAACCCCTATAAAGACTCCTCTACCTAAAGGAAGGATAGCCCCATATATTTCCCAGCCAAGGAGAGGGATAAATGGGTTCGAAATCCCCAATCCAGCAACAAAGGAATGTATCTATGGATACAAGTTACTCCAACCCCTAGGCCTACTTGGCCCCCAGGAGGCATTCCAGATGATAAATGGACCTGGTGGGTTAAGGTACAGAATGGTTCATTAGTTCCTAGGTATACACTGTCTCTCTGGGAGCGCATAAGGCATGGGTTCCTAGGGCCCTCTTGGCTCCCTCCCGGCACCCCAGACCAAAGTGAATACTTTTGTTCCTTGTACCGCAAATAATTCAAAGGAACAATTAAGAAGTCATGTCCCTGTAAACGTTCCACTTGAGGTGTTGAGAGCTAGATGACCTTGAAAGGGCAGGAGGGAACATTACAAGAAAATAACTATGTTGTTCCTTAATGGGTGATTACACAAGGGAACATTTTTAGAATTAAGTAATGCCAGAAAACATAGATGACGCATGCTATAAGGAATTTACTAACAAATGTAATGCCACGCTTGCCACAATAAAGCGGCCAGTCTAACACACTGCTGTTGTCTGGGTCCATTTGTTATTTTCGCTGATGCCGTTCATCCTTCGGGAACCCCTGGACTTGCTGGGGCTAGACTCCGGCATTTCCAGAGAGTGGGGACCAACCACTTGTACCTTCACTTCAGTAGATGTTACAAACAGTAATTCTTTCCTTCCAGTTTTGACAGCTTCGGTGTGAACTAACCACTCGGGTGCTGCTTTCACAGAACACATGTTCCATTTGCTTTATTCTCAAAATTCGGGTTTTTAGTAATGAAGGCCACAGTTGGACACCAAAAGATCACACAATTATTTTTTGAGCAGACCTCAAAAGGTCTATTAGGCTATGACCCACAGTGGTCATATCAGCTTTTCACTTCCTCTTGAGTCCTGGTCAAGGTAGTTTTGAAGTGCACTTCCCAACTTACCTCTCCAACTTCTTCCCAAAATTCAGACTTTCTGGACCCATGATTATACTTTACAAAAAAACAAATTTTATTGAGGTATAATTGACAAATAAACGGACCTATGATAATACTTTAACCAACTCCTTTTTTTTTTTAATTGAGTTCAGCACAAATGGAAGGCCTCCTTCAAAATCTCAAGGTAGAATCTAAAACTGGATAAAATCCAGAGTTTTATTAACTTTCTGATAGGCATTAAATTCTAACTAAGCACCTAAATAATTGCATGAAAAGGAGAGACATATAGATTTAGCATTAAGCAAACACATATGTAACTACATTATATTTATAATAGGAATAAATACACATGTCATAAAACACACATTTGTACTTAATGATTTTATACACATATTTTTTTCAATATTTTTTTTAAATATATGAGCCTTGGTGGCTCATTCGGTTAAGCTTCCAACTTCAGCTCATGGTTTGTGAGTTCAAGCTCCGCATCGGGCTCTGTGCTGACAGCTTAGAGCCTGGAGCCTGCTTCAGGTTCTGTGCCTCATTCTCTTGCTGCACCTTCCCCACTTGTGCTCTCTCTCTGTTTCTCAAAAATAAATAAATGTAAAAAAAAATAATAAAAATAAATTTAAAAAGTTAAATGTCTATTGAGTTTAATTTTTTTTTTTTACTTTATACAACTGAGTTCTTTTTAGATGTTGCAAAGATGCTGATAACCAATTATTTAGTTCTTAGAGAGAGAGTCTAGTATAGTGGTCAAGAGAAAGGGTTATGAAGCCAGAATTTATGGGTTCAAATTCTGCTACTTTCTATTTAATGTGACTGTGGGCAAATTACTTACTCTCAGTTTCTTCAGTTATAAAATGGAGATAACAATGCCTCTGTCACAGGGTTATGAGTAATAAATTGGATAATATATGATGGTCAGGGTTTTTTGTATCTACTTGGCCAGCCTATTATATCCAGTTAATCAATCAAATACTAATCTAGATACTGCTACAAAGGTATTTTGTAAATGTGGTTCAGATTATACTTAGTAAAGGAGATTATTATATTATGAGTGGACCTGATCCAGCCATTTGAAAGGAGTAAAACCACTGAGGTTTCCCTGAGGAAGAAGAAATTGCATCTGCAGACTGCAGCGTCCTCTCCTACTTGAGTTTCCAGCCTTCCTAATGGCTTGACCTACAGAATTGGGACTGGCCTATCTATAGTCCCATAAGCAAATTCCTTGTATGCACACACACACATACATATTTATATAAGGCATATGTAAATATCTTACTGGCTCTGTTTTTCTGGTGGGACCCTGTCTGATATATAAACATATACCTGGCCTGCAGCATTTACTCCATCAATGTTAAATGTTAATAGTGTTAGTAATGTTTTGTTATTTTTTATTATTATTTATTGAACATGTAGAAAAAGCCTTCAACACGATGACTGTAAGAATATACTTTTGTCTTTGTCTAAAATCCTCCTGAAAGGGATCATACCTACAATGTTTGAACAACTAAGAAGAAAAACCATATATAGGTAGATAATGATAAAGCAAATGTGGAGAAATATTAGCATTTACAGAAACTGGTAAGGGATATATGGGAATTCTTTGCACTATCTTTGCAAGTTTTCATGTCTGAAGTTTACCTTTTTAAATTAAGGTAAAAATTTTAAATAATGCAAACTAATAGAATTAAATCAAATTTTAAAATTTCCAACAGATGCACTCTGTCAGGATCTAAAGGTCTGAGGCAAGGATTGCTGATATGAAATGAGAAATGCCTATTTTAAAATTACTAATACTATTTAATAACCATCTCAATTTGCTCCTATTTTAATTATGCAATATTATCTTTATGAACTCTTAATAAAGGTTCAAAGAAGCAAGAGAGAGATTTCATTATGCTTGGGTAGAACAGAGGGAGAATGGGTATGATTTCACAAGAGAAAAACCAAAGATGGAAAAAGCGGGCCTTTTGGACAACTCAAACAGGCTAAGTCGGTCTATTTTAGATGATAAAATCTATGTCTATTTAAACTCTTTCTCTATGTAATAAGTGCCCAGCAGATAAATGACCAGACTGGCTCACTGCCTGGCAGGGGTCCATATATTTAAAAGTTTCTCTTGGAGGACGAGTGCTAAGAAGTTTATTTAGAAAATACCTAGATGTTTCCTGGGTCTAGGTCTTTCTGCTGGATCAAAGTACACCCTGTGGATAAATGTACCCAGACTGAAAAGGCTAAAATCCTGGGCTATCTGCTGGGACTCGGCTTTGTTCTAACACCTCACTTTTGATTAAGAGATCGCAAACTGCCTTATTATTAAAATTCTACTTCAAACTTTGTTGGCGCTTACACAATTGGAACCTCACAGACAGGCTGCCTACCCTTTAAACGTGACATTTGAGCTAATACGCTGTCCTTTTGCCAAGACACACATCACTAAAAATCACTGGAATCTAAAGACACCAAAAGTTCAGCAATCAAATCCCAAATGCTGATTGTCACTGCTCAGTGCCCATAGTGAGAAGTTTTATTTAGGCTTATAAGGATGCATTAGCAGACCAGATCTCATCACCAGGGCACCTGGAGGCTGTACCCCAGCATGACTGTGAAACACCCAGGAAAAATAAAGAAAAATCTACATGCTTTGTGATTTCATCTAATTTCCCCAGTCTTCTGCCATCACTATCTTCCATTTGCAATCTGCTCCAAGGAGAGCACAGACCATCCAAAATTAGGGTCTTAAAGTAGAACTTATGTTCTGACTTCTATATTTTACAAAGTATCTTTGAAAGCCAACCAAATATGCAATGCTTTGTTAGTTTCTGTACAAAGATATATGAGGCATCATCTCTATCATTCTATTAAAGGAGAGTTTATAATGTAGGGGAGGTAAGACATATGAACCAGAAATAAGGATGACATCATCTTTGGCACACAGGCATTCCAAAAAGGAAAAGGTTAGAAATGGACTGTGCAGCATGTTCATCATAATGTTAACGTGTTTTCTCTGAGTGGTTGATTTTTACTTGCTTCATAGAACTTTATACTTTGTTTCAATTTTTATAGTAAGCATGAGTAGTTTTTACAAAAGCAATCTTGCTACTTTAAAAAGAGAAGGGCTTCATCGATGAAATGGCACTATAAATGGCACTTTAAATGACTATAATTTGGGGAAATAATAGTGAATTTGTTGGGTAACTGGACCCTACTCTACCTTCTTTGGAAACCAAGAATCAAAGGAGGAGAGTCACCTCCTCCATGAGCCTGAGCAAATTCATAACTCCCTACCACTTGCTCCTAATTACTCTACCAGTGAAGTCCAAGAAAATCCAAGGGACATAAAAGGCAAGGTTATTTTCAAATCACCAGGTCCAAAAGACTCATGACAGGGGAGGCTATATAGGCATTTTCATGAAAGGTAATTTTCTAAAGAGAAAACCTCAGTGAACGAGGACCAACTCATGGTTCTGATCTGCCTGTGAGCGGTCAAAGCGGTGGTCAAAGCGGCCAATGGAATGACACTCAGTGGTCAAAGCGGCCAATGGAATGACATCTTCTCAGAGGAAATAACCCACCTCTGCTACAGAGAATCTGCATATAACAAAATTGTTTTAGATGCAGTACCCTATACAACAGTATATGCTTAAATTGCCTGACTGGTAAGAGGTAAAGCTTTTCCAGAAACAAGGCAAGGTGATAAAGGAGACGTAGCACAAGAATGAGAAAGAGAAGATGTAAGTTTCTTCCCTACGATGTGTGCACTTAGCACAAAGTGTGATGTTTGATCCATGAAGCCTCTCTTGAGTTCAATTAGCAACATTACTCTGTAAATTAGGAATATGATTATCTTGCCTCACTATTTTACAAAGTTATTTTATAGATTGGTATACAATTTCTGTTAATGTTCTTGGTACCTTGCAAAAATGAATAATCTCACTTATGATCTCTAGAGTTAAAAAAACACAGTGTGTGGTTATCTTGTTTAAAGATGGGGAGAGGAATTTTTCCTCCAGAAATGCCAATCCCACATCTTTCTTGGTTTTTAACATAATAGCTAAGGTATCAAACAGACCATCTTGAATTTTTAAGTGGCTATAAGTCAATGAAATCTAAGTTTTACATTATGTGTCTTGATCCATTCATTCAAGAAATGGACATTGCCCATCTACTCTATGCATCTTAATATAGAAGATCCATTCCTTCACTGCGAACTCAGACACAGCTTAGGAGTGAGCCACTCTGATAATTAGGGGACCACCAAATAGGGGAAAATGAAACATGGTCTTTGAGGCACTAAATTATTACAAATGTAATGAGATGAAGAACATGAGATGTCTACCAAAACTCAAGTAGGGAAAAATATCTGGCTGAAAATAGGTACTTTATAAACTGTTTTGGATACTCTGTGAGACTCTACAAAGAGAAGCTCAGGGTTTTGGTTTCCCTAAATGGAAAATATAAGTTTGGGAGCCAGGTTAAACAATAGAGATGAAGCTGAAGGTTGCTACCAGTATTCGTCTTTCTCCACCTATACACTGCTCAAACTCACCTCTAAATTAACAAATACTTAAGTGTATCTACTCCAAGAGGCATCAAAGTTTTAGCCTGCAAGAAATAGCTATGTATCTTATTAACTTGTAGAAAGTCTTATCTGAAGGATGATCTTGAAGCCTTGGGAACTATAAGTGGAAAAAAGTTCATTCTCTTAGCCTTCTAACCATTTCAATTCTCCTTATACTGCACCAAAACCACTGTAGACAAGACTGATAGCATATGGAAAAAATGAAAATGCTAAGGATACTTAGTGTTCTTTGTTCTCCCTTGTCTTTTAACTTTCTTTTTAACTAAAGAACTACAAGTATGAGACATACAGCTGTTTTTGATACAAAGCCCAAAAAGTAACAGATATGTTATTTTTAATGTTACAATGTATATATCTTTCTACAAAAATAGATGCTCCAATGATTTGGTATTCCCGTCCTCCTTCTTCCAGAAAACCAACAAATACACAGACTACCCAAGCACAAAAAAAAAAATGTGTAAAAATTGAAATTTTCAAATATCTGAAGTAAAGCTCAGTCCTGGGAAGCAATGGATATATCCCTTGGTGCAATTTAATGCCAAGTGCCTCCAATGAGACCCACAATACTATGAGGCTGAGATTTTAACACAGAGAACAAAGGAATTGGGATCATTAAACAACCTCGTTGATGAGGCAGATATTCATTATCCAAACCGTAATATTTAAAACACTAGCTATACTATATACTATATACTATATACTATATACTATATACTATACTATAGTATTTATATAACCCACAGTCAGAAGAAAATGGAATTATCATCATTAAGTGCTAGTAAACTCAAACACAAAGCAAGAAACACAAGAATCTCAAAACTGCATTCATTTACTATTATAGCTTCTTCTCCACTTTATCTGGTAATTCTGTACCCTTGGAAAGTCACTTCACCTCTCTGGAACTGATTTTTCTCTGTAAGATTAAGAAGTTAGATTAGATGATATTTACAATGCTGAATGGCTGCATTATATATCACAGGGGAGTTAGAAAGCCTGCTACCCAATGCCTGATCTGTTGTTAAATGTTAGGCAAGTCATTTAACCTTCCCTATGCCCCCAAATTCCTCCTCTATCAAATGGACACAAAATCACCTGCTCTGCCTATGTTATACAGCTGAAGATAATTGGTTTGAAAGTGATACTGCCAATGTCATACAATTATAATGAAGTAGAGAAGGATTATGATCATTTTAACTTCCAAAACATCTAATGTAAAAGGTTTTTTTAATGTTTATTTATTTTGAGAGAGATCGCACGTGCAAGGGAGAGGCAGGAAGAGAAAGAGGGAGGGGCAGAAACAGAAGGAGGGGCCCAAGGGAAGGGCAGAACCTTGGGACTCTCTCCACACGTGGGCTGGAAGCAGAGCTGGATCTCACAAACCATGAGATCATGACCTTAGCTGAAAACCAAGAATCAGATGCTTAACAAACTGAGCCACCCAGTTGCTTGGAAAAGTTGTTTTCTTCTTGTTGTTGTTTGTTTGTTTTTTCCTTAATTTCTAAAGGGAAAACAAAATGTGATAATTCTACTGCTCTGGGCAACTTTGGAGTCAATGGCCACAAAGTTATTGAAGATCCCATACCAAGTAATGAGAATCAGAAGACAAGTCCCCATACAGACTCTGTGTGACCCCAAACAAGGCACTTAAATCTGATCTTCCTTAACTTCTGGACCTCACAAATACAGAGCTGGGAAAATTATAACACACAACATTTAGTGAATGCTTAATACTTGCCATGCACTGCTTCTCCAATACCTTCTTTCAGTTATACCTCAAAACAGTACTATGAGACAGGAAGTACGATCATTCTCATTTTACAGATGAAGTAACTAGCACTGTGTGGGTATGTAAATGCTTAAGGTCATAGGTGATGGTAAAGTGATCATTCTGATTTCAACATCCACACTCTTGACTTCTAACCAATAACTCTCCAACTTTTTGGTTTGAGGACTCATAAAAATTATTGAGGACCCCAAAGAACTTTTGTTCAGTTACATCTATTGATATTTACTATATTAGAAATTCAAATTAAGAAAAATTTTGAACTCGAGGATAGGAGGAAGATGGCGGCGTAGGAGGACGCTGGGCTCACCGCGCGTCCTGCTGATCACTTAGATTCCACCTACACCTGCCTAAATAACCCAGAAAACCACCAGAGGATTACCAGAACGGAGTCGCCGGAGCCAAGCGCAGACGAGAGGCCCACGGAAGAGGGTAGGAAGGGCGGCGAGGCGGTGCGCGCTCCACGGACTGGCGGGAGGGAGCTGGGGCGGAGGGGCGGCTCGCCGGCCAAGCAGAGCCCCCGAGTCTGGCTTGCAAAAAGCGGAGGGGCCTGACGGACTGTGTTCCGACAGCAAGCGCGACTTAGCGTCTGGGAGGTCATAAGTTAACAGCTCTGCTCAGAAAGCGGGAAGGCTGGAGGACAAAGGGAAGGAGAGCTGCTGAGCCCCCGGACGACAGAGCTCAGTTTGGTGGGGAACAAAGGCGCTCGCCAGCGCCATCTTCCCCGCCCATCCCCCAGCCAAAATCCCAAAGAGAACCAGTTCCTGCCAGGGAACTTGCTCGCTCCGCGCAAACACCCAACTCTGCGCTTCTGCGGAGCCAAACCTCCGGCAGCGGATCTGACTCCCTCCTGCTGCCACAGGGCCCCTCCTGAAGTGGATCACCTAAGGAGAAGCAAGCTAAGCCTGCCCCTCCTGCCCCTGTGCACCTTGCCTACCCACCCCAGCTAAGACGCCAGATCCCCAGCATCACAAGCCTGGCAGTGTGCAAGTAGCCCAGACAGACCACCCCACCCCACAGTGAATCCCGCCCCTAGGAGAGGGGAAGAGAAGGCACGCACCAGTCTGACTGTGGCCCCAGCGGTGGGCTGGGAGCAGACATCAGGTCTGACTGCAGCTCCGCCCACCAACTCCAGTTATACACCACAGCACAGGGGAAGTGCCCTGCAGGTCCTCACCACGCCAGGGACTATCCAAAATGACCAAGCGGAAGAATTCCCCTCAGAAGAATCTCCAGGAAATAACAACAGCTAATGAGTTGATCAAAAAGGACTTAAATAATATAACAGAAAGTGAATTTAGAATAATAGTCATAAAATTAATCGCTGGGCTTGAAAACAGTATAGCGGACAGCAGAGAATCTCTTGCTACAGAGATCAAGGGACTAAGGAACAGTCACGAGGAGCTGAAAAACGCTTTAAACGAAATGCATAACAAAATGGAAACCACCACGGCTCGGATTGAAGAGGCAGAGGAGAGAATAGGTGAACTAGAAGATAAAGTTATGGAAAAAGAGGAAGCTGAGAAAAAGAGGGATAAAAAAATCCAGGAATATGAGGGGAAAATTAGAGAACTAAGTGATACACTAAAAAGAAATAATATACGCATCATTGGTATCCCAGAGGAGGAAGAGAGAGGGAAAGGTGCTGAAGGGGTACTTGAAGAAATAATAGCTGAGAACTTCCCTGAACTAGGGAAAGAAAAAGGCATTGAAATCCAAGAGGCACAGAGAACTCCCTTCAGACGTAACTTGAATCGATCTTCTGCACGACATATCATAGTGAAACTGGCAAAATACAAGGATAAAGAGAAAATTCTGAAAGCAGCAAGGGGTAAACGTGCCCTCACATATAAAGGGAGACCTATAAGACTGGTGACTGATCTGTCTTTTGAAACTTGGCAGGCCAGAAAGAATTGGCACGAGATTTTCAGGGTGCTAGACAGAAAAAATATGCAGCCGAGAATCCTTTATCCAGCAAGTCTGTCATTTAGAATCGAAGGAGAGATAAAGGTCTTCCCAAACAAACAAAAACTGAAGGAATTTGTCACCACTAAACCAGCCCTCCAAGAGATCCTAAGGGGGACCCTGTGAGACAAAGTACCAGAGACATCACTACAAGCATAAAACATACAGACATCACAATGACTCTAAACCCATATCTTTCTATAATAACACTGAATGTAAATGGACTAAATGCGCCAACCAAAAGACATAGGGTATCAGAATGGATAAAAAAACAAGACCCATCTATTTGCTGTCTACAAGAGACTCATTTTAGACCTGAGGACACCTTTAGATTGAGAGTGAGGGGATGGAGAACTATTTATCATGCTACTGGAAGCCAAAAGAAAGCTGGAGTAGCCATACTTATATCAGACAAACTAGACTTTAAATTAAAGGCTGTAACAAGAGATGAAGAAGGACATTATATAATAGTGACAGGGTCTATCCATCAGGAAGAGCTAACAATTATAAATGTCTATGCGCCGAATACCGGAGCGCCCAAATATATAAAACAATTACTCATAAACACAAGCAACCTTATTGATAAGAATGTGGTAATTGCAGGGGACTTTAACACCCCACTTACAGAAATGGATAGATCATCTAGACACACGATCAATAAAGAAACAAGGGCCCTGAATGAGACATTGGATCAGATGGACTTGACAGATATATTTAGAACTCTGCATCCCAAAGCAACAGAATATACTTTCTTCTCGAGTGCACATGGAACATTTTCCAAGATAGATCATATACTGGGTCACAAAACAGCCCTTCATAAGTTTACAAGAATTGAAATCATACCATGCATACTTTCAGACCACAACGCTATGAAGCTTGAAATCAACCACAGAAAAAAGTCTGGAAAACCTCCAAAAGCATGGAGGTTAAAGAACACCCTACTCACGAATGAGTGGGTCAACCAGGCAATTAGAGAAGAAATTAAAAAATATATGGAAACAAACGAAAATGAAAATACAACAATCCAAACGCTTTGGGACGCAGCAAAGGCAGTCCTGAGAGGAAAATACATTGCAATCCAGGCCTATCTCCAGAAACAAGAAAAATCCCAAATACAAAATCTAACAGCACACCTAAAGGAAATAGAGGCAGAACAGCAAAGGCAGCCTAAACCCAGCAGAAGAAGAGAAATAATAAAGATCAGAGCAGAAATAAACAATATAGAATCTAAAAAAACTGTAGAGCAGATCAATGAAACCAAGAGTTGGTTTTTTGAAAAAATAAACAAAATTGACAAACCTCTAGCCAGGCTTCTCAAAAAGAAAAGGGAGATGACCCAAATAGATAAAATCATGAATGAAAATGGAATGATTACAACCAATCCCTCAGAGATACAAACAATTATCAGGGAATACTATGAAAAATTATATGCCAACAAATTGGACAACCTGGAAGAAATGGACAAATTCCTGAACACCCACACTCTTCCAAAACTCAATCAGGAGGAAATAGAAAGCTTGAACAGACCCATAACCAGCGAAGAAATTGAATCGGTTATCAAAAATCTCCCAACAAATAAGAGTCCAGGACCAGATGGCTTCCCAGGGGAGTTCTACCAGACATTTAAAGCAGAGATAATACCTATCCTTCTCAAGCTATTCCAAGAAATAGAAAGGGAAGGAAAACTTCCAGACTCATTCTATGAAGCCAGTATTACTTTGATTCCTAAACCAGACAGAGACCCAGTAAAAAAAGAGAACTACAGGCCAATATCCCTGATGAATATGGATGCCAAAATTCTCAATAAGATACTAGCAAATCGAATTCAACGGCATATAAAAAGAATTATTCACCATGATCAAGTGGGATTCATTCCTGGGATGCAGGGCTGGTTCAACATTCGCAAATCAATCAACGTGATACATCACATTAACAAAAAAAAAGAGAAGAACCATATGATCCTGTCAATCGATGCAGAAAAGGCCTTTGACAAAATCCAGCACCCTTTCTTAATAAAAACTCTTGAGAAAGTCGGGATAGAAGGAACATACTTAAAGATCATAAAAGCCATTTATGAAAAGCCCACAGCTAACATCATCCTCAACGGGGAAAAACTGAGAGCTTTTTCCCTGAGATCAGGAACACGACAGGGATGCCCACTCTCACCGCTGTTGTTTAACATAGTGCTGGAAGTTCTAGCATCAGCAATCAGACAACAAAAGGAAATCAAAGGCGTCAAAATTGGCAAAGATGAAGTCAAGCTTTCGCTCTTTGCAGATGACATGATATTATACATGGAAAATCCGATAGACTCCACCAAAAGTCTGCTAGAACTGATACATGAATTCAGCAAAGTTGCAGGATACAAAATCAATGTACAGAAATCAGTTGCATTCTTATACACTAACAATGAAGCAACAGAAAGACAAATAAAGAAACTGATCCCATTCACAATTGCACCAAGAAGCATAAAATACCTAGGAATCAATCTAACCAAAGATGTAAAGGATCTGTATGCTGAAAACTATAGAAAGCTTATGAAGGTAATTGAAGAAGATTTAAAGAAATGGAAAGACATTCCCTGCTCATGGATTGGAAGAATAAATATTGTCAAAATGTCAATACTACCCAAAGCTATCTACACATTCAATGCAATCCCAATCAAAATTGCACCAGCATTCTTCTCGAAACTAGAACAAGCAATCCTAAAATTCATATGGAACCACAAAAGGCCCCGAATAGCCAAAGTAATTTTGAAGAAGAAGACCAAAGCAGGAGGCATCACAATCCCAGACTTTAGCCTCTACTACAAAGCTGTCATCATCAAGACAGCATGGTATTGGCACCAAAACAGACACATAGACCAATGGAATAGAATAGAAACCCCAGAACTAGACCCACAAACGTACGGCCAACTCATCTTTGACAAAGCAGGAAAGAACATTCAATGGAAAAAAGACAGTCTCTTTAACAAATGGTGCTGGGAGAACTGGACAGCAACATGCAGAAGGTTGAAACTAGACCACTTTCTCACACCATTCACAAAAATAAACTCAAAATGGATAAAGGACCTGAATGTGAGACAGGAAACCATCAAAACCTTAGAGGAGAAAGCAGGAAAAGACCTCTCTGACCTCAGCCGTAGCAATCTCTTACTCGACACATCCCCAAAGGCAAGGGAATTAAAAGCAAAAGTGAATTCCTGGGACCTTATGAAGATAAAAAGCTTCTGCACAGCAAAGGAAACAACCAACAAAACTAAAAGGCAACCAACGGAATGGGAAAAGATATTTGCAAATGACATATCGGACAAAGGGCTAGTATCCAAAATCTATAAAGAGCTCACCAAACTCCACACCCGAAAAGCAAATAACCCAGTGAAGAAATGGGCAGAAAACATGAACAGACACTTCTCTAAAGAAGACATCCGGATGGCCAACAGGCACATGAAAAGATGTTCAGCGTCGCTCCTTATCAGGGAAATACAAATCAAAACCACACTCAGGTATCACCTCACGCCAGTCAGAGTGGCCAAAATGAACAAATCAGGAGACTCTAGATGCTGGAGAGGATGTGGAGAAACGGGAACCCTCTTGCACTGTTGGTGGGAATGCAAATTGGTGCAGCCGCTCTGGAAAGCAGTGTGGAGGTTCCTCAGAAAATTAAAAATAGACCTACCCTATGACCCAGCAATAGCACTGCTAGGAATTTATCCAAGGGACACAGGAGTACTGATGCATAGGGGCACTTGTACCCCAATGTTCATAGCAGCACTCTCAACAATAGCCAAATTATGGAAAGAGCCTAAATGTCCATCAACTGATGAATGGATAAAGAAATTGTGGTTTATATACACAATGGAGTACTACATGGCAATGAGAAAAAATGAAATATGGCCTTTTGTAGCAACGTGGATGGAACTGGAGAGTGTGATGCTAAGTGAAATAAGCCATACAGAGAAAGACAGATACCATATGGTTTCACTCTTATGTGGATCCTGAGAAACTTAAGAGAAACCCATGGGGGAGGGGAACAAAAAAAAAAAAAAAAAAAAAAAAAAAAAAGGAGGTTAGAGTGGGAGAGAGCCAAAGCATAAGAGACTGTTGAGAACTGAGAACAAACTGGGGGTTGATGGGGGGTGGGAGGGAGGAGAGGGTGGGTGATGGGTACTGGGGAGGGCACCTTTTGGGATGAGCACTGGGTGTTGTATGGAAACCAATTTGACAATAAATTTCATATATAAATAAAAAAAAAAAAAAAAAAAAAAAAAAAAAAAAAAGAAAAATTTTGAACTTTGTGAACTCATTTAAAAATAAAAATCATAAACCAGTTAGGTGTTAACATAAATAAAATATAAAAAAAAATCTACTTTCCAAAAAAATGTTATTTTTCCAAAAACTAAAACAATGAAAAGAGTGGCATTATTTTATAGTTTGCAAGTCTCTTTAATGTCTGGTTTCATAGAAGAGAGTAGGAGAAATGGCCATTACCTCTCAATCACATCTCCCAGTGGCAATAAAACAAAATATAAGCAAATGGAAAAAAAACTAGAAAAAAATCATCACAATCATACCAGCACCATTTTAACATTTATCTAATAAGCATCTTAAATTTCTAAATTAGAAGGTCACCATATTTAGTGAATGAAATGGAATAATAATCATAATGAGATTCTAAATTGCATTTTATACTTCAGTGATAATCTCAGACAAATCAGCCGTTACTAGCAATTACTGATAATTTATTTTTGTTAACAGCCTGAAAAAGTTTTTGAAGGGAAATTAATGATGGAGAGATTGATTAGAAAAAAAATGCACATGCCTATTTGATTCTAAGAAGGTCTAATACAAATCCTTGTAAAGAGAAGCATAATCGAAGGGAGAAATGATGACAGGTATAGGACTGATAAGGCAGGGAGACATATTTGGTTCCTATGAGAACAAGGAATTCCTGGTAGCCTCTGAACTCAGTATTAGGTGAGCATTCTTTCTGAACACCTCAAGCCTAAAGGAAGCTCAGGTAGGGCCAGAAGTCTTTTTATGATGCCATGAAATTGACATATGACCTCAGGGAATAGGCAAAAATAATATTCTGAATTCCTTTCCCTGTTTGATCCACCAAGTAAACATTTTTTATTCACTCAACTCACTGAAACAATCTTTATTCACTCAACAAATGCTTTGTAAACAATAGTTACATGCATTTATTTCCTTTAAGTCTTAATGTAAATATCACCTTCTCAGTGCAGCCATCCATGGCCACCTGTCTAAAATTGCAAGCATCACAGGAGTGCCTGGGTAGCTCAGTCAGTTGAGCATCTGATTCTTGATTTCAACTCAGGTCATGATCTCATGGGTTTGTGTGTTCAAGCCCCGAGTCAGTCTCTGTGCTGACAGTGCAGGGCCTGCTTGGGATTCTCTCCCCTCCCTCTCTCTCTGCCCCTCCCCTACACTCTCCCTCTCTCAAAATAAATAAATAAACTTAAAAAAAAGAGAGAGATTCTCTCTCTCTCAAAAAAATAATAAACAAAAATATAAACACCATCAACATCATCACTTGTCTGTTACATCACTCTCCTCTCTCCTTCCTTTATTTTTTCTATAATTTTTACCACGAGCACATTTAAAATTCCATTCATTTATCTTATTTGCTTTCTATTTCTCCAACAAAAATGTAGGTTCCATAAAGACAGGTATTATTTTGTATGCTTCACTCACAGTCAATTCCTTTGTACCTAGGATGGAGGCTGATACATAAAACTTCATTTCTGCCTTTATTGCACATAGATCCTTCCTTACTGAAGAGAATTTAGCAAGCCCAAGTTTCCAAACTGCCAGTCCTAGTCAGATTCCTCCTTGCCTTAGCACTCACAAGCTCCCTATTGCTAAACAGATAGATAAAAGGAGAGAAAACCATAAAACACATTTGTTGAGTGAATGAGTGAACAAATGGATGTAGCATTTTGTCTCTATAAAGAGAAAAAGAAATCATTAAGTCACAGACTACACTTTCAAGGAGTTCATGGTCCACCAATGACTAAGCCAGGAACATGTGACAGATGACATTCACATCTGTCAGTTCCACAGTCATGATCAATATTACAAACTCTGGCACTAATGTGCCTTTATTTCCTTCTAGTCTATGTGCAATTCTCCCTTCTGTTTACTGAAATTCCATCCTTTGCTCCTACTCAAAAAGCATTAGGACCTAGGAATTCAAGAGATTTAACATGGTATTCCCACAGGGATAACTTCAAATCTGTTCTATTTTATAAAGTAATTTTTCCTAAAATGTAATACTTTCACTGTGATTAGTGATCAATTACTTATACCATAAATCATGACCATTGGCAACATTCCAGAATGTCTAACAAATTTTGTAAAGCTGCTTGTCTAGAAGAGAGGATGAAGAATGTCACTTGACAAATAAGGAAAGCTACTTGGTCTTTTAAAATAATAAATAACTACGTGGAAAACACTTGGATGGTACCGAAAAATACAGGATATTGTACTTGAGTCTGCCTTATTCTCTAAAATGGGAACTTTCATTCTTTGTCTATTCCCCAATGCCACTCCAATGCAGGATCCTTATATACCTGGAACTCTAGGGTTTTACAAATAAATAAATCTTTGGATAAAAAGCTGCATCACAGGGGTGCCTGGGTGGCTCAGTCGGTTGAGCATCGGACTTTGGCTCAGGTCAGGTTCTTGCAGTTTGTGAGTTCCAGCCCCACATAGGGCTCTCGGCTGACAGCTCAGAGCCTAGAGCCCGTTTCAGATTCTGTGTCTCCTTCTCCCTGCCCCTTCCCCACTCATGCTCTGTCTCTCTCTGTCTCTCTCTCTCAAAAATGAATAAACATTAAAAGAAATTTTTTTTTAAAGCTGAATCACAGAACGGAAGAATAATGGATGAGTCACTAACTAATATGCAGAGACTCTAACAGCCCCAAACCTATGTAACTCATAACCTATTCTTCAGGACACAGCTATACAACCTCCTACCAAAGTCTCTCTGACTTTCTGAATCCGAATCTCATTTTTCCTTCATCACATATATTGTCAGTTCCTTCCTTAATGTATTCACCACATTTCACTCTGTGTGTTCACTCACATTTCACTTCAATTCAGCTCCAGAGTCCTTTAATTCCCTGAGCACCACTGCAATCTTGGACTAGTTCCTTTGTTATATGTACACAAGGAACATGTTCTTTTCTTTCATGGCAACTGTCTCAGCTGTAGTTACACATTTGTCTATTTGAGCATTTGACTCGAGACTGTCTCCCCCACTACACTATAAGCTCCATGAACCTAGTGACCACATACATATAATCCTGTTCACCATGCATTACAATCACGAGCACAGTGCCTGGCCATAGATGCTCCATTAATATTTGTTCAATTAATTAATTAATAAAGCATATGTAGCGTCTTCCCTAAAAACTATTAGCTCCTTTTACCTCTCATAACATGTAGTTTAATGCCTTGAACATGATAATGACTCATTAACTATTATACTGGATATATGTTCCTCATAGTTGTATATCTGTGCATGAAAGCATATGTACATTTGTGTGGCATGAAAAAGATAGGAACTATATAGGGAACTGAATGCACCTTTAAAAATTCATCACAGCTTTCTGCCGTTGGCCTCTGTCTTCCTTCAGAAGATTTTTCTTTTTTTATGTTCAAACTGAGTACTAATTTAAGCCATTACAAGGTATTACACTGTTGACAAAAGAACCTGTTGCAGCTTTTAAAACAACCTCAAATAGGGTAATAGCCCTCCATCACTGGAAGAAAAATTCATTTTTATTGAAATCAAACAGCATGCACCAGAAGCTAAAATAAAAAAGTAATTCTGCCAGACTTGGCAGCTTGACTGGACCAGTGTGTGCACCATATTCACTGGTAATAATGGTTATGTACGGGGCCCTTTGGGATCATCATTTATTCACAAGGACAAAACTTCACAGACTACTTCAGAATACATTCATTATTCTGGATGCGCCAACTTCATTTCAACTGTATTTTTTGAGCATGTAATTTGTTTGAAAGAAGAAAACATCTTCAGGAGACCATTAAGTAATTCTTGAACCCCTCAGAGGACAAATGAAATACATTTAGTCACTTAGCCATGCAGTTTTCACCTCTTCTCCCAGAAGGCTAAGTTAGCAGAGTAAAGGAAGAGATTGGAAAATCCTTGCCTGGCATCCCAGCCAGCGGCATCCACTTGACCTGATGTATTGTACGGAACAACTATCAACAATCAATTCTCGAATCCTCTCTTGGGGCTGCTTGGCTTCTGGTCCTGCTTCATAGCTCACTGTCATAGTCTCCTTTAAAACCCTATGGTATCTAAAAAGCAATTCCACACAGAGCCAGGGTTCCATTCTGGAAAACTTTTAAGTGTGAAGTATTTGCATTTGACTCTTCACATGTTCACTCACAGATGCCTCTTTCCATAATAGAAATAGCACAGGACTTTAAATAACCAGGAGATCCAAGTTCCCTGTCCAGGCTCTGCTGTGCAGGCTGGGGGATTCTGAATAACAACACAGGATGTCCCTCAGCTTCCTCCTCTGTTTTCAGAGGGAGGTGAATTACATGACTTCAAAGAATTCTTGCAAGTACAAAGTCTATGCAGTTGGTGAGATCACTGTTTTAATGTGCCAGGCCTATTTTTTTTTTTATGTTTCTCCCTTGTTAAAAATAGTTAACCCTTCCTTAGTGAAGAAATTTGACAATGACAAGCCTTAAAATTGGTTAAATTTGTCAGATCCATAGCCTACTTCCAATCTTGTAGAGATTCATTTATAGGAAACCAACAAAAACAACCAACTACCCATGGTATTAAACCAAAAATTGTTATCAAAGTTCTCTTAAGTCTCTACAACTGTAATAAGTGTGTATTACTTGGGCGGGGGACAGTGCTAGAGTGTCATTTAAATAGAGAACACAATGCCAGTCCAGAGAGAATCAAGAAGTGTATTTGACATTATGACACTATATGTTAACTAACTTGGATTTAAATAATGAAAAAAAAGACATGTCACAAAAGAAAACAAATGATCTGAAAACATGCAAAGGGGTGGTCATGTAGTAGGAATCAGGAAAATAAAAATTACAAACAATATGTGATGGCTACATAAGTCTGTAGATACACCATAAAGCATTGAATTATATGTTCTGAATGAGAGACTTGAAAGGTATGTGAATTATATAGCAATACAACTGTTATTAAAATTTTTAAGGAAAAAAATGGATTTGAAAAATGATATATGCCAATCCATTTACATTAAAGTACTGAACTTTGTAAAACATATGGCCAGATAAGTGAATACTAAAAGATAGGGCTGATGCAGTCATGGAACAAAAGGGTAGGAAATATATTTTGGCCTGTGCCATAAAATATAAAAAAAGATTTAATATAAAAGAGTAAACTGGGGAAGAAGTTCTTTCATAAACATGCCACTGTTTAGAGATAAAAATGAATAAATACGTGTAGTACTTAAAAGTATGAGCTCTGCAGTTTGGTAGCCTGATCCTGGCTCTGTCATACAGCTATTGGCCCTTGGGTAAGTTACTTAGCCTCCTGAACCTCTGCCTTTCCTCATGTGTAAAATGGCAATATTAAGAATGCCTATCTCTGAAAGTGTTTATGAGGATTAAATTAAATTAAATTAAATTAAATTAAATTAAATTAAATTAAACAAGGCAATACCTAGCACAGAGCAATACCTAGAACATAGCAAGTGCTCAATAAACATTTGTATTTCAATATCACTATCAATTAATATTTGTTGAGAACTTGTTATATACTAATCATTCTTAGGTCCAAGAGATACAAATAAAGTAAAACTATGCCAGTGACCTCAAGAAACTTAATCTGAAATAGAAACTGACTAGTCAATAATTCACTGTGATACACCTTATACTAGAGCTATCCAAATAGAAGACAAGAGAATGAGTCCCCAACAGTGGTTGGAGAGTAGAGAAGGATGAAGAAAAAAGATTAGAGAGAAGGTAATGATTATGATAGGTCTAAAAGAATGAACAGGAATATGTGAGTCACAAAAAAACAGAAGTTTTTCTAGACAGAATAAACATCACATGCAAAGGCATGGATGTTTAAGTGACCTGAGAATTGTAACAAGTTTGAGGGTAGATGGAATGCAGGGTATGGAAGAGAAAACAGAAAGAGACGAACTGGAAAACTAATAACCATATTTGAACCTACTTTTTTAGGCAAAGGAATGAGATCATAAGGACAAATAATTCTTAAGAAGAGAAATAAAAAATCTAGAAGGTAAGGTTAAATCTATAAATTATACCCAATTATTGAAGGGCTTGAGATACCAGTTTGAGTTTGGATTTTAGCTTCTGTATGGGCTGTTGGAAATACTGAAATTCTATTTTAGGTGGACTAGGCCAATATTGGCCAAAATAGGAATTAAAAATGTAATTAAAAACAAGATAATTAGCTAGGAGGGTACAGCATACATCCCAAAATAACACAGTAAGAACCTGGACCTGGATTTTGACAGTGGTAATAAAGAAGAAAGAAATCCAAGGGGTACGTAAGTAAATCTTGATACTGAAAATAAATAAAAGGGAGAGTCAAAATTGTCTGTAGGAAGCAAGGTTTATGAGGGATGTGTGATAGTGAAATAGACTGAGTTTAGACCATTTGTTTTAAGAGGAGAAAAAAGGTAAAAGTTAATAAGGCTATTAGACTTTTGGTGTTAAGATCATTTATCCACCCATTGATTCACTCACTTATTCAAAACTATTAGTTAGTACTTATTATGACAGAGTAATATGTATAGGAACTGGACATTGAAAGATGCTGTAAATATAGATCATGTCCTTATAAGCTTAGAGAATAATAGGGAAGATGGAGTGTATACCTAAGTAACTATTAAGGTATAAAATGATACATTCAATGAAAGACGGATTTCAGTGTAATGCATTACTTCCAATTGAGAAAACCAAAAAGGTCATTATGGAGAAATTAGCATGTAAGCTAAGTTTTGAAGGCCATATAAGTTCACCAAATACAGGGTGACCATATGTCCCAATTTATCCAAGAGCCCCAATTATACCTTTTGTGAAGCATCATTAATAGCACCCCCCTTCTTTCTCTCAAGTATTTCAGTTTAGATGATAAATTATGTGGTAACCCTAGTCATAGTGAATGAGTGCCCATAATCAATGTCAGTAAGAAGCTTGAACACTGAAGTCAAAAGCTGTTAACAATTTATCTATAGCTAAAGAGATAATAACTGTGTTCTTCTTGGTCCTAAAGTCTTCTATTCACTTCTAGGCTCCAACTATCCCCTTGGGGAATGGAGAACTATGTTCAAAGGACAGGAACTAAGATATAACCATGTTAACCAAACGATGTTAACAATTATTTAACCATTAAACTCTACTTTGCAGAAGCAGCTCATGGAACCAATGTGCTAAAGAACATACCTCAATAAACACAGGACATTATGATAAATTGGCAGTGATGTTATAAAGAGAAAAACAAAATATTGAATGTTATTTCTAAATATGAGAATCTAGGATACTCCTGTGCCATCTATAATGTAATCTGAAAATTCTTATACAAAACAAATCTATCTGAAATACAAGTCTCTTTAACAACTTCTTGGCTCCTTCAAAGATATAATTATTGAATTTAATAAGACATGTGCAGGCTACAGTGTATCCATGGGTCCTAAACTATGTTTCAAACTTTAACATGGTTTTTAAAATTCTGACCATGGGATACCATAAGTAACAGAACAAATGATGTTCTGCTTTCTTGTTCAAAAGGATTATTGTGTAAACCATCTCTACGAATGTAAATGCCAGAAACCTCCTTGGCTGCAGAAAATCTAGTGCCTTTCAAAGTTTCATTTTGAAAGCTCTGAAGAATGAGATTGATGATAGAATCCCTAATGTCTCTTTTCTTTGTAATCCACACCACACAAGATTTAAGAGCTAAGCCAGAAAACATCAAACAACACGTTCAGAATTGTTCAAGGAGAAACATTGATGTTTTTTGCCACCAACGAGAACACTAAAATATAAAAGGTAAAGCTATAAAATACAGAAAAGTAAAATATAAAAGTTATAAAAGGTAAAAAGAGATATGACCAACAGCATGTCTGCTACAAGATGCTGTTACACCAACTACTGTAAGCAGATCAATATAAAACAAATTCATATTCCTGACTGTCTGAAAGGAGAAAGACTCTCACAAATCCACAGAGCATGAAAGAAAAATGGTGTTAGCAAATAATGAATATAAAGCTGGGTCCCAGTGACCTCCAAGCCTATAAAAATCAAACACATTTATATATAACTTTATTATTTCTTGTTTAGAGCTAGTGGTAGATAACTCTGGTATTCATTGAATAAGGGATAGCAAGATATTCTTTTATCATTTTAAGGGCCTACTTGGCCAATAAAGATACATTTTGTTGTAACTGAATTTTCTCTTCAGTCTTTAAAAATGGAAACTATATCACCATCAAAAAATACAACTCACTATAGTGTGGAGTATACTAGTCACAATGCAAAGAGAAATACCTAGGCATAGCCCACCAATTTAGGACTTCATATGAACATGAGGTCTAAATTCATAAAATTTTTATAATCTTCCAACCTAGTTCATTTGCATTAGAACATTTGAGCTTCTCAATGAGCTTGTAAGTTAAAAAAAGTAGGTGATACAATCCAAATCCGAGGAGGAAGCCAAGCATGGCCACTTAGTCATCATGCCTAAGAATATACAGTAAGTGCCAAGTTGGGATTTCAACCCTACGACTCTAACTCCCTATTTAAGGGTCTTTCTCTAATACTATGGCTAACAAGCAACTAAGTTCTCTACACCTTCTCCTCCATACCAAAATTGACACATGCCTCTTTCACATCAAGTCTTAAAATGAAATGACAACTTAAAAAGTTATATTCACCTAGTCAAAAAATGGGCAAAACATGGAGGTGGGCAGTTTTTGTAGGTCCCTACCAAGGTAGCTAATACCAGCCTATAGGCTGGGTCTTCATACAGCCATTGCACAGAGCAGCTTGTCCATACACACTTAAAATCAATACTTAAGTAAGTATTAGTTCTCAGAATGCAAAGAAATCTAACTCTTTTATAGATTACCATGATAGCCATGGTCTTCAGGAGGGTACATGACTGAAATGAGGATGAGGAATGAATCCTATAAAAGTAAGGCCACAAGAAAAACCCCAGTGGTATCTTGCCTGAAGAATGAGTCACAAATAGAAATGTCAACAGAGATCTGACACATAAGAGTGAGAGAAGTGGGTGGGTGGGAACTGGGGTGAGCTGGGAGGATACTGTTTGAAGGAAGAGGCACTATGTAGCTCTAGTTAAATATTGCCATGCAAGAGACCATACTTGGCGTCACCAGATCTACCACTTTTTTTTTTTTAAAGAAAAAGAATAACAAATTTGTTAAAAAGAAAGACTGGATATTATTAGAAATCTGATTTATAAATGCTAGCAGCTAATCAAAAAAAGTAACAGTATGGATCAAACTGAATATGTCTATTGATTAAATTTGACCTGTGTGTCAGATTGAGCCTGTAAACTAACAATCTTCATACCCCAAATTTCAGTTTAAAACTTCCAGTTTAAGCAACAAGAAGTATTTTACTCTTTTCCAGTTCAACACAAATTGTATGTAATTGCTCAAAAATGACAAATACAGGGTCCTTAAAAGTAGACTAGAATTTTCACATACTCGCCAGGTAGGGGTAGGGAGAGGCGTCCTGAATCTAACCCACTAACAACTTTTTATTTCTTTAAAATCTCTGGTTTTATCTTAAAAATGCATGTGATTTTTGCCTTGCAAATCATAATACATCTGTGTTTTTCTCTTTTGCATCAGAAAGATGATTTTTACCTCAAATATTCCAGTAAAATTGACCCTCCAGGAAAACATTTATCCAGTGGCTTCCAAAATCTCTGAGTACCCTGTTCAAGAAGCATAGCCCTAGATTAAGCAGAGTTCTCACAAGAATGTCATGTCACCCTTTCCTACCTCCAGCTGCCCTTGCACCTTAAAGCCTTAGCTCCAGCTATCCATCAGAGTGACAACAGCCAAGGGCCAGGGCTGGTGTAGCATACATAAAGAGAGACACACTCCCAGGGATTCTCAGGGCTCACTCAGTATACAGCCTTCTCATCTTCTTTAACCTGATCAACACCCCCAACTGCTGTCAAAAACAATGGCCATAATTCTCAAGCCTTCTCTGACCTCTTTTGCCTTTCAAAACAGTGCCTCTGCCAAAGCACCTAAAAGAATAACTCATCTCTCCCTTGAGGTTGAGACTACAAAGCCTCCTCTCTCCAATTGTTTCATACCACTTTCATCTTTAATACTAAAGTTCACACAGAAGTGAACATCAGAACAGCTGGGCGGGAGCATGTCAGATGGAAACTGAGGCTCCCATAACAGCAACGCTTATTACAAGAGCTGAGACACTTCAATCACTCAGGCCATTCTTGGGGACATCTCTTCAGAGGAGCAACAAAACTATAAAATGTACTTAAATTTTTTTTAAATTTTTATTTATTTACTTTTGAGAGAGAGAGAAAGCACAAGGCGGGGGCTCTGATCTGTCACCGCACAGTCCAACACGGGCCTTGAACTCACGAACCATGAGATCATGACCTGAGCTGCGGTTGGATACTTAACCAACTGAGCCACCTAGGCACCCCCAAAATGTATTTAATATCTAAAAGCATATTTGCTTCTGAGCAGTTGATTCTTCTCATAAACTAGCATACACACACATGGCAAGAATATAGACTTATATAGACACACAGCATGATATGTTAATATGTGGCAGAGCCTGAAAAATTATTTGTTTGCTCCAGCTAAGAGTTGTTTTTTAATTCTCTATTTCATGTCAAAGTGGACTCTCAAATGTATTTCCTTTGTATTCTCCAAGATACCAGAAATACCTTTTGTGAGGGAATGATTAATGGCTCTGAGAGGCAAAAAAAAGCTGTTCCCTATGAAAGCTTTCTAGGACTCTAAATGTACAGCATTTTTTTCTGTAATAAATATCTCCATATTTTTATGTGCAGGATCTTTTTCTCTGGCAATTGCATGATCATGTTAGCTAAATGTTGGTGAAGGATTTTACTTTGAGGGCTTCAGAATATTTCTTCCATCCACCAAGAAAGACTCTGCAGATCATTTACCCTTCAAAGTTTCAAACCAAAAGGAAAAAAAAAGTTGCAAAGATTAAAACTGCCAAAGAACCATAACCTCCATTCATAAACCTCAGAGGAAGCCACAAAGGAATATCTGACAATTGCAATTTGTCTTAAATATGTCAATGCACTGTTCACATTCAAGACTCATTAAACAGATTGGTAGCATTCACCTTATATCTGATGGACTAGATCCCCAGAAAATGGATTTTGTTTAACCTCGTGGTGACACTGAAGCAGACTGGCCATGGCAACCCTTAACAAAAACAACACCAAGCCTATCCTCTATGAGACATGAGCTGACGTAAGAAAAGATCAGAACCTACCCATATATACTGCCCAGTTAACAGTGACTTCAGTGAATCAACTCTGCTTCCAAATGAGGAGCCAGATGAAAACACGTGGTTGCAGGGTATAAACTACTCTCTTGCTCACTCTCTTACTCTGTATGCTCCTCCACTGCCTTCCCCCCGCAAGGTGTGATGAGAAGGGGGTTGATAATCTGGGCCTTGGATCCAAATGACTAAACTCAATTTCAGTAGAAACATATACTTGGAGAAGTTACTTTATCTCTCTGGGCTTAAATTTCTCCATCTTTAAAATGGAGATGATAGGATTATATAATTTATAGCACTGGTGTGAAGAATGATGCATATAAAGCTTTTGCTTAGCATTTGACACAAGGCAAAGACGTATCAGAGTTTTTGTTGTTGTTGTTAGTTACTGAGGCCTACTGAGGTTAGAACACTTATCCAGTGATGGTATAACATAAAAATAGGAATGCAGATGACTTCTCTCTGACCTCAATCTGATTCGGGGCTCCTACAAATAGCACAGCCTTATTCCACAGCCTTCTCTCAGAAGTCCAGCATTGATTGTCCAGGTCTATGTTTTCCTGATTTGAGGGACTGGTACAGTCAGCTGGCTAAAGATGATATACTGCCCTAGAAGCCAATGAAATGGCATGAAATTCCTTTGCTGGCTCTGTTAAATATTGGTTCAGTCACATACAATCTCTGTGCCTCTGTTTGCCTGGGTGAAAAGTAGGAAAAACAGTATTTTACACAATTTCATGTGCAATTTTCTCCTTCTACCACTTTCCTCTTTTTTTTTTTTTTTTAAATTTTTTTTTTCAACGTTTATTTATTTTTGGGACAGAGAGAGACAGAGCATGAACGGGGGAGGTGCAGAGAGAGAGGGAGACACAGAATCAGAAACAGGCTCCAGGCTCTGAGCCATCAGCCCAGAGCCCGACGCGGGGCTCGAACTCACGGACCGCGAGATCGTGACCTGGCTGAAATCGGACGCTTAACCGACTGCGCCACCCAGGCGCCCCTCCTCTTTTTTTTTAACAGCCAAATTTCTCAGAAGAATAGCTCATGTTTTTCACTTCCCTCTCATTTCTCAATAAACTTTGACCTATAGTTGCATTGTCTTAATAATTAACTGAATGCTATTATATGTGTAAAGCACCCAACAGTGGCCAACACATATGAGTACTACTGAAACGTCAGCTATTAGTATCATTAATAGGCATTATCTAATAAATTGCTTGACAAAAGACTAGCAGCAGCACAAAGTATCTTCTCGTTCTCCATGGTTGCATGCATATTTTATGCTGCATATTATATGCTATAATTAGAGAAACTTCAGGATGTTTATCTAGCAAGACTCAATTATCTGTTGTTTCTTCCTCTGTTCTCTGTTTTCGTTTGATTGTAGAGATCTGGCTAATTATTTTCTAGCTATAATTATCATATCATTAATTTGCAATACATAGCCATGTAACCCCCTTCTGTCCTTTTAGCTCCATAGACTCTAATATAGGTAATTTTCAGAGACAGGCAGAAAATGTGAGTTTTACTTAAAATGGAAAACTTGCATATAATAATTTCAGGGCTATGCTCCTTAATGTCATTAAATCCATACAAAGATATCCAGTGATACCAATTTATCACTCCAAATTTGATTCTGAAATATCAGGAGTTTGTCAGAGACACCAGTAAGCATT
Source organism: Puma concolor (assembly GCF_028749965.1). Taxonomy (NCBI): domain Eukaryota; kingdom Metazoa; phylum Chordata; class Mammalia; order Carnivora; family Felidae; genus Puma; species Puma concolor. Next base: position 125,015,793 of record NC_141668.1, on the reverse strand, counting down.
GTTAAAAACAATTTAATCCAGATGTTTATCCTGAAAGTTTCAATAAACAGGTTAGTGTCAAAGAGGCCTTCAGGAAATCTTTAATGGGAATACAAGCCCCATTAAGCTAACCTTACTGTGGTCAAACTCCTGGAAACCCCAGAACACTATGGAAGAGTCCATCCTTTTGCCTTTATGGCACACTGCCCACTTAGACAGAAATGACAGTATCCTCTCATCTTAATTTCTGGCCATTCACCATCTCTTTTCTTACTGAGGTCTTGCCAATTCTTTAAAGCTTATCTTTCTATGGTGCAAATATCCAGAGACTTAAAGTATGATTTTATATTAGTACTTACTATTTTCTACATTGTATAGCCTTATACATGGGATAATTACGACTATAGTTAATATATTCATGTGCCTTATCTCCCCAGCTATATTGTAAGCTCTATGAGGGCAGAGTCCCTATCTTTTGGGCACCCCTCCAGTAATAGCACAGTACCTGGTAGGTCCTCAATAAATTACTTCTGCTTAATTGATGGAGTGAAGAAAGGAGTGGGGAGGAACAGAAGGAAGGAAGGAAGAAAAAAGGGAGACAGAAGGAAGGGAAGGAGGGAAGGAAACAAAGAAGGAAGACAGGGAGGGAGGCAGACAGTAAGAGAGGGAGGAAATATTAATAGATTATGAAGTACTTCTAAGAATTAAAAACAAAAAGATTATGTCTGTCCTCAAAAAGCCGTACTCATCTAGCTGAGTAGACAGAAATACATGTTTTTATATTCCAGGAGAGTTGAACAATGTGGTCTATAAAACCACACAACCTAGTATTTGGCTTCTAAAAGAAATGCTATAGGGGCACCTGAGTGGCTCAGTCAGTTAAGCTTCTGATTTCAGCTTAGGCCATGATCTCACAGTTCATGAGTTCAAGCCCCGCATCAGGCTTGGTGCATACAGCTCAGAGCCTGGAACCTGCTTCAGATTCTGTCTCCCACTCTCTCTGCCCTCCCCCTACTTGTGATCTGTCTCTCCCCCTCTCCCCAAAACAATAAATAAACATTAAAAAAATTGTTTTAAGAAAAGCCATAGAGATTCAAAGATGAAGGTCAACTGGGCTGCAGAAATAGAGAAGGCTTCATGAAAAAGTGCTCTTTTTTGCTAGAACTTGAAGAGACAAATGGAAAAGCAAAAAAGCCAGTCCTAGAATGCACATGATATTCAATCTCATGTCTTGTCTTTGTCATTAGTAATTGATGAACTCTCCTTTGAATAGCACAGTGATTACAACTTGACTTTCTTGGGCATGGAGAATAATTTTCATTACAATAGAGAGTAAACACTAATATTTAATGGGATTACTTACAATGCATCAGGCTCTGTTAAAGGATCTGAACTTAAATTATTTAATCTAACCCTTATTAAAACCACTGTGATTATGCCTGCTCTACAGATTAAAAAATTGAAACAGAAAGGCCAAGCATCTTGCTCAAAACCACACAGTTAGAAGGCAACTGATGCAAGAATCTGGAAAAGCAGAACTAAACCTTCAATTCTCTTCTCATTTTTCATTTTAGTGGAAAGAGTCTACCTGACAACAAAATTTACTTTGGTTAAACTAAGTTTTTGTCCATACATCCTACCTCTGGGTTCTATGAAGTCCAAACATTAGATGAGATAGCATATCTCCTGATGTAGAAGGTAGACCTCCTGATCCACTGTAGACCTCCTGATCCACACCCCACTGTTCTCACCCTTCTCTGCACCCCATCAGCTGATCTGACTTGCAACACTGCTCCTGCTCTTTGGCTTTCCACTGAAATTATCCAGAGGAACTCATTGACAGAGAATCAGAAAGGAGAAAAGTCAGGACAGTATTCCCCATACAATTTGCTGCTGGACCACCTGAGGTTATGTGTGTCATCAAGTAACGATAGAGGACTCCATGTAATTCTCAATCTCTCTCTCTCGCTCTCACTCTCGCTCTCAATCTCTGTGTCTCTCTGCCTTTCTTTCTCCCTTTCTTTCTCTTTTTTCTCTCTCTCTCCTTTCCTTCCTCACCTCCCCCCACTGTCTCTCTCTTCCTCTCTTTCTTCTTTTTTTTTCTTTCTCTCTTTCTTTTTCTCTCTCTCTCCTCCCCCCCTCCCCCCACCTCTTTTTCTTTCTCTCTCATCATAATAGTTTTCTACCCTTTACCTTTCAGGTCTAAGGGTGATATAATGTATGATTTTCTTGTTACCAGTCTATTACAACCCTTATTGCTTTTTCTTTTTCTTTTTCTTTTTAATGTTTTATTTCGTTTTTAGAGAGAGACACATACACACAGAGTGTGAGTGGGGAAGAGGCAGGGAGAGAAGGAGACACAGAATCCAAAGCAGGCTCCAGGCTCTGAACTGTCAGCACACAGCCTGATGTGGGACTCGAACCCACGAACCATGAGATCAGACCTGAGCTGAAGTCAGACACTTGACTGACTGAGCCACCCAGGTGCCCCGCTTTTTCTTTTTCTATGTTCACACATTTATACAATTTGCCTTTATTAAACTTACTTTAATCACACAACTTAAGTGTGCCTTAAGTTTTCTGCAGGGAGCCTGACTCAGACAGGTGATAGGTTTGTGAATTAGAATAGTGATATTAAAGACATAAGAAAAGGTCCAGATCTGAGATAACCTAAAAGAAGGAACATATCTGGATGAAAGACTGATGTAGGTAATAAAACATAAGAATATAAAAATATTCTTAGATTTTTGAGCCCAGGTAATCTGGAAAATGATAATACTGATAGATATATAGACACTAATAAAGGAAGATAGGAGTTTTCCTGTTACTGCAATTATCTATTTGTCTCTTCATTTGAATATGTGTTTGGGAGACTACAAGTGTTTTTTGTTAAAACGAATAAAACACAGATAAAATGAAGTATCCTATGTTCCACACTCCAGTTTTGTTCTGCCAGTCCCCTTGCCCAGAGAATCTCTATCATGAATTTAATATATATTCTTACAAAATGTTTATACTTTACATACATATATTTGTATCCTAGTTCATGAACATTATTATTATTATTTATAATATACAACTTTAAATTTTTATGGGTTATATTTACTATTTCTATAATGTGGTAACTTAAGATTGTCACTTAGAATTATGTTTTGCAACTCTGTCCATGTTGACATACATAAATCTGTCATCTAACTTTTTTACAATAATCCATCATATGAATACATCACATTTTCTTTATCTGCTTCTCTATTGACATACTTTTCACTACAACAAACAATACTACAGTGAACCTCCTTGTATAAATCTCCTTAGGGAAATTTCTCTCAGGCTCTTGTGGCATGGCTGAGCAAAAAAAAAAAAAAAAAAAAACGGAAAGAAAAAAGAAAATGAGTTTAGACACTTTGACTTTAAGGTACCGTGCTATTGGGTGCCAAAGTGGAATTTTAACAGCAGTCATAAGGAAAATAACAAAGAAGAAATGAAGAGAAAGATTTTCTGTTTTCAGTAGCTACATTTCCAATTTTTTTCCAGTTAGGATATAAAAATAGCACTGCTCGCCAGGCCCTAAACCAGGCATCTTGCAATCATTATCTCATTTAATCTTCACACGTACCCGTCAAGTGATAACTGAAATTCACAAATGCATCATTTTAGGTAATACTTCCAATCTCTGCTACAATGACATTTTTAAAGACTTCTTTAAAGAGCACTTTTAGATTAACAGCAAAACTGAGAGGAAGATACAGAGATTTCCCACATACCCTCTGTCCCCACAGATGCCAAGTGTCTTCATTATCAATGTGCCCACTAAAGTGGTACATTTGTTACAGTGCTAAACCTACACCGACACATCATAGTCACATAAAGTCCATGATTTATATCATGGTTCACTCTTGATATTATACATTGTATGGGTCTTGACAAATATTCATGTATCCATAATTACAGCATCATACAGAATATTTTCACTGTCCTAAAAGCACCCTACATCATTTATCAGAACAATTTAACAAATAGGAAATTCCAATTGTCTTCAGTGTATCCTTTTTTCAAAACATTTTTCCAGTGCAAAGAGTAAAGTCACTAACAAATAAATAACAAGTAACTCGCAGAATATGGGAAAGGTAGAAGCTGGATAATCTACAAGCTAGTCAGCCCCAAGAGAAATCAGGAATTGACTCTACTTGAACTCGTAAAATTAATTTGTCCTCCCAATGAGGGTTCCCTGGTTTGAGGCAAAAAAGATCCATTCTTCGATTAATTGTAGATGTCAAGCTTGCCTCAGAAGCCTCAATAACTCCAGAAGGTGAAATAAATTAGGATTCACCCTCGGTAAACATGGACTGGATCTATTAGAATCTTAACAATAAAGTTATACCATCAGGTAAATAAATTATATTTTTCCATGACGATTTTAGAACAAAGCAAAATATGAGAAAGAAAAAATGTCTATGTCCCTCCAATCCATTCAGAAAATAAGGACAAAATCACCCAGAGAGCTTTGTGGGTTTCCTTTTGTTTTCTGTTCTGTTGTTATCTTTTCAAGTCCATCCTTCTGTCAGCTCTTCAGATCAATATCTCAATGGGAAAAAAAGAGCTATGGGGACAAGGAGCAGAAGCTAGTGCCTTTAGTATCACTAAAATCTGAGTTGAGGTTACCCTAATTCCGTAGACATGAAATAAGCTTTCCAGGAACTGTGATTTGCCAGAATTTCTGCCCCTCTCTGTACAAAGCACCAAGTTGTTAGTGAGGTCAACAATTAAGAATCTGCTGATGTACCAAATGATTAAATTTCCTTAGGAGACCTATGTACAGAGTTAGCCTCAGGAATAGAGGCAGTAATAATAATGTAGCACTGGGGCACCTGGGTGGCTCAGTCGGTCAAGTGTCCAACTCTTGATTTCAGCTCAGGTTGTGATCTCAACAGATTTGTGAATTTGCACCCTACATTGGGCTTTACGCTGACAGTGCAGAGCCTGCTTGGGATTCTCTTTCTCCCTCTCTCTCTGCCCCTCCCCTGCTCCCTCTCACTTTCTCTCTCTCCCTTTCTCTCAAAATAAATAAACTAAAAAATAAATAAATAAAGTAGTATCATTTTTATACTCGTGTGCTATTTCATTTACTCCTCACAATAACCCAGAGAGGTAGTAATCACTGATGATCCCAAGTTTGACATAAAACTGGCAAATGAAAATGTTGAGATGGATATCCAAGTCTTCTGACTGATCATTTCCCCACAATACTATCCTGCCTAGTTCTTCCTAGGTGTTTAATGGCTATATGTTAATGAAGACCTCCCTAGTCTGTATATCCCACCTGTCTTCTAAACATCTGTCAGAACTGACTTACATTCTACAATTAGGTCTTCAGCCTTCTGTTAGAAGAAATTATTCTCTATTAAAGTGTAAATATAAAGAACTATACTTTTAATTCAATTTTTGGGAATAATTCAACAAAAGCAAACTACTAAATACATGAGCAAGGTGGTACAGTATATTCTGTGATAACAAAAAGAAGAGGAAAGAAAGAGGAACGAGTGTCAGGAAGGGATGGAAAGAAAACAAATTCTGGAAATAACTGAAGTGCCCAACAACAGGGAGTTAAATTTCAGTATATCAAAGGCTAGAACAGTGGTTTCCAAACCATAAATTGCAATCCACAAAGAGTGATGAAAATATTTTAGTTGATCAAAATATCAGCATTTTTGGGGGCGCCTGGGTAGGTTAGTCGGTTAAGCGGCCAACTTTGGCTCAGGTCATGATCTCGCGGTCAATGAGTTCGAGCCCCGCATCGGGCTCTGTGCTGACAGCTCAGAGCCTGGAGCCCGTTTCAGATTCTGTGTCTCCCTCTCTCTGACCCTCCGCCATTCATGCTCTGTCTCTCTCTGTCTCAAAAATAAATAAATGTTAAAAAAAAAATTTTTAAAAATCAGCGTTTTTAATGACATGGGTAAAAAAGAAAATAGAATGAAATTGAATAAAATGACATGGAAAACACTGGAATGTGTCACCCCTTATGAGGGTAAGAACTGTCTCATGAAATCTAATTCTATGTAAATATGCATGTGTCCAAGTGCATATGTGCACCCATGTACATTTACCAAGTACAAAATTTATTTCTTAGTGTGGAGCATAGTCAAAAATTTTTGAAATGTACTGGCCTAGATTATTATCCATTCTTTAAATTTTACTTGCAATAAATCCTTGAGAATATCTGTAATAATGTTAAGGGAAAAGTAGATCACAAAGTGGCACAGATATTATGGTGGCAATTACAGAAAAGATGAATGTATATATGTAAATCATAGGAAAGACATGAAGCAAATAAGAAAACAGATGTCTTAAGGAGATGTATGTGATTACTATCTCTCATTTTATCTTTTATTTATAATTTGAGACAAACAGATCTATTCTATCATTAACGGTAGTTCAAATTTGCCTTAGACTCTGTCAATAATACTAATAAATAAAAGAAATCAAAACGCCCACCAAGCAAGTAAAGAACCAGTCTACTAAGGAAACTTACAAATGGAACTAGAATAGCAGGTACAAAAAATGTGACTGGTAAATGGAACAAAACATTCCTGGGACAAAGAACATGTTTCTGTTCATATATACAGCTGTGCTCACATGCAAACGGTGGGAGGGGTAACAGATTAAGCTCTCTGTTGTTCATTCACATCTTAGCATTAGTATACCTGGTCCCTTCCATTGAAAGATTTAGCCTGTATCAAGAATAGATGAATTTACTAATGGTTATTTAAAAAAAGTGAAAAGAAATTTCCAGAGGCATAAGAAGGTACTAGGCTGTTTATCTTCAGCACCTTCTAGTACCTCTTTTCAATGTACAATTTTCCTCTTTGATTTTGCTTAGAACTGTCTGTACTTTATAGAGAAATACCTTACGTGACCAACCTAAAGATCAGTGAAAACTGTATACAGTTAAACAATTTCATAAAGCCACCTTAGTGAGTCTAGAATCATTATGGGTAAAAAGAGGCTAAACTCAGGGGATGAATGGGGAAAGAAAAGGCAAAGGGGAAACAAACAGGGGTAATAGGGCTATAACTGGCATGAATAGAAACAGCTAGAGACAGGAGAACAGTGGGCTCCAGATTTCTTATCATCCCCTCTACTACCATTCAACACCAAGAGAACAATCTGTGCTTTCACACATTAAAATCTGTAGATTTGTACCAAAAAACTCAAGTAATTTTCAAGGCTATTAAAGTGCCTGCTAGCCCAGATGATCTGGATTGATCTTGCTTGTCAACCAATCAAACATTAATTTCTAACAATCTGCATGAAAGGATATAATTTCTCATGCTTGTGGCAGCATGAGGGTCTTCTGACCCCACACCCCACTTATTTCCTTCTGGTTTTCATCACTGACTGAGAAGCTGTGTTTGGTAAAAAGAGAGGATTTTTTTAAGGGAGGATTTTAAAAATAATAAATAGATAAAGTAGATGACTGCTACTAAGAGAAAGGTGTTAAAGCAAATACAGCTAAAGGGTCATTTGATTTTTTAAGGCAGAAAGTTTTCCAAGCATAAAACTGTGTAACAAGTCAGAAAGGAAAAGATTAATAATGTTTGCATAGCTATTAAAAATGTCTACATAGCAAGTCACATTAGAAATAATAATAAAAGGAAATAACTATCAAGAAAGATTTCCCATAGCTAAAATTTTAAAAAGTTCAAATACATTAATAAATCAAACTGATGTATCACTAAAACTGGGCAGAGGACACTGACAGAAGAGAAAATACAATTGCCTCCTAAATTAAGAAGAAATGGAAATTAAGGCCAAAAAATATATATTCTGCTCCTTTTCAAAGTGTCTCCAAACTCATTACATCATTACGTCATTTGATTCCCACAATGTCGATAAGATGGATCTGTCCAGGGCTAACACCATCCCCAAATTGTAGATGAAGATCCTGAGACACAAAAGGTTAACTCACTTGTACAAGGTAACAGAAAGTTAATGTAGAACAGAGATCAACCCCAATCTCCTGGTTACATCACAAAGTGATTTGCTAAGTCACTTTACTTCCCCAACATCAGGGTCTGTGCCTTCTATATCTAAACGTCTTCAAAGAACACAGGAACACTGATTATTATTTCCCCGGATTCACTTTTCCCTTTTGTTCAGAACATACCATCTCCAACCACTAAAACATGTGGTTGTTTTCCAGCAGTTTTCCCATAGATGACCTGAAATTTTCAAAAGAGTTACCTATTGCTACATGGAGGTGTGAAGAAGCTTTTGGTTTTATCTTCCCATATCCCAGCTTGATCTATTAAATTTTGAACTCAGTGATTCTCTGAAGGTGTTTAAGATTCAGTGCTCAAATCCCAAATTTCTCAAGGGTCAGCAAGTCAAATTCATTTACACTTTGTCCCTGAGTTTCTTTCCTTTTTATTCCCTTTTTTATATGAAAAGCAATAAAGGAGTGACCCTTGCTTTTCACTCAGGTCCTCTTTGGTCTGTACTTTAATCACTTCTTATCTGGTATCTCACTTAGGGTATCATGCTGAAAATAAGTGCTACACAACTATTTTCTTCTTGCTGGACAATTCCAGCAATTTCTACCAAGTCAGCTTGATGCCTACCAAGATTGGCAGTTATAAAATCATGAGTCCAAATCTGTCACCACTTGGAAAGCAAATAAATTCAGGGATGTGGGATTGAAAAAGACAAAGGAAAACTATTTGGGATTTTGTATAAAACACAGCTTGTGAACAGCTAATGAATGTTGAGTGAACAAAACAAAGCTTTAGTTATAATCATATAATGGAAAATTCTTCAGTCATTAAAAGCAGTGTTGCAGATGTATATTTACTGATGAGATGTTCACCACATTTTATGGAACTGTATACAGTAAGGCTCTGTTCTTAATAATATGGCTCCATGAATAAAGAAAGTCCAAAAATTGTAATTCTCTCTAAGCAGAGGACTAATAGGTTATTTTTAATTTTTTAAAGTTTATTTATTTATTTTGAGAGAGAGACAAAGTGTGCTCGAGAGCAAGAAAGAGTGCACACAAGTGGGAAAGGGGCAGAGAGAGTGAGAGAGAGAATCCCAAGCAGACCCCATGCCCCATGTAGGGCTCAATCTCACGAACCAAACCATGAGATCATGACCAGAGCCAAAACCAGGAGTTGGACCCTTAACCAACTGAGCCACCCAGACACCCTGTATTTTTCATTTTTAAAAAATGTATTTATATTTCCTAGTTTTTCTACAACGAATTTATTTTTCTCACCTTATAATAATGGAAAAGTTAAAGCCTATCTGTGAAAGTTAACTTAAGGAAAGGTTAACAAAGCCAGGGTCCTTCCTTTCCCATCCTTCAGACATGGGAAGGGTTACAGAGTAACCCTTAACTCTTAATGTAAGTAAGAGACTCTTAAAAACAAAGAACAACCTGAGAGTTGCTGGAAGGGAGGTGGGTGGGGGATGGGCTAAATGGGTGATGGACAGTGAGAAGGCCATTTATTGGGATGAGCACTGGGTGTTATATGTAAGTGATGAATCACTAAATTCTGCTCCTGAAACTATTCATTACACTGTATGTAACTAACTTGGATTTAAATAAAATTTTAAAAAAATTTAGAAACTTAAAAAAATAAAATAAATGTAAAAGAAAATATTACATGGTAATTAATACTCAAGAAATTATGAATAGGTAAGCAGGGAGGTAAGGGTAGCTTCTTCCCCATCGTTTCTGCAACTTATTTTCTAGGTTCTCTCCTTCTTGACTGTAGGAAAAAACATAGGTGGTCTAGTAAAGAGAAGTCTGTACTTGAAGTCAAAAGTCCTGGATTATCCTATTAGTATCTCTTACTTGGGTAAGATTCAATACCTCAATAGATTTTAGTTTCTTGATCAAGAGTGAGGATAGTAACAACACCCAACTCATGATGCTATTATGAGAATTCCCTGATAAAATGTGTATGAAAATACGGAGCATGGAGTTAGAACTTAAAATCTATAACTTAAACATTAAGTTTTGTCCTAATTTTCACTTTGGTTTTCTGTTCCACCTGACATGCAAATAGATTTGTTAAGTCATCAGGTTCTTAGATCACATTCCCATGGACTACTTGGTCCCAATTATAATTCAAGTTGGGATTTGACAAATGCTATGCCTTTCTAATCATCCCTTTGTGCACCCAGAGCCTCAGATAGGTTTGAATTTTGTTCAGCATACAAAACACAACATCTGTGTGTCTTTGTAGAAGGATTCTTGGCTTGAGCCTAACCATGTCCACTTAAATATTCAACTATGTAAGGACAAATCTGGCTGCCTATTAGGATAGGCCCATGAGAATTCTGTTTGCCTGAGTAAATAGGACCATTCTCTCTCAGCAAGGCATGGAAATTTATTCCTGAGTTCTCTTTGGATGTCCAAACTTTTTGCCTTGTCTCTCCTTCCAAAGGATAAAAGAAGATAGTGTATACACAAAAGAAGAAGAGGGTACTATTAAACAGGAAATATAAGAGAACAAAGAAGAGCTTTGATGATTTAAACTGTGATTGTTCATCCACATTTAAAATCCAACAGGAGGGTTTAATGATTCAGTCAAAGAAATTTCCAGAAAATAGGATAAAAAAATCAATGAAATGGAAATAGAAGAGGAAAGTTAAGAAAATTAAAGAATGAATGAAGTTCAATCAACATCTTAGTTCCAGAAAGAGGGACTCCCATTTTTTTCCTAATGAGCTTCTTAGTACTGTTTGACTTTTTTTAATGTGCACATGTACATCCTTGATAAAAACAGAAATTAATTTTAAAGTATTATTTATACTTATTATATTCACTTTTTTACATCTAATTTATTTCTCTGCAGGTCAGAGAGTAACTACATAATACTGATCTTCTAAACGCCAAATCTAATGGGCTATTTTCAATAATCATACTATTGGAAAACTATGCAACATTTGCACTTGACTACTTCTCCATTCTCTTTTAATTTCTAGGATGGCACCCTCCCCTAGCTCTACTGCTCTTAGCTCAACATCACCATTGTTGATTTTTCTTTACATTACATTAAACTTTGATGCCCCGTAGGATTCCATCTTTAGTTATCATCCTCTAAATCCATGCACTCTTACTGGACGACCTTACTCCCAAGTTTCTATTGCCAATATATGAACCAATGACTGCCAAATCTCCATGCCAAGTGTCTATATCTTTACCTGATGTCCTAATAACAAATCAAACTTAGCATATACAAAACAGACCTCATTATTTTCCCACTTTCCCCCACTTCCAAACCCAAATCCACTCAGTTTGCTACATTTTTCATCCAGCACAATGGTCTAACCCAGTTTGAAAACATGTGGTCATTCTCAACAACTCTCTTAACCTTAAGATGAGAAAGAGCTTTCACATTTGGCCTTCCCACCTCATCTATACCACCACTGTCTTAGTTTAGCTCTATTTTTCTCTTCAAATGCCATTCTCCTGCCATGACAATCCATCCATCCACTCTCTCCATCACTACCAGTTATTTTCCTACAAACCAAATCTGAAATGCTCCTCCCTAAAACCTTTCACTGGCTCATTATCAGTACAGTTATCTTTTCCTGACCTTGGAGTCCTTTTCACATTCTGATTACAACCCATACTCCAGCTAATGTTACCTTAATATACACACAGCCTTTGCCACGAACGCTAGATTCCCCAACAGTCTTTGAGTGCCTCAAGTTCTTTCATCACTTCATTCTGTTCACGCTGCCTAGAATTCCCTCCTCAACTTCTTCAATTGGAAAACTCATACAAATTTTTCAAGACTTTGTTGTAATGTCACTTTTTCTACGAAGTCATGCAAACAAAGTTCTTCTTTCTCACTGCTCCCATAGTCCTGTATTCTTACTTTCATCAGCATCGCAAGTCAGGAATCTGAATCTGCAGGAAGAGGACACATACACACATACACACAGACAACTGTTCTCAACGTATTTAGCTGATGCCTAAATACAGAACTTAACAGAATTGGCTGCACAGAGTAGGAGCACAGGCCACTTACCCTTGAGAAGAATTTTCCTGTTCCTTACTTCCCCATAGGCTATCCAGATGCCACTGACACTCTCCCTTTAAGTAGGGTATAGCCATATTTCGTAATAGAGAAAGAAGCTGAAACCTTGCCATACCACCACCCTTTTATACTTGGGCTTACATTGTGATTCCAGAAGAACTTATACTAACAACCTATGACCCTCCTTTTTAGGAAATGGCAACAAACAACAGGTCATTCTAGTTATTAAACCAAACTTAGGACCAGCACAGGCATATCCTCACAGACAGAAGAAAGGTGAGTCAGGCACAATGTCCCTGAATAATGTCTTTGCCTGTAGATTTACAGACACAGAAAGTCTGTCTTCCTACACCACTAGCATAAAAGTTGCCAGCTTTCTATTGTAATTTATATATTTATGTTTCTACCTCTATCACTGGATTGTGACATTTCTGATATCAAAGGTTATATATTATTCACATTTGTGCACTCTGTGACAAGCCCAGCATTGGGCACCTAATACAACATACAATATATTTTACTGAATAAGCCAGACCTTTCAAAATCAGGCTCTCTTTAAAATCTGTCAGGTCTCAAAATCTATTTGTGATTCTAGGCTTCTATAATTTGGTGAAGGATGTACACTTTAGAAAAAGGTATTTCAAAGAAGTAATCTTGGGCAGGTAAAATTATAGGATATTTGTGATATCCTTGCACAAATCTGACCTGGAATATCAGCTTTGGTGTACACCCTGTGGGGAAAATAATCATAATACTGTCTGGCCACCTGGAGTCACAATTATACCTGTGGGGAATTCAAGGCCAAATGGCAAGCCAAAAGAAAGTATCCTCTATAACTGGAGATTTCAGATGGAGATGTCTGGAGAAGGGGATTTCCAAAATGCTGCAAGGAGGATGTTTGGGCCAGACAAATTCTAGGTAGATCACTCTACTTAGAGTGATCTTAAAGGAAAAACTGCCTCTAACAGAGGGGAGAGTTTCAGGACCGTAGTCCCAGCTCAACAGCAGGACCTCAGCTGCTATTGACAGAGGCCGGGTTTTGGTGCAGCTGATGCTGTATCAACCACCTGGGCACCAAAAAAAAAAAAAAAGTGGATTTGTGCCCACCCAACCACAAATTCATTCATTCTATAAATATGTGTTGAATATCTCATTAGTACCAGGCATCATTCTATAATTTGGGTATAACAGAGAGATGATCCTTATTTTCATGGAACTTAATATGGAATAAGTTACACAAAAGACAAGAATAGAGGATAAATTCAGACAAGATCACAGCTGGAAGAAAAAAAGGCAAAGCAACGCAAAGGTGAGTAGACTGGAAGAGAAATGCAGCATAAGATAAGGTGGGCAAGGAAGGATTTTTGAAGAGGTAATATTTTATTTTATTTGAAATGTTTATTTATTTATTTTGAGGGGGGTGGACAGAGAGAGAGAGTGAGAGAGAGAGGGAGAGAAACCCAAGCAAGCTCCACACTGTCAGCGCAGAGCAGGGCAAGGCTCGATCTCATGAACCTGTGAGATCATGACCTGAGCGGAAATCAAGAGTTGGATGCTTAATCAACTAAGCCACCCAGGCACCCCTGAAGAGGTGATATTTTAGATGAGTGAGACCTAGATCTTCAGAGTAAGGATTGGGTGGGAGTGTCATACCACAGCAGCAATTAGCTTCACCACCACACATACTTTAGCTCACAAACTAATTCCTTACAAAGCTAACTTCCATATTCTGCACACAATGGACACCTGATAAGTATTGTTAAAGATCAGAATGGTGGGGGGTGGGGAGTTTCTTGCATGGCTTGGTCAGTTGAGTGTCAGACTCCGGGTTTCAGCTCAGGTCACGATCCCAAGGTCATGGGATAGAGCCCCATGTGGTGCTCCATGCTTGAGGATGGAATCTGCTTAAGATTCTTTCTCTCTATCCCTATGCCTCTCTCCCCCACTTGCTCTCTCTCTCTTAAAATAAATAAATAAATAAATTAATTAATTAATTAATTAATTAAATAAAATAAAATAAAATAAAATAAAATAAAATAAAATAAAAAATAAAAACCTAAAGACCAGAATGAGAGGAAAGGGAAAGTCTAAAAATCTAGAAGGTTTACTGCAGAGGAGTGGGGAGGTAGGGAGGTGTTGTTTTGTTTTCAATTTTGTCTGTAGGAAGCAAATCATTTTCTACTACTCAGATACAGTTTCTGACAAGCCTCAGGATGAAACAAACACATTGTACTTGTTGTGCTGATCCAATAGTTGGAAGCAAAGCTTAAGCCATTTTTAAATGTCTATGGTAAGCAAAAGCACAAGAGAGAGAAAAGAACCCTGAACTGGGAATTAGGAAACGTCTGTTCTATTCCCAAATTTGTCCCAACATTCTGTGCAAATATGGGAAAGTCACTTCAACTATTTGCACTTCACTTTCCTCTATATAAGGGGAAATTTAGACTATATAATCTCTGAGGTCTTTTTTTTGGTGTGTGGTATATATGGGGGCAGAGGAGAATAGGAATCAGAGGCAAAGGTACACCCAGGGCACCACAGACATTGATCAGATATGAAGATTCATCCACTGAGTGATTTCTCTGGGACATATATTGCTTTCCCATCTTTACATCTACCCTGGTGCTTTTCAAATTCAGCTCCATTTCTAACATCTTTCCCTCCCTTTCTTTATTTACCACAATATTGGTGACTCCTGTGTGATAAATAAAGTAGGATGTGAATATAGCAATAGCCAGAGTAAAAAAACTACATCAATTTCTTGTTTTCTCTCTCTCTGAAAAATAAAAATCCTATTTATAAGCAAATTAGCTTTACATATCACCTCCCTGCATTTAGGAAGATAGAATAAATGGATTTTTCTTTAAAATGGCATCAAGACAATCCAGTTATACTATCTTTTTTTAATGTTTATTTATTTATTTTTGAGAGAGAAAGAGAGAGAGTTAGAAAGAAAGAAAGAATGTGAGCAGGGGAGTGGCAAAGAGAGAAAGGAAGACTGAGAATCCTAAGCAGGCTCCACACTGTCAGCACAAAACCCAACAAAGGGCTCGAACCCACAAACTGTGAGATCATGAACAGCTCAGTAATCAGGAATTGGATGCTTAACCAACTGAGTCACCCAAGTGCCCCAATCCAGTTCTACACTTAAAAAAATTACACAAGCATGGATATGTCCATTCAGTTTGATATTAGAAGGAAGAATTTTCCAATATATCAGGGAGTAGAAGATAATGAGTTCAGTTTGGTAAAAGTAATATTTGAAACAGTGTTGTTCTCCTTCCTATAAATACAGACTATAAACCTTATTAATCAGACTTCATTTCCTCCCTTTGTGAATATAAGATTTTAATTGTTCTAATCCCTTCCCTGTTGATTTCTTGCTACAATTTTACACAGCAGCAGGTCACCTCTTCCCTTTCCCAGAAATACATTAGCACAATGCCACAGTCCTAAATAATGTATTTTTTAATTGACTGAGAAAAAAAGAAAAGAGGAAATCAAATCTGAAGTTCAAGGACCTAAAAATAGTCTTCCTGAAAGGATACACATTTACTCATTGGAAGCTAATGTTAATTAGCTTTGCTTTCACGACTAAGAAACAAAATCTCAAGATTCCATTTTTAAGAATCCTTATCTACAAAGAATCAACACATTGATTTGAGAATACAATTTATCTATAGCTAAAATAAAAAAAAATGGAAGGAAAATTTTTGTACTGCTTGGTCACTGGAAGTCAGTATCTAATATACACTTAGATACCTATAAAGGACTATTTTCTCTAATATGGTTCATATGAAAACTGCATTGACTGAGATTCAAAGAACCTTAATTTGAGTCCCTGTTCAGTTGATAACTGCATGATTTTGAATAAATCATTTAATTCCATTGGGTCTCATTTTTCTCCTCTGTAAACAGTTGTAAAATAGTTGAGGATCCTCTCAGTAAAACCATTTTATGATCCTATAAAATAAGTCTTCAAATACCTCTTAATAAAACATATATACTTTGTGTGTGTTTTATTAAAAATGTGGAGATAATATGAAGCTGTGCTGTACATTAGCTACCAGCCACACATGGCTATTTTAACTGAAAATGATTAAAAATAAAATAAATCCAGTGCCTCAGGTACACTAGCCACATTTCAGATGCCCAAAAACCTGTACATGGCCAGTGGTTACTTTAATAGAGAACAAAGATAAAGAGTATTTCCATCATCACAGAAAGCCCTATTGGGCAGTGCTAGTATAAAGGGACAGAAAAAGTACTGTATAATCAGTGTAGAGCTCTAAAACAAATGTTTGTTTCATTCCTTCAACTGACCATTCCAACAGACATCAATCCATGTATCAACATGCATGGGTAGTTTTCAGTCAGTTGTAAATATGTCTGCTTTTTACCATTAACCCACCAACTTTCCCCTTTTATTCATAAGAATGTCATGAGAGGTATTATCAAATGACTTGCTGAAATCCCAAGTGCCCAATGTCTGTTGGAACAGACAAATGTAACTCTGCTGAAGGAAATAAATAGAGGAGAAAAGGCTCTTCTGTCATGGTCACTTATTAAACTTTTGCCAGTCCCTCCTGCCACCTTTTCTAAACAATCAGTGCCATACTGACTGATCTCCTTTCAATTAGAAAAGAAATCAAACTATAGATACTTCTCTTCTTTTTCTAGTGTCTTTCATATGTCCCTGGACTCCTCAAAGATCACTGATGATAGTCCAGCCTTTTCTTTGTACCCATGGCCATAATTAGTACAACTCAGATGATTTTAAACTCAGTTAAAATGAGGTATTCCCTGTGCATTTCAGCATTCCTTTCTATGAATGTTCTATTTATTCAATTTTGAAAATAATTATCCCTGCCAGTTTTTCCTCTTTTCTCTGTAAGTTCAGCTTTTTCTTTTTTCTGTTAGTGTTACACCATTAGAACCCCCTTCCTACTCTTCTTTCTCTAAGCAACTATACATAGAATTTTGTTCATTTTATCCTTAGAATTTTTTCTTGCAAATTTCAGTAAATCTTGCAAATTTTTTCTTGCAAATTTCAGTAAATCTTCCTATCTGCCAGACTTATTATACTCATCCTTAGTTATAATAACCTTGTGTTTGTTAAGACCTTCAGTTGCAAGAAGCGGAAGTTCACTTGAGCTACTCTAGCAACAGAAGTTTAAGAATACATGGATATGGGGGGCACCCAGGTGGCTCAGTCGGTTAAGCGTCTGACTCTTGGTCTAGGCTCAGGTCATGATCTCACAGTTCATGGATATGAGCCTTACGGGCTCTGCGCCATCAGCACAGAGCCTGTTTGGGATTCTGTCTCTCCTTCTCTCTGCCCCTCCCCTGCTTGTGCACAAGCACTCTCATGCTCTCTCTTTCTCAAAATAAATAAATAAATAAATAAACTTTTTAAAAAAGGTTTCTTTCTTTATAAAAAGAAAAAAGAAGAAATGGATATGCCCACCCAAAGGGGTTATATTCATGTATATAAATATATATGGTATATATAAATATAGCCACTTTAGTCAGGAAGGACTAAAACTAGCAAGAGGAAGATTGTTGGATTTCAAAGAAGCCAAAAGTATTAGTGGGTAAACAAACTGATAATATAAGGAAAGTAGGAAACAACAAAAAGTTAAAATGAAAATATTTACTTGAACTCATACTCATAAAAATAAACATTTTTTTCAGACATGTCACTATCAAGAGTAACTCAATGGAAGTAGCAGCCCTTTTATACCCTTCAAGCAAACTTACAATGGGTTTAGAAATCCATTGTTTCCAGGGCACCTGGGTGGCTCAGTCCATTGAGCATCTAACTCTTAATTTCAGTTCAGGTCAAGATCCCAGGGTCATGGGATCAAGCCCCACATTGTCAAGCTCCATGTGGAGTGTGAAGCCTGCTTCTTAAGATTTTCTTTCTCGGGGCGCCTGGGTGGCGCAGTCGGTTAAGCGTCCGACTTCAGCCAGGTCACGATCTCGCGGTCCGTGAGTTCGAGCCCCGCGTCAGGCTCTGGGCTGATGGCTCAGAGCCTGGAGCCTGTTTCCGATTCTGTGTCTCCCTCTCTCTCTGCCCCTCCCCCGTTCATGCTCTGTCTCTCTCTGTCCCAAAAAAATAAATAAAAAAAAAAAAAAAAAAAAAAGGTTTTCTTTCTCTTCCTCTGCCCCTCCCCCCACTCTGACATGTGATCTTTCTCTCCAAAAAAGAAAAAAGAAATCCATTGTTTCCCAAAAAGTAAGAATTGCTTCCAAGAAATCTAGAGGACAAAAGAACCAGTTTAGAGGTTTCTCACTGACCAAGCTTTATCTATTTGAGCAAATAATAATAAATTGAAATAAGCTAGATGTATAAAAAGCCATGACCCTATAATGATACTCAGAAGAGAAAATTAATGTAAAGAATACCAAAATGTAGTGATACAAATGTAGAGTGAATATGATAGTTGAACTTTTATTGATTTTAACAAATTTGAAAGAAATAATACATATAGAGATTTATTCTTCTGGTAAGCATATGTCTGTCTATAAATTATACATATGTATCAGCTTCTCTCCATGTCAGCAGGAAAGAGTGAACTAATGCATGTGAGCCAAAGAGCATTAGAAAAAGTAATATCCATGCATGAATAGACAGAACAAATCTGCATGGTTCACTGTTTTGACCAAGTAGAATGAAAGCCCTGAAGCTGATTAGTTCTGACAACAGTATATGTTCCAAGATGATCAATTAGCCCAATATTCTAAAGAAGCAAGAAAATTACACATAATCACATCTTTACCTCTCAGGGAATCAAACCTGTAATTATAATAAGTATACTAATTATAATAAATTATAATAAGAAATACAAATTTTATATCAAACAATCATGGCAATATGGTGAGTTATAAACCTCATGCTATATAAAATAAAGAACGGATCATTTGCCAAAAAAGGAAACAAAATTTTACTTCTTCCTTGCCCATTTGGATGCCTTTTATTTCTTTTTGATGTCTGATGGCTGAGCTAAGACTTCCAGTACTATGTTAAATAACAGTGGTGAGAGTGGACATCCTT
Organism: Puma concolor; assembly: GCF_028749965.1. Lineage (NCBI taxonomy): Eukaryota > Metazoa > Chordata > Mammalia > Carnivora > Felidae > Puma > Puma concolor. The sequence goes on along the minus strand of NC_141668.1, from coordinate 124,996,707 downwards.
GTCTTAATCCTGACCATAGGGGCAAAGTTCTGAGTTTTTCCCCACTGAGGATGATATTCACTGTGGAATTTTCATTTATGGTCTTTATTATGTTGAAGCACGATCCCTCTAAACCTACTTTGTTGAAGTTTTTTTATCATGAATGGATGTTGTACTTTGTCAAATGTTTTTTCTGTATCTACTGAAAAGATCACGTGGTTCTTACCTTTTCTTTTATTAATGTGGTATATCATGTTGATTGATTTGTGAATAATGAACCATGCTTGCAACCCAGGAATAAATCCCACTTGATCAAGGTTATGATTTTTTTAATGTATTCTTGGAATAGGTTTGCTAGTATTTTATTGAAAATTTTGCATTCATATTCATTGGGGATATTGGCCTGTAGTTCTCTTTTTAGTGGTGTCTTTATCTGGTTTTGGTATCTGGGTAATGCTGGCCTCATAGAATGAATTTGGAAATTTTCCTTCCTTTTCTATTTTTTGGAATTGTTTGAGAAGAATACATATTGACTCTTCCTTAAATGTTTGGTAGAATTTGCATGTGATGCCTTCTGGCCCTGGACTTTTGGTTTTGGGCATTTTTTTTTTTTTTTTTATTGATTCCATTTCTTTGCTGGTTATCAGTCTGTGCAAGTTTTCTATTTCTTCCTGCTTCAGTTTTGGTAGTTTATATGCTTCTAGGAATTTATCCATTTCTTTCACATTGTCCAATTTGTTGGCATATAGTTTTTCATAATATTCTTTTATAATTATCTGTATTTTGTAAGGCTTCCACATCAGTAATGAAGAAAGTAAAACTTTCATTATCTGAAAATGACATGATAGTCTATAGAGAAAACCCAAAAGACTATGCCAAAAAACTGCTAGAACTGATACATGAATTCATTAGAGTTGCAGGATACAAAATCAACCTACAGAAATCTGCTTAATTTCTACATACCAATAATGAAGTGACAGAAAGAGAAATTAAGGAATCAATCCCATTTACAATCGCACCAAAAACATTAAGATACCTAGGGATAAACCTAATCAAAGATGTTAAAGAACTATACTCTGAAAATTATAAAACACTGATGAAAGAAACTGAAGATAACACAAAGAAATGGAAAGACATTCCATGCTCATAGATTGGAAGAATAAATGTTATTAAGCAATGTACACATTTAATGCAATCCCTATCACAACACCAAAAGCATTTTTCATAGAGCTAACAAACAAAATTTGTAGGGAACCCCAAAGATCCCAAATAGCCAAAGCAACCTTAAAAAAGAAAAGTAAAGCTGGAGACACCAAAATTCAAGACTTCGAGTTATATTAAAAAGCTATAGTGATCAAAACAGTATGGTATTGGCACCAAAATAAACACATAAATCAATAGAACAGGACAGAAAACCCAAAAATGAACCCATAAGTATATGGTCAGTTAATCTTCAGCAAAGCAGGAAAGATTATCCAATGGGAAAAAGACAGTCTCTTCAACAAATGGTACTGGGAAAACTGGAAAGCAACATGCAGAAAATGAAACTGGATCACTTACAAACACCAAATGCAAAAATAAGTTCAAAATGGATTAAAGACCTAAATGTGAGACCTGAAACCATAAAAATCCTCGAGGAGAACACCCAGGTAGTAACCTCCTGACATTGGTCATATCAACTTCTTTCTAGATATGTCTCCTGAGGCAAGGGAAACAAAAGCAAAAATAAACTATAGGGACTTCATCAAAATAAAAGGCTTTGCACAGCCAAGGAAATGATCAAAAATGCTGTATGCATAAACTATTGGGACTTCATCAAGATAAAAAGCTTCTGCACCGTGAAGGAAACAATCAACAAAAGTAAAAGGCAAAATTTGGAATGGGAGAAGATATTTGCAAATAACATATCTGATAAAGGGTTAGTATCCAAAATATGTGAAAAACTTATCAAACTTGACACCCAAAAATTGAATAATCCAACTTAAAAAATGGGTAGAAGATATGAATAGACATTTTTCCAAACAAGATATACAGATGGCCAATGGACATATGAAAAGATACTTCACATCCCTTATCATCAGGGAAATACAAATCAAAATTACAATGAGCTATCACCTCACACCAGTCAGAATGGCTACAATTAACAACATGGTAAACAGCAGGTGCTGCCCAGGATGCAGGGAAAGGGGAACACTCTTACACTGTTTGTGGGAATGCAAATTAGTACAGCCAATGTGGAAACAGTAAAGAGGTTACTCAAAAAGTTAAAAATAGATCTACCCTTCCATCTAGCAATTGCACTACTATGTTTTTACCCAAAGAATACAAAAGTACTATTCAAGAGGATACATGCACCCCAATGTTTATAGCAGCATTATCTACAATAGTCAAACTACAGTAAGAGACCAAGTGTCCATCAACTGGTGAATGGATAAAGAAGATGTGGCATATGAATGAAATCCTGGGGTGCCTGGGTGGCTCACTTGGTTAAGTGTCTGACTCTTGGTTTCGACTTGGGTCATGATCTCATGGTTCATAAACTCGAACCTCACATCAGGCTCAGTGCTGGCAGCCTGGAGCCTGCTTGGAATTCTCTCTATTCCTCTCTTTCTGTCCATCCCTTCCTCACATAATCTCTCTCTCACTCAAAATAAATAAACAGTTTTAAAAAAGAATGAAATCCTGTCGTTTGCAATGACATGGATGGAGCCAGAGAGTATTATGCTAAGTGAAATAAATCAGTCAGAGAAAGACAAATACCATATGATTTCACTCATATGTGCAATTTAAGAAACAAAGCAAATGAGAAAGGGGGAAAAAAGGGAGAGGCAAACCAAGAAACAGACTCTTAACTATAGAGAACAAACTGATGGTTACCAAAGGAAAGGTGGGTGGTGAGATGGGTTAAATGGGCTATGGGGATTAAAGAGTACATTTGTGAAGGGCACCAGGTGCTCTATGAAAGTGTTGAATCACTATACTGTATGCCTGAAACTAATATTACACTGTATATTAACTAACTAGAATTTAAATCAAAAAAGAAACATAGAATAGGGGCATCTGGGTGGCTCAGTCAGTTGAGCATCCCACTTGATTTCAGCTCAGGACATGACCCTAGAGTCAAGGAATCAAGCCCCATATTGGACTCTGTGCTGACAGTGTGAAGCCTGCTTGGCATTCTCTTTCTCCCCATCTCTCTTTGTCACTCCCCTTCTTGTGTTCATTCTCTCTCTCTCTCAAAAATATTTTTTAAGAAAAAGAAACATTAAAAAAATAAATCAAGTCTCAACAAATCAAAATCGACAGGAAAAAGATAAGATTCAATTCATTTAAAACACAAACTTACACCTCAGCTTGTCTGAGATAATACTTTTAACATTTATATTGGTAAAATTACAAAAACAATTTGAAAAAGATATACAAATTTATCTGATTGAACATATGAAACCCTAAGAAATTGTCATTGCTGAAACCAGTAAAAAGAGATGAAGCCAAAAAATAAAAACAAAATTAATCAGAAGTTATTATTAGTTCTTATAACTGTCCTCAGTAAAGGGGACTTAAGAAGATCTGTAATTATTGTTATTATGTATGTTTCCATCTGCTGTTTCAGGAATTTGAAGTAAAGAATCAACCACAGTAAATTCATAATAGCAGTTTAAGTTGTTTGAAGGGCTTTATTTTTTTTAATTTTTTTTTCAACGTTTATTTATTTTTGGGACAGAGAGAGACAGAGCATGAACGGGGGAGGGGCAGAGAGAGAGGGAGACACAGAATCAGAAACAGGCTCCAGGCTCTGAGCCATCAGCCCAGAGCCTGACGCGGGGCTCGAACTCACGGACCGCGAGATCGTGACCTGGCTGAAGTCGGACGCTTAACCGACTGCGCCACCCAGGCGCCCCAGAAGGGCTTTAATCAAAATTTTTAATCAATATCTAAATTCACTCAACAAAAAATAGTTTCCTATATAAATAAGTAATAAATGATAAATAATAAATGAGCATTAAACAAAATACAAAGAATAGTGACAGTTCCTTCCCATGCTCAAAAACCCATTGACATTTTAAACAGTATGTATTCTTCTATGTCATCTCATCTCTTTGCTTGTGTATATGTTTCATTCTTTCTAACTGGCTTTCTATGCCCTTCAGTAAATAAGGCAGAGAGAAGATGGCTGCCCAGAATTCCCATGTTCCTATACTATATGGTTCCAGACACAGAGAGAAACTCATTCTGTCACTAATCAGTGTCTAGGGGGAAAGGATTCTTTCTAATAATGGTTGGGCCAGATTCTCTTCCCAGTTCCAACTTGCTGTTCCCAGAAGGTACAATTACACTGTAGAAAGATGGCTGCCAGGAAGTCATGTCCACAGACACAAGAAAAGGCCAAGGACATCACTGTAAGATGGAAAGATACCCCCCAAGTATCTCTACTTTATCCCAATAAGCCTAAACTGGTAAGAGAGCACTCTCTGACTTGCTGCCTTTTCTTTGGATCCTAACACCTTTTCGTTTTGAAACTATCATAATTAGAACTGTTTTTGAGAACTAGCAACACTCTTGAGCCATCTTTTACCTCAAAATCCTCTAACTGAGGATTTCTGGTATCTGACTTCTTAAATTCTGGGGTTCATATCTGACTCTGACCAAACTTCTCATCCCTATTGCAAACTCAAAGAAGTATCAGTAAATTTCCAACGGTGTACTAGGGCCTAAAAGGGCAATTTAATTTAAATAAGAACAGAGAAAGCAACATATGTCTCAATAATTGTAACTTCAAAAGCTAGATCATAAAGTCAGAAATTCCACATGCCTTTGTCTAACCAATTCACATCATTAAATTGATGGTTTAATAAAATCTAGCAATAGAAAAGAATGAATAAATATAAATAAAGAACATAAATGACAGATTCTGACTTCACTGATGCCATTTTCCCCATTTCCATGAAAATAATAGCAGTTATAAACCATTATGGAGTTCCACTAATATGCTTTCAGACTACATGACAGTTTTATATTCAAAGTTACTTCCTCTGCAATTTCTTAAACTAATTAAACTTCCTAAAGGTAACTGAGGTAAAAGAGAGCAGAAAACTAATTTTTTCTTATTGTTTATTCCCTAATTGCACATGTAATGAGGCAAAACCAAAACAGTGCACCTTGAAATGTGTTTTTTAATGAGGCCTTTCCATGGCTATAGTACTAATGCTTTTGTTATTACTGGGTATTGCTTTGTGGCTAATACTTCACCACCACGGAAACATCCATGATCAAAATAGACCTGATGTTCATTAATAGTGTCTTTTGCAAATTAAACTTGAGTTAGGACAGCCAGGCTTCTAGAAAATGTATTAGAAAATGTTCATTTTATACAGTAATCATCTCACTAAATTACATAAGTCAATAGGCACTTGAAAAATTTTAGCCTCAAAGCAAGCTATTTATTCAATACAAGACATATTTTGCATTTTCAAAAAAAAAAAGTATGTGGTAACTAATATTTATTATAAAAATAAATATTTTCATTTAATCATTTTTTGAAAGCTTTCGTTAGTATTATAGTCATATAGTATTCATTCAATCAGGATCTGGTAGGCCTACATTTGCCATAGTATGTCAAAGTAAGAGAAAAAGAGTCAATTACAATAGTGTGCTAGAGCTGACTTATATTGGCTGGAGAGTGCGAACTGGTACATTGTTAGGAATTCTGTAAGTTACTTGTTAAATAACAGCCATTAGTAAAAGTTAAAGTAAATACTTACCAAAGGAGGAACAGAAGGGAACTTCCTCAACCTAAAAAGGGCATCTGTGAAAATTCTACAACATCATACTTAATGATGAAAGACACTTCTCACATTCAGTGATTCACACTGGTGCATTGAAACTGATCGTGGTGAGAGTATGTATATCTCAGAAATCAGCAAATGCTAAAAAATCTTGGTTTAAATTATCATTTTCTTGATAACTAAACTAATAATAATACAAATGAAACATAGAAGTTCATTATGCACAAGAAGTTTAGGAATTATCCTGCCAGTATTTGAAAATTATGACCCAATTCAGCAAAGAAATCATGGACATTACTGACAAAAGAGTAAATTTCCAGCACATGTCCTCCTGTTTCACTTTCATATCGTTCATTATTATACATTAAAATATCAGCCAACATTCATGTCAGAACTACACTCATTCATCAACTGCAACCACAACTTGGCTATGAATACAAGAATTTGGAAGAAAATCAATGAGAGCAGTCTGTGAGAATCAATTGACTGTATGAAATTTATAATAAAGAATATTGTATTGTATTATTAATCATAAATTGGGTGTTACATATCTTTATGCCAATAAAATGTATAACAAACTTGTGTTCATAGATATATACATATATATACATATATATGTATATATATATATATATATATATATATATATATATGCACTTTTTTTGGAGATCCAGTTGTATTCATTTACCAGCACATAACTGGTTTTAGTGTTATTTTCTTCAAGGAAACAGGTCTAGAATTTTACAAACAATTGCACAGTTTGTCTAGTTGTACAACTGGGTTTAATCATTTCTAGATATAGAAGTTATGTTGACAAGAAAATGTTTCCTCTTTAAACTTCCAAGGTCTCCATCTTTTCCTAAAAAGTTATATGGACCAACTCTGCAATGACTCCAGCTTACTGTATATAGACAGACTACAGAATTTATTTGGGCTTTTTGAATGTGTACACTTGGCATATGTACAAGAACTGTTCTGGAGCACTTCGGGTGGCTCAGTCAGTTAAGCATCTGACTTTGGCTTAGATGATGATTTTGCAATTTGTGAGTACGAACCCTGCGTCGGGCGCTGTGCTGACAGCTCAGAGCCTGAAGCCTGCTTCAGATTCTAGGTCCCCTTCTCTCTCTGCCCCTCCCCTGCTTGTGAGCTCTCTCTCTCTCTCTCTCTCTCTCAAAAATAAACATTAAAAAAATTGTAATAAAAATTAAAAAAAAGAACTATTCTCTTTTACCCACTCAGATATTCCAAAGGGCCACACACCCATTGCACAAACCCAAGATAGAGTTATAAATATACTAGGGCATTTCTGAAATCTCTTAACTCATTTCTTTCAGCCCTTATTAGACTATTCCCCCCAATTTAAAACTCTTGACTCCACACCCTAATTCTAATGCTAATCTTAGGCCTTGAACTGGAATTTATCCTAATTTCCATGGCAGTTGATCCAATTCTCCATGGGATACCTGGGCATGGCTTTCCCCTTCTAGAATTAACACCTTACTGGTTTTCCAAAATTCTAGACACTGACTTAAATGTAGTAACATGCGCTTCTATTTTCACATAAGATGCATTTGCAAGCCTTCCCTGGGGTTTCTTTCGTTTCTCCCAACCAAAATTTCTTTGATCATTTTTAAAAGGATTCAGAAAACTGCCTCTTACTCTGTTCTTATATAACTCCCTGCTACCCCAACCTAGAATGCCATCATTTGTCTATTTTGGTTTTCAAAGCAAAGTTTAGCATTTTGTCAAGTATGAAAAATCAGTGCACTCTGAAATCATCCATTCTTTGCTTTCCTACTTAAAGAGGAAACATATTTCTTTGTCCTGCAATTTATAAACTACTTTCTTCTTTTTTTAAATTTTTAATATTTATTTATTTTTGAGAGAGAGAGAGAGTGGGGGGGGGGGGGGAGGGCCAGAGAGAGGAGACACAGAAACGGAAGCAGGCTCCAGGCTCCAGGCTCAGAGCTGTCAGCACAGAGTCTGATGCAGAGTTCAAACCCACAAACCATGAGATCATGACCTGAGCTGAAGTCAAACACTTAACCAACTGAGCCACCCAGGTGCCCCTATGTGTGTGTGTGTGTGTGTGTGTGTGTGTGTGTGTGTGTGTATGTGTTTAAAGTTTATTTATTTTGAGAGAGAACAAGAGAGACAGAGAGAGAGAGAGAATGGGAGGGGTAGAGAGAGGAGAGAGATTTCATTGATAGAGATTGTACCCCTACTTTTTATTTTTCTATTCTTATACCCCTATGTAATTTTTTATGCCACTCCTTGACTATAACTAACTCTTGCACTTCTTTGAAACAATGTGACACTATTTAGTACATTTCTCTCAAGGATTTCAAATTACATTTTTATTAATATAATATTTAGTTTTAGGGGCGCCTGGGTGGCGCAGTCGGTTAAGCGTCCGACTTCAGCCAGGTCAAGATCTCGCGGTCCGTGAGTTCGAGCCCCGCGTCAGGCTCTGGGCTGATGGCTCAGAGCCTGGAGCCTGTTTCCGATTCTGTGTCTCCCTCTCTCTCTGCCCCTCCCCCATTCATGCTCTGTCTCTCTCTATCCCAAAATTAAATAAACGTTGAAAAAAAAAATTAAAAAAAAAAATTTAGTTTTACTGTCCGTTTAGCAGAGAATAGTATAGCTTGTCCCCCAAAGGAGAGGGATACCCTTAGAAAAATAAAAACCAACCATAAATGAGAAACAAGTATGTTTTTGTTTTGTTCAGTGAACATCCTAAAGTTTTTAAGAAACTGAGATTGTTAGTCATTCTACTGTAAAGATTAAAGTCAAAGTAACATAAGAGGAATAAGAATAGGGAAGAGGAAAAAATACAGCTCCTAGAAAAGAGAGAACGCTTGCATTTCTTGGTTTTTCAACCGATAAGCAAGTAAGAGACTGTTTTAATACATTCACTTGATGACCTTTAAAAGCATCCATCTTCATGTATGGCATTAGAAGCACATAATGAGATTAGTATTTAGAGATTGTTATAAGAATAGGTCAAGTTAGTCACAAGTATATTTTCATTTTGGTTCACTGTACTTTCTGTTACAGCATTTTACAAGGCAATGTGTGATTGGTTTCAAGGAAATGGAACAGTGAGAGTACTCCCTTGGCCTTTTATCTCATTTTCCCCCTCACTTGGTGGTAACCGTCAATTAGTATGGTCCATATTAGACTTAGGCATGTAAGTAAACAGAAGGTCTTTTGGAATGGCCTAGAGAGAGGAAACTGAAATCATCAAAATTTTCAGAATTTTCAGAAGATCTTTAAGACTGTCTGCCAGTACATGAAAATCAGGGTATGCCTCCAAATCAACCTATTCATCAAGGGTCTTTCAAAGCCACTTCAGTCAAAAAGCTGACAATGATGATGGCTGCTGAAGTGATCTCTCCTTCCATAGAACACACGTATAGCACTTTCCTGGCACTTTAATCATAGGCATTGAAAGCCTCAACTATTTGGGTAAGTGGAAAGGTCCAAGCCAAGTGATTCTACTCAGCCAACCTGGACAAGCCTCTAGAAAACCTTGGGAACTGTGCTTCCTCAAAACAAAATAAAGGTTTGGGACCTCTCCCACTTGTCCATTTAGGATACCTGGGTAGAGCCCTAGGAACCCATTAATTTTTAAAACCTGCTTAAGCAAGATCTGGAAGTAAAAAGTGCTGGAGCAGGAGCTGTGATTTCTTCTCACAATCTTCACCTACTATGTGATATTTGTAACTGTGTGCATGAATTACCTTGATATGCATTAAAAAACAAAACTCTCTCCAGGGTATTCTAATGTATAGGCAGAATTCAAAACTATTTGGATTGATGTGGTATTTCCCCCTATCCTGGGATATTGCTATCTCTTCCCCAAACTTTTCCACAGAATTGTTAGTGTGTTCTTATTTTATTTTGATTTTGATGAAAAAATGTGTACTGTTTTTTGTACTGTTGCAGAATACATAGAATTGTGCCTTAGGTTTCCCAATTCACCAGCCTGATTCCATGCACCTTTGGCAGTTCTACATGTGTGTCCTGCAGTTCCTCTGGGAAGTTGGAGGAACATGTGATACACTGATGTTTACCACATATGGCTGTATGGTCACAAGACTTCATCCATACTGAAGATTTACTAAAAGTAGGAACAGTGTCTTTTATCTCTGTATCCTCAGTCTAAATAAGGAATGCCATGTAATTTTAATCCTCAATTACTTGATGAATTAATGAATAATATAAGATATAAAATGCAGTGATTGCTCATTCCATCTCCTTGCACACTCCACAGTGCCTAACACAATAACTTTGTTGCATTTAAGAACTATAAAATGCAGGTAAAAGTTAATCATTATTTTATGTGTTTGAAAAAGAGATGCTTGGGAATTAGAGGACCTAATTGAGTTAAAGATCTTAATTTTTTTTTAAATTACAGAATTCTTCAGAATCTGATGAATGCTATGAGCAGTCTCCATACCCCCCAAACTATACATATATTTTGAAGGGATTTGTAAATTAAGTCCCCCTCCAAAGTCATCCTGGATTCCAAATTAAGAGCCACTAGACCAGTTCGTCTCAAAGAACATCTAGCTCCAAAAACATACCCAGTCCTGGGACATGTGGATGGCTCAGTCGGTTAAGTGTCCAACTTCAGCTCAGGTCGTGATCTCACAGTTCTGTGATGGAGCCTCACATCAGGCTCTGCATTGACAGCATGGAGCCTGTTTGAATCTTCTGTCTCCTTTTCTCTCTGCCCCTCCCCTGCTCACGCATGCATTCTCTCTCCTCAAAAATAAATAAACATTTAAAAATAAAAAATAAAAACATAAACAGCCATGAAGAAGGACGATGCTTACCAATATCAAGTCCCAGTAGGAATCCAGACACTCAACCAATAGAAACGTGAAAGGCCTCTAAGAGACTCTTAAATACAGAGAAGAAAGTGAGAGTTGCTGGAGGTGAGGTGGTTGGGGGGATGGGCTAAATGGGTGATGGGCATTAAAGAGGGCACTTTTTGGGATGAGCACTTGGTGTTAACATGTAAGTGATGAATCACTGGGTTCTACTCCCAAAACCAATACTATACTGTATGTTAACTAACTTGAATTTAAATATATACATACATACATACATACATACATACATACATACATACATACATACATAAGAAAGGCAGTCACTTTTAAGATAAAGACTGCCCTGACAAAGTTTGGGACTCTCTGGAGGTAAGTGTCTCTCTGCAAAGAGGTTATTTATGTCCCCAAGCCTAGATCAGCTGTTTGTGCAGGGCTGGTAGAGGGGAAGCATGTTTGCCTCAGGAGTTTATTGCAGGCAAATTATCTCTGGAAAATACTGCTAGGGAAAGTGCTGACCAGACAACATCTATATTTACACAGTTAGATATTCATTAAAACAGAAAATGCCCACTAAATTTAGAGAGCTGCTAAGTGCCAGATTCAAGAACAGACCAGTACAGAAAAGTTGGTTCAAATTTGTCCCAAGAGTGCACCAGGGATAAGTTGGGTTCCATGGCAGTAACTTCTCCTAGGTGACCCTGACCATAAGAATGTCAAATGTACCTCCAGGAAGCAAGTCTTGTTTTTTCCTAAGGGAACACCATAAGATGGTCAGATGGTAGGATTTGATCCAGTACAGTAGCAATTATGTCTAAAGAAGGAGTTCACTCTTCCTATTCCAATGCATCCCAATGAGAGTATTACAGCCTGTATTATCTTGACATAAAATGTGACCAAATGGCATTCACAAACCCCCTCTGTGAAACAGGAAGTAGATTTCTGTGCACAAAGACCAGTTGAACTTACATTGAAGAGTATACAGAGAAAAGGGGGACTGATTTATCTTCATTCTTATACATATAAGAAATAACTAGGCCCATGGAGGTAGGTAACTTTCCCAAGGTCATAAAATTGAGGAGTTCCTAATTCTAAATCCATGAAATTCTTGCTACTCATATTTTAATTCAAAATGCAGCAGCAGCAGCATTTGGAAGCTCGTTGGAATTGCAGAATTTCAAGCCCCAAGCCAGACTTGCTGAAGCTTAATCAACATCCTAATAAGAGCCACAGAGAGATGTATGCATGTATATAATGTGTATGCTTAAGAAGCATTGTACCAGACAATGTGGCCTCCTCAATGTGGTCATGTTCTTATTGTTACGGTAACAGTTTGGGAGGCAGGAGAGAGGAAAGAATATTTACTTGAGAGATGAGAGGAGAGGTGTTAAAAATGTATGATTTAGAAAAATCTACGTACTTTGGAAGGGTTAGGGAAGATATGAAACAAATGAAGCATGGGAGCGTTGGGCCCTGAGGACACCGTAATCTTTCAAGCAAACAAAAGAAGATTCTAGAGGTGGGAGAAGAAGGCAAAAATGGAAGAAAGGGACCGGAGATCCTTCTTCTCAGTTTCCTCTACAGGTTTTATCTCTAGAAATACAAATGCATTTCAATACCAGCTTTTAAAAAAAACTAGTAAGATAAGTGAATGCTTACTTACTCATCATCCAAGTCAAGCACAAATGACCAGCTTTTTTCTGGGACTTGTAACTGATATTCAGAATGATGATCCTATGACATGAGAAATCCACAGAGACTAATTTGATAATCCATTGTGTTTAGTATAATTTCAGTTACAAGTAAGTTTTACTTCATTGTAATTCTAGAAAAACTAATAGTTCATGTGTGATGGTTTCTTTTATTTTTAGCTAATTAAAATCCCCATTCCTAAAAGCTGAAACAAAAATCATTTTCAACGTATGAGAAATCTTAAAGCCACACATGTGATACCCAAATCATCTAGTTATCTCTGTTCATTGCTGGGTCCCTGAAGTGAGAAGAGTGCTGGACTTTGAGTAGGTACTAAGTAAATATTTGCTGAATGAATGAACGAATGAACGAATGAATGAATGAATGAATGAATGAATGAATCCCATGCAAACTGTCCTCCTAGCTTCTCCTGAACTGGAAACTCAGAAGCCTGTTACTTCATGGAGAAGATATGCTTATTAAAAATTCTTTCCTTATACCCTGCCAAATTTTACCTTCCTGTAATTTGCAACCAACCACTCAAGTTCTGCTTCCTCTTCTATATGACGGACCTCCGGCTATAAGCAATCACAGTGACTTTCCAATCAACATATATATTACTAATGGATTAAACTCATTTCTGTACATAATGCAGGATTAATTCATGAAAGATATGAAGTTCATGGTCACAAGCTTTCTATACCTGTTTCAGGACTATATCAAAAATGTATGGAATACATATTTAAATCTGAATTCAGGGGGTTTGAGGATTTTGAATTTCATGATGAATCATTTCTAGTCATTCTGTACACAAGACAATAAGGACAGAGGACAAGCATGAATCAGCACTGGAAAAGTATTTTAAGATACTTTTCTTAAAAGGCTGCCTGGCCCACTTACCTCTCCATTCCCACCCATCCCCTCCTACTCCTTCACGTACAGTTACAAAGAACCTCACTGATTCCAAATCCCTGAGTTCAATCTTCAAGGAGGTATATTATGATTGGTTTCACCATGGGCTAACAGAGAAGGAAAATCCATTGGGATCTTCTCATTGTATCGACTTGGTCTCACTATGAAGCTCCATTTATTCCAGCAGACAGGTACTTGACCTTCATAGGTCCTTAGAACACTTAATGTTCTGCCTAACACCTCCAGCAAAGGCATTTTACCTAAGAACCTCAAAACTGAAAGCAGATTCAGAGAAGGCAGATTCACAAGTGTGTTCCAAGGGGATTTCAAAACAAATCTGCAAAAATGGGGGTGGGAGGCTGAAGGATGAAAGTGGGAAAATAAATAAGGCAAGATGGAGGGCAGTGGTGAAAACATGCAGAAATAAAGAGATAAGGTGAAGATGGAGTAAGGAGCAAAAGGAGGGACGCCTGAGAGACTAAGAAGGAGGTGAAGAAAAAAGAGGGAGATTGGAAGCTACTCTAAGGAACGATGGAAGGTGATCGCTCCTCCAGTAGAGAGTTGGGAGGGAAAAAGGTAAATGGAGACGTCTGTAGCATATTCCAACCTTCTACATGTAATCAACACTGTCATCATATGAAAAACCAGAAGAGCAAAGTTGGTAGTTTTGAACAACACTAGCTCTTGGAAGATCAGAAATCAAGACCCACATCAATCATCTATCCTTTCATATTACAGGTGAGGAATCTGAGACCTAGAGAATGGAAGTTTCTTAATTCAGAGAGGAGCTGACTGGTACCAGAGCTGAGATAATAAATGCCTCACCTAAAAAGTTGTTTGTTAACAAAATTTACAGGCTTTTTCCAGCCTTTTTGGAAACAACAAAAGCAAAGTGCCAAGGCTGCATAAAAATTATTTTAGGAAATAAGCCATGGCCATATATAATGACTAACTTATTGCTCTGTGGAAGCAGATGCTTCCTTTAACAGTTGTGATGGAGGATGGAGATAAAAAGAACTAGCACCACTAGCCCCTTTTACTATGTTCCCAAGCCAGCAGAATGATCACATCAAACAAGGACCCAAATCAGGGGTGGAAATAGTCCTATAATAAGCAATAATTTCCCCTTCCCTGATCTTAAGTTAGCCAGCTTACCATTAGGGCTTCTAAATATGATGCCTCAGCAGGAATCAGTTAATGACACTTTTTTTTTTCCACCTCAAGATAAGCAGCTCTGTACTTTGCTAGGAAATCTCACTCAGCTCTATTCAGGGAAATTGAGGTCGGAAGAAATATAAGCCTCCTTTGGCACATTAAAAAAAATAAAGCATTTTTTTAGCTAAGTTTAATCACAAGGTTTAATATCAGCATTTCCACACATAGGTATAGCTCCTACCCACTCCTCTGAACAAACATTTCTTTTAATCTAATCTGAAATCTTCAAATGCAAAATTAAATTCTGCCCTAGCTAATCAGGCAGAGAAAGGCTAGTGAAACAAGGGATGAGATAAATATCTTTCTCTTAAGCCATAATCATTTGCAGAATTTCTCACCCAAGAGATGGGGGTTGATTTTTATTGACAGTTTTGATATAGAGATAAGCAGTGTTTCATGGATTGTTTTTATAGAAGTTCTTTGTTTCAGTTTAGTGGGTGGGAAAGCAAGCACTAATAATATTCTGGGTCGGAGGGCTTAGGCAGGTAAGCTATTTCCCAGAATCATTAGAAAATTCCTGCCTTACAGGAAGCCATTTTATGGGCAAGTGGATAAGTATATGCATGTTTCCTTAGCCATGAGAAAAAGTTGGGGGGGAAGAGGGAGGGGGCACACCTAGAGCAGCAGTGAGGAAACTTTCCTGTAAAGGGCAAGATGGTAAATATTTTAGCCTTTGTGGGCCATACACTTATTATTTCAACTACTCAACTCTTCCATTGCAGCTCGAAAGCAGCCAAAACGTATAAAAAAAATGGGCAAGGCTGTGTTCCAATAAATCCTTATTTACAAAAACAAGTGACGGCTGAATTTGCTCTGTGACCTGTGCAATAGTTTGGCAACTGTGGGGTAAAGGGTTATCAACTTCTTAAACTAGATGTCTAGAAACACATTGAGTAGAAAACAAAATCTTTTTTTTAATATGAAATTTATTGTCAAATTGGTTTCCATACAACACCCAGTGCTCATCCCAACAGGTGCCCTCCTCAATACCCCTCACCCACTTTCCCCTCCCTCCCACCCCACATCAACCCTCAGTTTATTCTCAGTTTTTAAGAGTCTCTTATGGTTTGCCTCCTTCTCTCTCTGTAACTTTTTTCCCCTTCCCCTCCCCCATGGTCTTCTGTTAAATTTCTCAGGATCCACATAAGAGTGAAAACATATGGTATCTGTCTTTCTCTGTATGACTTATTTCACTTAGCATAACACTCTCCAGTTCCATCCACTTTGCTACAAAAGGCCATATTTCATTCTTTCTCATTGCCAAGTAGTATTCCATTGTATATATAAACCACAACTTCTTTATCCATTCATCAGTTGATGGACATTTAGGCTCTTTCCATAATTTGGCTCTTGTTGAAAGTGCTGCTATAAACATTGGGGTACAAGTGCCCCTATGCATCAGCCCTCCTGTATCCCTTGGGTCAATTCCTAGCAGTGCTATTGCTGGGTCATAGGGTAGGTCTATTTTTAATTTTTTGAGGAACCTCCACACTGATTTCCAGAGTGGCTGTACCAGTTTTCATTCCCACCAATGGTGCAAGAGGGTTCCCATTTCTCCACATCCTCGCCAACATCTATAGTCTCCTGACTTGTTCATTTTAGCCACTCTGACTGGCATGACGTGGAATCTGAGTGTGGTTTTGATTTGCATTTCCCTGATGAGGAGCGACGTTGAGCATCTTTTCATGTGCCTGTTGGCCATCTGGATGTCTTCTTTGGAGAAGTGCCTATTCATGTCTTCTGCCCATTTCTTCAATGGATTATTTGTTTTTCGGGTGTGGAGTTTGGTGAATTCTTTATAGATTTTAGATACTAGCCCTTTGTCTGATATGTTATTTGCAAATATCTTTTCCCATTCCATCGGTTGCCTTTTAGTTTTGTTGATTATTCCCTTTGCAGTGCAGCTTTATATCTTCATGAGGTCCCAATAGTTCATTTTTGCTTTTAATTCCCTTGCCTTTGGGGATGTGTCAAGTAAGAAATTGCTGTGGCTGAGGTCAGAGAGGTCTTTTCCTGCTTTCTCCTCTAGGGTTTTGATGGTTTCCTGTCTCATATTCAGGTCCTTTATCCATTTTGAGTTTATTTTTGTGAATGGTGTAAGAAAGTGGTCTAGTTTCATCCCTCTGCATGTTGCTGTCCAGTTCTCCCAGCACCATTTGTTAAAGACACTGACTTTTTGCCATTGGATCTTCTTTCCTGCTTTGTCAAAGATTAGTTGGCCATACTTTTGTGGGTCCAATTCTGGAGTCTCGCTTCTATTCCGTTGGTCCATGTGTCTGTTTTTGTGCCAATACCATGCTGTCTTGATGATTACAGCTTTGTAGTAGAGGCTAAAGTCTGGGATTGTGATGCCTCCCACTTTGGTCTTTTTCTTCAGTAGTACTTTGGCTAGTCAGGGCCTTTTGTGGTTCCATAGGGATTTTAGGATTGCTTGTTCTAGCTTCGAGAAGAATGCTGGTGCAATTTTGATTGGGATCGCATTGAATGTGGAGATAGCTTTGGGTAGTATTGACATTTTAACAATATTTATTCTTCCAATGCATGAGCATGGAATGTTTTTCCATTTCTTTGTATCTCCTTCAATTTCCTTCATAAGCTTTCTATAGTTTCAGCATACAGATCTTTTACATCTTTGGTTAGGTTTATTCCTAGGTATTTTATGATTCTTGGTGCAGTTGTAAATGGGATCAGTTTCTTTATTTGTCTTTCTGTTGCTTAATTATTAGTGTATAAGAATGCAACTGATTTTTGTACATTGATTTTGTATCCTGTGACTTTGCTGAATTCATGTATCAGTTCTAGCAGACTTTTGGTGGAGTCTATCAGATTTTCCATGTATAATATCATGTCATCTGCAAAAAGTGAAAGCTTGACTTCATCTTTGCCAATTTTTATGCCTTTGATGTCCTTTTGTTGTCTGATTGCTGATGCTAGCACTTCCAACACTATGTTAAACAACAGCGGTGACAGTGGGCATCCCTGTCGTGTTCCTGATCTCAGGGAAAAAGCTCTGTTTTTCCCCATTGAGGATGATGTTAGCTGTGGGCTTTTCATAAATGACTTTCATGATGTTTAAGTATGTTCCTTCTATCTTGACTTTCTCGAAGGTTTTTATTAAGAAACAATGCTGAATTTTGTCAAATGCTTTTTCTGCATCAATTGACAGGATCATATGGTTCTTATCTTTTCTTTTATTAATGTGATGTATCACATTGATTGATTTGTGGATATTGAACCAGCCCTACAGCCCAGGAATCCCACTTGATCATGGTGAATAATTCTTTTTATAACCTGATGAATTCGATTTGCTAGTATCTTGTTGAGAATTTTTGCATTCATATTCATCAGGGATATTGGCCTGTAGGTCTCTTGAAAACACAAAATCTTATGCTTAGAAGGACACTTATGCAAGAGTCGGGTCAACTGTACATTTAGTTACCCAAATTCAACAAGAGAGAAGGAAAGAGAAAAAATAGCAACTGAATAACATAAAATGCTAACCTACCATTGCGCCTAATTGAAACTATGCCTGGTACAGGAGAAAGACCTATGATAAGAGGAGAGAAATTTCATGTTTCTTTAGTCACTTACCTTTCCTAATTCTGGCCCACCTGGTCCTCAAGAACTCTGAAACTCTCTCAAACTCTTATCACATGAGCACTGTGCCCAGAGGGTGATGTTCTAGTTGTAATGTTTGAAGACACTATATCACTTTCTTGCTATGGCACTCATAAATTACCTAATTCAGTGTCCAACTAAAGAAACAGCAATCATCTCCAAGGCTAGAAGACAAAGCAGGAGCATTTAACCTATTGACAGACTTTGTGGCTTTCCATAATAGTACCTTCATGACAGATTTTCAAGGGTGGTTGTAACTGCTGACCTTAAAACCCTATCTCAGCATAAAACATAATGCCAGTACATATAGCCCAGTCTTATTCAATGCTTAAAACCCCTCTACTACATCCTCACACAATTCAATGAACAATTACTGATGAAATAACTATTATAATAGGAAACTAATGACTTCTTGAAGTGACACATTCCTTCTGTGGACCACTTTATTAGGAACTTCTTCTCCAGATGGAGCTAAAATATCTGTCTTCCCAAAGGTTTGTTTATACTATGGATAATCCCCAAACAGAAAGTAACCACCCACCTGGCACCACTGAAATCCATGGCCAAATATTATCATTTTCAAAATTCACTAGTACTGAAATTTGGGGTAAGGAATTTTGGGAATTTCCCATATATGGGGTTCCCCCCTTAACTATGAATTTTCAATCATATTTGGTGCCAAGAGGTAAAGCAGAGTAGGGGTAGATACAGCCAATAAAGTTTAACTTGTTTCAAGTGGTGCTGTGTCTGAACAATTTATTTATCTGTTCTGCCTATGAGAAACTCATCACTTCAACAGGTTCATATTTATAATAGTGGATTTCATTCGGATGTCTTAGACATTTAACATTTAGCCTTTGGAGACTTAGTTTGCTGATTTATAAGTTTAAAAACAAAAGAATGTAGTGTATTCCACTGATGAACAAGTCAGTAGAATTGTTCTGATAATTATCTCAACAGTGATACCAGTCCTCTATGCCCTATTAAGGGGAATATAATTAGACTACTCCAAGCATAAATGACCTTCCCATGTAAGCATGGTAACTACCTATTTCTCTCATATGTCATCAAGATTGAAAATGATCCTCTACTTACTAGGTGGTTTCTGAAACCCTGCTAATGGGAAATAATGCCTTTTGTTCCCTGTTTCAGGGATTAGCATGATTAAAATATAAGCATTTATTATCTAATTTCATACAAATATCTATATAGCTGATAGATTAATCCTGAGATTAACCTTGGGCCACAAAAGTGAGTAAAGATTAGAATAATACTTAAGTACTAAACTGGTACAGAGGGCAGTATGAAGAAAACAGAACTAGAAGAATCTGAATGCTTAAAATAAACTTAAACTCATTTATAAGTTAGCCTGGGACAAAGCAATGAGAAATGGGGAAGGAAGAAAAGGATTGATCCAAGAAGACATTTGGCCATTTATCAGATGGTCTAGAAGGGTAATCCAGTTTCTAAAACAGAAGTAACAGTATATGGTTCCACTTCATAACCCACCTCGCAGACTGGTTTCAGCACAAACCACTTTTACATCTTTAAATCAAACTGCCTACACCCTGATGGACCAACGCTTCATGTGGTCCATGGCCATGCTGAAGGCAGTAAAAATGATTAGGGATCCTGCCCACTCTCTATACTCTACTGTATCACCCCACCCCTCAAACAAAACCTTGGAAACTCAACTCCAAAAGCACTGTTGAGTAATATAACTGTTACTGATGGATTCATTGATAGAAGGAATATTTCTAGAATTCTCTCCAAACCCCTAGTCTCTCTCCTGGACAATTGCCCCAGTTTCTCCAATTTACATTTTCACCAGAGTTACTTAAAATCCTGTTATCTTGCAATCTCCACCTAACACAATAAAAGGTAGTTGTATTGCATTAGTCAAGCAAAAACCTGTTCTTAACCAAACTTTGCTCTTCTGAGTATTGAAAAGTAAGGCCCTGCTAGGTTATCTCTACAGTCCCAGATGATCTTCACAATGCTGGTGGGAGGCATTGAGGTCAGAGTTTCATCCTCATTTTATTACCAAGGAAATCTGAGCCAAGATTAGACTTGTTCAGAGTCTCAGATCCAATTGTGTAATTTGAGTAACAATTCCTTCAACTTCAAAGAATCCGGTAGTGCACTGATTGCTAGTGATCCAAGTCTACTTAAGCATGATGACAAATGCTACTCAGGAGTAAACATGCAATGGCACAGTGCCCAGCCTTATCTGAGGAGTCAAAAAAGGTTTCTTTAAGGAAAAGATGACTCCTGAAATAGGATGCTATAGAAGATATGGAGGTATTAGGTAGGGCAAGGATATTCTAGAGACAATTGACAGCATGTGAAGCCATGAGAGCAGATTCTGGGCTTGGCTTTAAATGTTTCTATTCTCCTTCACAAGCCATCACATAAAATAATCCTAATCCCTGTGATACTCACCCCACCGAGAAACCACTAGGAAGCTCTCCACTCATCAGTGGAATTTCTCATGACATCCATCCATTTCTTATTTCATTCATTTAACACTTAATGAATTATCATTATAACATAAATAATAAAATAAAGAACATGTATTGAGCACCTACTATGTGCCAGCCATTTTATATACACTACCTCATTTGATCTTGCCACATACCTGCAAGGTAGGGACTATCTCCATTTCTTAATGAATAAATGAGGCTCATTGCCATTAAGTTCATTGTTGAAGGCCACACAACTATGGAGTAAATGAAATAAAATTCAACCTTTGAGTCTATAGATCCCCCAAACTTGGGCTTTTTCCAGGATTTCACACTGCCTTATTCATCTACTCAAAAAAATATTTGTTCATTGCCTACTATGTGCTCTCTGCTATGGAAAACAGGCCCAGAGACTCAGAATTTTAAAATAGGAAATTTCTAAGAACTTCATTGTAGAAAGCAAAGACAAAGTTGCTCATCTTCCAATAGCTGGGCAACCACCACATCCCTGTTCCAGCGCACATCAAAATTACTTCTTTCTTTTATACATGAGTGCAACTTAATAAGTAAGACCCTCTATGAAAATTGCCTTGTGGTCAGCAGGGAAGGAAAGTCATTGTGAACCCAAGTAGGTGAAAGACCTATGACACTCAGCATATGGACCTTTCAGTTTTATGTTAGCAAACTTCAAAAAGGCCATTTGAAAAGAACACAGATGACATTCATTCAAAGGGGTGACAGAATTTGTCTAGGAAAACATTAGACACCTATCACCTTGCTGAGACCTCAACTTTCTTTCTGTAACTCCTGACATGAAGCATGCTTTTGTGATGGAAACTCTGGCTTTTTCCTTACTTCTCGGGAAGCTGACATCTAGGCTGCATAAGGCACTCTGTTAGGGCTCATAGACAGAGGGAGAAAGTCCTTCCATGTGACCTTTCCATGCTAGACACTGACTAAGGAGCTTTTTTTTTTTATATATATGAAATTTATTGTCAAATTGGTTTCCATACAACACCCAGTGCTCATCCCAAAAGGTGCCCTCCTCAGTACCCATCACCCACCCTCTCCTCCCTCCCACCCCCCATCAACCCTTAGTTTGTTCTCAGTTCTCAACAGTCTCTTATGCTTTGGCTCTCTCCCACTCTAACCTCTTTTTTTTTTTTTTTTTGTTCCCCTCCCTCATGGGTTTCTCTTAAGTTTCTCAGGATCCACATAAGAGTGAAACCATATGGTATCTGTCTTTCTCTGTATGGCTTATTTCACTTAGCATCACACTCTCCAGTTCCATCCACGTTGCTACAAAAGGCCATATTTCATTTTTTCTCATTGCCACGTAGTACTCCATTGTGTATATAAACCACAATTTCTTTATCCATTCATCAGTTGATGGACATTTAGGCTCTTTCCATAATTTGGCTATTGTTGAGAGTGCTGCTATGAACATTGGGGTACAAGTGCCCCTATGCATCAGTACTCCTGTGTCCCTTGGATAAATTCCTAGCAGTGCTATTGCTGGGTCATAGGGTAGGTCTATTTTTAATTTTCTGAGGAACCTCCACACTGCTTTCCAGAGCGGCTGCACCAATTTGCATTCCCACCAACAGTGCAAGAGGGTTCCCGTTTCTCCACATCCTCTCCAGCATCTAGAGTCTCCTGATTTGTTCATTTTGGCCACTCTGACTGGCGTGAGGTGATATCTGAGTGTGGTTTTGATTTGTATTTCCCTGAGAAGGAGCGACGCTGAACATCTTTTCATGTGCCTGTTGGCCATCCGGATGTCTTCTTTAGAGAAGTGTCTATTCATGTTTTCTGCCCATTTCTTCACTGGGTTATTTGCTTTTCGGGTGTGGAGTTTGGTGACCTCTTTATAGATTTTGGATACTAGCCCTTTGTCCGATATGTCATTTGCAAATATCTTTTCCCATTCCGTTGGTTGCCTTTTAGTTTTGTTAGTTGTTTCCTTTGCTGTGCAGAAGCTTTTTATCTTCATAAGGTCCCAGTAATTCACTTTTGCTTTTAATTCCCTTGCCTTTGGGGATGTGTCGAGTAAGAGAGTGCTACGGCTGAGGTCAGAGAGGTCTTTTCCTGCTTTCTCCTCCAAGGTTTTGATGGTTTCCTGTCTCACATTCAGGTCCTTTATCCATTTGGAGTTTATTTTTGTGAATGGTGTGAGAAACTGGTCTAGTTTCAACCTTCTGCATGTTGCTGTCCAGTTCTCCCAGCACCATTTGTTAAAGAGACTGTCTTTTTTCCATTGGATGTTCTTTCCTGCTTTGTCAAAGATGAGTTGGCCATACGTTTGTGGGTCTAGTTCTGGGGTTTCTATTCTATTCCATTGGTCTATGTGTCTGTTTTTGTGCCAATACCATGCTGTCTTGATGATGACAGCTTTGTAGTAGAGGCTAAAGTCTGGGATTGTGATGCCTCCTGCTTTGGTCTTCTTCTTCAAAATTACTTTGGCTATTCGGGGCCTTTTGTGGTTCCATATGAATTTTAGAATTGCTTGTTCTAGTTTCGAGAAGAATGCTGGTGCAATTTTGATTGGGATTGCATTGAATGTGTAGATAGCTTTGGGTAGTATTGACATTTTGATAATATTTATTCTCCCAATCCATGAGCAGGGAATGTCTTTCCATTTCTTTAAATCTTCTTCAATTACCTTCATAAGCTTTCTATAGTTTTCAGCATACAGATCCTTTACATCTTTGGTTAGATTTATTCCTAGGTATTTTATGCTTCTTGGTGCAATTGTGAATGGGATCAGTTTCTTTATTTGTCTTTCTGTTGCTTCATTGTTAGTGTATAAGAATGCAACTGATTTCTGTACATTGATTTTGTATCCTGCAACTTTGCTGAATTCATGTATCAGTTCTAGCAGACTTTTGGTGGAGTCTATCGGATTTTCCATGTATAATATCATGTCATCTGCAAAGAGCGAAAGCTTGACTTCATCTTTGCCAATTTTGACGCCTTGGATTTCCTTTTGTTGTCTGATTGCTGATGCTAGAACTTCCAGCACTATGTTAAACAACAGCGGTGAGTGTGGGCATCCCTGTCGTGTTCCTGATCTCAGGGAAAAAGCTCTCAGTTTTTCCCCGTTGAGGATGATGTTAGCTGTGGGCTTTTCATAAATGGCTTTTATGATCTTTAAGTATGTTCCTTCTATCCCGACTTTCTCAAGAGTTTTTATTAAGAAAGGGTGCTGGATTTTGTCAAAGGCCTTTTCTGCATCGATTGACAGGATCATATGGTTCTTCTATTTTTTTTTTGTTAATGTGATGTATCACGTTGATTGATTTGCGAATGTTGAACCAGCCCTGCATCCCAGGAATGAATCCCACTTGATCATGGTGAATAATTCTTTTTATATGCCGTTGAATTCGATTTGCTAGTATCTTATTGAGAATTTTTGCATCCATATTCATCAGGGATATTGGCCTGTAGTTCTCTTTTTTTACTGGGTCTCTGTCTGCTTTAGGAATCAAAGTAATACTGGCTTCATAGAATGAGTCTGGAAGTTTTCCTTCCCTTTCTATTTCTTGGAATAGCTTGAGAAGGATAGGTATTATCTCTGCTTTAAACGTCTGGTAGAACTCTCCTGGGAAGCCATCTGGTCCTGGACTCTTATTTGTTGGGAGATTTTTGATAACCAATTCAATTTCTTCGCTGGTTATGGGTCTGTTCAAGCTTTCTATTTCCTCCTGATTGAGTTTTGGAAGAGTGTGGGTGTTCAGGAATTTGTCCATTTCTTCCAGGTTGTCCAATTTGGTGGCATATAATTTTTCATAGTATTCCCTGATAATTGTTTGTATCTCTGAGGGATTGGTTGTAATCATTCCATTTTCATTCATGATTTTATCTATTTGGGTCATCTCCCTTTTCTTTTTGAGAAGCCTGGCTAGAGGTTTGTCAATTTTGTTTATTTTTTCAAAAAAACAACTCTTGGTTTCATTGATCTGCTCTACAGTTTTTTTAGATTCTATATTGTTTATTTCTGCTCTGATCTTTATTATTTCTCTTCTTCTGCTGGGTTTAGGCTGCCTTTGCGGTTCTGCTTCTATTTCCTTTAGGTGTGCTGTTAGATTTTGTATTTGGGATTTTTCTTGTTTCTGGAGATAGGCCTGGATTGCAATGTATTTTCCTCTCAGGACTGCCTTTGCTGCGTCCCAAAGCGTTTGGATTGTTGTATTTTCATTTTCGTTTGTTTCCATATATTTTTTAATTTCTTCTCTAATTGCCTGGTTGACCCACTCATTCGTTAGTAGGGTGTTCTTTAACCTCCATGCTTTTGGAGGTTTTCCAGACTTTTTTCTGTGGTTCATTTCAAGCTTCATAGCATTGTGGTCTGAAAGTATGCATGGTATGATTTCAATTCTTGTAAACTTATGAAGGGCTGTTTTGTGACCCAGTATATGATCTATCTTGGAGAATGTTCCATGTGCACTCGAGAAGAAAGTATATTCTGTTGCTTTGGGATGCAGAGTTCTAAATAGATCTGTCAAGTCCATCTGATCCAATGTCTCATTCAGGGCCCTTGTTTCTTTATTGACCGTGTGTCTAGAAGATCTATCCATTTCTGTAAGTGGAGTGTTAAAGTCCCCTGCAATTACCACATTCTTGTCAATAAGGTTGCTTATGTTTATGAGTAATTGTTTTATATATTTGGGCGCTCCGGTATTCGGCGCATAGACGTTTATAATTGTTAGCTCTTCCTGATGGATAGACCCTGTCACTATTATATAATGTCCTTCTTCATCTCTTGTTACAGCCTTTAATTTAAAGTCTAGTTTGTCTGATATAAGGATGGCTACTCCAGCTTTCTTTTGGCTTCCAGTCGCATGATAAATAGATCTCCATCCCCTCACTCTCAATCTAAAGGTGTCCTCAGGTCTAAAATGAGTCTCTTGTAGACAGCAAATAGATGGGTCTTGTTTTTTTATCCATTCTGATACCCTATGTCTTTTGGTTGGCGCATTTAATCCATTTACATTCAGTGTTATTATAGAAAGAAATGGGTTTAGAGTCATTGTGGTGTCTGTATGTTTTATGCTTGTAGTGATGTCTCTGGTACTTTGTCTCACAGGTCCCCCTTAGGATCTCTTGTAGGGCTGGTTTAGTGGTGACAAATTCCTTCAGTTTTTGTTTGTTTGGGAAGACCTTTATCTCTCCTTCTATTCTAAATGACAGACTTGCTGGATAAAGGATTCTCGGCTGCATATTTTTTCTGTCTAGCACACTGAAAATCTCGTGCCAATTCTTTCTGGCCTGCCAAGTTTCAAAAGAGAGATCAGTCACGAGTCTTATAGGTCTCCCTTTATATGTGAGGGCACGTTTACCCCTTCCTGCTTTCAGAATTTTCTCTTTATCCTTGTATTTTGCCAGTTTCACTATGATATGTCGTGCAGAAGATCGATTCAAGTTACGTCTGAAGGGAGTTCTCTGTGCCTCTTGGATTTCAATGCCTTTTTCCTTCCCCAGTTCAGGGAAGTTCTCAGCTATTATTTCTTCAAGTACCCTTTCAGCACCTTTCCCTCTCTCTTCCTCCTCTGGGATACCAATTATGCGTATATTATTTCTTTTTAGTGTATCACTTAGTTCTCTAATTTTCCCCTCATATTCCTGGATTTTTTTATCCCTCTTTTTCTCAGCTTCCTCTTTTTCCATAACTTTATCTTCTAGTTCACCTATTCTCTCCTCTGCCTCTTCAATCCGAGCCGTGGTGGTTTCCATTTTGTTATGCATTTCGTTTAAAGCGTTTTTCAGCTCCTCGTGACTGTTCCTTAGTCCCTTGATCTCTGTAGCAAGAGATTCTCTGCTGTCCTTTATACTGTTTTCAAGCCCAGCGATTAATTTGATGACTATTATTCTAAATTCACTTTCTGTTATATTATTTAAATCCTTTTTGATCAGCTCATTAGCTGTTGTTATTTCCTGGAGATTCTTCTGAGGGGAATTCTTCCGCTTGGTCATTTTGGATAGTCCCTGGCGTGGTGAGGACCTGCAGGGCACTTCCCCTGTGCTGTGGTGTATAACTGGAGTTGGTGGGCGGAGCCGCAGTCAGACCCGATGTCTGCCCCGAGCCCACCGCTGTGTCCACAGTCAGACTGGTGCGTGCCTTCTCTTCCCCTCTCCTAGGGGCGGGATTCACTGTGGGGTGGGGTGGTCTGTCTGGGCTACTTGCACACTGCCAGGCTTGTGATGCTGGGGATCTGGCGTCTTAGCTGGGGTGGGTAGGCAAGGTGGACAGGGGCAGGAGGGGCAGGCTTAGCTTGCTTCTCCTTAGGTGATCCACTTCAGGAGGGGCCCTGTGGCAGCAGGATGGAGTCAGATCCGCTGCCGGAGGTTTGGCTCCGCAGAAGCGCAGAGTTGGGTGTTTGCGCGGAGCGAGCAAGTTCCCTGGCAGGAACTGGTTCTCTTTGGGATTTTGGCTGGGGGATGGGCGGGGGAGATGGCGCTGGCGAGCGCCTTTGTTCCCCACCAAACTGAGCTCTGTCGTCCGGGGGCTCAGCAGCTCTCCTTCCCTTTGTCCTCCAGCCTTCCCGCTTTCTGAGCAGAGCTGTTAACTTATGACCTCCCAGACGCTAAGTCGCGCTTGCTGTCGGAACACAGTCCGTCAGGCCCCTCCGCTTTTTGCAAGCCAGACTCGGGGGCTCTGCTTGGCCGGCGAGCCGCCCCTCCGCCCCGGCTCCCTCCCGCCAGTCCGTGGAGCGCGCACCGCCTCGCCGCCCTTCCTACCCTCTTCCGTGGGCCTGTTGTCTGCGCTTGGCTCCGGCGACTCCGTTCTGCTAATCCTCTGGTGGTTTTCTGGGTTATTTAGGCCGGTGTAGGTGGAATCTAAGTGATCAGCAGGACGCGCGGTGAGCCCAGCGTCCTCCTACGCCGCCATCTTCCGCTGTCTCTCCCGAGCTTTTGAAGCAAAGGGAAGAGATGAAGAGACCACTCCTTCCCTCCTGGCATCACTAAGTTATAGAAAGGCCACGTTCATGCTGAAGAAATAACAGCTGTACAAACTGTGACATCCAAGGTTTACTGGTGGTGGCAGCTTCAGAACAATTTAATGTCTGGATTTGGGGGATAGCTTCAAACCTTGTCTCCAGACTTCACAAAAAATCTGTGTTCCACAACATTCATTTAACAAACTCATGCTTATCCAGCTAGATTCAGCCTCTGTCTCTTGCAGATAGGAACTCTGATGCAGGGGACATTTGCAGGGTTGGTCTGCTCAGAATCATTTAGCCTTTTCTTTTAGGAATATCACAACAAAAATCAGTTTGCCCATCACCGAGTCTCCCCCTATGTTTCCCTTCCACATACACTCTTTACAGTTGAGCACCAGACTAATCATTGTATCCTGTTCTCCTGAATACAGGAAGTAGTCCAGGTGTGACACATGACCCAAGCTGGGCCCAACAGTCTGACTGGGGATTTTGTTTTTTATCTGCAAGTAAGAGGGAAAACTTGTACACCAGAGGATAAGAGCAACTCAGCTTGTGAAATGTAAAATGGCAAAGTGCCATTGCATTCTTACCAGCATAATGTCAGCACATCTGACATAAGGTTTCTTGAAGAATGGAAGAAAAAAGTCATAGGTAGTTTAAGCTGGCCTGACCCTCTCATTTAACAAATGAAGAACTTTAGGCCCAGAGAGGGGAAGAGACTTACACAAGACTACATAGCTTTTAGAAGCCAGAGTACAAATTCTCTCCACCTCTTATCAACATTTGCACACCCTCTCTCTGTCCCCTACCATAATTTAACCTCATAGCACCAATTATTACTTAATCTAGGTTATATTGTATTTACTAGAAGAGGCTAGACAAAGGCAGGTTTTGTTTTCTACTCCATCTTCAGTGCATGGACAGTATCCAGCATAGAGTATATGCTGAATACATTTCCTAAATAAATTAATAAATGAGTTTTTCCTAGTTCCCAGTTAGTTAAGTGCAAACTTGAGTGATCAATGCTACTGGTTATAAAATGCATGTATCTTCACCTGCAAATACATGCCATGATGAAAATATGTTTGGGGCCTATTATGTTTTTCAAAGTTGATCCAGAAAGAAGCCTTGGACACAGTTTACCTGAATCTTTGAGTACCTAAAGCATCCTCCAAAGTCTGGAGACCAAATTCTTACATTTCATTCTACTAGCTATGAAAGTAATCAGTAATCCCCTTGCTCTCAGGTGTGTCCACCCATTTATTTCCCTGGTGTTTGGTCTCCTCACAGGGATAATTCGTAGAACAATAATTGGTTGTTTAGCATCACAGACCTCTCCAATGCCATATACTCCCTTCTCTAGCTCACCACTAGACCAACTCCTTGGGTATCCTTATCATGTTCTTGGAGTTGGTTTCACTTAATGGAAGGCGCCTTTCTTTACTTTTCCCTCAACTCCATATAGTAGTAGCCCATAGCAGTCAGTTGAGACTGCTTTCCAAATGGGTATTTATTACTTGTGAGATTATGATGGAGTATTTATCAACACTCTGGTCATCACCCTATGTACCTGTCATGCAGGAAGAAGTAATTTTCTCTGTCCTCAAAATATTTTTAAGTCAATAGTTCTCAGTTTTATGTCATAATATTTTACCCTCAGGGTCACTTTCTCAGAATCACTTGTATCGTTGGCAAAGCATGAAGTGAAGGGCAAGTGTTGACTTCTAGAACATCCTGCAATAATTGGCCTATGAACTTTCTCTGCCCGGTCATTGCCCCTCTAGTTATCAGGAAGATTTATGTTCTGTGCCCCTTATCACGCTGCTTATCTCCATACATTTCTCTATTTGTTCCCCTTTCCAGGATGAAGCCATCAGAATTTTAAGTTCCTTCTGCACAAGTGACACAGAGAGGCACCTATTAGTAGTTGCTTCTGTTACAACAGATCTAGACTCTGGAATTGACCATTTATTTCCATTTTGTCTCCAGGCTAAAAACTATTCATCTTTCTGTGCACTGAGACCTAAGAATAATATTTCCATGCTTAAGTCATGTGTCACATATTATATTCTGCATCTGCACTGTCTGGGTCTGGTAGTCTTGCCCAATACCTGAAGTAGGCAAGTTGAACAGATTACAGGAAAGCATTGATTTCATTTAAGCTAGTGCCCTAATTGCTAGACAACCCAGGGGAATTCAACCCAATTGAGTTCAATTCAAGGAATATCTTCCCAGTGCCAAGGCATCTCACTAGGCATCCTTCACAATTACCAAAAGCCAAAAACACAGTCTCTGCCTTCAAGGAGATTATAATGGCCTATATGTTTATATAAGTAACCATAAAAATACAAGGCAGAATGTGGTAAGTTACAATGAAGATCTAAATAACAGTTTTGAAAGGTAGTGGAAGAAAACTGAAAAATGTGGAATTTTTCACAAAGCCACAAACTCATTACTTTAGAGCCCACAGCTAGCATTCTAAAAATTAAGTTATTATTTAGCCCAAGTGGGCCAGCCAAAGGGAGAAGAATGCCCAGACGGATCAAAAACTTATAAATGTCTTCTATAGAGTCACTGGATATTGAACTAAGCAGCAACCTAGAAAAATTCACTGCCTCTCCCTACACCAAGGAAATGTAGCCACCATCTTTTTTCCAGTAGAATGGCAGGATTTCTGTCATTGCATTTAGCTCACTGAACAGAAGACAAAAACATTCAAACCACCAATTCCCTCTCCTTGTTTTCTTCATACCAAAAAGCAATCTCAATCTTCTTTTTTTTTGTAGTATTTATTTTTATGCAGATTCTCATTGTCAGAAAGAAAAAATGAAATGAAGGAAAAAAGAAAGAAAATGAGAAGAAAAAAGTAAAGAAAAAGTGGTGTTTGTTAAGATTCTCTAAAGACTTAAGAAAAGCTATCAAGTCTAAATAACTCTTAAAGACCTATTATAGGTTCTTCCTTCAATGTCTTTGGAAACATTTTTGTTTTCTAGCATGACCATCCTGGGGCACTTTTCTTGGGTCCATTTCCTCAGACATATCTTTACAGGGACAGTCTTTCAGCTCCTTTGTATGGAAGGAAATTGAGGGTTTAGGAAATAAGTTTGAGACACAATCAAAAAAGAACCTAGGTTTCCTGATTCTCAGTCCATGTTCTTTCAACTCTACCACTTCACATCATATGTGAGGATCAAAATTCATGGCTGGGTTTAATCCTGTTTCTTAATTTCTAACATGAGTCTCCTGATTAAGAGCCATCATCCTATATTTTTCTATGAATTTCCTTCTAAAATATGGATGGACATTTTTTTTTCCCATTTCTGAGACAGCCCTTCCATGGAACACACATAAGCCAGTACTGAGAATCACCTGTGGGAGGCCAAACAAAAGTCAGAAAACTGTCAGAACCACTGCTTGTTTGATAGATAGCTCGATGGTAGCAGTGGTAAGTCAGACAACACACTAAGCTCATTTCTTCTGCAGGGAGCACAGCAAAAAGGTCAAAGAAGCAAATCATGGGATTTGACTTGCATTTTTCTGAGCAATGATGAGGCAGTAAGTCTCTTAGTGCGTACTTTCTAGATATAAGGGAGAAACAAGCAGGCATCTGTTCCTCACTTGCTTCTCTGAAAGCCCAGCATGAAGTGTGGTATTACAACAATGGAGAAACATAGTCTTGCACAGTTCTGCCCAGAGTCTTTCTCGGGAGTATTTAATGTGCTCACAGAGGATTAAAACCATCTTAGGCAACTTTCAGTGACCATTTTCCAATATACAGAGCATCTACTTTCACGAAGTTTATAGTGTGGCAGACTATTTCCCTCCAATCAGGACAAAGGTGATTCTTAACAAGACTTAAAAATGACTCCTTTTCTATACAGGATCACCATCTCAGTATGGTAGATTTTAGAAACAGTGGACTTATTATTTATCCCAATCCTGCCCAAAGCATGTGCCTCAAACTTCAATTTAATTATGTCTCTACCTTGCTTTAAAACCTTTAATGACACCAGTTTGCCCAAGGATGAATATGAAACTCTTTAGTCTGAAATTTGGGGACTTCTGTGATCAAAAGATAGACAGGAGATCTGCCATCCTAAGCACCAGTTTTACTGAGCAACAAAGGTGATCTAATCATTAAACTATTATATAATAGGTGCTCAATAAAAGTTTTATGCAAATGAGTTACAAAGAGAGATAAAAATACCACAGTAGTTAAAAACATGGGCTTTCTCTCCATTTATAATATGTACACTTTTTTGTACACATATTATACTCCAAAAAAAAAATTTTTTTTTTGTAGTGAGTTTTCAAACTAATTTGAATGGACTGAAATCCCTTCTTTGCCATTTTCATGACATTGAGTAAGTCACTTCATATTTCATCTCTCTAAGCCTCATCTGTAAAAAGAAGATGCTGCAGGGGTGCCAAGGTGGTTCATTCAGTTAATCCAACTCTTGATTTTGGCTCAGGTCATGATCTCATGGTTGTGAGGTCAGGCTCTGTGCCGGGTTGGAGCTTGCCTAAGATTCTTTCTCTCCCTCTTCCTCTTGCCCCACCCCCCTGTCAAAAATAGAGAGAAAGAGAGAGGGAGAGAGAGAGATGTTATAGTACCAAGTTGGTGTTAAGGATCACTGAGATACATGTGAAGTACTTAGCATAGTGCCAAACACACAGGAAGAACTTAACAAATGCAGCCATTGCTGTTAGTATCGATGAATGAATGTTCATCTCCACATCAACTCTGAACACTTCCTTTCATTTACTGAGTACATGCTATATGTCAACAAGTATGTTAGATGTTGTTCTAGGAAATTGTTGGTCAAATTCCTGTTCATCCCTCCTCATATTTGCTATACAAGTAATAATCTTGTTTTCTCTTTTGGACTATTGTTTCTTTTACTAAAATAAGGCAAAGTGATCGCTTCACCTTTCCCAAAGGTAATTGTTACATTTTGTAACAAGTGGAACTGATAAAACTTGCAACTTCACATGCAAAGATTCGTTCTAGAACAGTTGTTATTAAGCCTTAGTTCTCCCTGTTATCACTGTTAGGGGTTGAACTGCATCCCCCTGATAATGAAGTTCTAACCTCAGTACCTGTGAATGGGACTTTCTTTGGAAATAGAAGTTTGTAGATAATGAAGTTAAAATAGGTCATTAGGGTGGGTCTTAATCCAAAATGATGGGTATCTTTATAAAAAGGGGACACAAAGACACACATGCCCAGAGGAAAGAGAACTGAGTTTTAAAGAATGACTGTGTATGTTAAACTCAGATTTTCTGGCTCAAAACATCTGGGGTAGGGCCTGATCATTTGCATTTCTAACAAGTCCCAAATACCAAACTTTGAGAACCATGCTTTAAATATACACGCAGCAGACGAACCTAGGAAGACTGATTTAAAGGAGAGGGGCAAGGAAGAGTTTAAAAACTGTGTTTGATTTTGAAAAAGAAGAACAGATTTGGGCAACTTACACTATTGATTCCAAAAAAAAAAGTTTTTTTTAACATTTATTCATTTTTGAGACAGAGCACGAGCAGGGGAGGGGCAGGCAGAGAAGGAGACACAGAACGGGCTCCAGGGTCTGAGCTGTCAGTACAGAGCCTAATGCAGGGCTTGAACCCCCAAACTGTGAGATCATGACCTGAGTCAAAGTCAGACGCTTAACCAACTGAGCCACCCAGGCGCCCCTATACTCCTGATTTCAAATTTACTATAAAGTGAATAACTGAGTGTGGTACTGTCATAATGATAGACTAGTAGATCAATGGAACAGAATAAAGAGTTTAGAATTAAGCCATCACATATACAGTGAACTGACTTCTGACAAAGATGAGAAGGTAACACAATGAAGAAAAGACTGTCTTTTCAACAAAATGGTGGTTGGAAGAGTTTGATATCCAAAAGCAAAAAAATGAACTTCAGGTCATTCCTCACACCATACACGAAAAAAGGCAACAACAGCTTTTTCTTCATGGTTTGTAGTAATGATAACTCCAGAAGCAGATTAGGTCACACACTGGTGCAATGTTTATACAAGAAAGAAAATATAAAAGAAATTTGACGGTGGAGGAGCCAAGATGGTGGAACAGCATGATAGTTTTCTGTGTGTCTTGTGTCCATAAAATTCAGCCAGACCAACATTAAACCATCCTGCACACCTAGAAAACTGATCTGAGGATTAACACAACAATCTTCACAACCTGAACCACAGAATTCAGCAGGTACACAGTACCTGAGGTGAACTGGGAGAGAGAGAAGCCGCAGAGGGCAGGGAGCCACTTTTGCATATGGAGAGAGGATGGAGGGGTGGGGGGAATATGGGAAAAGCACCCTCCCCCAAAGCAGCTGGAGAGAAAGTGGAAAAGTGGAAACAGCCACAGGGACTGAACTAAAAAGGGAGAAAGGAGAAAGGAGAAGGTTTAAATTCCATTAAGACTATAAACAGGGGAAGCATAGAGTCTGAAACACTGCAGCACAATACCTGGCAGTGCTCTGGTGGGGTGAATCCCCAGGAGCAGAGTGGAGTACAGAGTTCTTCAGGCCACACGGGTAGAGGTGGTTCCCCTGCTGGAAGGACAGCTGGTAGAGCCTGTGTGGGTCCCCAAAGCCAAGGCCCCAGTGACCCAGGAGAACAACCGCATTCAATGGTGCTGGAACAAGGTTGTTAAGAGTGAAGCCTGGTGCCAGATGTGTATTATGATTTGCCATAGTGTCTGAAACGCTGCTGCTACACTATCTCACGAACTTTTTCTAGGGCAGGCTGGCACCTGGCCGCAGTTTCTGGGCATCAGAAGCAGCACAGTCCCACTGGATGCAGCCGGCACCTGGCCATTGCTCGATGAGACCCTCCTGCAGATGGGCAGAACAGGTCAAAGCCACAGTCCCTCAGAAGTAAGGGGTCGGTAAAAACAGTCACATCTGGGACAAAATTTAGGAGGGAGGTGCTGCCTGGAGCTTGGTCACGGACTGTGTAAAAGTGGGGAACGGACGGAAGCTGAACACAAAGGACAGGTGAGAAATTATTGATTGGGGACAGCAAAGTTCCAATACTAGAGACTGGGTAGCTGGGTGATGCCATTTTCACCATTCCCACACATGTGCATACACACCTACAAGTGCCACAACAATCCACCCCAGGAAACTAAGCAGTGCCATCTAGTGGAGAATATAGCCATTACACTAAGCCCTGCCCAACTGGGTCAACCTCACTTTTCGGAACACAAGTCTCTCTGCCTGCTTAGTTTATGGAATATAAAGTGCTTCACAGTTTGACTTCTAGGGGAACACAAAGTAATTTCAGTAGTATTTCAGTCTGTTCACCAATCCATCTATTCAATTTTCTTTCTTTTCTGTTTTTTTTTCTTTTTTTTTCTTTTTCGTTTCTCTTCTTTTTCTTGAATACAGAAAGAAAAACTTCATTTTTATTTTCAATTTGTTTATTGTTTTTTTAAATTTACATCCAAATTAGTTAGCATATAGTGCAACAATAATTTCAGGAGTAGATTCCTTAATGCCCCTTACCATTTAGCCCATCCCCCCCCCCCACAACCTCTCCAGTAACCCTCTGTTTGTTCTCCATATTTAAGAGTCTCTTATGTTTTGTCCCCCTCCCTGTTTTTATTTTTGTTTCCCTTCCTTTATGTTCATCTGTTTTGTCTCCTAAAGTCCTGATATGAGTGAAGTCAGATGATATTTGTCTTTCTCTGACTAATTTCACTTAGCATAATACCCTATAGTTCCACGTAGTTGCAAATGGCAAGATTGCATTCGTTTTGATTACCGAGCAATACTCCATTGTATATATATACACCACATCTTCTTTATCCATTCATCCATCGATGGACATTTGGGATCTTTCCATACTTTGGCTATTGTTGATAGTGCTGCTATAAACATGGGGGTGCATGTGCCCCTTTGAAATAGCACACCTGTATCCCTTGGATAAATACCTAACAGTGCAATTGCTGGGTTGTAGGGTAGTTCTATTTTTAATTTTTTGAGGAACCTCCATACTGTTTTCCAGAGTGGCTGCACCAATCTGCATTCCCAATTTTTATTTTCAATTTTTATTAAAAATATTTTTCCTTGGGGCACCTGAGTGGCTCAGTCAGTTAAGCAGCTGACTTCAGCTCAGGTTATGATCTCGCAGTCTGTGAGATCGAGCCCTGCGTCGGGCTCTGTGCTGACAGCTCAGAGCCTGGAGCCTGTTTCAGATTCTGTGTCTCCTCCTCTCTCTGACCCTCCCCCATTCATGCTCTGTATCTCTCTGTCCCAAAAATAAATAAATGTTTAAAAAAATTTTTTCATATTTTTCTTTAATTTTTTTCTACTATATTTTTTAGTTTTGTGTAATTTTTTTCAAATTCTATTTTACTTCCATCATTTCATTTTAGTCTACTTCAGTTTATTCATTTTTTAAAATTTTCAAATGATTCCCTTTTTTGTTCTTCTTTTTTCCCTTTTTTCTTTAATCTATCAAGCCCCTTTCAATACCCAGACCAAAACACACCTAGGATCTAGCATCATTTATTCGATTTGTGTGTGTGTGTGTGTGTGTGTGTGTGTGTGTTTATTTTTTTAATTTTAATATTTTTTTTAATTTATTGTTTGAGTTTAAATTTTTTTACCTCATTAATTCCTTCTCTCCCTTCAAAATGACAAAACGAAGGGATTCACCCCAAAAGAAAGAGCAGGAAGAAACAACAGCCAGGAACTTGAACAACACAGATACAAGCAAGATGTCTGAACCAGGATTTAGAATCACAGTAATAAGAATACTAGCTGGAGTCAAATAGATTAGAATCCCTTTCTGCAAAGATAAAAGAAGTAAAAGCTAGTCAGGATGAAATAAAAAATGCTATAACTAGCTGAAATCTTGAATGGAGGCCACAGCAGCAAGGATGGATGAGGATTAACAGAGAATCAGTGATACAGAGGACAAACTTATGGAGAATAATGAAGTAGGAAAAAAAGAGGGAGATTAAGGCAACAGCATGATTTAAGAATTAAACAAACCTGTGACTCATTAAAAAAGGAACAACATCAGAATCATAGGGGTCCCAAAAAAGGAAGAGAGAAATAGGGGTAGAAGGGTTAGGTGAGCAAATCATAGCAGAAAACTTTCCTAACCTGGGGAAAGACACAGACATCAAAATTCAGGAAGCACAGAGGACTCCCATTAGATTCAACAAAAAATGGACCATCAACAAGACATATCATAGTCAAATTCACAGAATAGGCAAGGAGAGAATCATGAAAGCAGCAAGTGAAAAAAAAAATCCTTAACCTACAACAGAAGACAGATCAGGTTTGCAGTAGACCTATCCACAGAAACTTGGCAGGCAAGAAAGGAGTGGCAGGATATATTTAATGTGCTGAATCAGAAAAATATGCAGCCAAGAATTCTTTACCCAGCAAAGCTGCCATTCAAAACAGAAGGAGAGATAAAAAGTTTCCCAGACAAACAAAAATTAAAGGAGTTTGTGACCACTAAACCATCCCCACAAGAAATTTTAAGGGGGACTCTCTGAAGGGAGAAAAGATAACAACAACAACAACAACAACAACAACAACAACAAATAAATAAACACCAAAAGCAACAAAGACTAGAAAGGACCAGAGAACACCACCAGAAACTCCCAACTCTATAAGCAACATAATAGCAATAAAATCATATCTTTCAGTACTCACTCTAAACATCAATGGACCAAATGCTCCAATCAAAAGACAGACGGTAAAAGAATGGATAAGAAAAGAAGATCCATCTATATGCTTTTTACAAAAGACCCACTTTAGACCTAAAGACACCTTCAGATTGAAAGTAAGAGGATGGAGACCATCTATCATGCTAATGGTCATCAAAAGAAAGCCAGAGTAGCCATACTTATATCAGACAATCTAGACTTTAAAATAAAGACTATATCAAGAGATGAAGAAGGGCATTATATCATAATTAAGGGGTCTATCCACCAAGAAGACCTAACAATTATAAAAATTTATGCACCAAATGTGAGAGTACCCAAATATATAAATCAATTAATCACAAACAAAAAGAAACTCATTGATAGTAATACCATAATAGTAGGAGACTTCAACACCCCACTCACACCAATGGACAGATTATCTAATCAAAATATCAACAAGGAAACAATGGATTTGAATGACACACTGGACCAGATAGACTTAACAGATATATTAAGAACATTTCATCCTAAAGCAGCGGAATATACATTCTTCTCCAGTGCACATGGAATGTTCTCCAGAATACAACACATATTGGGACACAAATAAGCCCTCAACAAGTACAAAAAGATCGAGATCACACAGTGCATATTTTCAGACCACAACGCTATGAAATTCGAAATCAACCACAAGAAAAAAATTTGGAAAGGAAACAAATACTTGGAGACTAAGGAACATCCTACTAAATAATGAATGGGCTAACCAAGAAGTTAAAGAGAAAATTAAAAAGTTCATGGAAGCCAATGAAAATGATAACACCACAACCCAAAACCTCTGGAATGCAGGAAAGGCAGTCATAAGAGGAAAGTATATACCAATCCAGGCCTTCCTAAAGAAGGAAGAAACCTTATGCCTTAAAGAGTTGTAAAAAGAACAGCAAATAAAACCCAAAACCATCAGAAGACAGGAAATAATAGATTAGAGCAGAAATTAAAGCTACTGAAATCAAACCAAAACAAAACAAAACAGGAGAACAGATCAATGAAATCAGAAGCTGGTTCTTTGAAAGAATTAACAAAATTGATAAACCACTAGCCAGTTTGATCAACAAGAAAAACGAAATGACCAAAATAAATAAAATCAAGAATGAAAGAGGAGAGACCACAACCAACACAGCAGAAATACAAACAATAATAAAAGAATATTATGAGCAATCATATGCCAATAAAATGGGCAATCTGGAAGAAAGGGACAAATTCCTAGACACATATACACTACCAAAACTGAAACAGGAAGAAATAGAAAATTTTAACAGACCCATAACCTGTAAAGAAATCTATTAGCAATCAAAAACAAGAGTCCAGGGCCAGATGGCTTTCCAAATAACAAGAGTCCAGGGCCAGATGGCTTTCCAGGGGAATTCTACCAAACATTTAAGGAAGAGTTAACACCTATTCTCTTGAAGCTGTTCCAAAAAATAGAAATAGAAGGAAAATTTCCAAACTCTTTCTATGAAGCCAGCATTACCTTGATTCCAAAACCAGACAGAGACCCCACTAAAAGGGAGAACTATAGACCAATTTCCCTGATGAACATGAATGCAAAAATCCTCAACAAGATATTAGCCAAATGGATCCAACAATACATTTAAAAAGTTATTCAGCATGACCAAGTGGGATTTATACCTGGGATGCAGGGCTGGTTCAATATCCACAAAACAATCAATGTGATACATCACATCAATAAAAGAGAGCACAAGAACCACACGATCCTCTCAACAGATGCAGAGAAAGCATTTGACAAAATACATTCTTTCTTGATAAAAACCCTCAAGAAAATAGGGATAGAGGATCATACCTTGATATCATAAAAGCCATATATGAAAGATGCAACAATGATATCATCCTCACTGGGGAAAAACTGAGAGCATCCCCCCTAACACCAGGAACAAGACAGGGATGTCCATTCTCACCACTGTTATTCAACATAGTATTGGAAGTCTTAGCCTCTGCAATCAGACAACACAAAGAAATAAAAGACATCCAAATCAGCCAGGAGGAGCTCAAACTTTCACTCTTTGCAGATGACACGATACTCTATATGGAAAACCCAAAAGATTTCACCAAAAAACTGCTAGAACTGATTCATGATTTCAGCAAAGTTGCAGGATATAAAATCAACATACAGAAATCGTTTGCATTCCTACACACCAACAATGAAGCAACAGAAAGAGAAATCAAGGAATTGATCCCATTTACAATTGCACCAAAACCCATAAAATACCTAGGAATAAATCTAACCAAAGAGGTGAAAAATCTATACACTGAAAACTATAGAAAGCTTATGAAAAAAATGTAAGAATACACAAAAAAATGGGAAAAGATTCCATGCTCCTGGATAAGAAGAATAAATAATGTTAAAATGTCGATACTACCCAAAGCAATCTACATATTCAACGCAATCCCTATCAAAATAACACCAGCATTCTTCACAGAGCTAGAACAAATAATCCTAAAATTTGTATGGAACCAGAAAAGACCCCGAATAGCCAATTAATCTTGAAAAAAAAAAAACAACAAAGCAGGAGGCATCACAATCCCAGACTTCAAGCTATACTACAAAGCTGTAATCATCAAGACAGTATGGTACTGGCACAAGAACAGACACTCAGATCAATGGAACAGAATAGAGAACCCGGAAATAGACCCACAAACATATGGCCAGCTAATCTTTGACAAAGCAGGAAAGAATATCCAATGGAATAAAGACAGTCTCTTCAGCAAGTGGTACTGGTAAAACTGGACAGCGACATGCAGAAAAATGAATCTGGACCACTTTCTTACACCATAAACAAAAATAAACTCAAAATGGATGAAAGATGTCAATGTAAGACAGGAAGCCATCAAAATCCTCAAGGAGAAAGCAGGCAAAAACCTCTTTATCTTAGCCACAGCAATTTCTTACTCAACACATCTCTTGAAGCAAGGAGAAATTAACCATTGGGACCTCATCCAGAGGCAAAGCAAAAATGAACTACTGGAACCTCATCAAAATAAAAAGCTTCTGCACAGCGAAGGAAACAATCAGCAAAACTAAAAGGCAACCCACAGAATGGGAGAAGATATTTGCAAACGACATATCAGATAAAGGGTTAGTATACAAAATCTATAAAGAACTTATCCAACTCAACACCCAAAAAACAAATAATCCAGTGAAGAAATGGGCAAAAGACATGAATAGACACTTGTCTCAAGAAGACATCCAGATGGCCAACAGACACATGAAAAATTGCTCAACATCACTCATCATCAGGGAAATACAAATCAAAACCTCAATGAGGTACCACCTCATACCTGTCGGAATGGCTAACATTAACAAGTCAGGCAACAACAGATGTTGGCAAGGATGCAGAGAAAGAGGATTGCTTTTGCACTGCTGGTGGGAACGCAAACTGGTGCAGCCACCCTGGAAAACAGTATAGAGGTTCCTCAAAATGTTAAAAATAGAACTACCCTACGACCCAGCAATTGCACTACTAGATATTTATCCAAGGGATGCAGGTGCCCTGTTTGGAAGGGACACATGCACCCCAATGTTGATAGCAGCGCTCTCAATGATAGCCAAAGTATGGAAAGAGCCCAAATGTCCATTGATGGATGAATGGATAAAGAAGAAGTGGTATATATATATAATGGAGTATTACTCAGTAATCAAAAAGAATGAAATCTTGCCATTTGCAACTATGTGGATGGTACTATAGGGTATTATGCTAAGTGAAATTAGTCAGAGAAAGACAAATATCATGTGACTTCACTCATATCAGGACTTTAAGACACAGAACAGATGAAGATAAGGGAAGGGAAGCAAAAATAATATAAAAACAGGGAGGGGGACAAAACATAAGGGACTTAAATATGGAGAACAAACAGAGGGTTACTGGAGAGGTTGTGGGAGGGGGGATGGGCTAAATGGTAAGGGGCAGTAAGGAATCTACTCCTGAAATTATTGTTGCACTATATGCTAACTACTTTGGATATAAATTAAAAAAATAAAATTAAAATTAAAATAAAATTTAAAGGGGCGCCTGGGTGGCGCAGTCGGTTAAGCGTCCGACTTCAGCCAGGTCACGATCTCGTGGTCAGTGAGTTCGAGCCCCTCGTCGGGCTCTGGGCTGATGGCTCAGAGCCTGGAGCCTGTTTCCGATTCTGTGTCTCCCTCTCTCTCTGCCCCTCCCCCATTCATGCTCTGTCTCTCTCTGTCCCAAAAATAAATAAACGTTGAAAAAAAAATTAAAAAAAAATAAAATAAAATTTAAAAATGAAGTTTGACAGATGTGGTAACATAGTGTTGTGTGTCATCTACCCAAATTCTGTATTAGTATCACAGAAAAACTGCTGAGGCTTTGTCATGAAGACTGTTCAGTCTGAAAGAGGAGAAAACAAAATCTTAACTTCCAGTTCACACTTCAGCAAAAGGAATTATTCAAACATCCTGAAAGAGAGAGGATAGCCTATTTTCAAGTACTATTGAATGAACAACTTGCTCCACCAAACCAGCCCCTTCCCCACACTGCCATGCCACCACCATGCAGAATTTTGCCAACTGCTAAGGATTTTGCCCCCATCAGCAGCAAGGAGTATTTGCAAATGCCCTGAGATCTATTCTAGGATTCTCTGATATACAGAGAAATCCCCTCATCATGCATTTGTCAAAATGTTGGTCAGCACACAGGAGTCTGTAAGAGGTGAGTACCCAGGATATGACATAAAGCTAAAAGTAAAGAGTTCATGGACTTTGAAGTGTTGGTTAAGTGATAGCTGGACTTGAGTTTCATAAATGTATCTGTAAGAGACAAATAAATCCAAAATCAGCTGAGTAATTCAGGCCCCATGATTTCGTCTAATTTAGACCAGACAATTATGTCAAAAATAAGTTGACCAATTGTTTATTTGCCTGCCCTTAGGAAAATATGAATATATATGGTAAAGTACATAACTCTGGAGCAAGGAAACACAAAGAGGCAGCACCCAGATCTGCCCATGTGAAAGAAGGATCCACACTTGAACTGAGTTTTAAGGAAGGACTGGTCTTCCAGTTACATGTACTTGTGAGGGAGAGTGGAGATAGAGCTGTGGGATGGGAAGTGTATGTTAAACTCAGGGAATATCATGTTTAAATGTGAGAGTAAGTTCAAGAGTAAGCAAGTTCCTGGGGCACCTGAGTGGCTCAGTTGGTTAAGCATCTGACTTCGGCTCAGGTCATGATCTCGCAGTTTGTGACTCTGAGCCCCACATAAGGCTCTGTGCTGACAGCTCAGAGCCTGGAACCTGCTTCAGATTCTGTGTCTCCCCTTCTCTCTGCCCCTCCCTTGCTCATGCTCTGTCTGTTTCTCAATAATAAATAAACATTAAAAAATTTTAAAAAAAAGAGTAAGCAAGTTCTTGTGTATGTCAGAAACATAAGGTGCCAGAGCATGTGGTGAGAAATGAGACTGTGGTCAGACCGTGACCTCCTTTTGTGCCCAGCTAAGGCAAGACTTTATCCTTATAATCACCTTTAACTAGAGGAGTGATGTTATCTAAGGTATGTTTCAGAAAGATCATGTCAAAGGCACTATGATGGTTTTGATATGGCAAAAATGGAGGCAGGGAGACAAGTTACAAGGTTTCTGTAAGAAACAGACTTCACATAGGACAGTGGTAATGAAAGAAGAGGGGAAAGAATTAAAAATACTTAAATCTAAACCTCAATTTGCTTTGAATTCTTTGAAAACCTCAGTCCACAATACTTAGTGACCGATTAGACTTAAGGGACACGGGAAAGAAGAGTTTTCCCTTTGGGAAAGAATTGGGGCACCTTGGTGGCTTAGTAGGTTAGGTGTCCAATTTCACCTCCAGTCACAATCTCACACTCCATGAGTTTGAACCCCATGTTGGGCTCTGTGCTGACAGCTCAGAACCTGGAACCCACTTCAGATACTGTGTCTCCCTCTCTCTTTGTCTCTGTCTCTATCTCTCTCTCTCAAAATAAATAAACATTTTTAAATTTTTTTTTAAAAGAAAGATGATACCCAGAATCAGGGATGACTTGGTCAACTGAGAACCTGACTCTTGATTTTGGCTCAGGTCATGATCTCAGGTTTGTGGGAATGAGCCCCTTGTCAGGCTCCATACTGAGCGTGAAGCCTGCTTGGGATTCTCTCTCTTCTTCTCTTTCTCTGCCCCTCTCCACTCACATTCCCTCTTAAAAAAAAAAAAGATCCCCACATTTCTGGCTTAGCAAAACAGAGTGAATTGTAGTGTCAGTGTCAATAGTAAAAACACGAGAGGAGAATGAGGTTTTGGAAAAAAGATGCTAAGGCTGATTTTGGACATATGTAGTTTGTAATGTCTGTAGCATTTACATGTGTGTTTTCTAGGTATACACTCAAAAATAGGGTCTAAAACCCAGCCGATAATAACAGCAAACTTTATTGAATCCTAGGCATTCTTCTAAGCACTTTCCTTGTACAACTCATTTAATCCATAACAACTCTACTATAAGATAGGTACTATTATTAGCTCTATTTTGCAGATGAGAAAGTGAGTTTCAGAGAGGTTAAGTGTCATGCCTAAGATCACAAAGATAAAAGTGGATTTCAGAACCCACTTTATTTTTTATTTTTTTTTAAT
This sequence comes from Puma concolor, assembly GCF_028749965.1. Lineage (NCBI taxonomy): Eukaryota > Metazoa > Chordata > Mammalia > Carnivora > Felidae > Puma > Puma concolor. The sequence continues at coordinate 124,952,905 of NC_141668.1, read as the reverse complement.
ATTTTATTTTTTTTTTTATTTTAGAGAGAGAGAGTGAATGTGTGCAAGCATGGGAGGGATAGATAGAGAAAGAGAATTTTTTTCTTTTTAATTTTTTCTTTTTCTTTTTTCTTTTTTATTTTTGAGAGAGAGAGAAAGAGAAAGAGGCAAGAGTGGAGGGGAGGAGCAGAGAGAGAGGGGACAGAGGATCCACTCTGTGCTGACAGCAGAGAGCCCGATGTGGGGCTTGAACTCAGGAATTGTGATCATGACCTGAGCCGAAGTTGGACACTTAACCAACTGAGCCACCCAGGTGTCCCTATAGCATTTCTTTTAGAAGCTAAATACTAGGTTGTGTGGTTTTATAGACCACCTAATTTCAGCCCTTATGCCACCCAGGCACCCAAGAACTCACTTTCTTAATCTCTCAGATATCCATCCCAACTCCCTCACTTTTCTAGTGGGAAACTGTGACTAACCCAAAGTCATGAAACTAGCTAGTATTAGCTAGATTTAGATTATGGTAGTCTGGAAATCAAATGTGGGTTCCCGGGGGTGCCCACGTGGTTCATTTGGTTAAGTGTCTGCCTCTTGACTTCAGCTCAGGTCATGATGTCATGGTTCATGAGTTAGAGCCCTGTGTTGGGCTCTACACTGACAGTGCAGAGCTTGCTTGGGACCCTCTCTCTCCTTCTCTCTATCTCTCCCCTGTTCATGCACTCTCTCTCTGTCTCTCACACACACAAAAGAAATAAACTTAAAAAAAATATATGGATTCCCTATGTTACTGGTAAGAATTCTGCTACTAAAATATACTTTTCTTTGAGATTTCAGTAAAAAACAAACCCATAGTTAATTTCCTCACAAAAATAATAATAATACATTTGGTTAGCTTTGGAGGTTGGAGAATCAAGTGAAAAGAGTGAAAGTGTATTTTATATAAGTAACTGCTATCCATACAAAAAGATTTCATAGGAATTTCTTTTTACACAGAGAATAATGGAAGAAAAGACTGGTGTGCCACCAATAATGTGTCATATTGTGACCCCACATGGTGGGAGGGTAGTCCTCAGACTTATTTTGGTAAAAGGATCAGTTTTTGGCTCATTCAGCCTTTTCCTCAACTCTGTTGTTCATAACAGCTTTTGCTCAAGGGGGACCCCATCTCCCTACCCTCCTCCTTCCTAGTCACTGCAATGTCGAAGTTAACAGCCCCATTCACTAGTTATCTGGGGGAAGATGGTTATTCAAAAGATGGCCTGAATGTCATTTTAAAACTGAAGAAGCAATAGAAATTACGCCTACTTGGGGATTTCACCCTGTGTAAAAAGGTTGGATAGAGATGAATGGATGAAAGAAGATGTAAGCTTTAGTCTTAGTTCTGCCATTAGCTAGGGGTATGACCTGGACTTGTCACATAACCCCTCTGCATCTCAGCTGCTTTGTTTGCAAAATGAAGGCCTTGGATCAAATGACCTCCAAGTTCCCTTCCAGTTTTATGACTCCATGCTTTTACAAGACTCCCAGTACCTTCCTTATACTCAGGCAAAGGCACCCATGTTCTGGCACCCATGCTTTAGAGAGTCCCTAGGACCAGAAATATGAGCTTACCCTTGGTCCTGACTCCAAGCATCTAGGACACCAGAGTTCTCTGTTCAAATGGCTTTGACCCAGCTTCCAGAGTCTGCTGTCTGTAGAGGCTGAAAAGCGAGCTTGACCATGCAGGCTGAAGTATCCACTCACATGGATGGATATAGGGCTGGAGGGAGGAGGTACAGGATGTTGACTGGCTATCTCTGCTACCATATGCTGCACCAAATTCTGAGGAGTCCAGAACCTGGCTTACCAAGTCATTATAATATTAATTGGTTAACGTAGGAGGATGAAGCTTACCTTATTTAATAGTTTGTTAGCCTGATTTACAACTTTTAAATATTTAGATATAGAGTGAGCAGGAAATCATTTGTATTGTTGCCCTGGGCCCTGAAAATATTAAAGGTTGCCCTAGAGATTCACCTGCAAGAGTCTAACACTTCAGAGCTCTATAAGTTTCAGTTAAAAGAGGCATAAATAATGACACAAAATATGGCTGAGCATGGTGTGGATAGGACATAGGCACATTAATTTGGAGTCTAAAATGAATTACCATTTTTCTTTTCTCAAAAATAAAAGATTATGCCTATTCTTAAGTGCTTTAAGGCCCCTAGGTTATTTGCTTGGCACTTCCAGGTCACCATAAATCAGTTATTCGAGGATCATAAATCTAACTCTCAGGTAATACCCATTAATGGAATGTTTAAAATCTGATCATATGAATTTCCCTTTTTTCCCCCTTTGCCATAACACGAAGAGAAAATAGAGTTTAGAGGGTGAAATTTAGGACTGCGGACATAGGCTTCCATTAAACCATAAGGGAATCTTAAGGGTTTCAAGTAGCTAGAATAAATGTAGCGGGCTTTGTTCTGCCATGTGTCCACCCCAATGCTGTCAAACACTCAAGTTCATATTTTCTTTCCAGCTTACTTGCTCTTGCTCTCACTCTCATACTCATTCTTGCTTTTATACTCTTTTCTAAATAGAGAGGGTTCCTCTTTAAAACTCCTTAATGCTGCTTGGCTTCAACACCCCACGCTAGCCCTCTACACACAAGCTACTCAAGGATCTTCAGTAACTCTCAGCCTTGCTCTACCAATGCCCATCCTCCATCACCACCACTTTTTCTTTTCTTTTTTTTTTTTTTAATGTTTATTTTTAGGAGAGAGGTAGTGTGAAAGGGGGAGGGCAGAGGGAGGGAAAAAGAAAATGTGAAGCAGACCCTGTAATAACAGTGCAGAGCCCAACTCAGGGGCTCAATCAGGAACCATGAGATCATGACCTGAGCTGAAATCAAGATCAAGATCAAGAGCCAGACACTTAACCGACTGAGCCACTGAGCCACTCAGCCCCCACTTTTTATTTTTTCTTTTGCCTAGCCCTTCTCCTACTCTCTGTAACCTTAAATATTCCAATATATTAATTCATATTAAAAATATTTATGGCTAATAATGCTGACCCATATTACCCTTTCAAAGTCCTTATACTTAACAGAGGTTTCAGGGCATTTTTGGAGAGTTTTATGCCTAAAAGTCACCAACAGAGCTTGTTATAATGCAAATTCCAGAGTTCCAGCCCAAATATGCTAATTCTGTAAGCCAGTAGGGGTAAGGTCCAAGAGTCTTCATGGGCTAAAAAGCACCTATACTGATTTACATATGGCACATTGAGAAAGAGTAGCTTATTTCTAAGGAATAATTTTTGTAGTGCAAATTTCAAGCAGGGAGCAGAACAATGGAAAGACTGTTTTTGGACTTCAAGTATAGTTTCAGACACTTTGGATTACACAAGTAGAGAGTAATCTTAGTCAACATCAGCATAATGCTTTATACTTAACAGGCTCAGATCCTTAATCTGAGACACCTCTGACAACAAATGTACAGGTAGATGATATGTTTTCCATTTTACATAGGAGGCAACTGAGGCTCAAAGAAAGTAACTCAGCAATTCAGACACTCAGCCTAGGGTATAAGCCTCCAAACACTCCTTCAATTATCCTCAGGCCATTCCAACCAAGGGGTTTATCTTAGACTAAGGGCTGGGGTAGACAAGGGGGCATTTGCTTCAGGGCTTAGTGTGTGACATTACACTTTTTGCCATTGGTCAACTGGGAATAAGGCAGTTTATGGGCCTGGGACTTTACCTAAACTACCTTGGAGAATTGCTCTATTCTAGGTACTGGATGAATTGTGCTTGTATCTAAGGAACAGATTAGAAACTGAAAGCATGGTGTCAGAGGCAAAGATAGTTAAATTTACTACATCCTCAATGTATGAAATTAAGGGTGCTTAGTAACATTTAGTGCTGTTTTGAAATCATCACATCCAGATTAAAAAATAATAATATAGTTAAAAACAAAAGCAAGTTCATTAAAATCTAATCATGACCTTCTCCTTTATGTATTAAAATGAAAGCTGTGAGTGATGCTTTTAATTACAGTCCTGATGTTTTAGTTGCTGAGCAGTTTATTTAAAGTGACAGTATCACTTTCTTATTACGTAATTACCCCTACTGAATTTGTAATGTAAACACATAGGAGACCAATAATTCAGGGACAGCGGTAAAATTGATAGTATTCATCGGATAATAATCTTTTTTTTTTTTTAATGTTTATTCACTATTGAGAGACACAGCAAGACAGAGCATGAGCATGGGAGGGGCAGACAGAGGAGGAGACACAGAATTTTTTTGAAGCAGGCTCCAGGCTCCGAGCTGTCAGCACAGAGCCCTACACGGGGCTCAAACCCACCAACTGCGAGATCATGGCCTGAGCCAAAGTCAGATGCCCAACAAACTGAGCCACCCAGGAACCCCTCACCAGATAATAATCTTAATGTGTTTATTGCAGATTGCTAATTCAGACCTAATTTAGCTTGAAAGTTAACTAATTAGAGGGACAAGAGTTACAGGCTCACTTCTTTGGCAGGATCTGCACCTGAAGTCCTTGTGGTGTAAAGACAAAAAAGATCCAAGGAAAAAAAATCAGTGTCCACACTGAAAATCACTATCAATATGATTTTCCTATTCTCTATAAGCCTGCCCATATAGCTCTGAATATCTAAGACCAATGGGAGGATGTTAAAAGGAAATAGGTCTCTCACTAATTAAAACAAAGAGTAGGGACTTGGTCCACAATGTCATGGGCTACATTATAGGTAGTCGATACCCCATCAAAATAGGCATTAAAGAAAAAAGGCATGAAAGCAGATTCTTACACTGAGGGAAAGACTTGCTTCAACATATTTTGAAGGTCACTTCAACTTTAATGTTCTATGATCTCAGAGTCAGATCTTAATTAATTAAATCCAATTCTACCCCTGTAGGTATTTACCAAAAAAAAATCTTAAAATAAGTTTAAAAGATGTTAGATATTTTTCCATATGCTTTAAAAAACATATTAGAAATGCTCTGTAAACATCTGATTTAAAATAAAGTATGGTCAGGGGGGCCTGGGTGGCTCAGTTGGTTGGACATCTGACTGATTTTGGCTCAGGTCATTATCTCAGGGTTATGAGATTGAGCCCTGCAGCAGGCTCTGTGCTGAGCATGAAACCTGCTTAAGATTCTCTCCCTTCCTCTCCCTCTGCCCTTCCTCCACTGGTGCTCCCTCTCTCTCTCAAAAAATAAAAATAAAATAAAATAGTAAAATAAAATAACATAAAATAACATAAAATAAAATAAAATAAAATAAAATAAAATAAAATAAAATAAAATAAAATAAAATAAAATAAAATGCAATAAGGCATGGTCATCTTGTATGACATACAAGGAAATTTTGTTGGTAAAATTTTGTTAGGACGTAGAGCTATGAAGCAGTCAGTTTTATGAAGTAAGGAGTTAGGAGTTTTACATATCACTCCTTTTATGAGCTTCCCTAGAGAAATTGTGTTATATGCAAACTTCAGAAGGAACAGTTCTTGCTTACTGAACAATCCACAACTGAAGCTTCAAAGAGATCATCTGGACCTCATATATAACCCCATCCTAATATAAAGACAGATTTTTATATGTTCAAAATGTTCACACTCAAAATAACCAATAATGAGTGAATGATTATTTTCAGCTGCAGGAGGTGATGACGGGCTTATTTTACTTTTCATTGTTCCTTTGAACCTAACGACAACTAAAGATGCTGGCGAATTACTTAATGCAAGATACATTATCCTACTCCAGCCCAGTAACTACCATAAAAGCTTCCATGTCTTCTGTGCTCTGGAGGTGTCTACTCAGAGTCTACAATGTTCTAAGCCTTGGGCCTTGCAGACAGAAATGCTTCCCTTCTCTAAACTGGAAGAGTGTGCATACTAAAGTTCACTCCAAAGTTAACAATAATGAGAACTGTAGCAGTTGAAAGTTAATATTTGAAACCAAGAACAGTAACAAGAGATGCCACAGTTAATAACTGCAATAATGATTATGATGATTACAGATTGATAGATCAATTGTAAGAAATGCCTCAATAGAAAGTTAGAGCATAACTTTACGATAAAAGATTAATAAGGAAAGAGAAGAAAAAGTGTTCATATATATATGGGTAACAGCAGATATGTGTGAATTGCCAGAATTATCAATTATGCTGGTTTATACAGGATTTTCTTGTTTACTTAGGAATGTTTCTCCAACAAGAAAGATGTTCAAGGTGGATGGGACTAAAAAGGAGAATTTTCAAACTCAGCTGGGATGTACCCACACTGACACACCAGAAGAAAATGTTTTGGCCTGGATATCTCAAAACCACTCTGACTTTAGATCTCTTATCCTTTGTCTTGCCTTACAAATAGCACCTTTAATATGACTAAGTGTGTGTCCATTTCAATCATCATTTGCAATGGGGTAATTTTAAATACACTCAAGATGCTGTATATTCTATGTTTACTGAGCCCTGGGGGAGTTTTTATCCTTGGCACCAAGATATTAGGATGTTCTGGATTGACTGGGAGGTTCACACTAATGCGCAAATGCTATACGTCCAAAGATACCAAGATCTCACAAGAAGATGATCAGAACCTGAAAGCCAACACCTCCAAATTAGGGATCAATTTTGTGTTTGGAGGTTCAATCCTCCCATCCTTTCAATAAGACTCTACTCACATGCATTGTTGCAGTAATTGGGGGAGAATTAAACTGGAAGAGAATTACAGAATGAGGAGCAAGGGCATACCCAATACAGTGGCTTACCTCATATGTTCTACAAACCCACATAAATTCAAATACATGCTGCTCAGTAAAAAAAGAAATAATTTAAACAATTTGGGCAATTCTGCCCACCATTTCAGTCAATAAGTATACAGCCAAGAGTGGGAGGGAAGTGAAACGCGTGAATCTAATGTTTTCAACCAATCTAAGTTTCTTTGTGCCAAAAAGTAAGAATGTCCCCATGATTAAAAACAATTTTATTGAGTGTTCATAAGTAATATTTATTACACCAAAATTTTGTCTTACACTCTGACTAGAGATGGTAAACTTAGTGTAGGATACTTTATTCATTATTTAAAACATTAACCAAAATTTTCTCCTTGGAGAAAACGTGAGAAGTTAAATAGTCTATCCCCATGATGCCATGAGGTTAGCAGTTTCTGAAGATGTAATAAGCCAGATTCTTCTTTCTTTTCTATATTACATCAGTCTATTTTTACTTAGCTCTAGTAAAAGTTTAGATTTATTCCAAAATCAAACATTACTTAAAATCACTCTGCAGGCAAAAGATATAAACTAATATGTTAATAACACCTTCCAGCAGGAACCTGAAGTGTTGTGACTGACTATACAGTAGGATAATAGGCCAGAGATCTGAGCTGCCAAAAGAATTTTAAGTTATGATGCAACACAGACTATGTATCTTTAATGTCAGGAAGCACCTGAGTAAAACCTTTGTTAATTCTAAGCTTGGCACTGTATTGAAACATTGATTTTCCTGTTCAGACGCTGGAAATCTTGTTCAATTTTTTTTTTTTCATTTGGAAAAGTATTTGAAGACTGTTAGCTTCATAAGGCCAGGGACTATGTCTTGTTGACTGATATTTATTTTTCAGTGCCTGGTACATTATAGATATTCAGTAAGTGGTTAATGAATGAACAGAATTGTGGACTTGAAATTGAAGAGGACAGAATTTTGTTGGAAGATTTCTCAATAAATTAAAATCAAAGTTGCTTCCATTGCAGCAAGTGGCAGTAATCACACATTTATACTCACCAACCACTGGTAATATAGCACATGTGTACAAAAGTGACTATATGTCAATAAAAATTGAAACAATAATTAATAAATATCTTCTATTTCTGAATTCAGTGTCTGCTGGTAGTTTGTCTTAAACTTCCTCTGGACTTCACATTGCCAAAATAATTTTTTAATTTAACAGTTCTGTCTGAACATGCACCTGGACCTTAACATGTACCTCCTTGTGATATCCCCATGTAGCTATCTTAAATTGACATTGATCTTGACACTCATGATAAAAAAAAATTTTTTTTAATGTACATGTTTTCTCTCTCCAGAAAACATAGGGCAGAATTCTGGACAGTAGGTCTTCAAAAAAACATTCATTTAATGAAAATACAATAGGCATGGTCTGGGACTATGTGCATAATAGGTAAAAGAGCAGGCTGGAAGATAAACTTCTCAGGATCAGATCCTGACTCATTTCTTCACACCATTTCAATATAGGTAATTTGTTTAAACTCACTGAGTTTCATTTTCCTCATGTATAAAGGGTTAATAAGAACAATTACTCAAAAAGTGTCTGTGAGGATTAAATGGGATCATCCACGTAAAGCACTTGGAATAAAGCCCACAGTATGACCCTGTTAGGCCAGGGACTGCCATAAGTGCTTTCCTTATATTAATTTGAATTAACACCACAATTAATAGATGTTACATTTAATAAGTGTTAGCTATTATTAGCTATTTTTATTATGTTGAATGTATAAAATTACCAGTATTTCATCATTTTGACCTGCAAAAGCAACAATTTAGTGGGTTTGATCTGATATTTATGAACTTACGACACATAAGCAATTTGGGCAAATCAGTCTGTTAAATCAGAAAATGGGAGAAGTGGGTAAATCATTTGTATGGTCAAATCTAAAATATTAATCCATTAGTAATATTCTCTGCATGTAATAAGCTGGGGGTTATATTACATTTGCATCCCTGGTCTCAGGACAGAGATAGGAAAGCCCATTTGGAAGGACTGAAATTGGGAGAAGGAGAAACTCCAATACTCCACACCAGCACATTTCTACACTTTTCTGATTATCACCCACATCTAACTACCCACTGGTCCAGGTCTAGCCTAACTTTGTCTACCTGGGCAGAGTTGGTGGATGTCTATAGGAAGTGATTTCAGGAAAACTGAGAAAAGATAAGTATCTTAAAATAAAATGCCCCAAATCCAAACTGGCACTTATCATTATCTTCGGTTTAGAAACGATATTCCCCAAGAATTCCTGACAACTTTGCAAACAAGCTCCTGCTTAGCTCATTTAGTAGACACTAAGTAGAGTCTCAGCTTAACTAACAGACTGTTGATGGAATAGGGGAGAGGATACATATGTTGTGATGAGGCAAGTGATGGAAAAGGTTAAAATATACACAGTGGAACAAGAGAGCAGGAGGCTTGGATTAAAGACTCAAGAATTAAAGTGGGGACAAAAACTAAAAATAAATGATCCAAACGTACCTGGTTTAACACTGTCTCCCCATGCTCTTCCTAATCCTCTATACTCTGGATCAGTGATAACACCTTCCACACTTCCCGCCCTCCCACTGTGCTCCTGTTCTTTGGCTGGTCTAAAATCACACTTTCCTCAAACCAAGATTACCTCAAACTGCCTTTTTCTGCCTAATATAAAGTGACTGCTTTCATCTGAGCATCTGCAAAATCAATTTTCCTTACCTTTCACTTCAGAATGCATTTTTATTTATTTATTTTTTTTTTCAACGTTTATTTTATTTTATTTTTGGGACAGAGAGAGACAGAGCATGAACGGGGGAGGGGCAGAGAGAGAGGGAGACACAGAATCGGAAACAGGCTCCAGACTCTGAGCCATCAGCCCAGAGCCCGACGCGGGGCTCGAACTCACGGACCGCGAGATCGTGACCTGGCTGAAGTCGGACGCTTAACCGACTGCGCCACCCAGGCGCCCCCAGAATGCATTTTTAAATATAGCTCCAATAGCTGTTGTGCTTAACAACATCAGTGAATTGCACTCCCATTAAACTTTTTCAAATAACCATTGATATCTGTAAAGATTCTTAGTCCCACATTTAACAGAGTCCCTGAGCTGAATGTTCACTTTGAAAAAAAAAAAATAAGAAGAAACAAGTATTCTCTGAGCTTTAAACAGTTTTTAAATGAACTAACTCCTTATCAGGAGTTTTGGGTTTGTTTTTTTGTTTTGTTTTGTTTTGTTTTTTAATGAAATGAACACAAGCATTAACACAGGAACAGTTGGTCGCTAATCATTAGCTGGAGAAAACTATATTACATGGCTAATGGAAACACTAGGGAGGCATGGGGGAAATAAGAACTATGTGTCAGCAATAGCAATGTATCTGTAGGCAGCTCCAAGTTACCAACTAGGCTTGCGTTACTATAAACAAGACAGAAGCAAAAGAGTTACTATAGCATCATTTCAGCCACTTGAGAATGTAACATATGAGGCATCTCAGGCCTACAAAGGCCACTAAGGAGTAGCTTTGGCATTACTGAGGAACGCACCGGTAACTTAAACCCTATTGGCATGTTTATCAGAAAAGTGACCAATGATAGCAATAGCAATCCCATACATTTGTACAATACTGTATCCACTGACCTCCTTTAACAGTGACAACAAACCTAAGAAATAGACATTATAAATGAGGTTCAGTGAGTTTGGTAAGGAACCTGCCTAAGGTCACACAGATAATAAATAGAGGCCAAATTTTATTCAACATTACTCAATGAATTTTTACTGACTTCCCTCCCTGTGCAACTCTCTGTGCCAAGCACTGGGGACATGAGAAAATAAAGTCCTAATACCTGTCTTCAGGGAATGCAAAGCCTGTTACAGACAATGGGTGAGTATTCAGCCACTCGGCAACTTCCAACTATTGAGGGTCTTCTATGTACCCAGTATCACTGGGGTGCTGAGAAATGAAAATGCACAAAATAGACAAGGTTCTGGCTACCCTGGAGTATACAATCTAGTAAGTCCAGACAAGTAATTTAAAACAAACAAGACAAAGTCTACATATTCTATGACTCCCACTATATGATATTCTGGAAAAGATAAAATTATAGAGACAGTTAAAAAAAACAGTGGTTGCCAAGAGTTTGGGGGAAAATGAGGAAGCAGGGGATGTAAAGAGGATTTTAGGGCAGAGAAACTATTCTGTATGATACTATACTGGTGGATATATGACACTATGTATATTTATCAACAACCATATTGCTGTACAATACAGTGAAGGCTAATGCAAACTAAAGACTTTAGTTAACCTATCAATATTGGCTGAACGGTAACAAATGTAGCACATTAATGCAAAATTACCAGTTGGGGAAACTGGGTGGTGGGAGAAGGGAGGGGATATATGAGCCTCTCAGTACTATCTCCTCAATTTTAGCAATTTTTTAAAGTTTATTTATTTATTCTGAGAGAGAGAGAGCACGCACTTGAGGGGCAGAGAGAGAGGGAGAGAGAGAATACCAAACAGGCTCCACACCATCAGCACAGAACCTGATCGGGGGCTCAAACTCTTAAACCGTGAGATCATGACCTGAGCCGAAACCAAAGAAGGCCTCTCTGAGGAGATGACAGAGGCTTGAAAAGAAACAAGCCTAAAGATCATGACAGTGATCTTGTTATGAGAACCCAGGGAACTTGCCTCTCATCCTGAAGCTGCACTTGGATAGAAAGCCACCTCTTTTCATTTATATTTTACATTTATTCAGAGTGACTTTGGGGAAGCTACTGGAGAATACAGGGGAGGAAGACAAGCTAAATCTTCCTCACTCCCTCCACACTCACAGAGCAAGCCACACCCTGGAGCAGCCTTGAAAAAGAAATAAACCAGGTGTGCTTGAGAAACAAACAGAAATCTTCAGAAGTGAGGGAGTCTGGTTAAAATGAAGGAGGAACAGGCTATATCATGTAGGTCCCTGACTGGCACAATCAGAAGTATGGATTTTATTTCACTGAAATGAAAAGTTACTGGAGGATTTTCAGCTAAAAGTAACATGATTTGTTTTACATTTTGAAAGAACTGTGGCCACTGTATGGAGAATGGACTGAAAGAAAGCAGGAGTAGAAGAAGACAGACCAGTTTGGAGGTGAGGGAGAAAAGCTTTGGGATATATTTAGGTTATAAAACTAAACAACATGCTCTTAATTAGATGAAATGAGAACAAGAGGGCAGGATGACTTCTACATTTTTTGATGGAGGAGCTGAGTCACTGATTCTACTATATCTGGACTGGGAAGACAAAGAGAGGTACAGGTTTAGTGGCAACAAGGGTGAAATCAAGAATTCTGTTAAGGTTGGAAATGTGGGAAAAGAATTAAAAATATAGTTGTGATAACTGTCACTGAGATAAGGGCATATTCTAAATAATGTGAAACACAGAAAAAGGAAAGACTAAATCTGTAAAAAGAGAGAAGAGAAGGAAAAGTTTCACAGAGAATGTGAAGTTTAGCTTGTATATTTAAAAACAATGAAGAGGGATGCCTGGGTGCTGAGCCAGTTGGGCCTCTGACACTTGATTTTGGCTCATGATCATGATCTAATCATCGTGATCTCATGGTTTATGAGATTGAGCCCCACTTTGGGCTTCTGTGCTGACCATGCAGAGCCTGCTAGAGATTCTCTCTCTCCCCCTTTCTCTGCTCCTCCTCCACTGTGTTCTCTCTCTCTTTCTCTCTCTCTCTCTCAAAATAAATAAAAATACATAAAAAATAAAAACAACAAAGAAATGGCCAGCAGGTGAGAATGACATTTGAGGCAGAAGGAACAGCACACATGCAAAGGCAGGAGATCAAAACAGTTTGCAGTAAGCCTCACCCATTGCTCAAAAGCTGTCTCTTGAGGTCAGCCTGAGGTTTGTAAGGCACAATAAAGTAATGAGAAAAGTACGAGGTGGTAAATACATGACTATGTTTGAGGAGGAGCTTGAGATTGAAAAGAGGAGAGTAGTATGTATAAGATTAAAAATCCTGAGTTCCAGAGGCGCCTAGGTAGCTCAGTCAGTTTAGCGTCCAACTTCGGCTCAGGTCATGATCTCACGGTTAGTGGGTTTGAGTCCCCCATCAGGCTCTGTCCTAACAGCTTGGAGCCTGAAGTCTGCTTCAGATTCTGTGTCTCCCTCTCTCTCTGCCCCTTTCCAACTTGTGTGCATGCTCTCTCTCTCTCAAAAATAAACATTTTAAAAAAGGAAAAAAATAAATAAAAATAAATAAAAACCCTGAGTTCCAGTCCCAACTCTGCCACTAAGCAGCTAGGCAAGCTGTTTCACTTCTCTGGGCTTATGTCTTCACCAGTAAAAGAAGACTGTAAAACTAAGTTATTTCCAAGGCAATCTTTATGTCTGAAAACGTATAAAACTATGGTTAGTGGTCCTCTTATACCTATATTAAAACTACATAAAATGTTTATGTTTTTATTTATATAAACATACACACAAACATAAATAAATCCTCCATTCATTTAAAAAAGTATTTAAGATAGCCTAAAGAAATATATACTGCTGTATAATAAAGAATTTGTCTCATCTTGGACCCTGGTTCCCAGGAAATATCTCAAAATCCTTGTAATTTCCTGAGTTATGGGAGTGACTTTGTTATTCATGAGTCCCTTGTGTCATACCTGATTTATACTGATAACTCAGGATGGGGGTTAGTCACTTGGAAGTCCAAACATGGGATTAGAGAACTGGGCCTTTGAGCCAGCCCAACCTCCAGGGAAGAGGGGGGAACTAAAGATTAAGTTCAAACACATGGCCAATGATTCAATGATTCATGACCTATGTCATGAAACTCCAATAAAAACTCTGAACACCAGTTCTCAGATAAGCTTCCTAGTTTGGTGAACACATCAATATGTGATGTGTTTAACCAGGTGATGCCTCCTGCTTCTATCCCAGACCTCATCTTAATTGTCTTATTATTTGGTCCTCATTGCTAGCCTTTTCAATAAAACTATAATCATAAGTATAGTGCTTTCCTGAATTATGTAAGTCATTCTAGCAAATTATCAGACCTGAGACAGTCACAGGAATCCCCAAATTTACAGCCAGTTGGTCCGAAGTCTGAGAGTCTGGGTGGTCTGGGGACCCCCTGAAACTGCGGGTGGCATCAGAAGTGAGGGTACTTTGGGAATTGTGCCTTTAACTTGTGGAGTCTGTGGTTGGCATCAAATTGCATCAGTGCATTGTAATAACAGAAATGAAATAAATATAGAGTTATAGCCAAGAGAAATAAGGATACAAAAATAAAGGGATGAAGGTAATAAGATTACTACTCATATCCTGAGAATGAATTCCAGGGCCTCTTCATAAGGATTTCACACTCAGAATGGTGTGATAGTTAAGAACACAGATTTGAGCCAAAGTTAGAGGACTCAAATCCTACCTGCACCATTTATCATCTGGGTGACAACAGGCAAGTCTGTGAGCCTTTATTTCTTTATTTTAAAATGGAGATGAGAATAAAGCCTACTTCATGGAATTGTTGTAATTAAGGATGTCAATTCATAAAAGGTCTTTAAGGCAGTATCTGACACATAAGAACACTCAATACACATTATTAGTATAGGTCACTGTCAACACATCAAAGTACAATTCAATAAAAATGTTTATTTTTTAATAAGATACAGTCTAGATATGAACCGTTCTAGCAGTCTATCACAGCACTGTCCAATTAAACTTCAGCAATGATCATAATGCTCTGTAGCTAATGCTGTGCAATACAAAAGTCACTAGCCACATGTGGCTATTTAGTGCTTAAAGTATGGGCATTTTGACTGAAGAACTGAATTCTATTTTATTTTATTTTTTATTTGTTTAAATTTATTTTTCTTATTTTTTTAACATTTATTTTTTTTTTAAACGTTTATTTATTTTTGAGACAGAGAGAGACAGAGCATGAACGGGGGGGGCGGGGGGGGCTGCAGAGAGAGAAGGAGACACAGAATCGGAAGCAGGCTCCAGGCTCTGAGCCATCAGCCCAGAGCCCAATGCGGGGCTCGAACTCAGGGACCGCGAGATCATGACCTGAGCCGAAGTCGGACGCTTAACCGACTAAGCCACCCAGGTGCCCCATAACATTTATTTATTTTTGAGAGACAAAGAGAGGCAGAGCATGAGCAGGGAAGGGGGAGAGAGAGAGGGAGACACAGAATACAAAGCAGGCTCCAGGCTCTGGACTGTCAGCACAGAGCCCCATGTGGGGCTCAAACTCACAAACCATGAGACCATGACCTGAGCTGAAGTCGGATGCTCAACCCACCAAGCCACCTAGGCAGCCCTAATTTGTTTAAATTTAAATGGCCACATGAAACTAGTGGCGACTATAGATTGTATAGCAGAGAAGTCAAGGGTACATTGGACTGGCCACATGCCCTTCAGGTGATCTTTCATGAATAATACTTCTCACAGCCAAACTTCTGGCAAGGACTGGGAAGCCAAGAGTTCAAATCCACTTAATTCTAAGTTACTAGGTAAAGGAAGAATCATGTGTTCAATGTGTATCAAAAAAAAAAAAAAAAAGAGTAGGTTTAATATTTTGCTATTAAAGTCAAGAAGGCAGCCCATCAAGCATGAGCCTGGAGAAGAGTCCACTGCTAAATGGAGATGGGCCAAGGTAATATCTGCAGGTAAGAATTAGATTATCCTCATATAACAATTCAGAGTTCACTACAATTTATAATAAGAAGAGTCCCCAAAGTTTTACCTACTTTATCAGGTTGTGTTAAAAATTAAAATAGGAAAGGCATATGTTGCACAGCAAATGTTTAATCAATTTTAGCTTTTTAATCATCATCAGAGTTATTCTATGCTATAAAATATGCCTATAATAACTGCAACATGAAAATTTATATGAGGTATTAGTAATTTCAAGAGTGCCCATATAATATTGAATTGCAAACAGTGTTATTTACTGATGAACCCTTCAAGATAAGCTGGTAGTAAGCAAATGAATTAGCCTTCTATACAGAGTTTTTAGATTTTGACCAATTAAATGCTGGAGGACATCTACCAAAATAGATGGCTTGGGTTTTGAAGTAAAGTAATTTAGAGTAAAGTAATTAGATCTGAGGACTACTGTCTGTAGATGCTACTATAAATTGAAGGAAATAAAACTGTATCATCAGCATTCAGGCAAAGGCTTATCTGTCTTTTCTCTAATGGCAGGGAAGCATGGATTTGGCTCATCCAGGAATAATATCAAGTCATTAAGATACACATGAAGGAGGAGAATCTGAAACATATTGCAATTGTCACCCTTGAAATTATCTAATCTGTCAAGAAACTGTCTCTAATGACCTGGAATCTGGAGAGTGGTGTTACAAGTCTCATTTAAGTATCACTAGTCAGAAGTCTATATTTAGGGCAAAGCCAATTCCTACACATATGCCAAGGGCTGATGGAAGATCAATAATTTCAACATTTTCAAAGTTCCCAAGAAACATATTCACAAACTGATGAGGCTCTTATGATGTTGGTCAATAAGGCAAGAGCTTTGCCTAAAACCCAGATACTCCTCCTGACAAAGATACTGTCCTGAGAAATCAAGAGCTGCAATTTATCAAAAAGGAAATAGGCCTACATCTAAATGGAATAATTTTGAGGGAAAAGAATGCATTTTTTTTTTTTACTGACATCACCCTACATATAATTCCAAGCATTTGTTTACTCCTAGGTAACAGAAATAACAAATAGACAAGGATCTAAGCCCATCATAGAGAGCAGTGTTGAATATTCCAAAGGCAAATAGCCTTTACCCAGTGCTTTATTTAATGATAAGCTCTTACAGACAGCCTGACTTAGGTCTTCAATTTCAAGGCAGTTGATATGGGGAGTTTGGCTCAGTATCACTCTTCTATGAGCACCAAAAAATAAACTAAGAATCCTATGGTTTTCATCTCTGGTGACATAGCTACAAAAAAGAAATACTGGCAGCTTCAAAGTATGCTTACTGCCAATTCTGAATTGCAGTAAGATTAAAGGGAAATAGTACAGTAGCAGAGGATGGCTGAGATTGGTCCCTTTGGGTTCTTCAAACTATATGTCATAATTTAAATAAATATCAGTTATATAACAGTAAAAAAAACACTGTAAGATCAAATGGTATATCAATTAGGAATATTTTAGACTACAAGAAGAAAACATGACTGTGGTGGCTTTAATATTAGGAACTGATTTTTCCTCACATAAGGGGAAGTCAAGAGGAAGCAGTTGTTGGTTCTGGTGTAGTTAGCTCCAGAGCCTCTGATTTCCCTTGATAATTCCCTTACAGACCCTGGTTGGCTGCTGCAGTTCAGGTTACATTCCAACATAGGGAAAATAAAAAGAAGAGGTAGTACCTATTGAAGAGTCCAACTCTAGACTAAAATCCTATGTGTGATCATTCAAGTCTGACTACAGGCAATTTTGTGGCTTGGCTTGGCAGGCCTCACAACTAGAAGCTGTCCTCCCCATACCAGCCTTGGTGCAGAGCCAATGCATTGTAATTTTCTGAAGAGAGTTATAGCCAAGGACTGAGCCCAATCTCCATCCCACCCCACCTGGGCTACCATGCTTCTACTTATCTGCACACATCTATCTGGCCCAGGCATCTTTATTCAGAGGCCTTTAATAAGGCTCTTCTGAGGCACCTGCACCAAGACTTCATTACCAGGACCCTCACTTAAGCATTTTCTCCACTCTAATTCAGTACTTTTCTACTCATTATCCTTTCCCCTCTCCCTCTACCAGACCCCCCAGATCCATTAAAAGTCAGTAACCTTCTATTTCAGGCTCCACAGCAATGAAACGTTTCTCCCATTTGTGCTGCATCCACCTGACACTTGCCTAGCACTGTTCCATGAGGAAAAATGGAACACTAGGGAACTGGTGACACTTTTTACCTCTTGCTTGAAGTGTCACAATAAATATAGACTCGATTGCTACTTTCAGTTTGGCTTACTGTCCTCACTGACCTACCTCAACACCTGGCAGTTCAACATCTACATCAGGGAAACAAACTTTCCCAGAGACCATACAGCAGACTTCAACCTCTTATTGGCCTGCGCTGAGATACACGTGGCTGTTCTTAGGTGAATATTAGGTGAATAGTATGTACAAAGAGAAAGGGGTTGGTCCACCAACGATCAGTGCCTGTTACAATTTGGAAATTAATTCTATGAGGAAAATACAGGCCTAGGAGCTGAGAAAAGAGACATGTGCTCTTAGAAGGAGATGGTTTCATAAAAGATTAAACTTTATGCTCTAAAAGATAAGATTTGTAGATGAGAGGGCATGACAGATGGAATAAATCTAAAAAGGAAAGGTTTTAAAGGAGGAAAATCTGGGACTTAAAAAAAAAAGTGCTCTTGGGACAGAGAAAGGAACATCCTATTCTTCTGAAGAAGAAGAAATGGAGAAAGAATGTTTTGATTCAGTAAGTAGAACACAGTAACTTTCCAAAATGATGGGTGGGGGGGCATTCCACTCTTATGGGAGAATCTTTAACAGGTCTAGTGCTGGCAAACAAAGAAATGCCTATTAAAAATATGCTATTGTCTATCCAAACATGTCAGTAAACATTAATGCCAAAGAGGTCACCTTAATACACGCAGATTACATTCTTCAGAAAAATCAAGCAAAAGGAAGAAAGCACCATTCTGCAACCATCTCTGCTTTTAAGTCCCACTGAGATACACAGGGTATCCATTCATGGATATGAGGCATATGGCCCTGAAAATATAAGCCTCTGATCTTACAATGGGCAGAGTAATCTTTAAATTAAAACATGACATCAAAAAGGCTCTGAATAACAACCAATTTAAGTTGATGGTTTCTTTCTTTTTGTTTGTTTCAGGCTTTTTGTGTGCAAAGAGAGATGGGGGCACTGGTCAAATGGAAAACACATTCAATAATTGCACAGATAAGATCAAAGCAATATTTTCTCTATATTCCCTAAGAGGCATGTTTTTCCTGTTCCTTATTAATTGGCAGTGGCAGTCTAAACAAACATTGGAAATAAACCCAGCGATTTGGGTTCTTTCATGTCTCTTGCTATACCTCCCATGGAGTAACAGGAAGTTGGACACTGAAAAGCTCCAGGGCCAAGATCTGTCCTGTTATGTCCAAGTGAGCTACACCAGGAAGAAATCTGTAGTGAAAGCTTCCCTTCAAAATAGTTCCCAATAGGCCCATTTTGAAAGTGGATATTTTTCTTCCTGATCCCAATTGGTAATTATATATTCCTGCTTATTAATCTACCTAAGTGACTGTTCCTGAATATTAAAATGTGGGATCGTATCACCATGCAACTATGCTGGAGATGGAAGGAAAGAAAAAACTGTCAACCCACAACTGTAACCTTCTAAAAGTAAGGAGGACAATAACCCAACAAAAAGGAGACATTTTAATTAATACACCTCCCTGTGGCTTTGCCTTTCTTCTTGAGTGCTCAGCTGGAGTAATCAGAGGAAAACCTGAAGGAAGCCTCCCCAGAAGCCTCATTGAGCACCCTCCAGCTGAGTCTCACTGTGTGTTGACAACTGTCTCCATTGAGTAAGAGACTTGGCATGATCCATAATGTACATCTGCTCAGAGGAATAATTCCTCCTGAGAACCATCAGGAAGTAGCCTATTCAAAAAGCAAAAAATTAAAAAGTTAAAACCCTACTCATTTTAAAAGTAAGAAACAACCAAGATCCCTCGGTAGCTCAGTCAAAATGTCCGACTTTGACTCAGGTCATGATCTCGCAGTTCGTGAGCTCCAGCCTGGTGGGGGGCTCTGTGCTGACAGCTCAGAACCTGGAGCCTGCTTCAAAACCATGTCTCTCTCACTCTCTGTTCCTCCCCCGCTTGTGCTCTCTCTCTCTTTCTCTCTCTCTCTCCCTCTCTCTCTCAAAAATAAATATTTAAAAAATGTTTTTTTCAGTAAGAAATAAGCAACAATCATTTAAGAAAGATTCCTTCTAAGCTACTGGCATATGGTATAACTTCCTCTTTAGAGATTTCCACTTCTTTAGCAGCTTTTTAAAGTATAATTTATAATACCATAAAATTTACCCATTTGGAGTGTACAGGTCAGATGAATAAGTTTATACAGTTCTGTAACCATTATCAGATTCAAGCTTTAGAACACTTTTATCACCCACCAAAATTCCATTGTGTCCATGGGCCCTAAATCCCTGCTCATACTCCCAGTATGGCAACCTGCTTTCTGTTTCTATAGTTTTGCCTATTCTATAAACTTCATATAAATGCAATCATACAATATATATTCTTTTTTCTATGGCTTCTTTCACTTACCATGTTTTTTAAGTTAATTCATGTTGTGGCATGTGTAAGTAGTTCACTCCTTTTTACTGATGAGTACTATTTCATTATATAGGTATACCACATTTTATTTATCTGTTCTTCAGATGATGGACGTTTGAATTGTTTCCAAATATTTAGAGTTGTGATGTAACATGAGCATTCAGATACAACAAATCTTTATCTGACATAAGATTTCACTTCTCTTGGGCAGATACTGTTTCTAGAAAATAAATTGCTAGGCTACATGGTAAATATAGGTTCACCTTTTTAGGAAACTGCCAGGCAATTTTTCAAAGTAGTTGTATCATTTTCCATTTCTATCAGCAAGGTATGAGAGTTCTAGTTTCTTTGTAACCTCAGTAACAATATTCTTTCTTTTCTGATAACAGAACCATGTGTAATGGTTTCTTATTGGGGCTTTAATTTGAATTTCCCTAATGAATTAAAATGCTGAATATCTTTTCATGATTTTTTACTATTCATAGACCTTCTTTCGTGATCTATTCAAAACCTTACACTTTTTTTTTATTGGGTTGTGTATCTTCAGATTATTTATTGTAAGAAATTTTTTCTTACTCTGGAAGAACTTTGTCAGATATATAATCTGCAAATGTTTTTGCCTATTCCTTTTTTTTTTTTTGAGGGAAAGAGAGAGAGCATGCAAGCATGGGACGGACAGAGAGAGAGAGAGAATCCCAAGCAAGCTCTGCACTGCCAGTGTGGAGCCTGATGCAGGGCTCAAACTCATGAACCACAAGATCATGACCTGAACAGAAACCAAGCGCTGGACACTTAACCGACTAAGCTACCCAGGTACCCCTCTCCCATTCTTTTTGCTTGTCTTTTTCTCATTTTATTAATCCCATCTTTAGTAGTTTTAATTTATCTTTTATTGTTCATGTTTTTTGTGTTCTAAGAAATCCAAGGTCACAAATATTTTCTTCCCTGCTTAATTCTAGAAGTATGAGACTTTCAGATCTTATATTTAGATTTACAATCCATTTTGAGTAAAACTTTGTATATGATGTGAAGTAATGATTGAGGTTTGTTTGTTTATTAATTTGCATATAGATACCCAATTGTTCCAGTACCACTTGTTGAAAAAGTGGTACTTATTCCACTAAACTAACTTTCAAGTTTATCAAAAATTAAGTGACTATAAATGTAAATTTATTGGTGGACCCTTTGTTCTATTCACTGATCCATAGTTCATGATGCCAGTAGCACACTGTCTGGATTATTGTTGCTGTATAGTAAGCTTTGAAAATTAGTATAAGTCTTCCAACATTGTCCTTCTTTTCAAAACTGTTTGGTTTATTCTAGGTACCAGGCATTTCCATTTAAATTTTACAATCTATGTGCCAATTTCTATAAAAAGACTGCCAGGAATTTGATAGGGATTCTGTTGAATCTATAGATCAATTTGAGAAGAACTGCTGTTTTAACTAAACTAAATCTTCTAATCTATGAATATAGTATACCTCTCCACTTACTTAGGTCTTCATCAATTTCTCTCAGTAATGTTTTGTATTCTTCAGCATACAGTTTTTTACTCTTTTTTTTTTGTTAAATTTATGCCTAAGTATTTTATTCTTTTTGGTTCTATAATTAAAATTTTATGTTATTTATTTTTGGGTTGTTAATTGCTAATAGATAAAAATAATTGATTTTTGTAAAATGATCTTGTACCTTGTGACCTTGACAAATTTGACTGTTAATTCTAACAGCTTTTTAACAGATTCCTTAAGATTTCCTACATATAAATCATACTATCTGTGAATAAAGTTAATCTTACTTCTTACCCTACAACGTATGTCTTTAATTTCTTATCCTTGCCTTACTGTACTGAGTAGAATCTCCAGTGCAACACTGAATAAAAGTGGCTAGAACAAACATTCTTGTCTCCTTTCAAATGTTAAGGACAGAAAGCATTCAAGCTTTTAATATTAAGCATGATATTAACTATAGCCCTTTTATCAGGATGATGAAAGTCTCATCTGTTCTTAATTTGCTGAGAACTTTTATCCTAAATGCATGGTGTATAATTTCAATTTTTGTTTACATCCAGTGAGATAATCATATGGCTTTTGTCCATTATTCTATTGTATCGCACAAACTACTTTTGATAACAAACCTTGGAGTATGAGGAACTTAGAAGTCACTACTCTATCCTAATAACAAATAAAATGCTGAAGAAGAAGAAGAAGAAGAAGAAGAAGAAGAAGAAGAAGAAGAAGAAGGAGAAGGAGGAGGAGGAGGAGGAGGAGGAGGAGGAAGGAGAAGAAGAAGAGGAGGAAAAAGAAGAAGAAAAAACCTGAAAAATCAACAACTCTTCTTAGATCCATCAGAGATATGAAGCCACAGGACAAACTTCTACCCCAAAAGGTGGAGACAGAGAGGTGGAAAGAGAGAATCATGGCTTACTGGAGTAGAAATACAAGAGTAGAAAAGTCTGCAGGGACTAGCGCTGGCATAAGAAAACCTAGACAAAAACCTGACAACTGTTGGAAGCTCAATATGGATAAATCTGAGAGATTAAAACCTCTAGAGGGACCCAGTCTTCAGGGGCCCCACACTTTTGTGAATTTTACCTACAGAAGTTCTACCATTTTCTCACTGTGAATAGTGGAGAAAAATCACCTAATGCTTCTGGGAAGGAGGAGAGGAAATGGAACCATTTCAAAAAACAACAGGTCATTCTGTTCTTCTTAACAAAACTTGCCCTCAGCAGAAACAATTTTACCAGAACCTAACCTGCTGAGGTTTAACCAAAGTCTAACCTACCTGGGGAAGGAAAGTACCAAACTCCATCTCCCTGTAGCCATCATGTTCCAGTTAAGTAAGGGAAAAACTAGGAGGCACCAGAGAAGTTTACACTCACAACAGAGACCTAATCCTAGGATGGCACCTGATCCCTACATTACTAAAGCCCTTCTTACCATAGTTCCTTTTACCCAGTACTTCCTGTCCACTATCACAAAAAATTAAAAGGCATACGAAAAGGCAAAAAGCATAGTTTGAGGATATTCACAAAGCACCAGAACTGCAGTCAGATATAGCAAGAATGTTGGGATTATCAGACCAGGATTTTTTTTAACTGTGATCAACATACTAAGAGTTTTAATGAAAAAACAGGCAATATGCAAGAATAGATGGAAAGTGTAAGCAGAGAGATGGAAATTCCAAGAAAGAATAAAAAAGAAATGCTAGACATCAAAAACACCATAACAGAAATGAATACTGGACACAGCTGAAGAATCTCCCAGCTTGAGAAAATGACAAAAGAAATTTCCAAAACTGAAAAGTAAAGAGAAAAAAAAGACTGGAAAAAAAAAAAACAGTATCCAAGAACTGTGGAACTACAAGAGGTATTAACATTCATATAATGTAAATAATTGAAGGAGAATAAAAAGATAAATCAACTTCACATTCCCAGAATAAACATGATTTGGTCATGGTGATAATCCTTTTTATATGTTACTAAACTCAGGTTGCTAACATTTTGTCAAGGACCATTTGCTTCTATGTTCATAAGAGATACTGGTCCATAGTTTTCATTTCCTGTTATTTCTTTAACTGCTTTTGGTATTAGAGTAACAGTGGCTTCATTAAATGAGTTTTGTTGGATCTATTTCCTGAAAGAGTTTGTATACAATTAGTATTATATGTTTTTTAAATATTTTATAGAATCTTCCAGTTAAACCACCTAGACCTGAGCTCTTCTTTGTGGAATATTATTCTTTCAATTATTCAACTTAATAAACCTTTATTGGATACCTATGATATATGCAGTTCTGTAGCTGTCTTTGAAGAAATACAATTTCTTATTTTATGGAGTTTACAATCTAATATAAAGAAAAGAAATATTCCACATCACAAGTCAATCATGCCTTAATATAAAGCACTGTTTAATGGAGACACCATGGTGAATAAAGCAGTGTACTGAGGCTTACATTCAAATTCAGTCTCTGTCATTACCTAGTAGTTTGGCCATAATCACTCAGACATTCTAAGCCACAGTTTCTTCTCTATAAACAGATTGAGTTTATACTAGAATATGTGTAAGATCCTTCTAGTATTTAAATAATTTGGTCCATGGTGAAAGCACAAAAATGAATTTTGCCACAAATGGTAATGTGAGAAAAACTTTTATTATAACTCATACCAGAGAGAAAATAGTATTCCTAGTTTATGAGGAGATCCCAAAAATCAAGAAGAATCTCACAAAACAACATAAAAAATGGCCACAAATGGTCCTCAAACACATGAAAAGTTTTTCAACATAGCAAATCAACTGTATACTAAGAACAACCAACTAGAAAATGTAGTCCAAAATGTATTATAGAAAAATATAAACATTTAAATAATAAAAGACATCAAATACCTTTGAATTCATCCAATAAATTTGTGAGCTAACCACTGAAAACTCTAATATATTGCTAGGAGAAATTTTTTTTAATTTTTTTCTAATGTTTGTCTATTTTGTAGAGAGAGAGAAAGAGAGAGAGACAGAGAACAAGCAGCGGAGGAGCAGAGAGAGAGGGAAACAGAGGATTCAAAGCAGGATCCAGGCTCTGACCTGTCAGCCCAAGAGCCTGAAATGGGGCTCAAACTCACAAACCACGAGATCATGACCTGAGCTGAAGTTAGCCACTGAACCGATTGAGCCACCTGGGCACCCCACTGAGCCACCCAGGCTCCTCATTGCAGAGAGAAATTAAAGAAGGCTTATATAATATTTATGGATTGAAAAATTAAAAGTGTTAAAAGGTCAGTTTCCCCCCCAATTTATCCATAAATTCAATGTAATCCAAATTTTGAGCTGAGATTTTCCACACTTACATATTTATATGGAAATGCAAAGGACATAGAAAAGCAAATACAGTATGAAGGTGGATTTACATAACCATGCATCAATACTTAGAAAAAAACTACAATAATTAAGCCAATGTGCTCTGTGTAGTGATGGAACAGAATAAAGAACCCAGAAATAAATTCAGACACACATGGTCACCAGTTTACAGAAAACACACCACTGCAGTTCAGAGGAGTAAGGATAATTCCTCTTTTCCTCTGTAAATGGTGCTGGATCACTGGATATGTAACAGAAAAAGATGAATCTTGACCCTTAACTTACATAATTCACAAAATTAATCTGAAAAGAGTAATAGACTTAAATGTGAAAGATAAAGCAATAGAACTTCTAAAAGAAAACATAAGAGAGAATCCTCATGACCTTGAGATAAGCAAAGACTTCTTAAACAAGATACAGAAAACATCAGCTATTAAAAAAAGATTGATAAATTCATCTTAATTTAAATTAAGACCCTTAATACTCCAAAAGATAGCATTAAGAGTGAAAAGGCAGCGTATAAACCAACTAAAATAAACAATAGGTTTGAAAAACAACCATAAAAAGGAAGCACGGAAGATGGCAGTGTAGGAGGACGCTGGGCTCACCTTGTCCTGCTGATCGCTTATATTCCACCCACATCTACCTAAATAACCCAGAAAACCGCCAGAAGACTAGCAGAATGGACTCTCCAGAGCCAAGCGTAGACAAGAGGCCCACAGAAGAGTGTAGGAAGGGCGGAGAGGCGGTGCACACTAAACTGACTGGTGGGAGGGAGCCGGGGCAGTGGAGGAGCAGCCCATCTGGCAAGGCAGAGCCCCTGAAGTCTGGCTTGCAAAAGCAGAGGGGCCAGACTCCGTGAGTTCTGAGATCCAGCAGGACTTAACATCTGGAATGTTAAAAGTCAACAGCTCTGCTCTTGGAGAGCAGGGAGGGTGAGGGGACACTGGGAGGGAAAGTTCTTGAGCCCTGGAAGACAGAGTTCAGCTCAGTGGAGGAACAAAGGCGCTGGCAAGCACCATTCTCCTCTCCCATCCCCCAGCCGAAATTCCAAAGGGAACCAGTTCCCGTCACCGAACTTGCTTGCACCACGCAAACGCCCAATGCTGTGCTTCTGTGGATCCATCCCTCCAACGGGGCTGATCCTTCCCAGTGTGGCAGGACCCCTCCCGCAGGGGACCACCAATGGCAAAGCAAGGTAAGTCTGCCCCTCCCACCCCTATGCACCTTGCAGATCCACCCTGGCTAATATGCCCTTGGCCAGATCCCATTGAAGCAGCACCACAGCCTGGCAGTGTGCAAGTAGCCCAGACTGGGGCCACACCACTACACAGTGAGTCCTGCCCCTGGGAGAGGGGAAGATAAGGTACACATCAGTCTGACTGTGGCCCCAGCGGTGGGCTGGGGGCAGACATCAGGTCTGACTGCAGTCTCGCCCACCAATACAAGTTACTGTGGACAGCAAAGTGCCCTGCAGTTTGGAGCTACTGCAGGGACCACCCAAAATGACAAAACAGAAGAATTCTCCTCAAAAGAAATTCCAGGAAGCAGCAACAGCTACAAATTGATCAAAACCGATTTAAGCAACATAACAGAATAAGAATTTAGAATAATAGTCATAAAATTAATCACTGGTTTTGAAAAAAGCATAGAGGACAGCAGAGAATCCATTGCTACAGAGATCAAGGGAGTAAGAAATAGTCATGAGGAGCTAAAAAATGCTATAAATGAGGTGCAAAATAAAATGGAGGCAGACATAGCACGGATTTAAGAGGCAAAGGAGAAAATAGGTGACTTAGAAGATAAAATTATGGAAAAAGAGGAAGCTGAGAAAAAGAGAGATAAAAAAATCCTGGAGTATGAAGGGAGAATTAGAGAACAAAGTGATGCAATCAAACAGAACAATATCCATATCACAGGAATTCCAGAAGAAGAAGAAGAGAGAGAAAGAGGCTTAAGGTGTACTTGAACAAATCATAGTTGAGAACTTCCCTGATCTGGGGGAGGAAAAAGGCACTGAAATCCAAGAGGCACAGAGAACTCCCTCCTGAAGTAACTTGAATCGATCTTTTGCACGACGTATAATAGTGAAACTGGCAAAATACAAGGATAAAGAGAAAATTCTGAAAGCAGCTAGGCATAAACACACTCTAACATATAAAGGGAGACCCATAAAACTAACTGCAGACCTATCTACTGAAACTTGGCAGGCCAGAAAGGAATGGCAGGAAATCTTCAATGTGATGATCAGAAAAAAATATGCAGCCAAGAATCCTTTATCCAGCAAATCTATCAATCAAAATAGAAGGAGAGATAAAGGTCTTCCCAAACAAACAAAAACTGAAGGAATTCATCACCACTAAACCAGCCCTATAAGAGATCCTATGGGGGATTCTGTGAGTGAAATGTTGCAAGGACCACAAAGTACCAGAGACATCACTACAAGCATGACACCTACAGACATCACAGTGACTCTAAACCCATATCTTTCAATAATAACAGCGAATTTAAATGGGCTAAAAGCTCCAACCAAAAGACATAGGGTATCAGAATGGATAAAAAAACAAGACCCGTCTATTTGCTGTCTACAAGAGACTTCATTTTAGACCTGAAGACACCTTCAGATTGAAAGTGAGGGGATGGAGAACTGTCTATCATGCTACTGGAAGACAAAAGAAAGCTTGAGTAGTCATACTTATTTTTTTTTTTTTTTTAATTTTTTTTTCAATGTTTATTTATTTTTGGGACAGAGAGAGACAGAGCATGAACGGGGGAGGGGCAGAGAGAGAGGGAGACACAGAATCGGAAACAGGCTCCAGGCTCTGAGCCATCAGCCCAGAGCCCGACGCGGGGCTCGAACTCACGGACCGCGAGATCGTGACCTGGCTGAAGTCGGACGCTTAACCGACTGCGCCACCCAGGCGCCCCGAGTAGTCATACTTATATCAGACAAACTAGACTTTAAATTAAAGGCTGTAACAAGAGATGAAGAAGGGCATTATATAATAATTACAGGGTCTATCCATCAGGAAGAGCTAACAATTATAAATGTCTGTGTGCCAAATATGGGAGCCCCCAAATATATAAAACAATCACAAACATAAGTAACCTTATTGATAAGAATGTGGTAAATGCAGGGGACTTTAATACCCCACTTACAACAATGAATAGATCATCTAGACACAGGATCAACAAAGAAACAAGGGCCCTGAATGATACATTGGATCAGATGGACTTGACAGATATATTTAGAACTCTGCATCCCAAAGCAACAGAATATACTTTCTTCTCAAGTACACATGGAACATTCTCTAAGATAGATCACATACTGGGTCACAAAACAGCCCTTCATAAGTATACAAGAATTGAGATCATACCATGCATACTTTCAAACCACAATGCTATGAAACTTGAAATCAACCACAGGAAAAAGTCTGGAAAACCTCCAAAAGCATGGAGGTTAAAGAACACCTTACTAAAGAATGAATGGGCCAACCAGGCATTAGAGAAGAAATTAAAAAATATATATGAAAACAAATGAAAATGAAAATACAAAAATACAAATGCTTTGGGATGCAGCAAATGCAATCCTGAGAGGAAAACACATTGCAATCCAGGCCTATCTCAAGAAACAAGAAAAATCCCAAATACAAAATCTAATAGCACACTAAAGGAAATAGAAGCAGAACAGCAAAGACACCCCAAACTCAGCAGAAGAAGAGAAATAATAAAGATCAGAGCAGAAATAAACAATCTAGAACCTAAAAAACCTGGAGAGCATATCAATGAAACCAAGAGTTGATTTTTAATAAAAATAGACAAAATTGATAAACCTCTAGCCAGGCTTCTCAAAAAGAAAAAGGAGATGACCCAGATAGATAAAATCAGGAATGAAAATGTAATTATTACAACCAATCCCTCAGAAATACAAGCAGTTATCAGGCAATACTATGAAAAATTATATGCCAACAAACTGGACAACCTGGAAGAAATGGACAAATTCCTAAGCACCCACCCACCTCCAAAACTCAAACAGGAAGAAATAGAAAACTTGAATAGACCCATAACCAGCGAAGAAATTGAATCAGTTATCAAAAATCTCCCAACAAATAAGAGTCCAGGACCAGATGGCTTCCCAGGGAAATTTTACCAGACATTTAAAGCAGAGATAATACCTATCCGTCTCAAGCTGTTCCAAAAAATAGAAAGGTAAGGAAAACCTCCAGACTCATTCAATGAAGCCAGCATTGCTTTGATTCCTAAACCAGACAGAGACCCAGCAAAAAAAGAGAACTACAGGTCAATATCCCTGACGAATATGGATGCAAAAATTCTCAATAAGATAATAGCAAATTGAATTCAACAGCATATAAAAAGAATTATTTACCATAATCAAGTGGGATTCATTCCTGGGCTGGTTCAACATTCACAAATCAATTAATGTATACATCACACTAATAAAAGAAAGATAAGAATGATATGATCCTGTCAATCAATGCAGAAAAAGCATTTGACAAAATTCAGCATCCTTTCTTAATAAAAGCCCTTGAGAAGGTAGAGATAGAAGGAACATACTTAAACATCATAAAAGCCATTTATGAAAAGCCCACAGCTAATATCATCCTCAATGGGGAAAAACTGAGAGCTTTCCCCTGAGATCGGGAACATGACAGGGATGTCCACTCTCACTGCTGTTGTTTAACATAGTGTTGGAAGTGCTAGCATCAGCAATCAGACAACAGAAGGATATCAAAGACATCAAAATTGGCAAAGATGAAGCCAAGCTTTCACTTTTTGCAGATGACATGATATTATACATGGAAAACCCCATAGACTCCACCAAAAGTCTGCTAGAACTGATACATGAATTCAGCAAAATACCAAGATACAAAATCAATGTACAGAAATCAGTTACATTCTTATACATTAATAATGAAGCAACAGAA
This sequence comes from Puma concolor, assembly GCF_028749965.1. Taxonomy (NCBI): domain Eukaryota; kingdom Metazoa; phylum Chordata; class Mammalia; order Carnivora; family Felidae; genus Puma; species Puma concolor. The sequence goes on along the minus strand of NC_141668.1, from coordinate 124,923,029 downwards.
AGACAAATAAAGAAACTGACCCCATTCACAATTGCACCAAGAATCAAAAAATACCTAGGAATAAACCTAACCAAGGAGGTAAAAGACCTGTATGCTGAAAACTATAGAAAGCTTATGAAGGATACAAAGAAATGGAAAAACATTCCATGCTCATGGATTGGAAGAATAAATATTGTTAAAATGTCAATACTACTCAAGGCAATCTACACATTCAATGCAATCCCAACCAAAATTGCACCAGCATTCTTCTCAAAGATAGAACAAACAATCCTAAAGTTTGGATTCAAACACAAAAGATCCCGAATAGCCAAAGTAGTATTGAAGAAGACTAAAGCGGGAGGCATCACAATCCCAGACTTTAGCCTCTACTACAAAGCTGTAATCATCAAGACAGCATGGCATTGGCACAAAAACAGACACATAGACCAATGGAATAGAAGAGAGACTCCAGAATTGGACCCACAAAAGTATGGCCAACTAATCTTTGACAAAGCAGGAAAGAAGATCCAATGGCAAAAAGTCAGTCTCTTTAACAAATGGTGCTGGAAGAACTGGACAGCAACATGCAGAGGGATGAAACTAGACCACTTGCTCATACCATTCACAAAAATAAACTCAAAACGGAAAAAGGACCTGAATGTGAGACAGGAAACCATCAAAATCCTAGAGGAGAAAGCAAAAAAAAACCTCTCTGACCTCAGTTGCAGCAATTTCTTATTTGACACATCTCCAAAGGCAAGGGAATTAAAAGCAAAAATGAACTACTGGGACCTCATGAAGATAAAAATCTTCTACACAGCAAAGGAAACAATCAACAAAACTAAAAGGCAACCAATGGAATGGGAAAAGATATTTGCAAATGACATATCAGACAAAGGGCTAGTATCTAAAATCTATAAAGAACTCACCAAACTCCACACCCGAAAAGCAAATAATCCATTGAAGAAATGGGCAGAAGACATGAATAGACGCTTCTCTAAAGAAGACATCCGGATGGCCAACAGGCACATGAAAAGATGCTCAACCTCACTCCTCATCAGGGAAATAGAAATCAAAACCACACTCAGATACCACGTCACGCCAGTCAGAGTGGCTAAAATGAACAAATGAGGAGACTATAGATGCTGGCGAGGATGTGGAGAAATGGGAACCCTCTTGCACCATTGGTGGGAATGCAAACTGGTGTAGCCACTCTGGAAAACAGTGTGGAGTTTCCTCAAAAAATTAAAAATAAATCTATTCCTATGACCCAGCAATAGCACTGCTAGGAATTTACCCAAGGGATACAGGAGTGCTGATGCATAGGGGCACTTGTACCCCAATGTTTATAGCAGCACTCTTAACGATAGCCAAATTATGGAAAGAGCCTAAATGTCCATCAACTGATGAATGGATAAAGAATTTGTGGTTTATATATACAATGGAATACTACTTGGCAATGAGAAAGAATGAAATCCGGCCATTTGTAGCAGCATGGTTGGAAGTAGAGAGTGTTATGCTAAGTGAAATAAGTCAGGCAGAGAAACACAGATACCATATGTTTCCACTCATATGTGGACCCTGAGAAACTTAACAGAAGACCTGGGGGGAGGGAAAGGGGGAAAAAAAGTTACAGAGAGGGAGGGAGGCAAAACATAAGAGACTCTTAAATATTGGGGCGCCTGGGTGGCGCAGTCGGTTAAGCGTCCGACTTCAGCCAGGTCACGATCTCATGGTCCGTGAGTTCGAGCCCCGCGTCAGGCTCTGGGCTGATGGCTCAGAGCCTGGAGCCTGTTTCCGATTCTGTGTCTCCCTCTCTCTCTGCCCCTCCCCCATTCATGCTCTGTCTCTCTCTGTCCCAAAAAATAAATAAACGTTGAAAAAAAAAATTTAAAAAAAAAAGAGACTCTTAAATATTGAGAACAAACTGAGGGTTGATGGGGGGGGTGGGGGAGAGAGGAAAGTGGGTGATGAGCATTGAGGAGGGCAGCTGTTGGGATGAGCACTGGGTGTTGTATGAAAACCAATTTGACAATAAATTTTGAACCCAAAAATTAAAAAAAATAATAATAATAAGGATGTATAAATTACAGCTTTGTGTAACAACATGATGAATCTCACAAACATGGTGTGGATCAGAAGAAAGCAGATTCAAACAATTTCCTACCACATGGTTATGTTTACGTAAATACAAAACATCAGGCAAGCTAAACTATAGCAGGTAAGGATGCAAGTGTAGGTGTTAAAACTACAAAGCAAAGTAAGAAAGTGTTAAATAAAATAAGAATTGTTAACTTTGGAGTGCACAGAGAGAGAGAGAGAGAGAACAGGGAAGAGCAGGAGCGAGTCCTAAGGTGGTGACATTGTTCTATTACTCTGTTTTTGACCTGGGTGGTAATTAATTGGTTGTTGGGGTTCTATAAATGTGTGCTATATTTTCCAATTAAAAAAATTGTTTGTGTGTGAGAGAGAGAGAGAAAAAGAGAATCAAAAAAAATTGTGGTTTTAGTTTATACTCCCTGATGATGAATGATGTTGAGCATCTATTCATATGTTTATTGATCTTTTGGATATTCTTTTTTATGGTTGTCTTTCTTTTATTTTTTTAATATGAAATTTATTGCAATACAATAAATTACAATTTATAAGCAATACAGGGAAAAATAAACAAAAAGAAGCCAAAGACGCAAAATAACAATAACAACAAAAACAAAAGCAAAACCCAGATTTTGGCTCATCAAGAAGTCACAATAAAGTCAGCTAAGGTCACTAAGCTGTGAGTGTTCAGAACAGAGCAAACCCCAGCCTGTGCAAATGTTCTGTGAGTGGGGTCAAGGCCAGAACATCAAATCAGACTTTACATGAGGGCATCAATTTATAAACAACCAGAAGCCTATTTTTCTTGTAATTCCTGTAGGCAATGAACATAGTATCCAAACTGAAAACTAGACCAAGTAACCATGAAGTCTTCAGAGACAACATTTTGTACATATTTCATGATTTCTTTTTAGGGAAATGCACAAGGTCTAATTACACAAGCTGTTTATTCTCCTCATTAGCCTTTTGGGTTTCAGCATATGTGGATTTTCTTAAGCTTTTCTCACTATTAAATCAGCCAAATTCATACTCACAAAGGAAGTTAGATTCCAGCATGCAGCTCTACAGCAGGTCCCCAAGCTACCCAAACCCATGGGGTAATCAAAAACATTCTGTCTGCAGCTATATGACTTTTTTATTTCCTCCTACAAATAGCTGTAGCAGGATTAATGTCAACACACACGCCCCCACAGGTTTAGCCTGTTTAACTGCAATTAATCTCCTGAGTGAGATCTTTTGTGTAACTTGGTAAAGGTGAAGAGAACAGAGGGCAAAGAGAATACATTATTAATACAAAGAAATACATAATGCCTTATATTATTCAAATTATTTACCTTATATTATTCCAAATTTCAAAGCACTTCCACATATTTGATCTTTTATAACTCAATGAAGAAGCAAGGTATTTTGCATTCCCATTTTACTGATGAGGAAAACTAAGGTACATGGAAGTCAAGTGGCTAGCCAAAAAGTTATATGGTTTGTAGGTGGCTGAAACCCATACTCATATCTTCCATTCCAGAGTTCTTTCCACTATGCCAAATGTCTAAGAGGCTCAAGACAAAAAAGTGGTGAAATAGCTTTACAAATTTCTTTCCATCCATGAGATGCAAATTCTCACACAGTCATGGTTTGCAGTAGACACAATTCCTTGATGCTTTGGAGACCAATCTTCACCTAAATTTCTCTTTTACCTCTCTGGCTTGCCACAGATCTGCATTTTCAACATTAAAGGTCATTCCTCTGGCTATAAAGCTGGACTTCACTATGTAAGCCAATTTTTCTCAGTATTTTTCATGAGGAAATACTTTCATTTCCCAGAAATAAACTGGGAATATGTTAAGAATATAAATTCCTGGGCATCATCCTAGATCCATGGAATCAGATTCTCTTGGGGCAGGTGTGTTTAGGAATGAGCATTTTTAACAAGCTCCCCACCATGGACTTGTTCCTAGTTTTCAAGTTGAGAAGCAGTGCTCTCAGCAATGAAAAGCCTGAGATGTTTTGAGCCAAAGACTAGAACTATCAACGGATTATTTTTAAAAGATAACTGTGGAAGCAATGTTTGACATGTATTGGAGTGAAAAGAGACTGGAGAACTGATCTGACATTACAGCAGTAGCCCAGGTACAGGATGGGTGGGAAGGGTAAATATGGGAATAGAAAGAAAAACTGTAGGGGTATTGCATAAGTCACTATAATTTCCTCCCTTTGTCTTCTACAAAATGTCTACAACTACTGTACATTATTTGTTTCATTTTACCTAAGCTCCATTACCCATTACTAAGAGGCAGAGTTGATTCTGGGAGCATATTTCATGGGTGCCACAGTTCAGCTCCTCTTCCTGTGTGTGCTATACTTCACATAAGGGGATTTAGCTATGGTTCATGCAAGATGGCTTAATTAGTGTCCTGTGACTAAAATTTGAGCTCCTTTGCTAAATTCATTTAGATTAGAAGAAAAGGTAGTGAGTTACCAATACTGGAGTCCAAAGCATTTCAAATTCATTTTTAAAACTATAACTCTCCAGGCTTCTCATGTGTGTTGGAGAATTTCATGAGAGCATCACTTTCCAAATCATTGCGTGTGACTCACATTTTGTTCCCTCAAAGTTAAAACCACAGAATGTACCATCCAGGAAAGCTCTCATTTTCATTTGTTTCCCTTTGCCTTTTGTTCTCACTTCCCCTCTTCTCTATCTTGCCTTCTTTCTCTTGCTCTTTCTATTTATAAAACACATTTAAATAGTGTCAAGTGTTGTTCTTGGATGATTTAAGTTTTTATCTTCCTCAGAAACTCAGAAATCACATCAGCCTAGATCAGAATGCTTGAGTTCTTTTCTTTTTAATTATTTTAAATGTTTATTTATTTTTGAGAGAGAGACAGAGCGTGAGCAAGGGGGACAGGCAGAGAGAAGAGAGGGAGACACAGAATCCAAAGCAGGCTCCAGGTTTCGAGCTGTCAATACAGAGCCTGACGTGGGGTTCAAACTCACAGAACAGTGAGATCATGACCTGAACCAAAGATGACGCTCAACCGACTGAGCCACCCAGGCTCCCCCAGAATGCCCGAGTACTAGTTCATTTTACCACTAACTTGCTATAGGAGCTTGAATAATTCAACTCTCCCTCCTGGAGCTCAGTTTCCTTATCTGTAAAATGAGAAGACTGTACTAGCAGTTATTCAAAGTGCCTCCAGTTCAAATATTTTACAATTCCGAGTCGACTTTTCTGGATCCCTTCCAGCAACATGAAAGTTTAAAATCTCTAGATCCAAATTACTCTTTGGTTCATTTGAGTTCAGAGCATTTAAAATGTCTGTAAGAGTGTGCAGTAGAGTCCTGTGCTACAGCAGCGGAACTATAATAAAGTTGGTTTAGCTACTTAACTGTCTGCCCACACATATTTCTCATTGCAACTTCTTTAATCAGGTCTAGTAAAACTAGGTAAGGGAAAGGAATCTTAATGAAATAAGCAATCATCTTAGCATCTGGCCACATCAGAGAAGCGCTGTATGCCTTCTATTCACCACAAGGCTTCCCTATGGGTAATTTCCCATCGTCTTCCCCCTCCAACCATCACACAAGAAACATGTGCTGATGCCAAGGACACATATGGCATAACATTAGCAGTACTAAGATAAACATGTTCCCTGTTTTCCTAGAGCTAGCTCACAAGATCAGTACAGTGAAAGGAGGAAGTGGTTTAAGTTGTCCTGAATCTTAAGAGTCAAAATGTCCTTTCTCATTAAGTTAAAAGCAGCATAAAGTTTGGGTTTGGCTTAGTTGTTTTTGGCTTGTTTGATTGTTTTTCTTTCCCCTTTGGCTTTAAAAAAAAATGCACTGCTAACTATACATAAGGAAAAAGCCATAACCTGGTGTCCATACTTCTGAAAGCCTGATCCCATTTCCCAGTGATTAGACAGCACTCTCATTATCTCCTAATTTAAGATCCACCACAAAATGGACATGCCATTCATTTATATGGCATTTGAAAAATATTTATTAAATGCCTATTATGTGCCAGGCACTATACAAGGAGCTAGGAATACTCTGGTGAATGGGAGAGACATAGTCTGCTTTCATGATGGTTAAATTAATTTGGGGGTGGATGAAAAATATTAATCAAACATCTACAGGAATAAAATGTAATATGTATTATACAGATATATTTTACATACACACACACACACACACACACACACGTTTAGTTTTAGTATATGTGCTGCTGAAGTGAGCACTCACACACACATTTAGAAAAAAGTCACGAAGTATATGCATTCAAATGTTAATGGTAGTAACTGCCAAGAGGGAAGGTTATGTAACTTTTTTTTTTTGTTTTCTTCCTTATAATGTCTTAAATATCCTCTGTGGGTTTTTTTGCAAGCATTAGATTTTTAACAGAAAAAGCCAATAAAAATATTTCATGCTTTTGAAGATTTATTGACAGAGAGAAATGTCATATATTGCTAAAAATTAAAGTTGTAGAGCAGCATGTATAAGATTTCATTTTGATTATATAATGCAGTAATAACAAACTAGAAAGATATATAGCAAAATACTAATAGCAATTACCTCTGGTGCTATAAGAGATCATCTCATTTCTTATTCTTTTAAAAAATTACCCAAGATCTCTACATTGAGCATGTATTAACCTTTTATTTATTTTATCTTACCTCCTCTGGGGAGCATTCTTTGACCATCAGCACCCTTAGCCCACATGCTCTCCCTCTGCTGAACGCCTATAGCACTTGGTGACTCTATGGCCATTTTAACACCATGACATAATGTTCATAATTATTTTCCTTGTGAGAAAGGTATCAGGTGTTTTATTTCTTTCACCTACACTAGTATTTGATCATGGTCAGTAAATGGCGGGAGCTTAATTGATTACTCTCAAATCCTACTAGGACACATTGCCAGCAGTGTATAGAATCAGGTTGTGAGATACACAGACAGTAGCACTCTCCAACAGCCCCACACCTTATTCCAAGCTCTTTCCCAGAATGCCTATCATCTTCATCCTCTCACACAGAGGGTACCTCCAAGGGGTAAGAACTCATTTCTGAAGTGTGAGATTTTCTGCCTCAACCCATCAAGGTTCACTGCAAAAAGGAGTACCAGCAGACAGAACAGAAGAAAAGGGCTCATTATTATAGAACATAATTTATTACCCACAGGATCCCTGAGTCACTGCTGCTGGGCAAGGGAATAGAGATTCAGAGAATCTTGAACCTTGAAAGGAGGCAAGTGTGAAACTCAAGCTTACCAATGAAGAAAGGGGGTACAGAGATAATAAGTGACATGCCCTGGGTCCCACAACAAATTGGTGGCAGAGTCGCTTCTCCCACTCCAGCAGGCTGAGAGATAAACTAAAATACAAAAATCTGCACAGAATGAAAGAACAACAATTGAAATGGGAAACTCACATTTGCCTCTGATTCTGTATTGTTAGACTCTTTTATAAGGAAACCACAATATTTCTTAATAAAGATATACCTTTTTAAAATAAAAATACCAGACAAACAGAATGATTTTTACTAATAATATCAGCTCTCTGGATGGATTTCATGGGACTGTTTGTTGGCTTCTTATCAAATTCATGCAGCACCCTCCAGCAGCAGAGCATTGTGGTTAAGGAAAAGGACTTCGGGGTCAAACAGGTTCAAGTTTGTATATAAACTTTGCTTCTTAGTAGCTGTGCAATTCGGGCAAGTTAATTAACTGCTTTGTGCCTCTGTTTCCTTAGCAGGAAAACGGAGATAATAATATTACATAGCTCACAGGGTAAGAATGAAAAAACATGATGCATGAAAGTGCTCAAAACAGTGCCTGGAGCAGAGCAGCTGCTCACTTTGCCTACTCGTTTTTCATCATCACATTCCTTGAGGCCACTGTTCCTACTATCACCACTCCCAGGCTGGTTTTGTGACAGAAGACAGAAGCCACTTCTCACTCAGCTGCTTTATTCAGGTTGCTATTATTCCCTAGGACGGCCTCCCCTCTCCTTTCTATCCACCAAAAGTCTGCATTTTCTTCCAGACGCAAGATTCATCCCTCCAAAATTATCCCTAAATCACTGTCACAAAAAAATTAAAAAAAAAATTATTGGGATGGTGGCCATATGTTTAAATACAATGAGCAAACACGATAAGAGAATATGGGGAAGAGGAAAGACCCTGAGCTTCCGAGTCAGAAGGCTCTAAAAACTGCTAATCTGCCAACCACCAGCTGTGTGACCTGGAACAAATCACCTTAAATTCTCTGAGCCTTCATTTCTTCAATCTGTTCGATAAATTTCATAATCCCTCCAGCCATTTCTTCTGTCAGGAACTGCCTGATATAGAAAAGCATTAAGGATAAGAGCAGGCAGAAAAGATCAGGAAGAAAAACAGAACAATCAAGCGTACTCAAAAAAAAAAAAAAAAAAAACTGGCAAGGAGGGTGTGACGGCTGATGAAGATGGAAAGAGCTCAGCTGAGGGGAACCGTGTGGGGTCTATATGTCCGTCCTTAGGAGAAAAAGCAGTTATGATTCCTTTGGGCAGAGTCAGAGGAGCCTCATACTTCCAGACTGGTGAATAAAAGAGCTTCTATCAGAAAGAAAGCAGGTGACCTTGGTATTGGTTAAGAAAACACCTGGAAAGGGAAGGAAAAGGCAAGAACTGAGCTTTACAAGTATCAGTTGAGAGCCTGGTTGCGATGCTTAGACCCAAGCTGTGTAACTAAGGAGTATTTTTAAAAAATTGTTTTAATGTTTACTTATTTTTGAGAGAGAGAGAAAGAGAGTGGGAGGGGCAGAGAGAGAGGGAGACACAGAATCCAAAGCAGGCTCCAGGCTCTGACCTGTCAGCACAGAGCCCAACGTTGGGGGGGTGGGGTGGGGGAGGCTGTAACTCAAGAACCTCAAGATGATGACCTGAGCCAAAGTGGGATACTTAACTGACTGTGCCTCCCAAGCGCCCCAACTAGGGGCTATTTTATTATTGAATTCAGCATATAATGCTTGAGGCATATTATGATACCGCACAAATTTTTTAGGTCCCCAAAACATTTCCCCCTCTTATTTTTATAAAAAACCATGCCATGTACACCCCGACCACTACTCTGAGTTCACTGAGATAGACACATGATTAGATCTAGTCAATAAGAATACCTCACTTCTAAAAATGCTACTTAGGATGTTTCAACCAGCACAGCAAGGGCTCCAAGAGTGAAGATAGGCTCCTGCCATAAATAACCATTATGACTATACTGGCTAAACGTAAGCCCTGCCCACTTCCCTGGGCACATGATGAATCTAACCATGGATCCATGACAAAGTAGGGCCAACTGGATCCTTTTCTGAGAATGACAAATGGGCGTTGGGAAAAAGAAGCAAAGCTCTTTACAATGGAATCACTAAGACATAAAGCTAGATATAAGACAAAAAAATGAAAACAATCAGGGACAGGCAGAAATGAGAAATGAGCAGAAAGAAAATCCTGGTGAAATTGTGTCCTGATTCTCAAGTCCCTGGGTCCTGCAGTTCTTTCTTTAATTCTGTGGTCGGCACCATCATCCTTTCCAGTTATCTGAGCCAATCAACTCTATTTTTTCTTAAGTTTGTTCAAATTGGACTTGTCACATACAATCAAGTGTTCTAACTAAAATCCTTCTGCTCACTGTGGCAAACCTCAGCTTGAACAAGAAGTGACCATGTACCAAACTAATTACTCTAGAAAGACAAGGAATCATTAGAGCAAGAAAGGAAGTTAAGTCCCTGAATCTGGGTATTCGATCTTGTGTGAAAAAATCTCCTCTCCACCTATAGCACATTTAACCACTGGTGATAGTGTGATAGTTAATCTTAGATTAAGTGTCTGCTGATAATTGTGCCCAAGAGGCAACCCTGTACCATGTTAACCCTCACCCCAGGTCTCCAGTTTTCAGTCAGCTTCAAGTTATTATGCACTTTCTCCTGTGTGCAAATACAACTGGCTCTAGATTGTTTCAAACAAGTAAGTCCCATGGTGACAAGCTATTACTTTCTTAGCATTTCCCAGAAATGGAGGCTCAAGGATTTATATACAGTAAACACCCAATGAATGTTTACATCTAAAAGAGTGGCCACATACCACATTACAAAGTTCTTCAGTCTCCCACGTGCCTTAGTCTACATTTATAGGCCCTGTTGATATGCATGCAAGCAAACAGCACTAAATAGTCCAAATCCTTGGGGACCAGAGCTCAAATGACCAAAACTGATGGGCTTGTTAGACTGGAATCTGGGTGATCTTGAATGTGAGCAGTGAGTAGGGAAAGGTCAGCCGAGGTTAGAAAAAACTCAGTAGGTTCTAAGAAAAACCCCTGAAGTGAAACTACTCAAAAATGCAGAGCTCAGGAAAAGTCTATACAGCAAACACCTTCAATTAATCCCACCTGTAAGAGTTCATTATTATGGTCATATGACCTTGGTTAGAGATCACTAGGCTTACAAGTGCTTGTGGCTTATTGTAATGCTATGCATCAAGGGCAGCCAATAAGTCAGGAACGTACATGATAGATGACTCATCAGAAAGTGGTAAAGTGGGAACAGACACAGAATAGGAGGTTAGACATTACACCCACTATGTCCCAGGTCATACAAATGTCTGATCAACCTTTACCAATGTTCCCTGGACTAGGGAAATTTTTGACCCACTCCAAATAGACAAGATCCATTAATTCTCCATATATAAGCAATAGTGGTAAGTAGTCAATAAATGTTAGCTACGTGCTAGGCACTGTGCCAGTAAGCACTTTGTAAACATCAAATAAGTTAACACTTGGTAAAAAGTTGGCATCATGTTTGACACTTATCAAGAGTTGAATATATGTCAGTTACTATAATCATCATCGTTTTTAATCTTCACAGTTCTTCCATGAGTTAGGTACTTATTTGTTATGGTTATTTTATAGATCAGGAATTGGAGACTTAGAGACATTGAGTGAGCTGTACAAAGTTACTCTATTAACAGAAGAACCAGGATTCTAAACCAGAATATCTGACTCAAGAGCTCTTAAACTTTATACTCTACTGCCATCCTTCAGCTCAAAAAAGGAGTTTTCAAAATCCAGATAGCAGCCATTGCCCATAATGTTTATATGACACAGCTGTAGAAGTATGATCTTGCTTCCTTCTATCCCCTATTCCAGTGGTTCCAAACATTTCTATGAATCAAAATCACCCAGGGAGCTTGTTAAACACAGGTTTGCAGGTCCCATCCACAGAGTTCCTAAATCAGGTGATGCGTGGGGCAGGGCCTGAGAATTTGCATTTCTGGCAAGTTCCCTGGTGATGCTGCTGCTGGCCTAGGCACTATACTTTAGCAGCCAGTGCCCTATTCTTGCCTTCAACTCTTGTCTCTACCAACCACTGAAATGGCTAGATTCCTCAGGAAATACTCCACAGCTTCTTTAGGTGTAAAGATATGATCACAACAATCTATCTCCCTTCTTCTCCCATACTCTGATTTCCTTGACTATTTAATTCATTCATTCCACATGTAATTACCAAGCTCCTATGTGCAAGCACAGGCACTAGAAAGTACCACAAGAACAATGTAGAACTGATTGCCAACCTAGAGAGGACACAGCAGATATTAACCAAATGAACACACAAAATACACTAAATTTCCAATTGGACAAGTGCTATGAGGAAAAACAACCAAATTCTGTAAGAGAAAAACCATGAAGGAGACTACAGTGGAGCTTTGTTGGCTTTCACCCATTCAGTATGCATTCTTCCTTGTGTCTCCCTTCCACACTCCTCACCCCACTCCACCCCATGCACACACATATAAGTTCTCCACACTACATTGGTAGAATATCTCAAATACAGGACTTAATGCACTCCTCTAATCTAGGCCTAGCCAGGCCCAGGAAAGAGGGATGTAATAAAGTGGTCTTTAGACATGCCTCCTCCGCCCCCCCACCACCTGGTAAAGTAAGTCTCCAGACAGAGAGAATGAGTTCAACAGTGAACCAAGCTGAGAGATGAGAAAGACAGAGGAGACGCAGAACCTAGGAAGTATTGTTTTTGACTGCCTGGATCCAGTCATGCCTGAAGCCAACTCCATCCCTGGGCTCCTTGGTTCAAAGACCCCTGAATTCCTTTTTCTGCCTAATTTTTATCATCTTATTAAACATAACAATTACAAACATAGAAACCTTAATCATATTTGAGAGGAATATTTCTTTGAAGAAGTAACATTTGAGTTGAGACCTAAAGTATAAGCAAGAGATGGGGCACCTGGTGACTCAGTCGGTTCAGCGTCCCACTTAGACTCAGGTCATAATCTCACAGTCAGTGAGCTGAAGCCCCACATTGGGCTCTGCGCCAACAGCTCAGGGCCTGGAGCCCACTTCAGATTCTGTGTCTCCCTCTCTCTCTGCTCCTCCCCTGCTCACACTCTGTGTGTGTGTGTCTCTCTGTCTCAAAAATAAATAAACATTTAAAAAATTAAAAAACAAAAACAAAAAGAAGAAGCAAGAGAAGTAGCCAAGGGAAGAGTTAAAGGCTAAGATTTTAGGTAAAGAGAACAAATATGCAACGACCCTACGATGGGAAAGAGCTTTCTGAAGGAACTAAAAGCGAGAGTGGCATGGGGGATGGGTGTGGTGGGCAAGGAGGTAGGAGAGTTATGTGGGGTCAGATCCTACAGGCTGTGAAGAGGACTTTGTAACTCATTTTTACAATATTATCCATGACTATAAACTTATGTTTAATAGCATGATTTAAACTAAAATTAGTTAAACCAATATAAATTTTCCTAGACACCTGCTCTAACTCAAAACACAACTATAACCATACAAAGCCACTCTACCATGCCTCCTTGATTCTTTCAATATGCATATTTCCTCCTGCATTCAGCTGACTGAGTCCAAATATCCCTCATCCTATACTAGAACAAAGCACACATCCTTTGGTAGCAGATGGCAGGGGACAGAATACTCAGGATAACACTGCTGTTCCAATAACTAAGTTCATGGAAAGTGGCCCCCATGGGGCCAGTTAGAACCAATACCCAACTTTAATTAATGGCAGTAGCCACATTCTCTGACATGCCCTCACCTTTATGCAGCTCTGCTTCACTGCTTGTCTAGATCAAATATAAGCGGAATTTAAGGATGGTGGAAAATATGGTTACAGAGAAATTCAAACACCTGATACCTCTAAGTAAAGAACATTCTTTCCTCCAGCTTCCTAAGGTCCAAAATCCAAAAAAAAAAAAAAACCTGTAAATTCTTAGACCTCTGACATATCAATTCTTTTATTTTTTTCAGTCCTTTTAAATGGACCTCTTTAAGCAGGAGCAGCAGCACTAGATAACTTTCATAGCCATTATGAGATGTCAGGCACAGAGAGAAGCCTCTGCATGCTTTGTCTCAGAAACCCATGAGGTAAATGTTATAATTTTTCCCAAATTACAAATAGAGAAAATGAGGCCCCCAAAAACTAAATTATTATAACTAAGGATACCCAATAAGTACAGATAGGAAATAAGAATCAAACCCGATGCAAAGACGATGCCCATAACCACTGTGTTATGTAAACTTCACCATCAAGAAAGAGGGCTGACTGGTTTACAAATCAATCAGTCAAGGTCAAGACAACTAGTTCTAGGAACATAAACTCTAAATGAATAAAACCTGTAAAGGATATACAGACAGATAAGTAAAACGCCAGATAAATAAACACACACTGTATGGCCAATTTCTCTCTGGCTGGTCTAAACCTAGGGCTCAGGAGAAGGCCTATTCCTTCCTGCATTCTTCCCAAATCACATGCATATATTGCCCATCCCACCAATAATCTGGCATCTGGCCGCATACATTTTACTCCTGTGAGATCCTCTGATGAATCTTTGATGACAATCCACCTTTTAGTTAAATGTTTACAGCCCCAAAAGTCAAGATGAGAAACTACTGTAGCATGTCTTACTCAAGTCATTTCTCCTAAGAGTTTCAGCCCCACTCCTTTCTAACTGAGTAATATGAGGCACATTATTTAACCTCTCTGAGCCTTAGTTTTTCATCTGTGAAATTACCTTCCTTATGGAATTGTTGTGAAGATTACATGAAATAATTCATAGTTAGCATTTGGCATTTGGCATTATGCCTAGCACATAGTAAACATTTAATAAATTCCAGCTATTATTGGTCATATTATTATGTATGATATGCTCTAAGGAAATGTAATTTATGAAAATCAGAATTTGCAAATACATAAATTAAAGATTATTAACAATATTAAAAGAACTTTCATTTTACAAATATTTCTCATGGGAATTTTTTTTCTTTTTACATCAAAACTTCTCTAGGAGACAAATGAGACTTGGTCTGTGCTGTTTCTACTCACAACACTTCTGATACCAGATGGGTGGGTTTTTTTCCTCACACCAAACAAATTCTCCAACTCTCTAAATATCAGCTGAGTGGCCTATAATTCAATGCAATTCCAACACTAGGCAGAGTTGGCATCAGACTCCACAGGTTTAAGAGCTGAATCCCATAAGACTACCCTCACTTCTGATGCCAGTTCCAAGTATTTGGTGCCCACAGTACCCACACTTCTATCTGATGTGGCTACAAAGTTGACAGTTCCCACAATACCCCCTTTCAGGTTTGGTAATTTGCTAGAACAGCTCAAAGAACTCAGGGAAAGACTCTACTTACATTTACTGGTTTATTATAAAGAATATAGCCAGGAAGAGCCAGATGAAAGAAATGCGTAGGCCAAGGTAGGGAGGGAGTTCAGATATTCCATGCCTTTCTGGGTACACTACCTTCCAGCTCCTCAGTGTGTTCACCACCCTCCAGAAGCTCTCCAAACCCTATCACTTAGGACTTTCTGAAGGCTCACTAGGTAGGCATGAGTGATTAAATCATTTACTGTTGATTAACACCAATGAATGCTGGAGGTCACAGGTTGGACTGAAAGTTCCAATCCTCTAATCATGCCTTAGTCTTTCCAGTGACCAGTATTAATCCTGAAGCTATCTGGGGGGTCCTCAGCTACCAGTCATCTCATTAGGTTACAAAATATACTCTGATTATTCCAAGGATTACAGGGCTTTAGGAGCTATATGCCAGGAACCCAGGACAAAGGCCAAATACATACTTCTTATTGTATCCACATTTGGGTACCCAAAAGTTAATTTACCACAACATTTGAATTACAGAATTTAATAACCTTATGCCCACAAAGATTTATAGCAAGGAAAAGAATATAATAAAAAAGATATTCTCATTTCTAGAGAATTCAAGCCAGCTAGCAGATATTCCCAAATAATTTATTGTGCAAGAGAACAAAAGAAAGTCCTTCTGCCCTGGAACCAACTAGAGAGCTGGCCTGCTAATAGCTGGGTGCCACCCAGTTTTGAGAGGTGAGAATGAGTTTATTATAAGAAATTGAGGAAGAGAAGTATCATGTAGCCAACCATTCAATCTTAGCTAAATCACAAAACCTTTATGAACTTGAGTTTCCTCACTAATTAAATGAGATAGTTATAAAATAGATGATTTTTCAGGCCCCTTTTTGCTTCCAAATGCAATCATCCATTGCCTGGGGCGGGGAACAGTACAAAGAACTTGTCTCAAATAACACAACTCTTCCTTCAAGTGGAAAGCATGCTGTTTTATTTCAACCTCTCACTCTATCCCTTGCTGTAACCCAAACTAGACAGCAATTTTATCTGCAAGAAAGTAAATGAACTGATGATTTTAAGGATCAGGTCACAGAGGTGCCATCCTGACAGCCCCAGTGATATGCCCTTTACAGCTTATACATGCAAAGAAGAGACATCTTCTTTTTCTTCCTTCCAGTTTTATTGATAAGTTCTGGGAAAGACAGATTTTAAGCAGTCAGGGGCAGGTGTAACAACCTTCCCTTAAAAAACCACTACGCCTTGATAACATAGATCTTTATGTTACAAAATCACGGTATTTATCAGAGGAGTAGGTCAACAGTGCATGCTATTATCCTGGCAAGGGAGAATCCTCACAATGGTAGGGAAATATGTATGCTGTATGGGAATCTTGGATATAAAAATCACCCTACCTTTATAGCATGGTCATCGATACTATATTGACTCTCAGGGTGATCTCATTACAGAGGAATTCATTTCATGTTTTATTAAGCCTAGGGAAAAATATGTATTTCTTAATCTGTCAAGTGGTAAAGAGTACAGGTGAAAATTAAATTGGAATGATCAGAAGATGTAACTACAACTAGTGAGTATCCAATGAAACTACTCCCAGACACTCATTCATAAATGTAAAATGAGTTCATTTTAGGCCACTAGACTTGGACATCAGAGTTCTTGATCATAAGTAACACAATCAAGGTTGATTAACAACCAAAAGCCAATATAATGGGTAGAATGTCACAGAACCAACAGGAGCCTGGAAGAGAAGGCTTAGCATCATGCAGCAACCAAGCAAATCCCAGAAAGCCAAGAAGCAAGAAACACAGCAAGCACACTATTGCAGTTGGAGCAGGAAACTACTGCAGCTGCTTCCCAGGATGAATTATTTCCAACTGTAGTTTGTGTCCTTAAATCACTCACTCAAGAGAAAAAAAAGAATCTGATTGCCAGGGCTAGGTCACATGTCAACCCCCCAGAGCACAGAGCAGAGGCTCTGTCTTCTTCAGATTCCATGGAGGGAAACAGGCACCTGGAAATTTACTGTCCCAGCAACCCTAAATGAAATGATGGAGGGTAGTTCTCCCAAAGGAAATCAGGGTACTCTACAGGAGGAAGAATTTATGCTTTCTTGCAGCCAAAAGAAAAAAGAAAGCTATAAACAAAATCTGTACGTGTATTTGTTCATTAATCATTCAATAAAACTTTGAAGGTCATATGATATTATAAAGATAATCCCAGGGCAGAGAAGATCTCACCAGCCAAAAAGTACAATCTCTGATACACTTTCACTACCAGAGATATCCCAAACTGTTGTGCATTAAGGAAGAAAGAGATTCTGATATGGTTGCTATGCCTGTAGTCAAAACAAGAATGTTCAAGCACTTGAGGGCTGGACAAATCCCCACAAGGTCATTGGGTTATTTTACTTCCTCTCCTCCTTCATCTATAGAAGGATAAAAAAATTAGGAGATTGCACAGGTCTAAGAGTCCCTAACTCTCAAATTTAGTAATTCCATGTGTGCAGATGCAGTTGAAAAAGCCTATGGACTTAAGTAAGGCAAATATCTGTACCCTCTGCTAAGCTAGGTTTTCAACAGTGAATCTAAAACAAATGATGTGGACTTATGAAGACTCATCCTCAGATCCGGGTACAAATGGGGTGTTTGGCAGCAGTATACCCTTTGTAGATCAATGGGTAAACACCTCACCTTCTGCGGGAGTTTGGCCAGTGTTTATACTGAGATCTGCAGATGGCATCATGAGAGATGTCATTATGGCCTATCATGTCAATGTGAGTTGATGTGCTTCAAAAACCATCTACATCAAATCTTCCTACTCTGCTGAACAATGAGTTATAAGTTATAGCAATAAAAGTCCTTGTAGGGAGTTTTTACCTACAGAGGGCAATTTTCTTATTTTTTATAACCCATTTTAATTTTTTAATTTAATTATCACAAGCTGTTATTCCTATTCCATGAGGAAGTAGTCAACCTAGATAATTTCAGTCAGTGATTACTAAACTACAAAAAGTGCCACTTTAATATGGTCATTGTTTTTTAATATCCACAAAAGGCTACTCTGCTCTGCTAACAGAACACACTACCAATTTGAACAGTTGAAAATGAAGTATGCAATTCAGTAAGGCCTTAAACTATCACAGTGCAGTTTCAAAATGACTGAGTCATGAAAAATTGTTTGGGCACAGAGGAGCCGACATGAAATGCTGTTAAAGAAGTTTCTTGAGGTAGTCCCTGAATCTGGGTGAGTTAGGTGGGAATATGAGTTATGAAACTGAAGTCAATACTAAATGAGCCCCAGAAAGAAGGGTAGATGGGAAAAGCAGAGTATTGCTGTTCCCTTCCCCAAATAAAAGCGCCAGTGTTTCCAGTGATACACCAATAAATATTTCAAGTATGCCAAGATGTGCCCCAACAATTACCAGATTCTCCCAGGGACTAACCAGATCACCCCTGCCTAATTAGTTATTAGCTCCTTGTTGTCCATCAGTGTCCCATATGTACTGGACTGATTACATCCTAACCTAAAAGAATTACTCCCATTTGTCTAAGGTATCTAAACTGAGAACTCGGATAATTTTCTACAAGAAACATAATGCTATTTTATGGGTGCTCATGTATACATGGTGCCTGAAAGTATGTGGCATCTGGTCCTGACTGTTTCTAGAACAAGTCACTTACCCTCTGTAAACCTGTGTTTTCTTACTTTTAAAACTAGTGATTCGGTGAGGCACCTGGGTGGCTCAGTCAGTTAAGCGTCTGACTTCAGTTCAGATCATGATCTCACAGCTTGTGAGTTCAAGCCCCGCATTGGACTCTGTGCTGACAGCTCGGAGCCTGGAGCATGCTTCGGATTCTGTGTCTCCCTCTTTCTCTCTCTGCCCCTCCCCTGCTTACACTCTGTCTCTCTCTCTCAAAAACATTTAAAGTTTTTTTTTAAATTAGGGATTAGGGAGAGGTAGTTCAAGATCACATCATAGGAGGATCCTAGACTTACCTGTTCCCATGGACATAACAAATCTACAGCTACATATGAAACAATTCCCTCTGTAAAAAACACCGAAAAACTAGCTTAACAGATCCTCCACTGCAAACAATAAAAAGGCCGCATTAAGACAAGAAGGAGAAGCAGAGACACAGTCTCATCAAAAATCCTACCTCTGGCACAGCAACCCACAGCAGCAGGAATTAGGAGGGATCACACAAATATAGAGTTTCTCTCTGAGGAGTGAGAGGGTTTCTGGCCCACATCAGGCACCCCACCCATTGGGATCTGTTATGGAGAGATGAGCACCCAAAACATCTGGCTTGGAAAACCAACAGGCTTAAATCTAGGAGAAACATATGATTGTGGAGAAAGGATATTCCACTCTGACAGGGCTCAAATGCAAGCTTGTTCACTCTGGGACCCAACATAAAAGCAGCAGATTGAAAAGCATTTATATCATATGTGAAGGAGATTCATTTTCTAACTTTAAGGTGTCTGCCAAAGAGGCATAAACCTTTGGGACCTTCTCTGAGGACAGGGGAGCAGATGAGTACTATTCTCGGCATTCTGCCTCTGCCTTGCTAGTGCTGACAAGGTGGGCACCATCTTTGTGCTCTCCCTCTACATTTCTGGCACTGGCAGAGGCAGGTGTCATTTTCACTCTAGCCCACTAATACTGGCAAGCAAGTGCCCTGGCCCTCTGTACTGTTCATACAGCTGCTTTTAGACCCAGGAACCCGCACAAGGGACACTTATTGAGTGCGTGGCCCTAATGGCCTGGGGGAACTGCATTTCTGGGCTCCGTGGGTTGGAAACAATCAGAGAGACAGTTCAAGAGACAACCAAGAGCTAGAGCAAACTTAAAAGATAAAGTTCATCCCACATACAAGTCCCTCCCTTCAAGACTGTAAGAGATAGCTGTTTAACCTAATATATAGAAACAAACACAGAGAGTGAAGAAAAATGAGAAAACAGAGGAATATGTTCCAAATGAAAAGAAAAAAGATAAGCCACCAGAAAAAAAAACTTAATGGAACAGAAACAAGTAATTTATGTAATAAAGAGTTCAAATTAATGGTCATAAAAATGTCAGCAAAATGAGAAGAAGAATGGAAGAACACAGTAAGAATATTAACAAAGAGAAAATATCAGAAAGTACCAAACAGAAGCCAGAGAGCTGAAGAATACAATAAATGAACTGAAAAACTGGGACAACTACAAGTGAAATAACATTCATGTTATAGGGGTCGCAGAAGGAAAAAACACAAAGGAGCAGAAAACATTTGAAGAAATGGATGGTTTTCCTAACCTTGGGAAGGAATCAACCTCAAAATTCAGGAATCCCAGATAATTCTAAACAAGATGTACTTAAAGAGACCCACACCAAGATATATTATAGTTAAAATGTCAAAAGTTAAACAGAGATTCTTAAAAGCAGCAAGAGGAAATAACTTGTTACATACAAAGAAACCTCCATAAGGCTATAAGCAAATTTTTTTCCACAAAATATTTGCAGGCCAGGGGTGCCTGGGTAGCTTAGTTAAGTGTCTGACTCTTGATTTCATCTCAGGCCTCATGATCTCATGGTTGATAGGATCAAGCCCCACATGGGGCTCTGCACTGATAGCATGGAGCCTGCTTGGGATTCTCTCTCTATTTCTGCCCCTGCCCCACTCACATGCACACTCTCTCTCTCAAAACAAACAAACAAACAAACAAACAAACAAACAAAAAACTTTATAAGCCAGAAAAGAGTGGCATGATATATTCAAAGTGCTGAAAAGGAAAAATTTCCAATTAAGAATATTGTACCTAAAAAAATTATCATTCAGAATTAAAGGAGAAATAATTTCCCAAACAAGCAAAAGGTAAAGGAGTTTGTCACCATTAAACCAGTCTTACAAGAAATGTTAAAGAGACTTCTTTAAGCTGAAAAGGGCACTAATTAGTAAAAAGAAAAAATATGAGAGTAAAAATTTCACTGATAAAGTTAAGTATATAGTAAAAGTGGTCTTACAAAGCTAGTATAAACTTTAAAGATAAAAGGAGTAAAAATAAATATAACTATAATAATTACTTATGCAATACACAAAATTCAAAGATGTAAAATGTAACATCAAAAACATAAAACAGGGGCGCCTAAGTGGGTGGCTTAGTTGGTTACACATCTAACTCTTGATTTCAGCTCAGGTCATTTGTGAGATTGAGCCTCGAGTCAGATGTCAATACAGCACAGAGCCTGCTGTTTGACAATGTACAAATTCAGTGCAATCTCTATCAGTGGAATCTCTCCTCTCTCTCTCTGCCCCTCCCACTCTCTCTCTCTCTCTCTCTCTGTCTCTCTCTCTCTCTCTCTCAAAATAAATAAATAAACTTTAAAACACACACACATACACACACACACACACACACACACACACACACACACACACACATAGGGGCACCTGGGTGGTGGTTCAGTTGGTTAAGCATCCAACTTCGGCTCAGGTCACAATCTCAAGGTTCATGAGTTCAAGTCCAGCATCAGGCTCTGTGCTGACAGCTCAGAGCCTGGATCCTGCTTTGGATTCTGTGTCTCCTTCTTTCTCAGCCCCTTGCCTGCTCACAATCTGTCTCTATCTCTCAAAAAATAAAATAAAATGCTAAAAAAAATTTTTTTTTAATTATTAGCAAACTGAATTCAAAAATATATAATAAGTATCATACATCATGATTAAGTGGGATTTATTCCAAGGGTGTAAGATGGTTCAGCATCCACAAACCTGTTAATGTGATACACCACATTAACAAAATAAAAGGTAAAAATCATATGATCACCTCAACAGATGCAGAAAACCAATTGAAAAAGTTCAACATCCATTTACGATAAAAACTCTCAAAAAGGTGGGTAATAGAATGTACCTCAACATAATAAAGGCCATATATTAGCTACAGCTAACATCATACTCAATGGTAAAAAGCTGAAAGCTTTTCCTTTAAAAGCAGAAACAAGACAAGGATGCCCACTCTCACCACTATAATTCAACACAGTATTTAAATCCTAGCCAAATCAAGAAAAAAGAAATAAAAGACATCCAAATTGGAAAGGAAGAAGTGAAACCATCACTACTTGTGTACAACATGATTTTGCATATAGGAATCCCTGAAGACTCCAAAAATAAAACAAAACAAAACAAAAACAAAAATAACACCTGTTAGAACTAATAAAAAATGTTGGTAAAGTTGCAAAGTATAAAGTCAGTATACAAAAATCTGTTGTGTTTTTATATACAGACTCTCAGAAAGAGAAATTAAGAAAACAATCCTGTTTATAATTACATCCAAAAGAATAAAATGCCTAGGAATAAAATTTAACCAAGGAGGTGAAAGAGCTCTACATGGTAACGTATAAGAAACTGATGAAAGAAACTGAAGGAAAAACAAGTAAATGAAAAGTTATTCCATGCTCATGAACTGGAAGAATCAGTATTTTTTAAATGTCCATATTATCCAAAGCAATGTACAAATTCAATGCAATCTCTATCAAAATTCCAGTGGCATTTTTCACACAAATAGAAGAGCCACAAAAGACTGAATAGCCAAAGCAATCTTGACAAAGAAGAACAAAGCTGGAGGCATCATGCTCCCAGATTCAAACTGTATTACAAAACTTGAGTAATTAAAACAGGGTGATATTGACATAGAAACAAACACAGAGATCAATGGAATAGAATAAGGACCCCAGAAATAAACCCATGAATATAGGGTCAACTAATTTATGACAAGGAGATAAGAGAATACAATGAAGAAAAGATGGTCTCTTCAATAAAAGGTGCTGGGAAAGCAGGACAGCCACATATAAAATGATGAAAATGGAACTTTCACCATACACAAACATTAACTCAAAATAAATCAAAGATCTGAATATAAGACTTGAAACTATAAAACTCCTAGAAGAAACGGGTGGTTTTCCTTGACATTGCTCTTGGTGATATTTTTTTGGATCTGACTCCAAAGGAAATGGCAACAAAAGCAACAGTAAACAAATGGGACTACATCAAGCTAAAAAGTTTCTGCATGGTGAGGGAAACCATCAACAAAATAAAAAGGCAACCCAGTAAATGGGAGAAGATATTTGCAAATCACATATCCAATAATGGGCTAATATCTACACATATATAATATCAAACTTATATATTATATATTAACTTATATATTATATATTAACTACACAACTTAATATCAAAAGAACAAATAATCTGATTTTAAAGTGGACAGAAGATCTGAAGAGACATTTCCCAAAGAAGACACACAGGGGACCAACAGACATATGAAAAGATGCTCAACATCACTAATCATCCGGAAATGCAAAATCATGATCAAAATCACAATAAGTTATCTCACAACTGCCAGAATAACTATTATTTAAAAGAGAAGAAATAACAAGTGCTAGAGAGGATGTGGAGAAAAGGGAACTCTCATGCACTTTTGGTGGAATGTAAATTGGTGCAGCCACTATGGAATGTAGCTTTCTCAAAAAAATTAAAAATTGTACTACCATATGACTCAGCAATTACGCTTCTGGGAATATATCCTAAGAAAATGAAAATACTAATTTAAAAAGATAGACGTATCCCTATGTTTATTGCAGCATTACTTACAACAGCCAAGATATGGGAATAACGTAGGTCACCACTGATGGATGAATGGATAAAAAAAAGTCATGGAATACACATATATATAGCAGAATACTACTGAGTCGTGAAAAAGAATGAAGTTTTGCCATTGTGCAAATATGGAGAGACTTTGAGGATATTATATTAATTAAATAAGTCAGAGGTAAACATACACTGTATGGTTTCAGTTATATGTGAAATCTAAAAAAAAAAAAAAACAAACAAACAAAACAAAAGTCACAGACACAGAGAACAGATAAGTGGTTGCCAAAGGGAACAAGAGCTAGAGGGATGGACAAAATGCATGAAGGAGACCAAGAGGTGCAAAATTCAAGTTATAAAATAAGTAAGTCATGGAGATGTAATGCACACTATGATGGTTTCAGTTAATAATATTGTATTGCACATTTGAAAATTACTAATAAAGTAGATCTTAAAAGTTCTCATCACCAGAAAAAACAATTTTTTTGTAACTTCTATGAGGACAGATGGCAATGAGACTTGTTCAGATGAATACTTCACAATGTATACAAATACTGAATTGTTATTTTCTATATCCGAAACTAATACAATGTTATCTGTTAATTTTATTTCAATTTTTAAAAGGGAGAAAAAATACTTCAATCCTATTTCCACTATTCATTTTTCTCAAGAGAAAATATTTTGATCCTTTTTCTACTACTCATTTTTCTCAGTATTTTATGGAACTTTCTACTTCTTCCTGAAAATGGCCAAATTGCTAGAATGGCTCCTGGAATATAGTAGGCACCAATAAATAGTTATTGAATGAATGAAAAAAATCATGGGTCAGACTAAAAATGAATAATTTTTATTATTAAATATTTCTATTTTATGAATTAACATTCAGAGAAAAGAACCAATTTATCAAAGATCAAAGGGAGTATGAATTATTTCATGTCTTTCTCACTTTAAGTAGAAGCAATAATTGGAAACTTTACCTTCTGGTATTAAATGTTTTCTTTCATGTTCTTGCTTTTATTTTTTTTCCTTTCACAGACTTCTTTTTAACACCAAAGTCCTATGTAGATGCTAGATAGAATCTTTCCATTTCTCAGTTCGCCTACATACTCACTCAATAAGCATGCATATAAATACTTACGTGTTTTAATACATGCACAGAACTCAGCCTGCTGGGATCAAACATGCAAACAAGAATTATTATACATCATGACAATATACCTTGATGGAAAAAGCAAGAATATTTCCCAGGGAGGACCTCTGAATGATACCTATTCCAGGGTTCAGTGATAAAGGAAAGATTAAAGGAGAAAAAGATATGTAAACCGAGTCAAGAAACAAAAGATAAGAATGAGTTACCAATTAAAGAGGGGTAGGACAGACAGTCCAGGCAAAAGAAATAACCTGTGTGACATTCCAGAAGCACAAGAGAGTAAGATGGCCAAGGAAAAGAAAGAAATTCTAGCAAGAGGAGGCTATGAGGTCTGTAGGCACATGTCCTCAAGAGCATGTCTGTGTATGTGTGTATATATGTGTATGTATGGAGACATAGATGGTAGATAGATGATGTAGATATTAGGTCTCTCCATATTATGATAATAAATTTTACAAGTCAACTTGACTAGACTAAGGGATGTGCAGATGGGTGGTAAAAACATTACTTCTGGGTGTGTCTCTGAGGGTGTTTATGAAAGAAATTAGGATTTGAATCATTGGACTGAGTAAAGCAGATGGCTCTTACCAATGCAAGTAGGTATAATCCAAACTGTTGAGGGCCTGAATAGAATGAAAACATGGAGAAAGGACAAATTCATTCTTTATGCTTGAACTGATACACTGATCTTCTGCACCGGTGCATCAGTGCTCTGATTCTTGGGCTTTTGGATTCAGATAGAGGCTTAGACTATCCATCCTGTGGTTCTCATGCCTTAACACATAGCCTGAATTACACCATTTCCTGGTTCTCCAGCTTAGAGACAGCAGATCATGGGACTTCTGGGCGTCTAAAACCACATTAGCCAATACCTATAATAAATCTCCTCCTATATATTTCTTTACCTATATCTCATCAGTTCTGCTTCTTTGGAGGACCACAACTAATACATACATTTTTATGTTAGAGATTTAAGCAGGAGAGTAACACTGATTGAATTTGTATTTTAAAAAGATCACTCTGGTTGAACACAATGAGCAAATCAGACAGAAAGCAGCTACAGTAATCCACTTGAGAAACACAGTAGCCTGGACCAGGACAAC
Organism: Puma concolor; assembly: GCF_028749965.1. Lineage (NCBI taxonomy): Eukaryota > Metazoa > Chordata > Mammalia > Carnivora > Felidae > Puma > Puma concolor. The sequence goes on along the minus strand of NC_141668.1, from coordinate 124,897,390 downwards.
AGTGGTAAAGATAGACGTGAATGGAACAGTAAAAACAAACAAACAAACAAACAAAAAAACAAAACAAAAAAAACATGTAGCAGGGAAAATCAACAGGACTTGAGGACCAACCAGATGTGGGGAGGATAAAGGAGACAGAGAAATAAAGGATGACACACATTTTTTTTTTCCCTGAGCAATTGTTTGATAGTGGTCATATTCATTGTACTATGGAAGATTAAGAAATTCTGGAAAGAAAGGACAAGAGCAGTCATGAATTTCCTAAGTCTGAGGAACATGTTCAAGGAGAGTAATAACAGACAACACAAGAGATGCAGATTTGGGAGGCATCAGCATTCTGCAGGTAAGATCAGTGAGGGAGAATGTGCTAAGAAAGAAGAGAATACAACTCAGAAAAAAAGCTCTCAGGGATAATCAGTAAATGACTAAATTAACTATTATACAACTCTGTAGAAATGATGCAAGTCCTGAAACTATAGGAAAAATGCTTTATAATATTCTGTTGAATACCTCATGTCCTCACCTTTCTTACGAAAGTAGAAGGTTGGGACAAGAAGCAAGGGAGGCTATCCCGCTGATTTTTTTTTTTCCAGTTTACTGCAGCACTTTATTTTCCTCAAACAATGACATGTTGCTGAGAGCCTAATGTTCTCACATGACAGGAGAAAACCAAAAAATGTTGTCATCTCTTAAACAATTGAGAATTGTGTACAAAACCTTAGTATATTAAAAGGATGAATAAATTTACAGGTGTAAATGTAAACTGTTTTCCAACACAAGGCAGTTAGTAACACCCCACAGTGTTCTGGTAGGAAAACACTGGATAAGAAAGGAAAGTGGGTCCTAAACCTCAGACCTTCCTAATCCTGTCAGACCAGAAAGACAAAGAAATTTCAACTGGTTCAAAAATCTTGCCAGCCTCTAGATAATCCTGAAATAGGCAGCTCTCACACATTAATACCCAACTCAGATCAAGAACATTATGGGGGCGCCTGGATGGCTCAGTCGGTTGAGTGTCTGACTTCAGCTCAGGTCATGATCTCATAGCTTGTGAGGTCAAGCCCCACATCAGGCTCTGTGCTGACAGCTTGGAGCCTGGAACCTGCTTCAGATTCTGTGTCTCCCTCTCTCTCTGCCCCTCCCCTGCTCACATTCTGTCTCTCTCTCTCTCTCTCTCTCAAAAAATAAACAGCAAAAAAAAAAAAATTTTTTTTAAAAAGAACCTTATGGAGGATGCTCATCAAACCAATGGATTTCTCTTCCATAAACAGGTTCTCCCCTCAGCCATGAAATGACTAAGCCACATTCTATAAAAGAGGTTTAAATCAAGGTTATGTACAAGGTATTAAACATATACCAAGAGAAAATTTAATTTGAATACAAAGTCAAAATCAGCAACAATCTTCCATCCAGGGCTGACATCAGATACAAGCTTCAAGGACAAATTTATTTTCAAAGGCGTATTCCAGTTTATGAGGCTAGCATGAAGTGTACACATTTGCCAGGGTAAATTTATACTTAGGAATTAACTCATGCAGCAAATGCTACATAACTGCGTGCAAGGCATTTAGAAGCATCTGCAGTGGGAAGTGGAGGGGCCCAACTCTTCATACTCCTGTTTGCTGATTCACATCTGCTTAAAGGTGAACAGCAAGGCCAGGATGGAGCCCCTGATCCACACAAAGTATTTGCATTCAGGAGAAGCGATGACTTTGATCTTCATAGTGCTGGGCTCCAGGGTAGTGCTCCCTTTCTGCATTCTGTCCAAGATGCCTGGGTACATGGTGGTCCCACCATTCGGCACTGTGTTAGAGTACAGGTCCATCCAGATGTCAGAGTCACACTTCATGATGAAGTTGAAGGTGATCTCATGGATACCAAAGGACTCCATACCCAGAAAGGATAGCTGGGAAAATCCCACAGGGCAGTGGTACCACTTCTTGCCCATGGTGATCAGCTGACTATCAGCCAGCTCATAGCTCTTTTCCAAGGAGGAGGAGGACACCACAGTGGCCATTTCCTGCTCAAAGTAGAGGTTGACCTAGCAGAGCTTCTCGGTTATGTCACACACGATTTCCCACTCAACTGTGGTGGTGAAACTGTAACCACTCTCTGTGAATATCTTCAAGAGGTAGTCCATCGGGTCCTGGCCAGCCAGGTCCAGGCACAGGATGGCACAGGGCAGGGAGTACCCCACAAACATGGGCATAGTGTGGGTTACCCTGTCCCCAGAGTCCATGGCAATACCAGTGGTGGAAGTGTTGTAGTGCTCCTTGGGGGCCATGTGCAGTTCATTGTAGAAGGTGCAGTACCAGATCTTCTCCATATCCTCCTTGTTGGTGATGATGCCAGGCTCAATAGGGTACTTGAGGATAGGATGCCTTGCTTGCTCTGGGCCCTGTTGCCCACATAGGAGTCCTTTTGGCTAATGCCCACCATGACAACACCTTGGAGGCAGGGGGTTTCTGACAATGGATGGGAATATGGCGGGGGGACAAGGGACATCATTCCCAGCAAAGCCCACCTTGCATATACCAGAGTTATCATCAGTGATGAGTGCAGGGATCTCCTCTTCCAGGGTGATAGGTGGAGGTGGCAGCAGTGGGCATGAAAATGAGTGGTGGGAGGACAAGAAGCATGGGTGGACTGCAGCGAGCGAGACCCTCAATTTTCTTAATGTGTAAGCATCTCAGATCTTTTCCAGTTGACATTGCTAGAGACTAATGTGCCATCTCCCTCCCTTCTTTTAACTAAATGCTGCCCTGAATTACTGCATCCTTCCCCTAGTACCACCATGCCAATTTTTTTTAACACAAATTCACTGGAACTTCTTAAATGTACCAGTCTTCAGGAAAAACGCATGATAAAGAAATATATTAAATGACACAAAGAGCATATGATCATCCAAATTCAAAAGTGGGTCAAATGGTTGTTTCTATAATTAAAAAGTGGCATTTTAAAAGAAAGGGAGCATGAACCATATGGATTACAAGACTCTTAAGAGCCACCCCAAACAAATGCAATATATGGATTTTACCTGAGACCTTAATTGAAACAAGCCAACTGTAAAGGTGTTTTAGACTTACAGAAAAGTTGCCATAGTGCAAATAATTGCTTCCCCTAGATTTCCCAAATGTTAACAATTCATTATATTTACTTTAGCATTTTCTCTCTATATATCCACATTCACTGTTTGAAAGTAAGTTGCAAATAAATGCTCCTTTACCCCTAAGTTTCATTGTGTATTATCTAAAGACAAGGACATTCTCTTACAGAATCACAGTACAATTATCAAAATCTGGAAATTAACACTAATTAACATTTACCATAGGCTTTATTAAAATTGTCCCATTTGTCCCACTATATCTTTTATTAAAAAAGAAAATACATTTTTTTCTTAATCCAGAATCCAATCCAGAACTACATGTTGTAGTATCTCTGTAGTTTTCTTTAATCTAGAATAATATTTCAGTCTTTGTTATTCATGACTTTGACTTTTGAAGAATAAAGGCCAGTTATTTCGTAGACTATCCCTCAACTTTAGTTTGATTACTTTTTCTTTATTATAGTCACGTTACCACCATGCCTATTAATCTTTGAGGTGGCTTTCATGACAGTGGTGAAGTACTGAGAAGGAAAGCCAAACACATCGCTAACCCGAGGTGTATACTACATTAAGATTAAGATACCAAAATATAGTTTGAAATGTACAAAGGAAACTACTGGTAAAACTATATAGCAAACAAAATTAGTGGGGGTGGAGGATGATAAATATGAGCTGAATTCCTCATCTTTCTTAGCACAGCAACAAGAGAAACCTCCCAAACTGAAAAATCAAGGGTTAGATATAAGCATTTTACAATTACCAGAATACCTAACAAGAGAAATGAGAAATGAGAAATGGCCAAAGATGATTCTTTTCTAATAAATGGACCTGTAGAAATAGAAGGCTGGGGTGGAGGGGCTTTTTTTATTAGATAGACTCTGTCTTCTAGAGTAGTTTTAGGTTCACAGTAAAACTGAGTAGAAAGTTACAAAGAGTTCCATATATGCCCTGCCTCCACTTAATGAACACACAGCGTCCCTGTACCACAGTGATACATTTATAACAACAGATGAACCAACACTGACATACCATTATCACCTAAAGTCCAGAGTTTAAATAGGACTCACTCTTGGTGTTTTAAATTCTATGGGTTTGGACAGACATATAATGGTATGTATCCACCATTATAATATCATACGGAATAGTTTCTTCACTGCCCTGAAAATTCTCTATGCTCTGCTTATTCATCCCTCCCCTCATTCCCATCTTCTGGCAACCACTGATCTTTTTACTATCTCCATAGTTTCACCTTTTCTAGAATGTCATGTAGTTGGAATAATCCAGTATGTAATCTTTCAGATTGGCTTCTTTCACTCAGTTAAGCATTCAAAGTTCCTATGTTTCTTTTCATAGCTTGACAGCTCATTTACTTTTAGTAATGAATAAGATTCCATTGTCTGGATATACCACAACTTAATTATCAATTCACCTACTGAAAGTGAATTCACATACTTTTGGTTCCAAGTTTTGGCTATTATAAATAAAACTGTAAATATCCGTGTGCAGAGTTGTGTGCATAAGTTTTCAACTCTTCTGAAGAAGTACCAAGGAGCACAACTGCTGGATCATATAGTAAGAGTATGTCTAGTTTTGTAAGAATATGACAAACTGCCTTCCAAAGTGGCTCTACCATTTTGTATTCCCACCAGCAAAGAAAGAGAGTCCCTGTTGTTCCACATCCTCACCAGGATTTGTTATTGTCAGTGTTTTGGATTTTTGCCATGCTAATGGTGGTATCTTACTGCTTTAATTTACAATTCCCTAATGACATATTATGTCACATATCTTTTCATATGCTTATCTGCCAACTATAGATCTTCTTTGGTAAGGTGTCTGTTCAGATATTTTGCCCATTTTTCAAACAGATTCTTCATTCTCTTATTGCTGAGTTTCAAAAGTTCTCTGAATATTTTGAATTTAACAGTCCTTTATCATAAATGTCCTTTGCAAATATCTCCTCCCAGTCTGTGGCTTGTCTTCTCATTCTCTGGACAGTGACTTTGTAAAGCAAAAATGTTTTAATTTTAACACAGTCAAAATTATCACTTATTTCTTTAATAGACTGTACCTTTCATGTTGCATTTATAAAGTCATTGCCAAACCTGAGATCATCTAGATTTTCTCTTATGTCATCTCCCAGAAGTTTCATAGTTTTTCATTTATATGTAGGTCTATGGCCCATTTTGAGTTCATTTTTATGAAGGTTAAAAAAAAGGCTTTTAATTTTTATTTTGAACTCTTTGGTACTATTTTATTATTGTTCCCAATTTTATGTTTTAATTTTAGAAAAAGTGATGATTTTTTTCATTATTGCCCATGAACCTGATGATTCAACTTCTAAGCAATTTCCTAAGAAGATAATCGGAGGTTTGGGGAAAGAAGTTCATCCAACACCATTTATGATAATGAGATATTAGAAACAACCTAAGTATTATAAAATTGCAAGGATGGTTATATAATTATATTCAAATAATAGAATGTTATAAACCTATTTAAAATAGTCTTTTTAAATAATTTTTACTTTCCTGAAAGGGATTATACTAAATGTTATCATTAGAATAAGAAATATGGATTATGTTTATTCTTTATACTATTTTATATGATGTGTGTTAGTTTTGTAATCAGAAAAGAATAAGATGTTCATAAAGCCCCATCAAAATGAGATTTACAGTGACAAATTTTTCAGCACCCTGGACCAAAATAAAGATACGATGTTCTTTCCCACTGTTATCATGTGATAGATTTAAGTATCCAAAACACACATAAAAGTGCAATGCAGAAGTCAGTGGAAAGTAAATAATAGAATTTGGTTTATTAGGGAGATAATTCCAATGATTAGAAGGGGGCTTGGGAGATAGGAAGGATAAAATGACAGAATTATAGTCAGGAACCAGAAAGGGATCTTCAGGTATCTCTGTGAAACATGGTATCTCAACAGAGAACAAAAGATCTTCAACTTCGGAAACCTGTGATATAAACTACATCCAGCCTATCCTGATATCTATCATTTACCTTTATTGTGGACAAGGGGCTACCAAATGAAATTCACTGATTCCTTGTTTCCAAACAATATGTCCACTTGGAGAAGAAAAAAGCTTGGCACTGGTAGACTGGTTATGGATTGAAGTCTAAGGCCCAAGTTTAAGTCCCAGCTTAACTGCTTATTTAGGGCATGATGTGGGTAGGTCGCATAACCAATATGGGACAGTTATCTCATTTGTTAACTATACCAGCTCTGCCTCTATAGTAGAGCTATCATGATGACCAAATGGGATCATATGAACGAGAGCTAAGAAATGTTAAACAATTAATAATAAAATAATTCTCACCCTATCAATAATTGTTTGCCCTCCAATACTAATTCAGAAGATAAGAAATTAAATCCACGGTTGAAAGAGAAATTGACATATTGATCTGGCTGCTGTTCCATGTGTAGTGTAACTAAATCTGGATCCAAAAGGCAGGTCGACAGAGAACATTCTTTGGCTAAAGTTTATGTGTAGCTGTGCTTCCAAGATGGGCTACCAAACAAGTTCTCAAATGTACCACTAGCCATTCATATTGTTTTGCTTGATCTGGATCATTCATTTATTCATTGAAGGCAGACTATGTGCCAGGCACTGGAAACAAACAATAAGGAACACAAATCAGACAAAGCCCTGCCCACTTGGAGCTCATACCAGGATGGAGAAACAAATATTAATCACAGAATCACATATGAATGTATCATGAAAATTGTGATGACAATAAAAAGAAAGAATATTTAGTTGGAGGGGCTAAACAGAGACATCATTCCTGAGTTGAGATTTGAGATGACCCAGTGGGGACACAAGAGCCAAAGGATCAAGTAGAGGAATCAGAGTTACTAAAGTTCCTGTGGCCCAAAACAGTGATATTCAAGAAACCAAAAAAGGGACAGTATGTCCAGAGCAAAGAGAGTGAAAATGAATGAAGTGTAAGATCAGAGTAAACAGGTAGGCTGTGTTAAGGATTTCTGCCATTATTCTGAGAGCAATGGGAGCCACTGAAAGCTACTAAGTAGAGAAGTGACAAAATCCATTTTGTGTTTTGAAAGACTGCTCTGGCCATAATGTCCCAGGATGCCAGGTCACTGTGTATGAGATTCACATACAAGTTTGTTTTACACACAGAGTTAGGTACAGGGTCCTACAGTTGAAAATTTTCTATTTAAGTTCTAATTTCAAAGACCTCTGTATTTCCTTGACCCTATGTCTACAAGACAATATTGATGAGCACACACAAGAGATTCTTGATGATTCCTAACTTGATCAATACTGCCTAGGAGGAATTAATAAAATGTAATGAGTTTTTAGCCCCATGTTTCTCATCCTTTTCCAACATGGTATACCAGCAGGTTTTGGTTAACGAAAAGAAAGAAACAGATTAAAAGAAGCAAAGGGGCCCAAGTCTGAAAAAACTGGAAAATTCTAGCAAGCAATGTGAATTTAAACGTCAACAACTAGAATGGAGTTCTTATCCATAGTGTTAAGATATACTAATATGTTAATCAACAGTGATATAGCAAAAGTAACTGGATTCTAATAACAGCACAAGTAGTAATACACTGAAGTTAAGAGATGATCAACATGTTTGTGGACATCCTTATAATAACTTCAGTCTCACTCGTGTCAGTTCGGAAATGTTTTCTTGAACTAAAGAGAAAGGAGCTACTATAGGCTGGGACATTACACACACCCTTCATCTGTTCTGAAAACTCACTGTCCTCTTGTTACTAATATATAATTGGAAATTGAAACTATTTAAAAAATTATTGTACCACATGCTGTCAATAACTTAATTTTTTCTTATTTTCTCACATAGGCATAAATATTTAGTAATAAATCAAGTACAGATTAAGAAAGCATAAGTGGTACATGCACATTTACCTAGGGCAAATGTGAAGAGGCTGCCAAGAACAAATAATGGCACAACAATTACAATTTCTAGGTCAAAAACCATGTGATAGTACAAGTGAACTTTGTAGTAATGCTAGTCACACAGATAACATAGTTAAAATCTTGAAATTATAAATCTTATAATCATCACAATAAAATAAAACATTTTATGTTTATTTTTTGATGATATATGCTTATTTCATTACCTTGTACAGCATAACTCCTCTACTAAAGTGAAGATAAAAATCAGATTAGTCATGTTAACTGATTTTCTTATGTAAATTATAATTTTGAGATTATAAAATCAGTAAACTGTATTACTGACATGCCAGAAAAATATCTTACTGAACGCCATGTGAAATGAATACAAATTGGTGGTACTATTTGCTTATATACTATGGATTTTATCGAACTCTGGGGTATACTTGTAGAACAGTAATATACACAGGAATAACACTTATCTTGTGCATTCTATCAGTAAAAGTCTGATGTCCAGGGGCCATGGCAAGACAAAGTAAAGTGGGCAGCCCAGATTAGAGAGACAGGAGATCAGCACAGGTGGGAAGGAGAAAGTCGGCATCAAAGAGCCACAGGGTCTGGCTTTTACCACTGTGTGGACATCATTAGCATAAAGTGAGGGTACAGGGAGCAAGAAGCAAGAACTTCAGTTAGAACAGAGGGAGCACAGAAGTAGTGACACAGACACTGAGACTGACAAGAAACAGAATTCAGGCTCAAAGACGCTAATAATACAAGTCAGAGACCAAACCTTGAGAGCACAGAGTGCAGGACTTCAGCAGGAGCTGGAAGACATAGATCGAAAAAACTGACAGGAGGAACAGAGGGGTGATGACACTGACTGCAACCTTGATTGACTAAGGGCAGGAGGACAAAGGTGTATACTGGTAGCCATGGAGGGGCATATACTTCGCGTGACTGGAAGGTTTAAACTTCTAAGGAAATCTGACCTAGAAACTCAAGAAAACCCAGGGGAAACCTACAATGAACAGAATATCAATTGGGAAAGATTCATTGTGTGACATGCTTCAGATGGAGGGATGAGGAACCACCACTGGGTTCCAATCCTGGCTTTCTTAACTGCAGCTCAAATTTAGGTCAGTTCTTCAATTTCTGTGTGCTTCAGTTTCCTTTCCTAAACAAGATAAGTAGCGCTAATAATTCCCATTTTTCAAGGCTGTTAAGGAGATTAAATTAGAGAACACAAGTGAAAGATAATGGATCTTGGCAAAATAAATACTCATTTCTGTACCTTCTCCCCTACATCTACCAATACCTATTACCTTTCATCAACTGGGCAGTAGTGCTGACTTCTGTTCCACATGAACTTTACAAAGCTACAGTGGCCTTTTCTACATGCATTTGTTACTTCCTCCCTTGATTTTTTTGTGATGTTTCTTTCTATACATGTTGTCATGATTAAACAATATTCTTAGTCTTAGAAATAAGTGACTTTGCTTGAAATAATCTGTTCATTATCTGAACAGTGTGTTATCCATGGAATAATGGAAAAAATTCACTGGTTTGCAATTCTTTTTGCCAAGGTAGCTTCAATGCTCAAAGTAGCTAATTGGCTCTACGAGTCTTTTCTACCAAAATCACACCTCTCATTCAAATGACAGGCAAAAGAAGTAGCTGGATCATAATAATGTAAAATCCCTGCTGCTTCTAAACAAACTTAATTAAACTGCTCCATTTTTGTATAAAGAGCTTCAAATGCAGATAAGCATAACTCACTGAAAATGCCAATTTAATGACAGCATTGTCTAAACTGGTCCTGTTGGGAGAACATTTCAGAGAAACATATAGAAAATGAAGGGATTAAAAAGAAGAAGAAGAAGAAGAAAGAAAAGAGTTAACTGTAAAGTTGTTTAGGTAGCTACCCTCTCTTATGTTTTAATAGTAAATACATCCCTTTCCCTATATATATCATGCTGAAACATCAAATCCAAAATCAGCTCTGTAAACTCCATGACCTCAATCAATTTTTGCCATAAACCTGATAAGTTAGCTAGCAATCATGGCAAATAAAAAACTACAAAGTGGGGCGCCTGGGTGGCTCCGTCGGTTAAGCGGCCGACTTCGGCTCAGGTCATGATCTCGCGGTCCGTGGGTTCGGCCCCACGTCAGGCTCTGTCCTGACCACTCAGAGCCTGGAGCCTGTTTCAGATTCTGTGTCTCCCTCTCTCTGACCCTCCCTGTTCATGCTCTGTCTCTCTCTGTCTCAAAAATAAATAAACGTTAATAAAATAAAATTTAAACAAAAAACTACAAAGCATTACAATAACATAAATCCTGTATTTGCATTATAATTCTTGATTGATTCAGTCATTCATTCAATTTAACAAATAGTTATTGCATGTCTACCACACATTTGTGGCATGTAACAAATTATGATTTTGCCCCTCAAATTAAAAGATAAAACAGGGGCACATGGGTGGCTCGGTCAGTTGAGCGTCCAACTTCAGCTTAGGTCACGATCTCATGGTTTGTGGGCTCCAGCCCCACGTTGGGCTCTGTGCTGACAGCTCACAGTCTGGAGCCTGCTTCAGATTCTGTGTCTCCCTCTCTCTCTGCCTTTCCCCCACTTGCACTCTGTCTCTCAAAAATAAATAAACATTTTAAAAGATTTTTTAAAAAAGATAAAACATTAAAAAGTGTTACTGCAAATGAAGAAGGAAAGATGGAAAACACAGCATTCTGAAAAGTCAAAAATTTTTTAATTCCTTTAACTACTCCAAGTGACAGTGTTTCTCTCTCATTCACAGTCTATTTCAAATCCCTAACTCCCATAAAAGTTAAATAATTCTGATAACTAATTTACTAAAGTCATGATCCTGTTCTTAGCAGAATTGTTTCTCTCTTTCTGAGGTAATTATTAGAACCTCTTCTATTCTGCCTCAGAGTGGAAACCAGTTCCTGATTTGCATTATTTTCATTGAATATATCTACCTTACTATGATAGAGAATCCTGTTAAAAATCCTTCTGCCAGACCCCACCACCTTTTGTTGTTTTGTCCACTGATGTAATTACATTTTCACATCTTTGGCCACAATTTGTATGATACCTGGTCTTGGTAAACGACCTTCTAACACAGGTATTCATTAGAAATTCCCACAGTCACTTGTCACTCCTTTTTAGTTGCCACTGTCATCTGAGCTTTTTGTTTTTCTGTTTCCCAATGTCTTTTATTTAAGCACTTTTTAAAGCTTTTTTTTTTTTTTTTTTTCATTTTAGGGACAGAGCACACAGGTGCGAGCAGGGGTGGGAACAGGGAGAGGAAGAGAATTTCAAGCAAGCTCCATGCTCAGTGCAAAGCCCAATGCAGCGCTTGATCCCACAACCCTGGGATCACGACATGAGCTGAACTCAAGAGTTGGATGCTCAACAGACTGAGCCACGAGGCGCTCCTGTTTCCCAATGCTTTCTTTTTTAAATTTTATTTTATTTTTCATTTACATCCAAATTGGTTAGCATATAGTGCAACAATGATTCAGGAGTAGATTCGTTAGTGCCCCTTACCCCTTTAGCCCATCCCCCTCCCACACCCCCTCCAGTAACCCTCTGTTTGTTCTCCATATTTATGAGTCTCTTATTCTTTGTCTCCCTCCCTGTTTTTATATTATTGTTGTTTCCTTTCCTATGTTCATCTGTTTTGTCTCTTAAAGTTCTCATATGAGTGAAGTCAAGTGATTTTTGTCTTTCTCTGACTAATTTCCCTTAGCATGATACCCTCTAGTTCCACATAGTTGCAAATGGCAAGATTTCATTCTTTTTGATTGCCGAGTAATACTTCATTGTATATATATGCTACATTTTCTTTATCCATTCATCCATCAATGGACATTTGGGCTCTTTCCATACTTTGGCTATTGTGGATAGTCCTGCTATAAACATGGGGGGTGCATGTGCCCCTTTGAAACAGTACACCCGTATCCCTTGGATAAATACTAGTAGTGCAATTGCTGGGTCATAGGGGAGTTCTATTTTTAGTTTTTTGAGGAACCTCCATACTGTTTTCCAGAGTGGCTGCACAAGCTTGCATTCCCACCAACAATGCAAAAGAGATCCTCTTTCTTCCCATCCCCACCAATATCTGTTGTTGCCTGAGTTGTTAATGTTAGCCATTCTGACAGGTGTAAAGTAGTATCTCATTGTGATTTTGATTTGTATTTCCCTGATGATAGTGATGTTGAGCATTTTTTCATGTGTCAGTTGGCCATCTGGATGTGTTCTTTGAAGAAGTGTCTATTCATGTCTTTTGCCCATTTCATCACTGGATTGTTTTTTGGGTGTTGAGTTGGATAAGTTCTTTATAGATTTGGTATACTAACCCTTTACCTGATATGTCATTTGCAAATATCTTCTCCCATTCTGTTGGTTGCCTTTGAGTTTTGGTGATTGTTTCCTTCACTGTGCAGAAGCTTTTTATTTTGATGAGGTCCCAATAGTTCATTTTTGCTTTTGTTTCCCTTGCTTCTGGAAATGTGTTGAGTAAGAGACCCAATGCCTTTTAATTGAAGATATTTCACAAGTCTCTAAGAGATGTGGTTATGTTGCCAGCTTTAGACAGCAGCCCCCAAGTCTTGACATTTTCATAACTCTTTATGACATGAGAATAAGGACAAACACAACAGTAATCAAAGGAAGTACAGCACTAATTCTATAGATCACAGACCCACTGTTTTTTTTTAATTACATATTTTTTAACACACATTTCATTTTTGGTTAAGTTCAACCAATTTTTTCAGGGCTAATGAGTCCCTAGAAGCTAATGAGCTTTAAGTATATATCACATACATTGATTTCAGGCCATGTCTATGAATTGACTTTGTGTTTTAAGCATGAACTTCCATCCTGCTACTTAAATGGATCCTATGTAAATAGTAAAACAATAAAAAGTACATGGCACAAAGACAAATATTCTGCACTGCCCCATTGCCTAGATGTTGAAAACAATGAGTCAGCAGCAGAAGTGGCACCAGAATCAAGGCCAACTAATTAATTCACTGTGCAACATTCATTGCATGAAAGATACAGCACTTAGGAACATGTGTTCTACAATTTCCACATTTGGCCCAGTCTCCTCTGAGCTAATATGTCCTTGATGTTCCCCACAATGAGAAAATCCATTAATTCAACTCTTCAACTCTATGTTAGACTAAAATCAGCAGACCCCAAAACACCAATAAAGATTTCTAGGTAAAGCTATATTAAATTCAATATTAGGTTGTAAAATTATAATTCAGGATTTGGGAAAGTGGAGATGTTCACTACTTACTACATTAATCATCCAGGAAATCTGATTATAATCTACATTAAACAAGCAGAGGAGGATGAGATGGGTGAGAAACCTAGATGGAGCTCTGAAATGCTAACTGTGGGAGAGGACTGGCTTAGATTTGTTGTAGGCAAAACAAGACATGAATTGGAGAGAGCAGCCAACAATCAGACTAAAATTAAAAGTGCACGTTTCAACATAGAGGGAGTACATCAAGAACAGAAAAGCAGTGGCCCACTAGACCTAGAAAAGCATCAAGCTGAATGTAGTGACCCAAACAAGTCACCACAAGACTTATTGATTCAGAAACCAAGACTCTGATGAAGTGCAAAGAGTACATGGAATCAGAATGCCTCAGTTCCAGTCTAGAATTGAAATTCTAGACACACGTGTGCTTGAGATAGCCTCTTGATCCCTCTGAGTCTTAATCCCCTCATACAAAAAGGGAATTTTAAAAAGCTACCTTGACAAGTTGTGGAAGGTATTCAGTATTTCATCAGAAAATGGTCTGTAAGATGCAAATTGACACACAAATGTGAACTGTGGTGGTGGCATTATTATGGCTCTTGATTTTAGCAATATTGACTTGATGGGCTAACATTTCGAATATTGTCTGCTACATTTTCATCCTGTCTAAATTTTGTTGACCTTGTGATCCTCTAGCCACTGAGGCTAAACATCCACAGCTGGAGGGCAGAAAATAAAGAAGTCATTGCCCAACCTTGACTTTTTTAAGTAATAAAAAATGTAACAGTCATGAATGCAATAGGTATCAGCTGTAAGAGCCATATAATAAGGAAGGGGGGAAAAAAGCTTTTCTAAGTCACAGAAGCTTCTCTTTATATTAAAAACCAGACATTGACTAAATCAAGGCATCTGGTTTTTTCCTGTAAGCAATAGAGTAAGAAACATATAGGACACAATGCAAGAGGAAGCTTCCACTACAAAAGAAAGCCTTCAAAACCATTCAAAAGCTTAATTAAGGAGGTGAGAGAAACAAAAGAGCATTAGATTTAAGTGAAGGCTTCTTTCACAGCCTCCCACACATCCCCATAGACCTGGGGTTTCATTCCTGGAATGGGAGAATGGGTAGTTGAAATATCCTTCCTGGGAAGCCTGAGTGGCTCAGTCAGTTAAGCTTCTGACTCTTGATTTCAGTTCAGCTTGTGATCTCACAGTTGAAACTGAGCCCCAAATCCAGCTCTGCACTGGGTGTGGAGCCTGCTTGAGATTCTCTCTCCGTCTCTCTCTCTCTCTCTCTCTCTCTCCCCCTCTGTCAATCTCTCCCAAAAATCAACCAACCAACAACAACAAAAAAACATTTTGGGGGCGCCTAGTGGCTCAGTCAGTTAAGCGTCTGACTTCGGCTCAGGTCATTATCTCATTGTTCATGAGTTTGAGCCCCACATCAGGCTCTGTGCTGGCAGCTCAGAGCCTGGAGCCTACTTCAGATTCTGTGTCTCCCTCTCTCTCTGCCCCTCTCCTGCTTGCACTCTGTCTCTCTGTCTCCAAAAATAAATAAACATTAAAAAAATTTTTTAAAAACACACATTTTTTCCCTTACCTACACTTTGAGTATGTAAGCGTAGAAGGGACTTTCTTCCTGCTTCCACCTGGACTCCTGGGACAAGGCAAACTTTCAGAATATATTCCACCAAAAGCAAGGGTGTAGTAGAGAAAAATGGCTATAGACAGAGGGAGAGAAGGTACATGCAGAGAAAAGGTCTGTGAGAGCAACACAGTCCCAGAGCCTACATGTGGTATGGAGGAAAACCAGAAGCACCCAACTGACCCTCTGGGGCCTGCAGACTTGCTGAGAGGATCAAGGGATTCAAAGAGGCTTGACAGAGAGTTGAGACACAGATAGCATTTGCATGAGCTTTTGTCTCCTTCTCCTAGTTTCTTCTCTTCTCCTTGGGCTACATAAGTGTCATCTGTGGACAAACAAATCCCCTAAAAAGTCAACAAAAAAGTAGCAAATAATAATTCTGCAGCCATTTTTGGATTCCCCTTCTAATGTGCAGGCACATGCACATGCATGCATGCACGCGCGCGCGTGCACGCACACACACACACACACACACACACACACACACTCCCACACATACACACACACACTGTGAGCTGTTGAAAAACATTTGTACAACCTGCCCACATTATCTTTATCATAAAATAAAAAAAAATAAATAAAGTAATCCCTAAATATATTCACACTTAGGAAACTACTGAACTTTCAAATATTGAAAAATAAAACCCTGAGTGGCAAGAGTAGGGAATGAACACAGCCAAGCTCATTACCAGCCTGCCTTTTTGCCTTTTTTTTTTTTTACAGATACAATGAACTCAGAGGTCTCAGGAAGAGAATGAAAACTAGGAAAATTGAAAGTTACAACCTCAAGCAGTTTCCATCAAACCACTTTCTTCCCAATTTGTTATATACACCCAGCCTACCCCTTCAATGGAGGAGAAAATCTGTTTTTTCATCAGATACAGTGGGAAACCAAAGCAAAGCAAGGAAGTCTACTTCCAAGAGGAAAAACTGCAAATTGCCTGATTTGGTGAATAGTCAGGCACTCAACAGACAATCTCAAATTGCACTCCTGTATCTTTATATTTAAACACAAAAATGCACCCTAAAACAAAAGTGTTCATAGTACAATCTTATCTAAAATGCCAACTTTTCCACTGACTCATTGCACTTCTGAAATCATAATTTGGGAACATTTGATTTAGATCATGTGACTTTCAAAGTAATTCATCACCAATTAGACTTTATTTGTACTTTTTCAGAAAGGTTTTCAATTTTTTAAAAATCCAGCTAACTTTTATATGTCCCATGAGTTGTAGTGTGAAAAAAGAAAAAAAAAAGGCACCGTTAAAAAGTTTTTAAGACATAAGTTCAATTTATGTAACTAATTTATGGTTTGCTTTCCATCTCTTATATTCTCTTCAAAATGGGATCACAGGTTGAGGACGAGTCTTGCCTATCTCTAGCAAAATTTCTTTATATTATTCCCATATTTTCTTAATTTAAATTAATATCACCATGTTTGACCTATATAGTACTAAGGCAAAAAGCTTTCCGGAAATCTGCAGTTATTTAAAATGGTATGACCATTTAACGTCACATGAAAATATCAGACATGAGTTATTTACATGTTCCTGCCTTTTCAACAAAGTAATATTTGGATTAGATGTGGGATATGTGACTTTTTTGGACTATGGACTGGTTTTTGTTTATTTTTTTCAATCAACAAATCTCAGCACCTTGCCTTTTGTTTATAAATGACTCTGAATAATCTAGGAAGGGAATTGCAAGTCTCAAAATATCAAGCAATGAATAATTTTCCATTCAACTCTCTTGCCTAGAGCTTCATAGTGGTAGCACAAAACCTAGTGGCAAAAGGATGTTCTTTAAATAAATAATTTCTATTACATTTTTTCAGATTATACAAGTATCACTTGCACTTAGGACAGCTGGAAAATGTTTTCAAAAAGAAGGCTATCAAAACAACCTATGATATACTACCTAGAAACAAAGAATTATCACCTATTTCCTTATTTCTTTTTTTACAAAAAGAAGGAAGTCAAAAATACTGAAAACCTTGAGAGGCCTGAGTGGCTCAGTTAGTTAAGTGTCTGACTCTTGATTTAAGCACAGGTCATGATCTTGTGGATCATGAGAATGAGCCCTGAGTGTGGCTGTGCACTGACATAGCAGAACCTGCTTAAGATTCTCTCTCTCCCTCTCTCTCTGCCCCTCCCCTACTCATGTGCACATTCTCTCTCTCCACCCCTCAAAATAAACAAACATTAAAATAAATATTGAAAACCTCAATTAACTGTCTTGCTCAAAAGAATGGGTATAGTTGTAACGAGTTGGAAAATTTTCTCAAATACCATATGTATTGTTTTTGAAATCAGGAAAAAAAGATAAAATACAGTAATCTGTTTTCTAGCTCAATAATTAATAAACAAAGCATAATTAATGACTCAGGAACTCTTAGTACTCCTAGTCATCAGGGTAAAGTCAATTTTATAGTAAGGATGAAGTTACAGAAGGGATAAGAATATCCCCTTCTTAGGGATACAGAAGCTTGAAAATTCAAATGTTTATACAGGGACCAAGCAGATAATATAAATAAGCAACTACAAAAATCCTGTCAAGGGGGCGCCTGGGTGGCTCAGTCAGTGAGGCATCTGAGTTTGGCTCAGATCATGATCTCGGGTTTGTGAGTTTGAGTTCCACAGCAGGTTTTGCGCTGACAGCTCAGAGCCTGGAGCTTGGTTCAGATTATGTGTCTCCCTCTCTCTCTATCCCTACCCAGCTCATGCTCTGTCTTTCCCTCCTTCAAAAATAAACAAATATTTTTTTAAAATCCCATCAGGACGGCAATTGGTAGACACTCCCTAGTGTTATTAAATTCTCCTTTTTGTTGTTTTTGTTGTTTCTTCAAGAGAAACCAGATATTTGTGTGCTTATGTGACATCTCCCAATTTAAAATTTTTCAGTTAAGCAAACATTTTTAAAATAAGTTGGCCAATCTGAATGACTATAAGCCTAACTTGGCCTATCAATTACCAGTGTGCAGCCCTGCTTATCAAAGACTGAGTCGAATCTGAGTTAACTCTAGACCATATTCTTGATTTACGAAACACTACTGGAAAAAAAGTAAGCTTCCATACAATATTGAAAGGGACTTTCAGAAGGCAGATGAATAACACACCACCCATCAAAGATGTCCATACCCTAATCCCCACAACCTGTGAATATGTTACGTTGCGCAACGAAAGGGACTTTGCAGCTATGATTAAGGTTAAGGACCCTGAGAGGGGGGGATTATCCTGGATCATCAATCTGGTGGGCTCAACCTAATCAGACCAGTTCTTTAAAATACATGAGTAAGGCAGAAGAGTAGATCAGAAAGATATGATATGAGGACTTGATCTGCAATTGCTGACTCTGAAGATGGAAGAAAGGAGTCATAAGCCAAGGAACACAGTGGCCTCTAGAAAGGCAAGGTAACAGATTCTTCCCTGGAGCCTACAGGAGAAAAAACAAGAACAAAAAACTAGTAACATCCCTGCTGACAACTTGATTTTAGCCCAGTGAGATTCATATTGGGCTCCTGACCTACAAAACTGTGAGGTAATACATTCATATTGTTTAAGCCACTAAGTTTTTGATCATTTATTATGGCAGCAAAAGGAAACTAATACAGTGATCCTAGTTTGACATTTTACAGATAGGAACACTAGGGTCCACAAACAAAGCCAGGAGAAAAATACGTTTCAACATTCCCGGGCCAGTGATATTCCCACTTTACCAGCCCATGTTGATTGCTTTTGTGTTTGCCTTTATGTGATTTTCTCATAAGGGAAGAGCTATTAACTTGCAAAAAATGGAGGAATGGATGGGGAGAGAGGAGGGAGGGAGGAAGGGAGGGAGAGAGAGAGGGAGGGAGAGAGGGAGAGAGAGACAGACAGAAGGAGCTGGGGAGAGGGAAAGAGAAACACTCTAACTAGGACTTACTAGAGTAGTAACATTTGGTTTGGGATTCACAGCTAGATAAGAGGACAAATAAGTAGAGGGAAGAAAGAGATGTATTAAGATTAAAAATGCAAAGCTGCTACAATATATAATCAGTCTACCTTTTTATTATTACTTAAGATGCCTGCCTCTAATCCTTAGCTGTCTAACCAGTTTGGAATTTGCAGAAATTTAAACAGGCTGGGCATGGATTGCACGTCCTGCTGTCTGTGAAGGATTTGTAAGGATCTGTTAGCCCAGGATTATGCACATTTTCTGTTGGCTTAGGTGTCAACCATCTGCAATATAACTAAAGCTGTGATATGCCTGCCGAGATCATGATTGCAATCACAGCTCAACAGCAAGAGCAATGCCAGAGTCAGCAGCGTGAAGGACATCAGAGCTCAAGCTCGCTTGGAAAATCTGTCCACTTTCACGTCTGTTCCCCCTTCCAGTGTGTAGTAGAAGAACCACCTTGGTGCCACATATACACTTCTCCCAAAGGCCCCACAATTAGTGTCTGTGCTGCTGGCACCTGAGCACTAATACAGAGAGACAGGTGGAAAGGACAGGAGATGCTTCTGCTCTTTGGTCCTAAAAGTACACAATAAGTCCACAAATAAGGCTGTCCTTGATGTTCATTTTAGGCAGATTCGATCAGGAAAAATATTCGGGATAAGAACAAAAGGGAGAAAACCACGCATATGACATGATCTGCACCTCTTTTTCTCAAAATGGCCAAAATTGACCACATCTCCAATCCTCTCTCTGTACACTCAGAGCTGTTGTAACCAAAAGCATGTCTGTGCCTTGTCTCATCCCAGGCATACAGTTGAAAGGTGGGGTGGCTGCCCACCTTTTCTAAAAGCTGACCTCAAGGGTACCTAGAAATGCCCCCTCCTTGGCCAGGTAGGCTGAAGCACACTGCTCAGCAGAACCCCCAGAGCATGAAGGAGAGAGCTGAGCCCAATCCAAACCCATTCTTCAAAGTTCATTAAAAATGCCATCTCTAACATTATGACTTCCCAAACCTTTTCAGTTCCCATGAACAGGCTTCTTCCTTTGAGTTTGAACCCTAACACCTAGAGTATTTCTTTAATTGCATTCATCAGTAACAGAAACACAGTTCAAAATAGCCAAAGGAAATTATCTATCTATCCTTACCTATCTATTTATCCTTATTATCTATCTATTCTTATTATCTATTCTTATCTATCTACTCTTACCTATCCATTCTTATCTATCTATTTTTATCTATCTATTCTTATCTATCTATTCTTTATCTATCTATCTATCTATCTGGGCAGACATAACTAAAAGAAAATCCAGAGTATAATGCCAATTTCTAGCATGGCTGGTACTTAGTCAAGATCATTGGTAATCTCTCTCTGGCTCTTGGTTCTGTTTTTTCTGCCAGTTGGCTTCATTCTTACCTAAGTGATAGCAAAATGGCTACCAGCAGCATTAGGCTTATATTCTATTTTCTCAGCAACCCCAGTAGAAATGCTTCTTTTCTAAAAGTTCTAGCAAAAGTCACAGAATTGAATCTGTGGTTCTGAATGGCTGACCTGGCATGAACACCTGCCCATCTCTAAGCCAAACATAATAGGCAGGATAATGCAACTGTTGAGTTGTCTAGTCAGGATCCTTCAAGATGTAGCGTAAGTCAGTTCTATACTAACTCCATGGCCCAAGTGTAGTTTGTTTCTCCAGGGAAAATCAGAGTGCTACATAAGGAAAAAAAAAAACAAAAAAAAAACAAAAAAAACAAAAAAAAAACAAAAAAACAATGAATGCCAGGCTGGCAAAACCACACAAGTCCAACTTTGCCCTAATTCCTGGCAAGAGTGATAGCAGTAGTTCTATGAGAGGAAAGGACTCATGGGTATGTTTTCCTCTCTGTTTCTAAACTTTCCATAATGTTATTATATTGTCTTTATCATTTAATTGAAGGTGGAAGGCATGGAATAAAAGGAAAGAAAGGCATTGCTAAGTTTTAAATAAATGTAGATATGATAATATAAAGGTCAAGGCTTTCCTTCAGAATAGAAGAATCTCCAATTTGTAATAGATATTATCCTTTTCAAAGTGTCTCCTTGTATATTATCTCATTTGATCAGGTTTAAATGATTAAATAAGACAAATGGCATCATGAACTTATTTTCCAAATGATTTCTGTTTCACCAAAATGTGTTTCTCTGAAAACAAGAGCATGACTCTGAGACCCTTGGATAGCTCAGTCAGTTAAGCCTCTAACTCTGAGCCTATAACTTTGGCTCAGGTCATGATCCCAGGGTCATGGGATCGAGTTCTACACTGGGCTCCAGCTGAGCATGGAGCCTGCTTACAATTTTTTATATCTCTCCCTCTGCCCCTCTCCTGCTCACACATTCTCTCTCTCTCTCTCTTTAATAATAATAATAATAATAATAATAATAATAATTTAAAAATTAAAAAAAAAACACAACACTCCAAAATAATTCAAGGAAAAGGTCTGTGATTTTTTTTAAAGAAAAAAATAATTTAACTGGTTCCAAACTCTGTGGGAAGAGATCTAGATTCCCCAGACTAAGACCCTCCTGGCTCCTGCTCCAACATATCTCTTTAGTTTTGTCTCCTAGTACACACAACCATGTACCCGACACTCATTAATAATGGTCTGTTTCTACTCCAGCAACCCATCAAGCATTCTTAAGACTCCTGTCTTTTTCCACTCAGTTCACTAACTAGGAAATGCCCCCAGCCTCCTCTTGGCCTATAAAGTCTTTTCATCTTTAAAGCCCTACATAAATACCACATTTTCTAGGGAGCACTCCCTGATCCCCTTTTAAGTACTCTGAGCTCTCAAAGGACACTATGAATACTCCTCTGTGATCTTCATTTCAGTCTGCTTTATATTACAGTAAGCACTATAAGTAGGCAAGGCTGTGTCATTTTCTACAGTGTCACTTTACCATACTGAAGATTGCAAATGAACTGCTTATTTTATTTTACTTTATTTTATTTATTATATCACTGCATGATAGGAGACCAAAAGAAAAGAATAGAGAGTTGTTCCTCCAAAATCTCCAGAGAGGAAAAATATATAGCAAATCTTTAGTATTATGTATATAACATTTTCTAGGTAAGTCTAACATTTTATTCCCTTCTCCTAGTGGCAAAATACAAGAAGAAAAGAGTTATGAACGCCACTAAATAGGGGGGAAATTGTCTAAAAATGAAAGGGAGCTCTCCTCACTACGATCAGACTTCAGCAATCATCTGAAAGAGAGGCGAGTTAAAAATAAAACTCTCACCCAAAAGGCAGCCAGGATACAACCCAGTTGCTTACGCTGAGCCAGCATCTTTCCAGAGCCACTTCCCAGGTGGTTAAATACAGCCATGCAGTCCTCTGGGCCAGAGCCTGAGCTAATTAGGGAGTCTCTGGAAATGAATACAAGGACTTTTAATAAAAGAGCCACCACAAGCCACTGCATTGGTGTTATACCTCTTCAAAATGCCAGTCCCTTTCTTACCATCAAGCATCACCACACTAACAAACACAGGAAAGGGGAGTTTGGGATGACAATAATTCTCTGAGTCATAAATGTTTCTGTGATCTACAGCATCAGAATCCTTTTTTATGGAAAAACAGCAGGGAAAGGCACACACTTTACTTTTCTATAGATATGACTTCTAAACGTCTAACTTGGCTATCTTTGACTCTTTAAAGTGTTTTTTTTTTTAGAGAAATAACATCCCATTTAGGTTTTCCATAAAGCTTATTAGTTTAAATGATAAAACAGATAGTATTATAAAGTACATCATTGGAAAGTAGGCTCATTGTAAATGTCAGGGAAAGACAGCCCTGACTCTCTCAGAGTATAAAAGTGATGCTTAACCAATATCAGATGTCATTACAGGAGCAATTTCTTTTTTTTTTTTTTTTTAATTTTTTTTTTCAACGTTTATTTATTTTGGGGACAGAGAGAGACAGAGCATGAACGGGGGAGGGGCAGAGAGAGAGGGAGACACAGAATCGGAAACAGGCTCCAGGCTCCAAGCCATCAGCCCAGAGCCTGACGCGGGGCTCGAACTCACGGACCACGAGATCGTGACCTGGCTGAAGTCGGACGCTTAACCGACTGCGCCACCCAGGCGCCCCTACAGGAGCAATTTCTAACAAATCTGAATCCAGCTCTCATCAGTTAACATATAGGACAAAACTGTGCCGTCTGTATATGGTAAGAACAGGGAGAGCCATGGTTGTGTTAATATTTTTGTTATTTTTGAATTATTGCTTGTGTTTTCAGAGAATCTCAAGGTTGATTACCATAAAGATCATCTTGTCAAACCTTGAATCCAAACACCATAAAACTCGTGGAACACAATACTCTTCCTTTAAAATTCCTTTAGTCATTTATAAGTGACTTCAAGTGTGGTTTGCCCATTTTTCTTTTGGCAATAATGATTATGATTCCTCATAATAAATAATACTCTATAGCTTACAATACACTTTTTCACAAATAATACTATCTAAATTCTCACAGCAGTATCTCTGTTAATTGCCCCCAAGCTTACCTAACTAGCCCCCACAAATAATAAGACAGATATTCTGTATCTTCCCAATTTATTTCTAAATACTAAAATATGATTTTTTAAACAAGCAAAGAACTATAGAATCACATTTCAGAAATGTGAGTGCTTAATTAGTTCATTTTTAGGAATACACATTTACCAAAGTATATAAACCAATGCATTGGAACTATGGCATTCCAAATTTCCAAACCTTAAATGCAGAAATATAATTTTAATTTAGTTTACTCATAAATTATAATTAAAGGATTTTTAGTAAATATATGCAAATATAAGGCAATTTCAACAAAAGTGCCATATTTCAAATTACTTGGTATATGCACAAGATAGGGCAGCACTAACAGGAAAGAGAGCCTTAATAAAGTCCATAAAGGAAAGGAAGAATGAATGGGTAGTCATCCTGATAATCAAAAATTCAAGTTTCCCAAAGCCCAGCAGTCATGGCCAAACACAAAACAGGTAAATTCCTTATGTGGAATAATGTTGGAAGTCATGAAGAAGCTAACAAACACTCCATGAGATCCTTCCATTTGACTAAATAATTTGACTAATTAATTCCACCAGAGATGCATCCCTTCTGTTTGAGGATTTGGCCCTGTTAGATTTCCATTCTTTGCATGATGTAGTAGGAAATGTAGGGTGTATAATACAAGCTGCTCTTGGTTATCTATACTCCGTGTAACTGGCAATCTCAAAGAGGGAAATTTTTTTTTTTATTTATATATGAAATTTATTGTCCAATTGGTTTCCATACAACACCCAGTGCTCATCCCAAAACGTGCCCTCCTCAATACCCATCACCCACCCTCTCCTCCCTCCCACCCCCCATCAACCCTTAGTTTGTTCTCAGTTCTCAACAGTCTCTTATGCTTTGGCTCTCTCCCACTCTAACCTCTTTTTTTTTTTTTTCCTTCCCCTCCCCCATGGGTTCCTGTTAAGTTTCTCAGGATCCACATAAGAGTGAAACCATATGGTATCTGTCTTTCTCTGTATGGCTTATTTCACTTAGCATCACACTCTCCAGTTCCATCCACGTTGCTACAAAAGGCCATATTTCATTTTTTCTCATTGCCACGTAGTACTCCATTGTGTATATAAACCACAATTTCTTTATCCATTCATCAGTTGATGGACATTTAGCCTCTTTCCATAATTTGGCTATTATTGAGAGTGCTGCTATGAACATTGGGGTACAAGTGCCCCTATGCATCAGTACTCCTGTGTCCCTTGGATAAATTCCTAGCAGTGCTATTGCTGGGTCATAGGGTAGGTCTATTTTTAATTTTCTGAGGAACCTCCACACTGCTTTCCAGAGCGGCTGCACCAATTTGCATTCCCACCAACAGTGCAAGAGGGTTCCCGTTTCTCCACATCCTCTCCAGCATCTAGAGTCTCCTGATTTGTTCATTTTGGCCACTCTGACTGGCGTGAGGTGATACCTGAGTGTGGTTTTGATTTGTATTTCCCTGATAAGGAGCGACGCTGAACATCTTTTCATGTGCCTGTTGGCCATCCGGATGTCTTCTTTAGAGAAGTGTCTATTCATGTTTTCTGCCCATTTCTTCACTGGGTTATTTGCTTTTCGGGTGTGGAGTTTGGTGAGCTCTTTATAGATTTTGGATACTAGCCCTTTGTCCGATATGTCATTTGCAAATATCTTTTCCCATTCCATTGGTTGCCTTTTAGTTTTGTTGGTTGTTTCCTTTGCTGTGCGCAAGCTTTTGATCTTCATAAGGTCCCAGGAATTCACTTTTGCTTTTAATTCCCTTGCCTTTGGGGATGTGTCGAGTAAGAGATTGCTACGGCTGAGGTCAGAGAGGTCTTTTCCTGCTTTCTCCTCTAAGGTTTGGATGGTTTCCTGTCTCACATTCAGGTCCTTTATCCATTTGGAGTTTATTTTTGTGAATGGTGTGAGAAAGTGGTCTAGTTTCAACCTTCTGCATGTTGCTGTCCAGTTCTCCCAGCACCATTTGTTAAAGAGACTGTCTTTTTTCCATTGGATGTTCTTTCCTGCTTTGTCAAAGATGAGTTGGCCATACGTTTGTGGGTCTAGTTCTGGGGTTTCTATTCTATTCCATTGGTCTATGTGTCTGGTTTTGTGCCAATACCATGCTGTCTTGATGATGACAGCTTTGTAGTAGAGGCTAAAGTCTGGGATTGTGATGCCTCCTGCTTTGGTCTTCTTCTTCAAAATTACTTTGGCTATTCGGGGCCTTTTGTGGTTCCATATGAATTTTAGGATTGCTTGTTCTAGTTTCGAGAAGAATGCTGGTGCAATTTTGATTGGGATTGCATTGAATGTGTAGATAGCTTTGGGTAGTATTGACATTTTGACAATATTTATTCTTCCAATCCATGAGCAGGGAATGTCTTTCCATTTCTTTAAATCTTCTTCAATTACCTTCATAAGCTTTCTATAGTTTTCAGCATACAGATCCTTTACATCTTTGGTTAGATTTATTCCTAGGTATTTTATGCTTCTTGGTGCAATTGTGAATGGGATCAGTTTCTTTATTTGTCTTTCTGTTGCTTCATTGTTAGTGTATAAGAATGCAACTGATTTCTGTACATTGATTTTGTATCCTGCAACTTTGCTGAATTCATGGATCAGTTCTAGCAGACTTTTGGTGGAGTCTATCGGATTTTCCATGTATAATATCATGTCATCTGCAAAAAGCGAAAGCTTGACTTCATCTTTGCCAATTTTGATGCTTTTGATTTCCTTTTGTTGTCTGATTGCTGATGCTAGAACTTCCAGCACTATGTTAAACAACAGCGGTGAGAGTGGGCATCCCTGTCGTGTTCCTGATCTCAGGGAAAAAGCTCTCAGTTTTTCCCCGTTGAGGATGATGTTAGCTGTGGGCTTTTCATAAATGGCTTTTATGATCTTTAAGTATGTTCCTTCTATCCCGACTTTCTCAAGGGTTTTTATTAAGAAAGGGTGCTGGATTTTGTCAAAGGCCTTTTCTGCATCGATTGACAGGATCATATGGTTCTTCTCTTTTTTTTTGTTAATGTGATGTATCACGCTGATTGATTTGCGAATGTTGAACCAGCCCTGCATCCCAGGAATGAATCCCACTTGATCATGGTGAATAATTCTTTTTATATGCCGTTGAATTCGATTTGCTAGTATCTTATTGAGAATTTTTGCATCCATATTCATCAGGGATATTGGCCTGTAGTTCTCTTTTTTTACTGGGTCTCTGTCTGGTTTAGGAATCAAAGTAATACTGGCTTCATAGAATGAGTCTGGAAGTTTTCCTTCCCTTTCTGTTTCTTGGAATAGCTTGAGAAGGATAGGTATTATCTCTGCTTTAAACGTCTGGTAGAACTCCCCTGGGAAGCCATCTGGTCCTGGACTCTTATTGGTTGGGAGATTTTTGATAACCGATTCAATTTCTTCGCTGGTGATGGGTCTGTTCAAGCTTTCTATTTCCTCCTGATTGAGTTTTGGAAGAGTGTGGGTGTTCAGGAATTTGTCCATTTCTTCCAGGTTGTCCAATTTGTTGGCATATAATTTTTCATAGTATTCCCTGATTATTGTTCGTATCTCTGAGGGATTGGTTGTAATAATTCCATTTTCATTCATGATTTTATCTATTTGGGTCATCTCCCTTTTCTTTTTGAGAAGCCTGGCTAGAGGTTTGTCAATTTTGTTTATTTTTTCAAAAAACCAACTCTTGGTTTCGTTGATCTGCTCTACAGTTTTTTTAGATTCTAGATTGTTGATTTCTGCTCTGATCTTTATTATTTCTCTTCTTCTGCTGGGTTTAGGCTGCCTTTGCTGTTCTGCTTCTATTTCCTTTAGGTGTGCTGTTAGATTTTGTATTTGGGATTTTTCTTGTTTCTTGAGATAGGCCTGGATTGCAATGTATTTTCCTCTCAGGACTGCCTTCGCTGCGTCCCAAAGCGTTTGGATTGTTGTATTTTCATTTTCGTTTGTTTCCATATATTTTTTAATTTCTTCTCTAATTGCCTGGTTGACCCACTCATTCGTTAGTAGGGTGTTCTTTAACCTCCATGCTTTTGGAGGTTTTCCAGACTTTTTTCTGTGGTTGATTTCAAGCTTCATAGCATTGTGGTCTGAAAGTATGCATGGTATGATTTCAATTCTTGTAAACTTATGAAGGGCTGTTTTGTGGCCCAGTATATGATCTATCTTGGAGAATGTTCCATGTGCACTCGAGAAGAAAGTATATTCTGTTGCTTTGGGATGCAGAGTTCTAAATAGATCTGTCAAGTCCATCTGATCCAATGTCTCATTCAGGGCCCTTGTTTCTTTATTGACCGTGCGTCTAGATGATCTATCCATTTCTGTAAGTGGGGTGTTAAAGTCCCCTGCAATTACCACATTCTTATCAATAAGGTTGCTTATGTTTATGAGTAATTGTTTTATATATTTGGGCGCTCCGGTATTCGGCGCATAGACGTTTATAATTGTTAGCTCTTCCTGATGGATAGACCCTGTCACTATTATATAATGTCCTTCTTCATCTCTTGTTACAGCCTTTAATTTAAAGTCTAGTTTGTCTGATAGAAGTATGGCTACTCCAGCTTTCTTTTGGCTTCCAGTAGCATGATAAATAGTTCTCCATCCCCTCACTCTCAATCTAAAGGTGTCCTCAGGTCTAAAATGAGTCTCTTGGAGACAGCAAATAGATG
The DNA here is from genome assembly GCF_028749965.1 of Puma concolor. Taxonomy (NCBI): domain Eukaryota; kingdom Metazoa; phylum Chordata; class Mammalia; order Carnivora; family Felidae; genus Puma; species Puma concolor. Next base: position 124,869,298 of record NC_141668.1, on the reverse strand, counting down.
GGTCTTGTTTTTTTATCCATTCTGATACCCTATGTCTTTTGGTTGGCGCATTTAATCCATTTACATTCAGTGTTATTATAGAAAGATATGGGTTTAGAGTCATTGTGATGTCTGTATGTTTTATGCTTGTAGTGATGTCTCTGGTACTTTGTCTCACAGGGTCCCCCTTAGGATCTCTTGGAGGGCTGGTTTAGTGGTGACAAATTCCTTCAGTTTTTGTTTGTTTGGGAAGACCTTTATCTCTCCTTCTATTCTAAATGACAGACTTGCTGGATAAAGGATTCTCGGCTGCATATTTTTTCTGTCTAGCACACTGAAAATCTCGTGCCAATTCTTTCTGGCCTGCCAAGTTTCAAAAGAGAGATCAGTCACGAGTCTTATAGGTCTCCCTTTATATGTGAGGGCACGTTTACCCCTTGCTGCTTTCAGAATTTTCTCTTTATCCTTGTATTTTGCCAGTTTCACTATGTTATGTCGTGCAGAAGATCGATTCAAGTTACGTCTGAAGGGAGTTCTCTGTGCCTCTTGGATTTCAATGCCTTTTTCCTTCCCCACTTCAGGGAAGTTCTCAGCTATGATTTCTTCAAGTACCCCTTCAGCACCTTTCCCTCTCTCTTCCTCCTCTGGGATACCAATTATGCGTATATTATTTCTTTTTAGTGTATCACTTAGTTCTCTAATTTTCCCCTCATACTCCTGGATTTTTTTATCTCTCTTTTTCTCAGCTTCCTCTTTTTCCATAACTTTATCTTCTAGTTCACCTATTCTCTCCTCTGCCTCTTCAATCCGAGCCCTGGTGGTTTCCATTTTGTTATGCATTTCGTTTAAAGCGTTTTTCAGCTCCTCGTGACTGTTCCTTAGTCCCTTGATCTCTGTAGCAAGAGATTCTCTGCTGTCAGCTATACTGTTTTCAAGCCCAGCGATTAATTTTATGACTATTATTCTAAATTCACTTTCTGTTATATTATTTAAATCCTTTTTGATCAGCTCATTAGCTGTTGTTATTTCCTGGAGATTCTTCTGAGGGGAATTCTTCCGCTTGGTCATTTTGGATAGTCCCTGGCATGGTGAGGACCTGCAGGGCACTTCCCCTGTGCTGTGGTGTATAACTGGAGTTGGTGGGCGGAGCCACAGTCAGACCTGATGTCTGCCCCCAGCCCACCGCTGTGTCCACAGTCAGACTGGTGTGTGCCTTCTCTTCCCCTCTCCTAGGGGTGGGATTCACTGTGGGGTGGGGTGGCCTGTCTGGGCTACTTGCACACTGCCAGGCTTGTGATGCTGGGGATCTGGCGTCTTAGCTGGGGTGGGTAGGCAAGGTGCACAGGGGCAGGAGGGGCAGGCTTAGCTTGCTTCTCCTTAGGTGATCCACTTCAGGAGGGGCCCTGTGGCAGCAGGAGGGAGTCAGATCCGCTGCCGGAGGTTTGGCTCTGCAGAAGCGCAGAGTTGGGTGTTTGCCCGGAGCGAGCAAGTTCCCTGGCAGGAATTGGTTCTCTTTGGGATTTTGGCTGGGGGATGGACGGGGGAGATGGCGCTGGCGAGCGCCTTTGTTCCCCACCAAACTGAGCTCTGTCGTCAGGGGGCTCAGCAGCTCTCCTTCCCTTTGTCCTCCAGCCTTCCCGCTTTCTGAGCAGAGCTGTTAACTTGTGACCTCCCAGATGCTAAGTTGCGCTTGCTGTCGGAACACGGTCCGTCATGCCCCTCCGCTTTTTGCAAGCCAGACTCGGGGGCTCTGCTTGGCCGGCGAGCCGCCCCTCCGCCCTGGCTCCCTCCCGCCAGTCCGTGGAGCGCGCACCGCCTCGCCGCCCTTCCTACCCTCTTCCGTGGGCCTCTCGTCTGCGCTTGGCTCCGGCGACTCCGTTCTGCTAATCCTCTGGCGGTTTTCTGGGTTATTTAGGCAGGTGTAGGTGGAATCTAAGTGATCAGCAGGACGCGCGGTGAGCCCAGCGTCCTCCTACGCCGCCATCTTCCCTCTCCGACATGACAAATTTTTAATTTATTCATTTAACATATCCACCAAGCACTGTGATAATCACTGGGCTGATAGAATTCTATAGGTGAAGAGAAAGTGATGAAAAGTCTGTGAGTGGATTTCAAAGAGGGAAATTTTGAAGGTGAAGAGTTGATAATTATATAATGAGTGAGTGTTATGTGCTAAGCATTTTAGAGCTACCATCTCATTTAATCCTCACATCAATGCTATGAGTTAGGTATTCTTAACCACATTTCATATATAAGGAAACAGAGGCTCAGATAAGTTAGATGATTTACCCAAGTCTCAGGGGGAACAAATGAGAACCTATGGTCAGAGCTGGACCATTAGGAAAGATAAAGAGATGCTAAACTGATACTAAGTCAATGGTTTTGGGTTCCTTAAAAAGAAACCTCAGTACCAAAAGCACTGTTGAAGCATGACTGACTCTTCAGGTGATTAAGTGGCCTCCGGTCTGAATCTAGAAGAAAACAAACAGGAAGACCAACAGAGAAAATATCTTTCTCTTCTCTTTTCTTTCCTCTCCCATCCCTCACCTTACTCCCTTCCTCCTCCCCCACACACTCTCTCACACAGACACACCACTTAAATTCAAAGCACACTGATAAAGAGATAGAAAACTTAAATCACCTAATAAGCAATGCATGTATAATTACACCTCCTAATTCTTTAGGATTCTGCCACAACAAGGGTACATATTTACAGAGACAAAAGGAATTGAGTGTAAGGGGAATTTTAATTTGTGGCAAGAAGGTCATCAAAAAATAAAGGGCACTGAACTTTGCCTCAGATTTGAACAAAGGACAACCAGCATGTGGGATACTCCCTAAATATAACTGGAATTAAAACTTAATCGGGTCTGGTAGCAGAGTACTTCCTGGTTTTGCCAAGCAAAGATGTTAGATAATTTAATATTGATATTAACAAAGATAAAGGGAGTAGCTATTTGATTTTCATCATGTTAAGAACTTCCCTAGAGGGTTTTATATTCTTAAACTGTAGCATTTCACCCAGAAGAGTTTTGGACACCACAAAATAAAACAAGGTCATGAAAGATGGAAATTGGTCAACTAGATCTGACTTAGAAATAGAAAATGATTTTAAATATGAACAGTCACACGCATCAAAAACAGTAGTATTAAGAATGACCGGAAATGCAGAGGAAAACAAATCCTGGAATATGCCAACTCAGTAACTGAAAAGACCATTGTTAGCCTGATTTGCCAATGCTAATACCTATTACCAATCACATTCATGAGTTATCTGTAGTGTTTTTTTAAAATGAATTAAAATTTTTAGCTCCATGAAACAATGGAAATAACCAAAGTCCTGTAATACAAAAAGGAGAGCAAGGTTTAACTTAAAAAAAAAAAAAAAAAAAAAAAAATTGACCAAATTTTAGGCCTTGTTCATGAACCAAGCATTCCAAGTCTTCTGAGTCATGTATTCTTACCTATAAAATAAGGAGGTTGAACTAGATAAACTTGGGAGTCTAACATTCTCTGATATTGTAAGTCTTTTTTTTTTTTATTGCTTATTTATTTTTAAGAGAGAGAGAGACAGAAACAGAGTGTGAGCAAGGGAGGAGCAAAGAGAGAGGGAGACAGAATTCGAAGCAGGCTCCAGGCTCTGAGCTGGCACAGGGCTTGAACTCATGAACCATGAGATCATGACCTGAGCTGAAGTTGGAAGCCCAGCCGACTGAGCCGCCCAGGTGCCCATTAAGTCTTCTTGATTAACTTTTAAAAATCCACTTTATTCAAATGTTTCTATACTATCAATGGAAATACTAATTAGTTAAAAATTAAAAGCATAGCCTATGCTGACAAGTGTCCTTAAAAAAGGAATTCCTTGGAATTCTGCTGTTTTTTAGAGTATACTAAATGAAATTTATTCCTACATATTCTGCAGATCTCTGGATGATATAGGAACATCCAACAAAAATAATTATTTTGGAGAACAAAGTGCTGGAAATTTCAGAAATAATTAAATTCTCCTTTTTCTTACCACATGTTTGCTAGTTTAACTAGCATCTCACTGCCCTCTCTTGGTAGATTAAAATAACAGAAGCTGATTTCTTTGCAGGGATTGGAATCTGGCATCAAGCTTCAAGAAAATAGTCTGATTATTGCCAGTAGGGGGATCTACTTAATAAGACAAGTGTCAATGTAATCTGTAATATTTAAAAAGTAAGAATTTGTTAGTTTCAAGGCTAGCCTCTTCCAAGAACCAAATTAGAGAAAGAGTAACATGCAGAAAGTTTAGTAGGGACTCAATACTTGCGGAGAAAAGAAGGAGGAAGGCAGAAGCTGGGCTGTAATGCAGTTCCAACAAGGGCCAAAAATGACCCCAAACTTCTGAAGCTAGAGGGCCTTTGGAGCTGACCTGAGTTGGGGCAAGAAGACCCAAGGCTCATGTACTTCATAAGCCACATTTCAACCACTTATGGGATACTGACTTACCTTGGAAGCAGCTCTGACCATGGGCAAGGTGACTCTTTAGCCAGGGACAATTTCTGGGGAGGGCTGACACCTGAGGACTGTCAATTAGCACTTCTGGAAGCTGGAGCAATAGAAGACCCTTCAGTCCTGAAGGAGAATCAGGTGTCACATCATAGTGTCTGCTATATACTGTCATTAATAACTCTCTGTTTCTTAATAAACACCATACAACTAATCTTACAATAATTACAAAAATAAAAGGTAATGAATACAGGAAATGTTAATAGCCACTTTGGAAAGTAAACTGGTACTTCCTTTTAAAAGTAAATATAGGGGCGGGGCACCTGGGTGGTTCAGTTGGTTGAACATCCCACTCTTGATTTCGGCTCAGGTCATGATCTCACATTTCATGAGATTGAGCCCTTTGTTAGGCTCTGCACTGAGAGCACAGAACCTGCTTGGGATTCTCTCTCCCTCTCTCTCTGCCCCTCCCCAATGCATGTGTGTGCTCTCTCAATAAATAAACAAATACTTAAAAATGTTTTAAAAAATAAATATAAATTTACCATGTGACTCAGTAATTCCACTCCTAGGTCAAAGAGAAATGAAAATATATGTCCACACAAAGATTTATACAGAAAAAGCTCATAACAGCATTATTCCTAATAGAAAAAAAAATAAAACAACAATTCAATGATAAATGGATAAACATAATGTGTTATATGCAAAAAATGGAATAATACTCAGCAATAAAAAGGAACAAAGTACTGATAGATATATGCTACAACATGGATGAACCTCAAAAACATTATGCTAAGTGAAAGTAGACAAAAGCAAAATACTACATATTTCTGATTCCCTTTAAATGAAATGTCTAGAAAAGGCAAATCTATAGTGATAAAATAGAACAAGGACTACCTGAAGTTGGAGATGGAAACGTGAAATGACTGAAAATGGGCATGAGCAGTATTTTGGAAGCAATGGAAATGTTCTAAATTTGGACTGTGGTGGTGACAATACTATGTGAATTCACTAAAAATCTTTGAAACGTAAAATTAAAGAGTATATTTTATAGCAAGTAGATTATACTCAAGGAAGTGGAAAGAAGAAAGGCAGACAGGCAGGCAGGCAGGGAGGCATCATTCATCATACACTAGGTGGTGTGACCTGATAAATGGGGTTTTTTCTCCAAACTTAAGACCATAGGGTTAAAATAACAGCCTAGTTTACAACTCAGAATATGTCATATCAGCAAGACCTTGAACATTAATGTTAGTGAATATTTGAATTCATTTTGGGTAAGGATCAGCATAGACTAGGGCTCATAAATAGTGTGACAGATACTTCCCTAAGGCAGCTATAGAAGACTAGCCTATAGATCATATTTAAAAAAAAAAAAAGAAAAAGAAAAAGAAAAAAACACAGAGGCACCTGGGTGACTCAGTTGGTTGGGCGTCCGACTTCAGCTCAGGTCATGATCTCATGGTTGGTGGGTTCAAGCCCCGTGTTGGGCTCTGTGCTGACAGCTTGGAGCCTGGATGGAGGAGTCTGCTTCAGATTCTGTGTCTCCCTCTCTCCCTCTGCCCCTCCCGCTCATGCTCTGTCTCTTTCTGTCTGTCTCTCTCTCAAAAATAAATAAACTTAAAAAAAAAAAAAGTAACAAACAACTCTGATACATACCAAAGTACCTCTAAAATTTCCAACTTCACCCAGACTGACAAAGAGGATGGCTCTTCCTCACTTCTACATATAAGTGTGTGTATGTATATATGTGTGTGTGTGTGTGGGTATATATATATATATATATATATATATATATATATATATAATTCATAATAATTATAATTAAGTATAATCATAACATTAAATTTATTATTAACAGTATTATTATTTAATAATTATTAATCTTCAATATTATTGCTTAATAATATATATTTACACATAAGTATGTACACTTAATATATATAAGTACACTTAATATATATACTATATAATTACATATAAGTGTACATATATACTTAATAGTACTATGTTTGACTTATTTCTTCCTTCATGATCAACCTTGATGTTCACTGTAATTTTATTTCATTAAGATACAGAATTCAGGGGCGCCTGGGTGGCTCAGTCGGTTAAGCGGCCGACCTCGGCCCAGGTCATGATCTCACGGTCCGTGAGTTCGAGCCCCGCGTCAGGCTCTGTGCTGACAGCTCAGAGCCTGAAGCCTGTTTCAGATTCTGTGTCTCCCTCTCTCTGACCCTCCCCCGTTCATGCTTTGTCTCTCTCTGTCTCAAAAATAAATAAACGTTAAAAAAAAAATTAAAAAAAAAAAAGATACAGAATTCATATGGGGTTAGCCAGGAGTGAGAATTTTAAGAAATAAGAAAAAAGAATCTAGCCTCAACTGAGAACATACTATATTTAACACTCTCCTAGGCATTCTTCATATATCATTTATTTTAACTACATTGTGATGGGAATAATTATTTTTATTTACTGAATGAGAAAGCTGAGGCTCAGAGGATTAAGCAACTCACCCAAGGTAACCCAACATGGCAAATAAAACAACTATGGATAACACTATATAAACCTGACAACACACAAATATCACACTCTTTTGTAGTTGTCTTTTTGGAGTTATACAGTGAAACCCTGCCCCTATGAATAGGGATGGCAGTTCCCTTGGTGGGGCGGGGGGGGGGGGGGACAAAAACTGAATACCCTACTGTAAAATATCCTGGGAAGCTGCAAAGAAGTCTTTCCTGTGCTTGGAATCAATCTCTGAAAAATTAAATAAAAAAAATAAAAAAAAAAAAGCTTCTGTGTGGTCAATTTGCCTAGGACACCAAAGTTCAGAAGATCTTGGGACATGAGCTGTCCCTGGTCACACAGAGACAGGACAGCAGTTACACAGGAAGCTGGCCTGGAGTCTCAGGTGGATTCTCTAGAAGCAGATGCCAAGATGGTGTTTGGGGTGTGAGGCGTTTCTTAGGGAACTCTGCCAGTGAAAGGAAGGATGAAGAGGCAGGACTGAAAAGAGGAACAAGTTCAAATGTGATGCAGGCCCAATAAACCCCTGATCAACCTGTTGGGAATATCTGCAGGAGGCATCACACTTGTCCTGTGCTGCATCTGTGTCTACCGAACCTGGGAAGAGACCTTAGAGTGGGTTTGGCTTTATGAGTCTTTGAAAATTATTCTCTGCACTGCATATTCATTTCATTAGAGTCTAGTCTGTGATGTAAGCATTTGGAAAAAGAGCCTGTGACCATGCTAGCATAATAGATGCAGCAGAAGTATCACCATGAGAATGACTTCAGCTGCAAATACAGATTGTTTCAATGTGTTGAAACAATATATTGTTTCCTATACAAGGCAGTTCAGAAGTAGAACGATTCCAGAATTTGTACCATCAGGGTTCCAGCTCCACATCCCTGTGATTATCATGCTTTTCCTCTCATCTGTGTTGGCTTTACCCTTAGGCTGGTGGTAAAATAAAAGATAGTTCCAAATAAAACATACAACAGTATAATGTCAAGAAGCAGAAGAAGGATGGTCTTTTCTGGTATATCCTCCACAAAAACAACAACAAAAAACTCTTCCCAGTACCTGCCACTGCTACCCCAGCAGTCTTTCCCTCACACCTTACTGGCCAGAACAAACCATATTGCATCCCTAAACCAACCACTGACAAGTGATTCATTTAAAACCATTATGACCGGGGCACCTGGGTGGCTCAGTCGGGGAAGCATCCAACTTCAGCTCAGGTCATAATCTCATGGTTTGTGAGTTCGAGCCTCACATTGGGCTCTGTGCTGACAGCTCAGAGCCTGGAGCCTGCTTTGGATTCTGTGTCTCATTCTCTCTCTGACCCTCCCCTACTCGTGCTCTGTCTCTCTCTGTCTCTCAAAAATAAATAAATGTAAAAAAGTAAATAAGTAAAAACATCATGACCAGGACGCCTGGGTGGCTCTGTCAGTTGAATGTCTGACTCTTGATTTAGGCTCAGGTCATGGTCCCAGGATCGTGGGAGCAAACCCCACATCAGGCTCCACATTCAGCATGGAGACTGCTTGGGATTCTCTCTCCTCTCTGCCACTCCCCAACTCACATGCACTCATGCTCTCAAAATAAATAAATAAACTTTAAAAATAAAATAAAATCTTCATGACTGGCTCACTCTAATCAGGATCTACCTACTATACTACACATGAGGCCAGCTTCCCCTAAAGCACATAGCTCTGAGAGGAGGGGTGGATATTTGGACAAAATCAGAATTCTCTTAGGAAGAAGAGAAAAGCAAACTGTTGGTTGGGCATGCAACCAACACTATTCCCTGTATAAGAGCTCTATTGCTGAAATCAGCAAATGTCACCCAGCCAACTATGCCACAAGGGTCAGAAGTAGCAGAAGCAGCATCTTCAGAACAAGAAAGGAAAAAATCATATTGGCTAATTTCAGCTCATCTCATAGTGTCCTAACAGAATGTGTACCCTGAAAACATCTCCCAGGAGGCTAATTTCCCCAATCACTTTCACCTTACTGTGGTTCTGGTTATCTAATATATGACAAGCAAAGTATGTGAACTCTGATCTGTCCGAGTTCATGGGTTCAAGCACGGGTGCTAATTTTTCTCAGATCCCATGTCCCTTGGGGGAATTTAGAGACCAGACCAAACACCATTCTCTGACAAGAGATCTGAAAGGGTCTTATACAAGAGACAACAAGGATGCTTAAGCTTAACTGCTGCAGGAATGGGCAGAAAATACTCTTTACTGCATTTCCTAAAACTGAAGCCATATGACAGCACCCTGTGAATGTGTAAGTTAATTTAAATGAACAAATGGCCTGAAAATATATTTTGTGACTCACCAAACAATGTTTAACTGATCTCCCTTAATACTATTATTACATGAAAAAAATACACAACTATGTCTTTTACAATGAGAAATGAGAACTTTAGACCATAATTAAAAATCAGTAGAAACTTTCACCAATACTTTATTAGAGAAATAGTACCATTTGTTTTCATTATAAGAGGAAAATAAAAGAAGAAATTCTGTCTGTGAAAATAGTTTATAACTCCAGTTCTGCCACTCACTGTTTGGAGGTCTCAAACTCTTGAGAGTCTCCTCATTTTTTCATTTGTAAAAAGCAGGTGATTTCTAGGTTCTTTCTAAGCCTCTCAATCTAGGACTATAAGATATTGATTCCAAGAACCAATAATACTATGCTATACCATACATCTCATGTGGTTCTTGGAAACAAGGTATTTCTTTTTGTTTTCTTAGTTACCAAATATGGTTTCATAGGCCATTGGGTGGTAATGTATGTCTCTCATTAGTAGTTTTATTTTCTAGGATTAATTGCAATGCTGTACATTTTATTGTTAGCCATTGAATTAAACTGAATCATTGTGTAAACGTTAACAAAATAAATATATAAATATTGATACAACAATAATCCTCCAGTGCTTTAAATGGGTTCATACTTTTAGCTTTCAAGACTTTCTAATAGAAAATAGGGAAGATGAAAGACAAAGAAAGATGAAGTAAAATATCACAAATAATTTCAGAACTGTAAAACACCTTGGAGGTAATCTAATCCAGTGGCTGGAACACTTAGATATGTAATCTAGTGACATGAAGAACTGGATTAAAATAAAACTCTCCCCCACCAGCCATTCCCAGCCTCCCATCTCCAAAAGAGACTCACTAGTTTTAAATTAAAGCAAGGCTGGCCATCTGTATTTTTATCAAATTCCTTGAGTGATACTGAAGCACAGGCAGGTTTGGAAACCAATGATAGAAACCAACTGAATTATATAATAAATGAGAAAACTAAAGTTCAAGTAGTTAAATAACAAAAGCAAAACCAAATTACTCAGTTCTCCTTTACCAAAAGTCGAGGGTTCTTTCTATTACCTCATCAATATACATCTTAATTATGTAAAAACAGTATGCTCAACATTAAATTAAGAACTAGTTGTAATTATTCAGATCCAGGAAGAAAGACTACCCAAGGAAGAGCAAGAAAATGAGGATTAATTCGGGGAAAACAACTGCATGGAATGAGGTAAAGCACATAGAGTAATCCAGACCTCATAAGAAAGAGGGAACTGGAGAGCACCTGGGTGGCTCAGTTGGTTAAGAAAGAGGGAATTGGAGGGGAAAAAGTAGGGTACAGGAAAGGCAGGGATGCTATCCAGGTTAGTAAAGAAAAATAGCAGGGCAGAATCCTGAATTGAACTAAAAGTGAAGAGCACTTAAATTCTTTACCTCCAGAAAAGATGGACAGAGCTAACATAAATAAGAATGATTTCATATGTACTATTTTTGTGTTACACTTTCTGATTCAGCATAATAATCTGAGAAAGTATAGTTATATTGGAAAAAAAGACCTAAAAGCTGTGGTAGAGGATCTCCATTAAAAAACAGGCCAATACCTAGATCACTGGTGACAAAGGTAGAGCTTCCCCTGAGGGTCTATCATTTCCAGGCAATTAACTTTAAGCAGGGCCCATCCAAAGATTTAAGATACTGATGGGATGACTTAATCATCATCATCATCATCATCATCATCATCATCATCATCATCATCATCAAGTATGTACTACATACCCACTATGCCAGGTGCTAGAGATTAAGGGACAAAAAAACTTTCTTCCTGTTTGGCCAGGAAGGTTGAAAAGCACAGAATCAGGCCTAAGACATCTGGAAGCAGTAGTACGCTGGTAATGTTGAAGAACCATGGGAAAGCCCTGATTAGTCCATTTGCATGCTGTAAATACTCCCATGATGGTCAGTTTCATGCTACCAGGATGATATCAACCAGCTAAAAAAGTACCTATAAATTTAACAATAGATTCTTATGAGCTGAAATGAGCTAGCCTCAGTCCACCACTGTTTAAAGACCATAAAAACCAATGCTTCTATTCTCCTCATATCACATTTAGATAAAAAAACAAAGAGATAAAGTGACTTGTCAAAGGCCACATAACTAGGTTATGACAAAACTAAGAATAGAACCCACTTCCTTGCTTTTTCCATTATAACTCACCTCATAAGTTCAAATATGGTATTTTATGGCATTTGAATTTAGTGATTGAAAAATCAGGTCCTGAAGTCCACATGCCTAGGCTCAAATCCCAGCTCCAACTGTGAATGAAGACTATGACCTTAGAAATTTAATGAATTTGTCTGAGCCTTATTTTTTTATCTGTAAATTGAGGATGATTACACTACCTACATCTAACTAGATTGTAGTGAATATTAAATATGATAAAATGTGTAAATTGCTTGCCAAAGAGCCTGGCATACAATACAAATTCAGTATACATTGGCTATTATTATTATGGCATATTAATATCTGCTAGGCCAGCACTGATTCACAGACTGTTATGGTCCTTGACAGGATAACTATAGAATCTGACAGTAAGTGTTTAGCAATGTGTGGGGCACGTGGGTGGCTCAGTTGGTTGAGTGTCTGACTTCCACCCAGGTCATGATCTCGCAGCTCGGGAGTTCAAGCCCCGAGTGGGGCTCTGTGTTGACAGCTCAGAGCCGGGAGCCTGCTTCGGATTCTGTGTCTCCCTCTCTCTCTGTCCCTCCCTTGCTCACAGTCTGTCTGTCTCTCTCTCTCTCTCTAAAATAAATTAAAATGTTAACAAAATTTTTTTAAAAAGAAACTTCTTTAGCAATTTGACATTGACACAATATCCAAGCATAGGACCATGAACTCATTTTGATATAAACAAGTATGGATGCTGTTGAACTCAAGCAGTGATCAGCATAGGGCCCAAAATGCATGCTAGTTAAGCACAAAAGATTGCTTAAACACATGATATTTTATGTTAGTTTATCACCTGTAACCCACAAGTCAATGAAAATCTGATAAAATATAGGTATTTGTTTATCTTAAAAATGTATTATTTTTACAATCATCGTGATTTTAGGTCAAGCTTATTTTCTAAATTAATACTTTAGTAAGCTAAATTAGGAAAATAATATTATTTTATTTTTAACTCTAATTTACATATATTGAGATAAGCCTCACTGAACTTCTGTCAAGAGTAGACACTCATTTTTCTGAATGCAGCAGTGCTAGTAAATCAAATGATAATGATGGAAGCTATTCCTAATAAAGGAGAACCAAAAAAGTTTGTACTAATTCTCTTAGGAATATGGTTGGTACCTTGTATATTGACATTGGTTGTATAGCCATAATTCAGAGTGAAGTACTAACATAACAGTGTGATTATTTTTGAGATGTACTGACTAATCAAACTTAAATGGATCTTACATATAAATCATAACTAAATAAGCTCAAAACCAAAGAATTGTTTTAAAGAAAGGGCAATGAGTTAAAAAGCTAACAGAAGCATGTGCTCAATATCCCACATATAAATATTAGTAATTCTCAGCTCTTTTTTAGGTAGCAATTCAAGTTGCTAACACTAAAAGATTACAGACAAAAATGTTTTCTTGGAAATACAGGTGAATCTAAGGCAAAGAATGTAGCTCAAATACCACTTTTCAAGGTATCTGAATAGCCCAACATAGCTAGGCACTGGCTAACGATATAGAAGACCAACTCACACAGCACATAAAGCCAGTTGAGTAGTTTTCACTGTTAATATAACTATTTTTTAACTATGTTTTATTTTTTTCCCAGCTTCACTGTTGATAAACACAACTAGTTCTGAACCGTATAATATCCTAAGTTGTCAACATTGTCAACATATGGAATTTGGAATTTTAATTTTGTATAAGTGTGTTCAGATGGCATAGCTCCAATGACAGGAAATGTTTTTGAATAGCTAATCAGATTAAGGAGTTTGAGTGAAAACATAAATCATCACACTACCTCTTCAATGACAAAGTCCTGTTATTCAAAAAAAGTCAACAGAATTAAACAGTGTGCCTCTAACGTAGCAAAATGGTGTCATAATAAGAACTAATTCACTTAAATCTTATACAATTCTGTTTTTTAAGTATTGATATAAAAATTGATAATAAAGGGGAGCCTGGGTGGCTCAGTTGGTTGAGTGACCGACTTCGGCTCAGGTCATGATCTCAGGGTTCGTGTGTGTGAGCCCCTGGTTGGGCTCTGTGCTGACAGCTCAGAGCCTTGAGCCTGCTTCAGATTCTGTGTCTCCTTCTCTCTCTGCCCCTCCCCTATTTGTGCTCTGTCTCTCAAAAATAAATAAACATTAAGAAAACTTTTTTTAAGGTAATAAAAATACTTGTATGTGTAAGTACAGCACTTATCAACTGGAAAAAGTCTGTAAAGAATGTTTGAACTCAAAAATGAACTTGTGCTGCTATGATATAAAGAAGTAGATGGATCCCAATCTTTTAAGGATATAAAATGAATGAACAGACTTGCCTGTTTGTCTAATATTTTTGGCATTTTAAATTCTCTTAATATCTCTATTGAAAGGAGTGCAACATCTTAAAGGCAGATAAGAACAAAAGACAAAATAATTTTAAAATCTTGGAAGTACATACTATGACATTCTATAATTTATCAATATTATCAAAGAAATAAGTAGTCTTGATGTACCAAACACCTTCCCAATTTGATAAAATTTCTAGATTTTAGTTTCCATTAAAAGGAGATCTACTCATAAGAAATTCATTTATTTAGGATCTATTAATTTAATTGATTTATCGATAATTTTAAATGATAAAATTGTTAGAATTTGTGAAACTGATGAAAAACTGAAGAAGAACTTTAAAAATGTGGGATCACTTGCTTAATTTTGAGTCAAATTTTAAAAATTAGTACCCTGAGCTTGATGAGCTTGTTTTAAAATTTCTTCTTACATTGTCATCAAATACTTCTTGAGACTGGTGTCTATACTAGAATGTTGTTAAAACAGACCATAGACACAGTTCAGATATACATTACCTCCTACAATTAGCATTATCATCAAGCTAACCAAGATGAAATGATTTAATAAGCAAAAAGCAAGTCACATTGAATTTCAATATGAGTTTGTCACATTGAATTTCAATATGAGTTTGTCACATTGAAAGTGTTAAATTTTGATATAAATGGTATTCTTTTTTTAAAGTTTATTTATTTTGAGAGACAGTGAGAGAAAGAGAGATAGCACGTGCACAGAAGGCAGGGGTAGAGACAGGGAGAGAGAGAATCCCAAAACAGGCTCCGTGCTGGCAGTGCGGAGTCTGACATGGGGCTCAATCTCATGAATTGTGAGATCATGACCTGAGCCAAAATCAAGAGTCGGACACTTAACCAACTGAACCACCCAGGTGCCCCATAAATAGAATAGGTGCTATTCTATTTATGGTATTTAAATAGCATACTATGTATGCTATTTAAAAGTATGCTCTTCTTTTAAAGTGGGCATAGATATTTAATACAAGGAGACACTTTCACTTACAACAGGCTGTGTAGTTATAATGGGAGAAAAATTAAAACTCATAATAGAAATTCTGTGTCAGCTGTTCTTAAACTTTTTGGTTTCTTTACATCTGAAAAATTATTGGACACTTTAAGAACCACTCCTCTATATCATATAGACTTTTTATTTTGTATGCTTTTTAAATTTTTATTTTTCTGATTATTTGTTTTTACTGCACTTTAGAAATCTATCAGTCTGAAAAGGACTGGAATTTTTTAAAAAATCTAAATCTATCACCACAGATAGTTTGAGAACTGCTCTAACTCAACCCTGTATGACTCAGTTAGACATTTCTATTTTAATACTGAATAATTCATCAGCAATTTCACTTGACAGATGAAGTTTATTAGTATTATATTGAAATACTACATGAAAGCCATGATGACTGAATAGCTCATTAAAAACCAGGTATGTGAAGAAAATCATCTAAATGCTCTTAACCTTTTATTCTATTTCAGAATGCCAATGTTAAAAAGTCTAATCCCTTTAAGAGGTCAAATATGTGTTTTTAACAGTTAAACGAATGACAACAACCTTCATGTCCATCAACACACCTATAGCCCATATCATGGCTTTTAAATATCTTTCTCCACTGAAAGGAACCAAGATTCCTTGGAGAAATGGCTAATTACAGGACTGTAGTATGAAAAACATAACATAAACCTGTAACATCTTTTTTTTATGCCAGAAAACTAAATAAAGGCTCAAAGGATAATGGCAATGTGTCAAAAGAACCCAGAGCAAGCTTGAAGGGGGTTCCCACTGGCCAATTCTGAGATAATATGAGCATCTATATAAATAATGATGGTAATCATTTAAAAATTAGGCATCTATGAGATTATAACTTACATAAATAAATAATGAATAAATCAGTAGGAAATGAGAAAGCTCTTTCCAACTGATGAATCTAGAATGAAGTCATTAGAAAATCACTATTTTCAACCATCATAGTTATAATTAATTCAGCCAAAAAAATATTTATGGATGTTAAAGCCAATGGATAAAAGTTTGAAGAATAATAAGAAATTTACAGGGAAAAGACAGTCTCTTCAGTTAACAGTACAGGAAAAACTGGACAGCTACATGCAAAAGACAGAAACTAGGACTACTATCTTACACAATACACAAAAATCAATTCAAAACGGAGGCATTTGACTCTTGGTTTTGCCTCAGATCATGATCTCCTGGTTTCCTGAGTTCGAGCCCCGAGTAGGGCTGTGGGGCTCTGCTCTGGCAGTGCAGAGCCTGCTTGGGATTACCTGTCTCCCTCTCTCTCTGCCCCTACCCTATTCACACTGTCTCTGTCTCTCTCAGGATAAATAAATAAACTTCAAAAAAAATTTTTAACAAAAAAATCAACTAAAAATGGATTTAAGCCCCAAATGTGAGACCTAGAACCATAAAACTCCTTAAAGAAAATATAGACAGGAGCGCCTGGGTGGCTCAGTCATTGAAGTATCCTACTTTGGTTCAGGTTATGACCTCGCCATTAGTGGGTTAGAGCCTGCGTAGGGCTCTGTGCTGACAGCTCAGAGCCTGGAGCCTGCTTCAGATTCTATGTCTCCCTCTCTCTCTTTGCCTCTCCCTCACTCATGCTCTATTTCTGTCTTTAAAAAAATAAACATTAAAAAAAATTTTAAAGAAAATATAGATAGTAATCTCTGGACAGTGGCATTAACAACATTCTCCTATATATGTCTCCTCAGGCAAGGGAAGCAACAGCCAAAATAAACCCCACCCCACCCCCCCAAAAAAAACTATTGGGACTACACCAAAATGAACAGCTCTTGCACACTGAAGGAAACCATCAACAAAAGGAAAAGGCATCCTACTGAATGGGAGAAGATATTTGCAAATGATGTGTTCAATAAAATGTTAATATCCAAAATATATAAAAGATTACACAGGAGGAGCCAAGATAGCAGAACAGCATGGAAGCTTTTTGTGTGTCTCACGTCCATGAAATACAGCCAGACCAACACTAAACCATCCTACACAACTAGAAAACTGATTGGAAGATTAACACAAAAATATGCACAACCTGAACCACAGAATTCAGCAGGTATGCAACATGAAGAGCTGAACTTAGGGAGCAAGAAGCCGCAAAAGGTAGGGAACCCCTTTTGGGAGCAGAGAGAGGATGAAGACTGGGGAGGGGGGAGCATACAGGAAAAGCACCCCTCCCCAAAAGCAGCTGGAAAGAAGGTGGAAAATTGGAAACAGCCACAGGGACTAAACTAAAAAGGGAGAAAGGAGGAAGGAGAGGGTGTAAATTCCATTAAGACTGTAAACAAGGGGAGCGCAAAGGCTGCAACTCCACAGCTCCATACCCGGCCATGCTCTGGTGGGAAAGGTGAATCCCCAGGAAAAGAGTGAGGTCCAGGAGGTTCTTGGGCCACACGGGAAAAAGCAGTTCCACTGCTGGAAGGACATTTGGTAGAGACTGTTGAAACCACCTGGTCACAGCAGACCCCAGAAGGCAACCACATTCACTGGTGCTGGGCAAGGTCGTTGAGGGTGAAACCTGGTGCCAGATGTGTGTTGCAATTTTCCACAATCCCTGAAACGCTGATGCCACACTGTCTCATGATCTTTTTTGGGGGCAGGCTGGCACCTGGCCACAGTCTTGGGGCACGTGCAACAGCAGGGTCCAGTGAGCGTTGCTGGGTGCAGCCAACATTTGACCATTGCGTGTTCGGCCATTGCTCAGCAAGACCCTCCACAGAGAGGTGGAACAGGTCAAAGCCCCAGTTCTTTGGAAGTAAGGGGCCAGGGAAAACAGCCGCATTTGAGACAAAACTTGGGAGAGAGGTACTGCCTGGGGCCTGGTCACAGAGAGTGGAAAAGCGGGGAGGGAGCGAGAGCTGAAGACACAGGACCAGTGCGCGATTGCGGATCCGGGAGAACAGACTGGGTAGCTGGGTGGCGCCATTTTCACCACTCCCGCGCATACGCACCTACCAGCACCACCACAATCTACCCCAGTAGGCTAGCAGCGCCATCTAGTGGAGAGTAGAGCTGTTACACCGAGCCTCACCCAACTGGGCAACATCGCTCCTCAAGAACACAAACCTCACCACCGGCTTAATTTATGGACTAAAAGAGCTACATGGACTGACCTCTAGGGGAAAACGAAGCAATTTCAGGCCTACTTCAATCTTTTAGCAGTTTCATCTATTTAATTTTTTTCTTTTTTTCTTTTTTTTCTCTTTTTCCTTTTTCTCTTTTACAATTCTTCCCTTTTTCTTGAATACAGAAAGAAAAAAAACTCATTTTTATTTTCAACTTTTATTAAAGATATCTGTCTTTAATTTTTATTACTATATTTTTTACTTTTGTGTAAATTTTTTCAAATTCTACTTTACTTCCATCATTTTATTTTGGTCTACTTCAGTGTACTCAACTTTTCAAATTTTCAAACAATTTTCCTTTTTTTCTTTCTTTTTTTCTTTTTCATTTCTTTTCTTGTTCTTCAAAGCAGAAAGAGGAAAAACTTCATTTTTACTTTCAATTTCTTTAAAAATTTTTTTTCAACGTTTTTTATTTATTTTTGAGACAGAGAGAGACAGAGCATGAACGGGGGAGGGGCAGAGAAAGAGAGAGAGACACAAAATCGGAAACAGGCTCCAGGCTCCGAGCCATCAGCCCAGAGCCTGACGCGGGGCTCGAACTCACGGATCGCGAGATCGTGACCTGGCTGAAGTCGGATGCTCAACCAACTGCGCCACCCAGGCGCCCCTCAATTTCTTTTAAAAATATTTTTATTTAATTTTTATTACTATATTTTTTGGTTTTATGTAAATTTTTTCAAATTCTGTCTTACTCCCATCATTTTATTTCAGTCTACCACAGTGTATTCACTTTTTCAAATGTTTTTTCTTTTTTCTTTTTTATCTTTTTTCTCTTTTTTGTTTCTTTTCTTTTTTCTTAAATACAGAAAACAAAAAAATTCATATTTATCCTTAATGTTTATTAAAAACATTTTTCTATAATTTCTATACTATATTCCTTACTTTTGTATATATTTTTTCAAACTCTATTTCACCCCCATCATCACATTTTAGTCTACTTCAGTGTATTCATTTTTTCAAATTCTCAAAAGATTTCCTTTTTTTTTCTTTTCTCCCCCCCTTTTTTTTCCTCTAATCTGTCAAACCACTTTCTTTCTTTTTTTTTTCCTTTTTTTCAATATATGTAGTTTATTGTCAAATTGGTTTCCATACAACACCCAGTGCTCATCCCAAAATGTGCCCTCCTCAATACCCATCACCCACCCTCCCCCCCTCCCAACCCCCCTCCCACCCCCCATCAACCCTCAGTTTTTTCTCAGTTTTCAAGAGTCTCTTATGCTTTGGCTCTCTTCCACTCTAACCCCTTTTTTTTCCTTCCCCTCCTCCATGGGTTTCTGTTAAGTTTCTCAGGATCCACATAAGAATCAAACCATAAGGTATCTGTCTTTCTCTGTATGGCTTACTTCACTTAGCATCACACTCTCCAGTTCCATCCATGTTGTTACAAAGGGCCATATTTCATTCTTTCTCATTGCCACGTAGTACTCCATTGTGTATATAAACCACAATTTCTTTATCCATTCATCAGTTGATGGACATTTAGGCTCTTTCCATAATTTGGCTATTGTTGAGAGTGCTGCTATGAACATTGGGGTACAAGTGCCCCTATGCATCAGCACTCCTGTATCCCCTGGGTAAATTCCTAGCAGTGCTGTTGTTGGGTCATTGGGTAGGTCTATTTTTAATTTTTTGAGGAACCTCCACACTGTTTTCCAGAGTGGCTGCACCAATTTGCATTCCCACCAACAGTGCAAGAGGTGTCAAACCACTTTCAACACCCAGACCAAAACACACCTAGGATCTAGCATCATCTATTCGATTTTTGTGTGTATGTGTGTTTTTAATTTTTAATTTTAATATTTTTTTAATTTTAAGTTTTTTAACTTCACTTTTTCTACCTCATTAATTCCTTTTCTCCCTTCAAAATGACAAAACAAAGGAATTCACCCCAAAAGAAAGAGCACAAAGAAACGACAGCCAACACAGATACAAGCAAGATGTCTGAACCAGAATTTAGAATCACGATAATAAGAATACTAGCTACAGTTGAAAATAGATTAGAATCCCTTTCTGCAGAGATACAAGAAGTAAAAAATAGCCAGAATGAAATTAAAAATGCTATAACTGAGCTGCAATCACGGATGGATGCAGCGGCGGCAAGGATGGACGAGGCAGAACAGAGAATCAGCGATATAGAGGACAAACTTATAAAGAAAAACGAAACAGAAAAAAAGAGGGAGATTAAGGCAAAAGAGCACGATTTAAGAATTAGAGAAATCAGTGACTCATTAAAAAGGAACAACATCAGAATCATAGGGGTCTCAGAGGAGGAAGAGAGAGAAATAGGGGTAGAAGGGTTATGTGAGCAAATCATAGCAGAAAACTTTCCTAACCTGGGGAAAGACACAGACATCAAAATCCAGGAAGCACAGAGGACTCCCATTAGATTCAACAAAAACCGACCATTAACAAGGCATATCATAGTCAAATTCACAAAATACTCAGGCAAGGGAAAGCAGCAAGGGGAAAAAAGTCCCTAACCTACAAAGGAAGACAGATCAGGTTTGCAGCAGACCTATCCACAGAAACTTGGCAGGCCAGAAAGGAGTGGCAGGATATATTCAGTGTGCTGAATCAGAAAAATATGCAGCCAAGAATTCTTTACCCAGCAAGGCTGTTGTTCAAAATAGAAGGAGAGACAAAAAGTTTCCCAGACAAACAAAAATTAAAGGAGTATGTGACCACTAAACCAGCCCTGCAAGAAATTTTAAAGGGGATTCTCTGAGGGGAGAAAAGATGAAAATAAATAAATACACACACCCACACACACACACACACACACACACCAAAAGCAACAAAAGATTAGAAAGGACCAGAGAACACCACCAGAAACTCCAACTCTATAAGCATGATAATGGCAATACATTCATATCTTTCAGTACTCACTCTAAACGTCAATGGACTCAATACTCCAATTAAAAGACAAAGGGTAAAAGAATGGATGAGAAAAGAAGATCCATCTATATACTGTTTACAAGAGACACACTTTAGACCTAAATATACCTACAGATTGAAAATAATGGGATGGAGAACCATCTATCATGCTAATGGTCAACAAAAGAAAGCCGGAGTAGCCATCCTTACATCAGACAATCTAGACTTTAAAAAAAAGACTGTATCAAGAGATGCAGAAGGTCATTATATCATAATCCAGCTGTCTATAGACCAAGAAGACCTAATAACTGTAAACATTTATGTGCCAAATGTGAAAGCACCCAAATATATAAATCAATTAATCACAAACATAAAGAAACTCATCAATAGTAACACCATAGAGTAGGAAACTTCAACAACCCCCTCACAGCAATGGACAGATCATCTAGTCAAAAAATCAACAAGGAAACAATGACTTTGAATGACACATTGGACCAGATGGACCTAACAGATATATTCAGAACATTTCATCCTAAAGCAGCCGAATATACATTCTTCTCCAGTGCACATGGAATGTTTTCCAGAATAGACCATATACTGGGCCACAAATCAGCCCTCAACAAGTACAAAAAGATAGAGATCATACCATGCATAATTTCAGACCACAATGCTATGAAACTCGAAATCAACCGCAAGAAAAAATTTGGAAAGGTAACAAATACTTGGAGACTGAACAAAATTCTACTAAAGAAGGAATGGGCTAACCAAGCAGTTAAAGAGGAAATTAAAAAGTATATGGAAGTCAATGAAAATGATAGCACCACAACCCAAAACCTCTGGGACGCAGCAAAGGCGGTCATAAGAGGAAAGTATATACCAATCGAAGCCTTCCTAAAGAAGGAAAAAAGATCTCAGATACACAACCTAACCTTACACCTTAAGGAGATGGAAAAAGAACAGCAAATAAAACCCAAAACCATCAGAAGACAGGAAATCATAAAGATTAGAGCAGAAATTAATGCTATCAAAACAAACAAACAAAAAAAAACAGTAGAACAGATCAATGAAACCCAAAGCTGGTTCTTTGAAAGAATTAACAAAATTAATAAACCACTAGCCAGTTTGATCAAGAAGAAAAAGGAAAGGACCCAAATAAGTAAAATCAAGAATGAAGGAGGAGAGATCACAACCAACACAACAGAAATAAAAACAATAATAAGAGAATATTATGAGCAATTATATGCCAATAAAATGCACAATCTGGAAGAAATGGACAAATTCCTAGAAACATACACACTACCAAAACTAGAACAGGAAGAAATAGAAAATTTGAACAGATTCATAACCAGTAAGGAAATCGAATTAGTAATCAAAAATCTGCCAAAAAACAAGAGTCCAGGACCAGATCGCTTTCCAGGGGAATTCTACCAAACATTTAAGGAAGAGTTAACACCTATTCTCTTGAAGCTTTTCCAAAAAATAGAAATAGAAGGAAAATTTCCAAACTCTTTCTATGAAGCCAGCATTACCTTGATTCCAAAACCAGACAGAGACCCCACTAAAAGGGAGAACTATAGACCAATTTCCCTGATGAACATGAATGCAAAAATCCTCAACAAGATATTAGCCAAATGGATCCAACAATACATTTAAAAAGTTATTCAGCATGACCAAGTGGGATTTATACCTGGGATGCAGGGCTGGTTCAATATCCACAAAACAATCAATGTGATACATCACATCAATAAAAGAGAGCACAAGAACCACACAATCCTCTCAACAGATGCAGAGAAAGCATTTGACAAAATACATTCTTTCTTGATAAAAACCCTCAAGAAAGTAGGGATAGAAGAATCATACCTCGAGATCATAAAAGCCATATATGAATGACCCAATGCTAATATCATCCTCAATTGGGAAAAACTGAGAACTTTCCCCCTAAGGTCAAGAACAAGACAGGGATGTTCACTCTCACCACTGTTATTCAACACAGTATTGGAAGTCTTAGCCTCTGCAATCAGACAACACAATGAAATAAAACGCATCCAAATCAGCCAGGAGGAGCTCAAACTTTCACTCTTCAAAGATGACATGATACTCTATATGGAAAACCCAAAAGATTTCACCAAAAAACTGCTAGAACTGATTCATGTATTCGGCAAAGTTGAGGGATATAAAATCAATGCACAGAAATCGGTTGCATTCCTATACACCAACAATGAAGCAACAGAAAGAGAATTCAAGGAATCAATCCCATTTACAGTTGCACAAAAAAACATAAAATACCTAGGACTAAATCTAACCAAAGAGGTGAAAAATCTATACACTGAAAACTATAGAAAGCTTATGAAAGAAATTGAAGAAGACACAAAGAAATGGAAAAAGATTCCATGCTCCTGGATAGGAAGAACAAATATTGTTAAAATGTCGATACTACCCAAAGTAATCTACATATTCAATGCGATCCCTATCAAAATAACACCAGCATTCTTCACAGAGCTAGAACAAATAATCCTAAAATTTGTATGGAACCAGAAAGACCCCGAATAGCCAAAGTAATCTTGAAAAAGAAAACCAAAGCAGGAGGCATCACAATCCCAGACTTCAAGCTATACTACAAAGCTGTAATCATCAAGACAGTATGATACTGGCACAAGAACAGGCACTCAGATCAACAGACACTCAGAAATGGACCCACAATGGGCCAACTAATCTTTGACAAAGCAGGAAAGAATATCCAATGGAATAAAGACAGTCTCTTCAGCAAGTGGTGCTGGGAAAACTGGACAGCAACATGCAGAAGAATGGACCTGGACCACTTTCTTACACCATACACAAAAATAAACTCAAAATGGATGAAAGACATCAATGTAAGAGGGGAAGCCATCAAAATCCTCAAGGAGAAAGCAGGCAAAAACCTCTTTGATCTTGCCCGCAGCAACTTCTTACTCAACACGTCTCCAGAGGCAAGGAAACAAAAGCAAACATGAACTACTGGGACCTCATCAAAATAAAAAGTTTCTGCACAGCGAAGGAAACAATCAGCAAAACTAAAAGACAACCAACAGAATGGGAGAAGATATTTGCAAATGACATATAAGATAAAGGGTTAGTATCCAAAATCTACAAAGAATTTATCAAACTCAACACCCAAAAAACAAATAATCTGGTGAAGAAATGGGCAAAAGACATGAATAGACACTTCTCCAAAGAAGACATCCAGATGGCCAACCGACACATGAAAAACTGCTCAACATCACTCATCATCAGGGAAATACAAATCAAAACCACAATGAGATACCACCTTACACCTGTCAGAATGGCTAACATTAACAACTCAGGCAACAGATGTTGGCGAGGATGTGAAGAGAGAGATCTCTTTTGCATTGTTGGTGGCAATACAAGCTGGTACAGCCACTCTGGAAAACAGTATGAAGGTTCCTCAAAAACCTAAAAATAGAACTACCCTACAACCCAGCAATTTCACCACTAGGCATTTATCCAAGGGATACAAGTGTGCTGTTTCAAAGGGACACATGCACCCCCATGTTTACAGCAGCACTATCAACAATAGCCAAAGTATGGAAAGAGCCCAAATGTCCATCGATGGATGAATGGATAAAGAAGATGTGGTGTATATATATACAATGGAGTATTACTCAGCAATCAAAAAGAACGAAATCTTGCCATTTGCAACTACATGGATGGAACTGGAGGGTATTATGCTAAGTGAAATTAGTCAGTCAGAGAAAGACAAAAATCATATGACTTCACTCATATGAGGACTTTAAGAGACAGAACATAGGAACATAAGGGAAGGGAAACAAAAATAATATAAAAACAGGGAGGGAGACAAAACAAAAGAGACTCATAAATATGGAGAACAAACAGGGTTGCTGGAGGGGTTGTAGGAGGGGGGATGGGCTAAATGGGTAAGGGGCATTAAGGAATCTACTCCTGAAATCATTGCTTCACTGTATACTAACTAATTTGAATGTAAATTTTAAAAAATAAAAAATAAAGTTAAATTATAAAAAAAAGAAGGCACCCATATGACAACAAATGTTTTCTTAAAAAAAAATTTATACAACTTAATGTTAAAAAATAATCTGATTAAAAATGAGCAGAGGACCTGAAAAGACATTCTTCCAAAGAAGACATACAGATGGCCAATAAACACATGAAAATTTACTTAATACCACTAATCATCAGGGAAATACAAATCAAAACCACAATGAGATATCACTTCAGAATGGGTAGTACCAAAAAGACAAGAAATAACAAGTGTTGTTAAAGTTGTGGAGAAAAGGGAACCCTCATGCACTATAGTCAGGAATGTAAACTGGTGCAACCACTGTGGAAAACAACATGGAGGTTCCTCAAAAAATTAAAAATAGAAACATCATATGATCTAGTAATTCCACTATTGGGCATTTACCCAAAGAAAATGACAACACTTACTGAAAAATATATAGGCACCTCTATGTTTATTGAAGCATTATTTAAAATAATAATCAATATACAGAAGCAAACTAAGCATCCATCAATAGACAAATGGATAAAGAAGATGTGGGGTTTGTGTGTGTGCACGCATGCACATGCACACACGTGCAATGGAATATGGCATGTGCCATAGAAAATAATGAGATCTGGGGCGCCTGGGTGGCGCAGTCGGTTAAGCGTCTGACTTCAGCCAGGTCACGATCTCGCGGTCCGTGAGTTCGAGCCCCGCGTCGGGCTCTGGGCTGATGGCTCAGAGCCTGGAGCCTGTTTCCGATTCTGTGTCTCCCTCTCTCTCTGCCCCTCCCCCGTTCATGCTCTGTCTCTCTCTGTCCCAAAAATAAATAAACGTTGAAAAAAAAAATTAAAAAAAAAAAAAGAAAATAATGAGATATTTCCATTTGCAACCACATTGATGGACCTAGAAAGTGGTATGCTAAGTGAAACAAGTCAAACAGAGAAAGACAAATACCACATGATTTCACTTATATGTGGAATCTAAAAAACAAAACAAACAAAGCAGGCCCATAAATACTGAGAATAAACTGGTGGTTTCCAGAAGAAAAGGGGTATCAAAATGGACAAAATGGGTGAAGGGGGGTGGAAGGTATAGACTTCCAGTTGTGGAAGAAGTAGGTCATGGGGATGAGAGGTACAGCACAGGGAATATAGTCAATGGTATTGTAATAGCGTTGTATGGTGACAATGGTAACTACACTTGTATTGAGCACCACATAACATAGAGAGCTGTCTAAGCACTATGTATGCAAGCAATAAATGTAATATTGCATGTCAACTATACTTCAATAAAAAAGAAAAAAGAGATTTACATATTTTCAAAGTAACTCCCCACAAATATTTACTGATTAGAAATGGAAAATCAGTAACTTTCCAATGGAGAAACTTGGTAAATATTATCTTAAAGAAATGACCAAGGTTAACACCATCAATAACCAGTAAAGTAAAGTCTAGCATCACCTGATGGATGAAGCAAGAACACAGCATCATTTCTGTTGATATTACTGACCAAAATGAATATAATCATGAATAAATATGATATAAATCCAAATTGAAGGACACTCCACTAAATAATTAATCTTTAGCCTTCAAAAGCATCAATGTCATAGAAGTCAAAAAACTAAGGAAATGTTCCAGACTAAAGGAGAACAAAGATATATGACAGCTAAATGCAACATGAGAAATTAGACTTGGTAGTAGTGAACAATGAATAGAAAAGATTAATAAAACTAAAAGCTGATTCTTTGAAAAGATAAACTAAATTGGCAAACCTTTAGCCATACTTATCAAGAAAATGATAGAGGAGTCAAATGAATAATTTAAAAGGTAAAATAAGAAGTTACAACCAACACTAGAGAAATGCAAAGGATTCAGAGAGAGACTACTGTGAAAATCACATGCCAACAAATTGGTCAACCAATGAAAATGGATAAATTCCTAGAAATATATAATCTACCAAGACTGAATCAGGAAAAAATTAAAAGTAGACCAATAACTAGTAATAAAATTGAATTGGTAATCAAAGAAACAACAAAAATCCAGAGCCAGATGACTTCACATGCGACTTCTGCCAAACTTTTAAAGAAGAGTTAATACCTATTCTTCTCAAACTATTCCAAAAATAGAAGAGAAAGGAATGTTTCCAAATTCATTCTACAAGACCAGCATTAACCTTTACCAAAACCAAAGACACCACAAAAAAAAGTTACCAACCAATATCCCTGATAAATATAGATGCGAAAATCCTCAGCAAAATATTAGCAAATCAAATTCAACAATATATTAAAAGGATTATGCACCATGATCAAATAGAATTTATACCAGGGAATCAAGGACAGTTCAATAGCCACAAATCATTCAATGTAACACACCACACCACAATAACAAAATGAAGGTTAGAAATCATATGATCATCTCAATAAATATAGAAAAAGTATTTAACAAAATTCAACATTCATTCACAATTAAAAACAACTCTCAACCAAAAGGATGTAGAGGGAATGTACCTCAATATAATAAAGGCCATATAGGACAAGCCTATGGCTAATATTATATTCAATGGTGAAAAGCTGGAACATTTTCCTCTAAGACCAGAAGCAAGACAAAGATACCCATTTCTGACCATTTCCTAACCTATTTCTGACCCATTTCTTGACTTTTATTCGATACAGTATTGGAAGTCCCACCCAGAGAAATTTGGCAAGAAAAAGAAATAAAAAGGCATACAAATCAGAAAGAAAGAAATAAAACTATCACTATTTGCGGATGACATATTATATATAAAACACCATAAAGACGCCACCAAAAAACTGTTACAACTAATAAACAAATACAGTAAAGTTGCAGTATACAAAATCAATATACAAAAATCTGTTGTATTTCCATATACTAACAACAAATTCTCAAAAAAAAAAAAAAAGAAATTGAGAAAACAATCCCATTTACAATTGCATTCAAAAGAATAAAATACCTAGAAATATATTTAACCAAGGAGCTAAAAGACCTGTACCCTAAAAACTGTAGGTCATTGATGAAAGAAATTGAAGAAGACCCAAATGCATGGAAAGATATTCCATGCTCATGGACTGGAAGAATTAATAATGTTAAAATGTCCGTATGACCCAAAGCAATCTACAGAACAATATAATCCCTATCACAATTCCAGTGGCATTTATTCACAGTAATAAACCTAATCCTAAAGTTTGTATGGAACCACAAAAGACCTTGAAGAGCCAAAGCAATATGGAGAAAAAACAACAAAGCTGGAGGCATCACACATTCTGATTTACAAAGCTATACTAATCAAAAAAGTATGGAGGCACCTGGGTGGCTCAGTTGTTTGAGCATCATACTCTTGATTTTGGCTCAGGTCACAATCTCAGGGTCATGGGATGCAGCCCTGTGTAGGGCTCTGCACCAAGCATGGAGTCTGCTTAAGATTTTCTCTCTCCCTCTCTCTCTGCCCCTCTCCAGCTTTCACTCTCTCTCAGGGGAAAATAAAAGTATGATATTGGCATAAAAACAGACACAATTAACATATATCAATGGAAGAGAAGAGAGAGCCCAGAAATGCATGGTCAATTAATTTATGATAAAGGAGCCAAGAATATACAACGGGGAACAGACAGTTTCTTCAACAAATGGTGCTGGGGAAACTGGACCACCAGCAAAAGAATGAAACTGGACCACTCTCTTATACCATACTCAAAAATTAACTCAAAATGGATTAAAGAAGGAACACGACAGGGATGCCCACTCTCACCGCTGTTGTTTAACATAGTGCTGGAAGTTCTAGCATCAGCAATCAGACAACAAAAGGAAATCAAAGGCGTCAAAATTGGCAAAGATGAAGTCAAGCTTTCGCTTTTTGCAGATGACATGATATTATACATGGAAAATCCGATAGACTCCACCAAAAGTCTGCTAGAACTGATCCATGAATTCAGCAAAGTTGCAGGATACAAAATCAATGTACAGAAATCAGTTGCATTCTTATACACTAACAATGAAGCAACAGAAAGACAAATAAAGAAACTGATCCCATTCACAATTGCACCAAGAAGCATAAAATACCTAGGAATAAATCTAACCAAAGATGTAAAGGATCTGTATGCTGAAAACTATAGAAAGCTTATGAAGGTAATTGAAGAAGATTTAAAGAAATGGAAAGACATTCCCTGCTCATGGATTGGAAGAATAAATATTGTCAAAATGTCAATACTACCCAAAGCTATCTACACATTCAATGCAATCCCAATCAAAATTGCACCAGCATTCTTCTCGAAACTAGAACAAGCAATCCTAAAATTCATATGGAACCACAAAAGGCCCCGAATAGCCAAAGTAATTTTGAAGAAGAAGACCAAAGCAGGAGGCATCACCATCGCAGACTTTAGCCTCTACTACAAAGCTGTCATCATCAAGACAGCATGGTATTGGCACAAAACCAGACACATAGACCAATGGAATAGAATAGAAACCCCAGAACTAGACCCACAAACGTATGGCCAACTCATCTTTGACAAAGCAGGAAAGAACATCCAATGGAAAAAAGACAGTCTCTTTAACAAATGGTGCTGGGAGAACTGGACAGCAACATGCAGAAGGTTGAAACTAGACCACTTTCTCACACCATTCACAAAAATAAACTCCAAATGGATAAAGGACCTGAATGTGAGACAGGAAACCATCAAAACCTTAGAGGAGAAAGCAGGAAAAGACCTCTCTGACCTCAGCCGTAGCAATCTCTTACTCGACACATCCCCAAAGGCAAGGGAATTAAAAGCAAAAGTGAATTCCTGGGACCTTATGAAGATCAAAAGCTTGCGCACAGCAAAGGAAACAACCAACAAAACTAAAAGGCAACCAATGGAATGGGAAAAGATATTTGCAAATGACATATCGGACAAAGGGCTAGTATCCAAAATCTATAAAGAGCTCACCAAACTCCACACCCGAAAAGCAAATAACCCAGTGAAGAAATGGGCAGAAAACATGAACAGACACTTCTCTAAAGAAGACATCCGGATGGCCAACAGGCACATGAAAAGATGTTCAGCGTCGCTCCTTATCAGGGAAATACAAATCAAAACCACACTCAGGTATCACCTCACGCCAGTCAGAGTGGCCAAAATGAACAAATCAGGAGACTCTAGATGCTGGAGAGGATGTGGAGAAACGGGAACCCTCTTGCACTGTTGGTGGGAATGCAAATTGGTGCAGCCGCTCTGGAAAGCAGTGTGGAGGTTCCTCAGAAAATTAAAAATAGACCTACCCTATGACCCAGCAATAGCACTGCTAGGAATTTATCCAAGGGACACAGGAGTACTGATGCATAGGGGCACTTGTACCCCAATGTTCATAGCAGCACTCTCAACAATAGCCAAATTATGGAAAGAGCCTAAATGTCCATCAACTGATGAATGGATAAAGAAATTGTGGTTTATATACACAATGGAGTACTACGTGGCAATGAGAAAAAATGAAATATGGCCTTTTGTAGCAACGTGGATGGAACTGGAGAGTGTGATGCTAAGTGAAATAAGCCATACAGAGAAAGACAGATACCATATGGTTTCACTCTTATGTGGATCCTGAGAAACTTAAGAGAAACCCATGGGGGAGGGGAACAAAAAAAAAAAAAAAAAGAGGTTAGAGTGGGAGAGAGCCAAAGCATAAGAGACTGTTGAGAACTGAGAACAAACTAAGGGTTGAAGGGGGGTGGGAGGGAGGGGAGGGTGGGTGATGGGTACTGAGGAGGGCACGTTTTGGGATGAGCACTGGGTGTTGTATGGAAACCAATTTGACAATAAATTTCATATATAAATAAAAAAAAAAATAAAAAAAAATAAAAAAAAAATGGATTAAAGACTTGAATGTAAGACTGGAAACTGTAAAACTCCTAGAATAAAACATAGGCAGTAAGGTTTTTGGTATCAGTCTTGGTGATGACTTTCTGGATTTCATACCAAAAGCAAAGACAACAAAAACAAAAATTAAAAAGTAGACTACATCAAACTAAAAAGGTTCTGCACTACAAAGGAAACCATCAGCAAATGCAAAGCCTCAATGGGTAAAAGTGGTCAAAATGTACAAACTCCCAGTTATAAAATAAATAAGTCATGGGGATATACAGTCATGGTGATTGCAGGTAATACTCTATTCCATATTTGAAAGTTGCTAAAAGAATAGATATTAAGGGGCGCCTGGGTGGCGCAGTCGGTTAAGCGTCCGACTTCAACCAGGTCACGATCTCGCGGTCCGGGAGTTCGAGCCCCGCGTCAGGCTCTGGGCTGATGGCTGATGGCTCAGAGCCTGGAGACTGTTTCTGATTCTGTGTCTCCCTCTCTCTCTCTGCCCCTCCCCCGTTCATGCTCTGTCTCTGTCCCAAAAATAAATAAACGTTGAAAAAAAATTAAAAAAAAAAAAAAAAAAGAATAGATATTAAAATTTCTCAGCACAAGAAAAAAAATTTTGTATCTGTATGTTTATAGATACTAACTAGACATTTTATGGTAATCATTTTAAATATATACAAATATTGAATCATTATGTGGTACACCTGAAACTAATATTATGTTATATGTCAATTATACCTCAATAAAAAAATAAATCAAAAAATCCTAAAGCATCCACTCATACACAAAAAAATTTAGAATGAATAAAAGTAGTTCAGCAAGTATACAGGGTACAAAGATCAACATACAAAAATTAGTTTATATACCCAGAAATGAACCATGTGAAAATGAAATTAATAAAACAATTTCCTTTAAAATAGCACCAAAAAAGGAGATAAAAACGAGTATAAGACTAATACGCTAAAAACTACAAAACAATGTTGAAAGAGATTAAAGACCTAAATAAGTAGAATGACATCCCATATTTACTGACTGAAAGATATAATACTACTTAGATGGTAATCTTTGCAATTCTGGATTAGGCAACAATTTCTCAGAAGTCTAAGAAACTAAAGCACATGAACACAAAGGAAAAATAGATAAACCATAAAACATCAAAATTTATAACTTTTGCATATCAAAAGACACTATCAAGAAAGTAAAATAACAAGCCACAGAAGAAAATATTTGCAAATCATATAAATAGGGGTCTAGAATAAAGAATTATTGCAACTCAACAACTAAAAGACAAATAACCCAATTTTAAAATGGTCAAAGGGGAGGCACCTGGATGGCTCAGTCAGTTAAGCATCTGATTCTTGATTTCGGCTCATGTCAAGATCTCACAGTCATGAGATTGAGCCCCAAGTGGGGTTCCACACTGGATGTGGAGCCTGTTTAAGATTCTCTCTCTCTCTCTCTCTCTCTCTCTTCTGCTGCTCTCTCCCACTTGGACTCTCTTACTCTCTATAAAATAAAAACTAAAAAAAATTTTAAAAGATTCTCTCTCTCTCCCTCTTCCTCTGCCCCTCCCTTGCTCTCAGGCTCTCTCTCTCAAAAAAAAAAAAAAAAAAAAAATGGGCAAAGGATCTGAATAGACACTTCTCCAAAGAAGACATACAAAATGCCAAAAGGCACATGAAGATGCTTTACATCATTTGTCGTTAAGAAAATACAAATCAAAGGCACAATGGGATACCACTGCATACTCACTAGGATGGCTATAATAAAAAGACAGAAAATAACAACCATTGACATAAATATGGAAAAAAATAAGTGCTTACACATGGCCAGTAGAAAGATAAAATGATGCAAAAATGTCTGACAATTCCTCAAAAGATTAAACATCATATTTCTATATGACCAAGGAATTCCACTCCTGGAATTGAAAACCTATGTTCACACAAAAACTTCACACAAATGTCTACAGTAGCATTATTCACAACAATCAAAAAGTAGAAACAATCCAATTGTCCATCAGCTGGTGAACAGCTAAGGAAAAGGTGGTATCCACACAGTGGACTACTATTCCATAAAAAAAGCAGTAAGTACTGATACATGCTAAACATAGTGAACCTTGAAAACACTATGTTAACAGAAAGATATTAGATACAAAAGGCCACACGATGTGTGATTCCATTTATATGAAATGTTCAGGATAGGCAAATCCATAGAGACCAAACATAGATTAGTAGTTTCCAAGGGCTGGGGGAGGGAAGAATGGGGAGTGACTATTAACGGTGTGGTTTATTTTTGAGGTAATAAAACGTTCTGCAGTGAGATGGTGGTAATGGTTGCACAACCTGGAGAATGTACCAAAACCACTAAATTGTAACCTGTAACAAGGGGTGAATTTTATAGTATGTGAATTGTAGTTGAATAAAATACATAGGTAGGTAAATAGGTAATTAGGTAAAGAGGTAGATAGATAGATGATAGATAAGGATAATAGGTCTTTGGTTGAGGTAATTAATAATAATAACAATAATAATAATAATAATAATAATAATAATGGCATTTTGTACCCTAGGTGGACATCAGACTAGTCAATTAACTTGCTAACTTTACCGTATTATCAGTGAAGAGGGAAAGAGCATCAAACAGATATGGCCCAGAAAGGGCCAATTCTGCTCCCAATCTGAAGTAATCAGCTCCCAATAATTATGTACAATGGATCCCAATCATGCCAGCAAGTTCAAGAGTTGGCCAGACAAAGCAGATGAAACTACATTCTTATTGAGGGTCATCACATAATTTGACAAAGAGGATGTGATATGAAGCTGTCAACTGAGGTCAGCCAGGGAATGTAGTCTAGTCCTGAAAGGGGTAATTATTGTCTAGGGGACCTGAGACTTGAACATACTTGAGAGTAAGACATTTGTCGGCAGAACCTGTTGAAGCCACCATACTTCCATGGTGTTCACTAACCATAAATGTTAAGGCCAAAAGGCTGTAAATCAGATATGAGATTGAAGTGTTTAAGTGAAAAGTACTAAAAAGAAAGGGAATGAGACTATTCTGACAACAGAGTACCTGAAAAGTTATGCAATTGAGCTGTGACTATATTCTCTATGGGAGATGGAGGTTCATCATAGCAAAACTGGGGGTAACAAATGCCAAAAAGAAAAAAAAAGAATTTTTTGTTTATACTTTGAGAGAATGTTCATAATATGATGCAAATTACATATGCCAGTTCTGCAGGCTGGAAGATAACTTTTTTAATGTGACCACTTTTTCCCAGCTCTCAGCTGTATTCAGGGAGCCCAGTTGCTAAGATTCTCAACTTTAGTACACACAAAAACAGTGTACCAGATGGTACATACCAAAACACTGCACATACTATATTTTATGAGGTATTTTTCAAGATTTTAAAGAGAATTTGGACAATACCTTAAAGATAACTTTAAAGAATCCTTAAAGCTGTATTCTTTAGAGGATTTGGCTCAACTGCAATAAAAACATATACATAAGAAGTGACAATATCCATCTATAAAAAAGAACAATTCCAAGAAACATTTTATGAAAATGCACTGCTAATGAAACCAAGGATCTGGGAGGAACACGTTAGGGTTTTAAAAACACTTTAACTTAGGTTTACTTAGTCCATACTATGTGTTATGGACCACAAGAAATTCAAAAGTGAAAACACACAATGCCTGTCCTCAGGATCTAGAAGTACTTAATGTACCTTAACTTAAAATGTTTTAATAAAACAAGATAATCCAATAGAAAAAAGAACAAAGAACACAGAGGCAGGAACGCTTTATATGGGAGGAAGGTCAGGAAAGCTTTATAGAGAAGGTGACATTTGAGATAAAAATTTTAATTTTTTTTTAATGTTTACTTATTTTTGAGAGAGAGAGAACACAAGGGGAGGAGGGGCAGAGAGGGAGAGGAAGACACAGAATCTGAAGAAGGATCCAGGCTCTGAGCTATTAGCACAGAGCCCCATGTGGGGTTCAAACACTTGCACCACGATATCATGAACTGAGCTGAGGTCAGACGCTTAACCGAATGAGCCACCTAGGCACCCCTAG
This sequence comes from Puma concolor, assembly GCF_028749965.1. NCBI lineage: Eukaryota > Metazoa > Chordata > Mammalia > Carnivora > Felidae > Puma > Puma concolor. The sequence goes on along the minus strand of NC_141668.1, from coordinate 124,834,482 downwards.
GATGAAATTTTTAAAGACTGCATTAGTTTCCTGAGGTTGCTGTATAACATACCACAAGCTAGCTGGCTTAAACATCCGAAGTTTATTGGAGGAGGGGTGGGGGGGGGAAAGAGGGGAAAGAGGAAGGGGGGAAAGAGAAGGGGGAGGAGGGAGAGGAGAAGAAGAAAAAGAAATTTATTGTCTCATGTTTCTGGAGGCCAGAAGGCCAAGATCAAGATGTCAGCTGGACCACAGTCCCACTGAAGGTGCTAAGGAAGGATCTGTCCTAGGGCCCTCTCCCAACTTCTGGTAGTTCCTTGGCTTGTGGCAACATAACTCCAATCTTAAAATGGCATTCTTCTTGTGCGTAAACTGTCTGTGTGTTCAAATTACCCCTTAAAAAAGACATCTTATTGAATTGGGACCCACCCTAATAACCTCATTTTAACTCAATCATCTGCAAAGACCTGATTTCCAAACAAAATCACAGGCACCGGGGGTTAGGACTTCAACATTCTTTTGAGAATGGGAGGCACATTTCAACCCACAACAGCTTGTTAAGCGGATACGCAGGTACTGAGAAGTATGAGCAAGGGGGAAAAAAGACATGCGCAGAAGAGCAAGAAAGAGGACTTGCGTGAAAACAAGGGTGAACAGGTAAGAAGAACCTAGATCATGAAGTGTACCACATGATCTCTGAAGTATATCCTCTGTGCAGAGGATAAAAGTCACAGAAAATGCTCTACCTGCTGTGTGACTGATAGATGGACAGAGGCTGTACTAGAGACAGGGAAAGTGTGAGCTTACTGTAGCTTTAATTCAGTGAATACTTATGGAAAAGGGTGATTGCACTTTGGGAGAGAGTAAAGGCCAGAGTAAACGGAATAGAAACTGACATATATTAATTGCCCACCAGAGGCTACTAGCTATGTATTACCTCGTTTAAATCTCACAGCACATGTCATACATCCTGATTCTTCTATTTTCATAAGTAACTGAGAACCTTAAGTTTAACCCAAGATTACACACTTAGTAAGTAGTAGAACCAACACTCAAATACAGGTTCATCTAACTAAAAGGCCAAAAATTCTAGTGCAAATATTTAGTGTTCAGGAGTGAGAGAAATAAATAGAAGAAATAACAGTAACAAAGATTCAGAACAGTCAATATGTTAAGTGAACTTTTAGGGGAAAAACTGGGCTGGAGAGAATAAATATATGTATTCATATAAAGAATAATTTAAAGATTTATCAGAAACTAGTAAAAGTTGTTACCTGGAAGTAGAGTGTAGACAGCAGAGAAAGAAAAAAAGTAGAAGTAGGAGTAGGAAGAGAACACCTGACACATACTTTTTATACTGTTTTGATTTTTTATCCATGTGACATACTTCCTTTTCAAAAAGCAGCATTAAACATTTTACAAAGAAAGAAAAATTCACTGGATTATGTGTTTTTTGGGGGGTTGAGTTTGGTAAATTCTTTATAGGTTATTGATAGGCAGAATACAGAAGATTATACAGGTACTTAGAAATTGCCTTTGGCCTTTTGGTAAAATCCCACAATATTGATCTTGTTTATTTAACATACCTGATTTGTCATTATCACTATACACTTTATTTAATGTTGTTTAGAGAAAAGAGAAAACATCTTTAATGACTCTGTGCCGGTTAAAAAGACAACTAAATCCGGTAACAACGTAGAAAAAATTAGAATCAATAATCTCTTATTTTGTTAAACCACTAATCTCCATGAAACATAAAATCAATGTACTTATTTATACATAGAAAGAAATTGCATGCAAATGAATGGGATGGTTGGGGGAGAGCTTTATTACAGTTATACCAGAAGTAATACCTGGCCATTAATAAAATACAATACTAAGAATTTAAAACCTTGCTGTTTACAATGAAAAAACATACAGGGGGAAAGGATGTAGGATTAATGCACTTCTATTTCTATTTAATTTCTTTTTTTTTTTTAGTAGGCTTCACACTCAGTGCAGCGCAGAGACCAGTGTGAGGCTTGAACTCATGACCCTGAGATCAAGACCTGAGCTGAGATCAAGAGTGGGACACATAACTGACTGAGCCACCTAAGCACCCCTATTTAATTTCTATACTCATTAATTAAAATCAAAAATTGATTCACACAAATCTTCCACAACTTCTCTACTATACAATTCTTGTCTTATCAGAGCAAGGAAATATAACTAGTTGGTACTGAGAGTGGAAAGAAAACCCTTATAGCAACATGAATGGCTCCTAGACCACAGTTATTATTATTTCAACCCTTTTACACTAAATGGCCCTTTCAGTGAAAATGATAGCCACACAAGAGTGGAAGATGAGAGAGCTGGTGCTTAGCCAACCCTTATTTTTAAAAAATCTTTAAAGAAAATTTTATTTTAAAATTTAAAGGTCATAAAGCACTTCTCTTAAAAGAAGTTGTCTGGTTTTTGTCCTGCATCAATCATGTATTCCTTTCTCCTGTAACTGCTATTAGACACATAATATCTTCAAACATACTGTCAAACAAGAACTCCAAAAATGTCTTTATTGATTGGATGCTCTGCCCAATGAAAAATTATCTTTTTATTGGAAATGGCTGTCAGGGCTATTTTTATTGCTCTCCTAAGGGCTCAGTCTGTAATCATGTACACACTTCTCTACTCTGAGAAGAAAATGAATTAGATGACTGCATCTCTTTTTCAGACTGCATATTTATGCCATTTTAGGAGTTCAAACTGTGGATGTGAAAGTAATTGATACTCTGCATTTGGTGCCTTTTCCTTGAAGATCTTTAGAGTCATAGAGATAGAAAAATCACTAAGGACAGAAGGCTTGCAAATCTGCTACAAGTTCGTTACTTTTAGTTTAAATCTCTTGAGGAAAATTGTCCCCACATTTAACTTCTGGAGGCAACAGTAAAGCCTATAAAACCTTGTAGAAAAGGAATTTCCACATGCCTATTTGCATTAAAGGCCACAAGTAGCACTTCCCTCATCTATTCTTTTCAAAACAGAACTATCTATTCAACTGGAAGTGTCTAGCTGTCCATACGATGAACTGAAGGGTCTGTGTTCACAGACTGGTCTCCAAATATCTTCTCCAACACATCTGAAAATTTAACAATAAATATTTGTTCATCTTAGTTAAAGCTTTGCCTCCCCAGAAATTTTTTGTCAAACTTCAAATAGGCATAAAAGATTAACAAATTTAAATATCCTAAAAACATCTTTGGGGAAGTCAGCCTATTGGCTTGTTTTCCAACACGATAACCAAGAAAACAGCCAACAGTATGTGTTTAGCTTTAATAAAGAGACAAAGCATAGGTCTAAGTAATGGCCACCATATAAATAGGACAGGAACAGGTGTTACCCACCAAAAAGGAACTACAGAAAAAATAGCAAAGGAGAGCTAAGAATGGGGATAGCTAAGAGAAGATGTGCAAGTACAAAAAAATGGGTTTGCTCTGTTCTTCCATTATGCATACTGGTGGCCCTGCCATCAACTGTCCATTACCTACATGTGAGTGACCCACTTGAAATACTATTTTTGAACTATTGTTCACTCCATTGTGATATTTTCTTGACACCAAAAATGTCTTTAAGCTAGCTCCTCCAAGGAATTCATACTAGTATCAAAAATTACTTAAAAGATAAAACAGGAAAGGGAGAGAAATCTACCAGGGGAAAAAAATAGATTCCAACACAAAATATAAAGAAGCATGGAATCAGTTGATTTTTTTTTAATGTTTATTTATTTTTGAGAGAGAGACAGACAGACAGAACGTAAGCAGGGGAGGAACAGAGAGAGAGGGAGACACAGAATCCAAAGCAGGCTCCAGGCTCTGAGCTGTCAGCACAGAGCCTGACGCAGGGCTCAAATCCACAAACTGTGAGATCATGACCTGAGCTGAAATCGACGCTCAACTGACTGAGCCACCCAGGCGCCTCTCAGTTGATATCTAGACTATCTGTGACAAGATGCTTTTAAGTGAAAAAAATTGAAGAAAAAGGAATTTTTAATATATTTTCCTATGAATTGAAAATCTTAATAAAGCGAATGCCAATTCAAATACAAAGATTAACTGCTAACTTTTATGTGGGCTTAGTAGATGTGCTAAGATTTCACCTCTCATGTATAATGTCTCTAAGAATCAACTGACAGTCCTTCTCTTCTCCGAAGAGAAGGTTCACTTTTGTTTCTGAGTAGAACCTATCATATTCTTAGAACTCTATGAACGAAATTTTCCTATTCCTAAGCCAGCAAGTGAGAAAGCTGCATTCTCTTTCGATGTCTTGGGCACAACTATGAAGTCAAACCCATAATCATGGCCAAATCACTACTGTCCATAAAACAATGTATGATTAAAGTAACTTGTCCTAACAGCATTTCCTCTTCCAAAATCACCAATACCAAGGGTGGTATGTAACATTTGCATTATTCCTAGAACTATACTGGAATGAGCATCCTTACAAAGCACTTTTCAAGAGTCTACTTAAAATAATGAAGTGGTTAAAGCAAACACCAAAATATTAATGATGATAATTGTTATGTGAAATTTAAAATTACAAGCATTTTTTCTTCTTTTTGACTTCCTAGAGTATGAATTTTTCACAATTAGAATATATTATTGTAATAAGGAAAATATATACAGTTAATTTCAATCTTTTTTTTATTTATATATGAAATTTATTGTCAAATTGGTTTCCATACAACACCCAGTGCTCATCCCAAAAGGTGCCCTCCTCAATACACATCACCCACCTTCTCCTCCCTCCCACCCCCCATCAACCCTTAGTTTGTTCTCAGTTCTCAACAGTCTCTTATGCTTTGGCTCTCTCCCATTCTAATCTCTTTTTTTTTTTTTTTTCCTTCCCCTCCCCCATGGGTTCCTGTTAAGTTTCTCAGGATCCACATAAGAGTGAAACCATATGGTATCTGTCTTTCTCTGTATGGCTTATTTCACTTAGCATCACACTCTCCAGTTCCATCCACGTTGCTACAAAAGACCATATTTCATTTTTTCTCATTGCCACGTAGTATTCCATTGTGTATATAAACCACAATTTCTGGGGCGCCTAGGTGGCGCAGTCGGTTAAGCGTCCGACTTCAGCCAGGTCACGATCTCGCGGTCCGTGAGTTCGAGCCCCGCGTCGGGCTCTGGGCTGATGGCTCCGAGCCTGGAGCCTGTTTCCGATTCTGTGTCTCCCTCTCTCTCTGCCCCTCCCCCGTTCATGCTCTGTTTCTCTGTCCCACAAATAAATAAACGTTGAAAAAAAAATTAAAAAAAAAAACCCACAATTTCTTTATCCATTCATCAGTTGATGGACATTTAGGCTCTTTCCATAATTTGGCTATTGTTGAGAGTGCTGCTGTGAACATTGGGGTACAAGTGCCCCTATGCATCAGTACTCCTGTGTCCCTTGGATAAATTCCTAGCAGTGCTATTGCTGGGTCATAGGGTAGGTCTATTTTTAATTTTCTGAGGAACCTCCACACTGCTTTCCAGAGCGGCTGCACCAATTTGCATTCCCACCAACAGTGCAAGAGGGTTCCCGTTTCTCCACATCCTCTCCAGCATCTAGAGTCTCCTGATTTGTTCATTTTGGCCACTCTGACTGGCGTGAGGTGATACCTGAGTGTGGTTTTGATTTGTATTTCCCTGATAAGGAGCGACGCTGAACATCTTTTCATGTGCCTGTTGGCCATCCGGATGTCTTCTTTAGAGAAGTGTCTATTCATGTTTTCTGCCCATTTCTTCACTGGGTTATTTGCTTTTCGGGTGTGGAGTTTGGTGAGCTCTTTATAGATTTTGGATACTAGCCCTTTGTCCGATATGTCATTTGCAAATATCTTTTCCCATTCCATTGGTTGCCTTTTAGTTTTGTTGGTTGTTTCCTTTGCTGTGCGCAAGCTTTTGATCTTCATAAGGTCCCAGGAATTCACTTTTGCTTTTAATTCCCTTGCCTTTGGGGATGTGTCGAGTAAGAGATTGCTACGGCTGAGGTCAGAGAGGTCTTTTCCTGCTTTCTCCTCTAAGGTTTTGATGGTTTCCTGTCTCACATTCAGGTCCTTTATCCATTTGGAGTTTATTTTTGTGAATGGTGTGAGAAAGTGGTCTAGTTTCAACCTTCTGCATGTTGCTGTCCAGTTCTCCCAGCACCATTTGTTAAAGAGACTGTCTTTTTTCCATTGGATGTTCTTTCCTGCTTTGTCAAAGATGAGTTGGCCATACGTTTGTGGGTCTAGTTCTGGGGTTTCTATTCTATTCCATTGGTCTATGTGTCTGGTTTTGTGCCAATACCATGCTGTCTTGATGATGACAGCTTTGTAGTAGAGGCTAAAGTCTGCGATGGTGATGCCTCCTGCTTTGGTCTTCTTCTTCAAAATTACTTTGGCTATTCTGGGCCTTTTGTGGTTCCATATGAATTTTAGGATTGCTTGTTCTAGTTTCGAGAAGAATGCTGGTGCAATTTTGATTGGGATTGCATTGAATGTGTAGATAGCTTTGGGTAGTATTGACATTTTGACAATATTTATTCTTCCAATCCATGAGCAGGGAATGTCTTTCCATTTCTTTAAATCTTCTTCAATTACCTTCATAAGCTTTCTATAGTTTTCAGCATACAGATCCTTTACATCTTTGGTTAGATTTATTCCTAGGTATTTTATGCTTCTTGGTGCAATTGTGAATGGGATCAGTTTCTTTATTTGTCTTTCTGTTGCTTCATTGTTAGTGTATAAGAATGCAACTGATTTCTGTACATTGATTTTGTATCCTGCAACTTTGCTGAATTCATGGATCAGTTCTAGCAGACTTTTGGTGGAGTCTATCGGATTTTCCATGTATATTATCATGTCATCTGCAAAAAGCGAAAGCTTGACTTCATCTTTGCCAATTTTGATGCTTTTGATTTCCTTTTGTTGTCTGATTGCTGATGCTAGAACTTCCAGCACTATGTTAAACAACAGCGGTGAGAGTGGGCATCCCTGTCGTGTTCCTGATCTCAGGGAAAAAGCTCTCAGTTTTTCCCCGTTGAGGATGATGTTAGCTGTGGGCTTTTCATAAATGGCTTTTATGATCTTTAAGTATGTTCCTTCTATCCCGACTTTCTCAAGGGTTTTTATTAAGAAAGGGTGCTGGATTTTGTCAAAGGCCTTTTCTGCATCGATTGACAGGATCATATGGTTCTTCTCTTTTTTTTTGTTAATGTGATGTATCACGCTGATTGATTTGCGAATGTTGAACCAGCCCTGCATCCCAGGAATGAATCCCACTTGATCATGGTGAATAATTCTTTTTATATGCCGTTGAATTCGATTTGCTAGTATCTTATTGAGAATTTTTGCATCCATATTCATCAGGGATATTGGCCTGTAGTTCTCTTTTTTTACTGGGTCTCTGTCTGGTTTAGGAATCAAAGTAATACTGGCTTCATAGAATGAGTCTGGAAGTTTTCCTTCCCTTTCTGTTTCTTGGAATAGCTTGAGAAGGATAGGTATTATCTCTGCTTTAAACGTCTGGTAGAACTCCCCTGGGAAGCCATCTGGTCCTGGACTCTTATTGGTTGGGAGATTTTTGATAACCGATTCAATTTCTTCGCTGGTGATGGGTCTGTTCAAGCTTTCTATTTCCTCCTGATTGAGTTTTGGAAGAGTGTGGGTGTTCAGGAATTTGTCCATTTCTTCCAGGTTGTCCAATTTGTTGGCATATAATTTTTCATAGTATTCCCTGATTATTGTTCGTATCTCTGAGGGATTGGTTGTAATAATTCCATTTTCATTCATGATTTTATCTATTTGGGTCATCTCCCTTTTCTTTTTGAGAAGCCTGGCTAGAGGTTTGTCAATTTTGTTTATTTTTTCAAAAAACCAACTCTTGGTTTCGTTGATCTGCTCTACAGTTTTTTTAGATTCTAGATTGTTGATTTCTGCTCTGATCTTTATTATTTCTCTTCTTCTGCTGGGTTTAGGCTGCCTTTGCTGTTCTGCTTCTATTTCCTTTAGGTGTGCTGTTAGATTTTGTATTTGGGATTTTTCTTGTTTCTTGAGATAGGCCTGGATTGCAATGTATTTTCCTCTCAGGACTGCCTTCGCTGCGTCCCAAAGCGTTTGGATTGTTGTATTTTCATTTTCGTTTGTTTCCATATATTTTTTAATTTCTTCTCTAATTGCCTGGTTGACCCACTCATTCGTTAGTAGGGTGTTCTTTAACCTCCATGCTTTTGGAGGTTTTCCAGACTTTTTTCTGTGGTTGATTTCAAGCTTCATAGCATTGTGGTCTGAAAGTATGCATGGTATGATTTCAATTCTTGTAAACTTATGAAGGGCTGTTTTGTGGCCCAGTATATGATCTATCTTGGAGAATGTTCCATGTGCACTCGAGAAGAAAGTATATTCTGTTGCTTTGGGATGCAGAGTTCTAAATAGATCTGTCAAGTCCATCTGATCCAATGTCTCATTCAGGGCCCTTGTTTCTTTATTGACCGTGCGTCTAGATGATCTATCCATTTCTGTAAGTGGGGTGTTAAAGTCCCCTGCAATTACCACATTCTTATCAATAAGGTTGCTTATGTTTATGAGTAATTGTTTTATATATTTGGGCGCTCCGGTATTCGGCGCATAGACGTTTATAATTGTTAGCTCTTCCTGATGGATAGACCCTGTCACTATTATATAATGTCCTTCTTCATCTCTTGTTACAGCCTTTAATTTAAAGTCTAGTTTGTCTGATAGAAGTATGGCTACTCCAGCTTTCTTTTGGCTTCCAGTAGCATGATAAATAGTTCTCCATCCCCTCACTCTCAATCTAAAGGTGTCCTCAGGTCTAAAATGAGTCTCTTGGAGACAGCAAATAGATGGGTCTTGTTTTTTTATCCATTCTGATACCCTATGTCTTTTGGTTGGCGCATTTAATCCATTTACATTCAGTGTTATTATAGAAAGATATGGGTTTAGAGTCATTGTGATGTCTGTATGTTTTATGCTTGTAGTGATGTCTCTGGTACTTTGTCTCACAGGGTCCCCCTTAGGATCTCTTGGAGGGCTGGTTTAGTGGTGACAAATTCCTTCAGTTTTTGTTTGTTTGGGAAGACCTTTATCTCTCCTTCTATTCTAAATGACAGACTTGCTGGATAAAGGATTCTCGGCTGCATATTTTTTCTGTCTAGCACACTGAAAATCTCGTGCCAATTCTTTCTGGCCTGCCAAGTTTCAAAAGAGAGATCAGTCACGAGTCTTATAGGTCTCCCTTTATATGTGAGGGCACGTTTACCCCTTGCTGCTTTCAGAATTTTCTCTTTATCCTTGTATTTTGCCAGTTTCACTATGATATGTCGTGCAGAAGATCGATTCAAGTTACGTCTGAAGGGAGTTCTCTGTGCCTCTTGGATTTCAATGCCTTTTTCCTTCCCCACTTCAGGGAAGTTCTCAGCTATGATTTCTTCAAGTACCCCTTCAGCACCTTTCCCTCTCTCTTCCTCCTCTGGGATACCAATTATGCGTATATTATTTCTTTTTAGTGTATCACTTAGTTCTCTAATTTTCCCCTCATACTCCTGGATTTTTTTATCTCTCTTTTTCTCAGCTTCCTCTTTTTCCATAACTTTATCTTCTAGTTCACCTATTCTCTCCTCTGCCTCTTCAATCCGAGCCCTGGTGGTTTCCATTTTGTTATGCATTTCGTTTAAAGCGTTTTTCAGCTCCTCGTGACTGTTCCTTAGTCCCTTGATCTCTGTAGCAAGAGATTCTCTGCTGTCAGCTATACTGTTTTCAAGCCCAGCGATTAATTTTATGACTATTATTCTAAATTCACTTTCTGTTATATTATTTAAATCCTTTTTGATCAGCTCATTAGCTGTTGTTATTTCCTGGAGATTCTTCTGAGGGGAATTCTTCTGCTTAGTCATTTTGGATAGTCCCTGGCGTGGTGAGGACCTGCAGGGCACTTCCCCTGTGCTGTGGTGTATAACTGGAGTTGGTGGGCGGAGCCGCAGTCAGACCTGATGTCTGCCCCCAGCCCACCGCTGGGGCCACAGTCAGACTGGTGTGTGCCTTCTCTTCCCCTCTCCTAGGGGTGGGATTCACTGTGGGGTGGGGTGGCCTGTCTGGGCTACTTGCACACTGCCAGGCTTGTGATGCTGGGGATCTGGCGTCTTAGCTGGGGTGGGTAGGCAAGGTGCACAGGGGCAGGAGGGGCAGGCTTAGCTTGCTTCTCCTTAGGTGATCCACTTCAGGAGGGGCCCTGTGGCAGCAGGAGGGAGTCAGATCCGCTGCCGGAGGTTTGGCTCTGCAGAAGCGCAGAGTTGGGTGTTTGCGCAGAGCGAGCAAGTTCCCTGGCAGGAATTGGTTCTCTTTGGGATTTTGGCTGGGGGATGGGCGGGGGAGATGGCGCTGGCGAGCGCCTTTGTTCCCCACCAAACTGAGCTCTGTCGTCAGGGGGCTCAGCAGCTCTCCTTCCCTTTGTCCTCCAGCCTTCCCGCTTTCTGAGCAGAGCTGTTAACTTATGACCTTCCAGACGCTAAGTCGCGCTTGCTGTCGGAACACGGTCCGTCAGGCCCCTCCGCTTTTTGCAAGCCAGACTCGGGGGCTCTGCTTGGCCGGCGAGCCGCCCCTCCGCCCCGGCTCCCTCCCGCCAGTCCGTGGAGTGTGCACCGCCTCGCCGCCCTTCCTACCCTCTTCCGTGGGCCTCTCGTCTGTGATTGGCTCCGGCGACTCCGTTCTGCTAATCCTCTGGCGGTTTTCTGGGTTATTTAGGCAGGTGTAGGTGGAATCTAGGTGATCAGCAGGACGCGCGGTGAGCCTAGCGTCCTCCTACGCCGCCATCTTCCCTCTCCTCATTCTTAATTTCAATCTTTGACAATAAAATTTCCCAAACAAAACTAGTATCTCTCCATGAATGTAATTTTTGTTACTAAAACTTCTTTTCTAGTACTTAGCATTTTCGTCCATATATTCTATTTTCTTGTGCAGATATGTCATAGATTATAAGCTCTCTGAGGACACATTCTGGGTCATACATGTGTTTGTACCTCATATTTGGTAAGTGAGAGTACCTCATGTTTGGAAAATGATCAGTAGGTATTTGAGGAATGAATACTTCCATGAATGCAAAAGGTTAGAATTTATATATTCATCAGATATTTAACAGAACTGGTAAAATGTTGAAATACTTCTGTACTAATCAGTAAATACTATAATAGTAATATACTAAGCAGAAAGATTTACTAAAAGTATCAATTATACCTTAAATTCATTAAAGGTGCCTGGATGACTCAGTCAGTTGAGCACCCAACTCTTGAATTAGGCTCAGGTCATGATCCCAGGGTCATGAACAAGCCCCACATTGGGCTTTGCACTGAGCATGCTGCCTGCTTAAAATTCTCTCTCTCCTTCTGCCCTTCTCCCCGGCTTACACACACACTCTCTCTCTCTAAAATAAAATAAATATATAAATAATTAAAAAGTAATACATAATAATTTAAATTCATTAATTCAAGGTAATTGTCAGGGTATATCATGAAAATAAATCCTAAATGGTCCTCCCATATGAGAGATAAGAAATATAAGCAATAACCATCTGTGTGGCCCACATCACAGTATGCAGCAAGAGTATACTGCACAGGGCACCTGGGTGACTCAGTCGGTTAAGAATCTGACTTCAACTCAGGTCATGATCTCACAGTTCATGGGTTCAAGCCCATGGGTTCAAGCTGTCTGTACTGACAGCTTAGAGCATGGAGCCTACTTCAGATTCTGTGTGTGTGTGCGTGTCTCTCTCTCTCTCTGCCCCTCCCCCTCTCACACTCCCTGTCTGTCTCTCAAAAATAAAATAAGCATTAAAAAAAAGTAAAAAATAAAATAAAATAAAGTAGTGTATTATATTCCCAAATTACATAGTTACTTCTATTTTTAAGTGGTTTAGTTTTTTTTCTTTGGTTTTATTGTCAGGACTTCACATTTTTAAAATAGTAAGTGCATAGTTTCTTGGTATTTACACATGCAAAACTTTATAATAAAATATTAAATACTCAGAATTAAAAGACTATACAGTTAGAATAGTTTCACAATGTTCCTTATGAATATTATAAATATTAATTTTCTGAATCTGTAGGAAAACAAAGCAGAAACCATACTAATAAAGAACATCTTCTAATACTGTACAAAGTGATAATAGTCTAGGATATCTTTTGATGCTGAATATGAATCCGTGCAAAGAAAAAAATTTTACTTCTGGAATGAAAAATGAATTATTTGAACAAAAATATGACTGGCTTATTTTCTTAACAAAATTTTGAATATGATGGGCTTATTTTCTTAACAAAATTTTGAATAAAAATGATGATCAAAAGTGTTATTGATTAAAATTCATTTTCATCAGCACAACACTCAAGTTCCAAAAGAGAAAATGCAATTAATTAAGGGATACTGCATATAAATTTCACACACTAAAGCATTTAAAATAATTATAAGGTCAAAAGATATTTAATCAGTATCAATAAAGAAAATAAAAAATATTAAAATCTCTCATCACATAATACTTAACATGCATTTATAACACTATGCACAATAAAAATCATCAAGCATTTTTATATGTGAAATATTTACACATAACTTGAAAAAAAAAAGAACACTGCTATTGTATATCACTACAATCCAAATTTAGATTTTCACTTATTGTAAAAACTTATCTACTGCAAATGTTCTCAAAGTGTGGCCCAGGGACCCCTGGGATCTCTGAGACCATTACAGGGAGTGTGGAAAGTTAAAATTATTTCATATTTATACTTGGATGTCATCTGCCTTTTGTAACTATCATGCCCTCGTTTTCATAAAACTTTCATAAAAGTGAGCCCTCCCATCCTTGCATGTTTAAATAAGTTAATATGCATACATGTCTTATAAAAGCATATCCTTGACAAATATAAAAAGATATTTATTAGGTTGCTAATGAGCTACCTGGGAAGGAAATGAAAAGGTAGAAGAAGGAAGAGGAAAGCTAGCAAAATAGAATAAAATACATTTTAAAATAGGTAGATGATTACATTTGTACATTTAGATAAAATAATGGGGAAAAAATACAAGAGCTTTTCAAAAGAAAAAAAAGGCCACCCAAACAAGTTTTTAAAAAGAATTTAAACTATTGGTTGCCAGGGGCACATGGTGAATTAGTCAGTTAAGCATCCAACTCTTGATTCCATCATGATCTCATGGTAGGTAAGATTAAGCCCCATGTTGGGCTCTACACTGACAGCATGGAGCCTGCTTGGGATTCTCTCTCTCTCTTTCTATGTCCCTCCTCCATGAGCCTGTGCACACGCAAGTGTGCTCGCTCTCTCTCTTTCAAAAACAAACCAAACTAAACTAAACTAAAACTACTGGTAGCTAAACTTTTTGGTTCATGGTAACCTTTAATGTTACCTTTAATGTCATGACTTAATTTTTTCATGACATCTGTAGTCCAGAAGAAATACATAAGAGTTCTGTTAGGTACAAACAACTTAATAACTCGTTATATCCCAACCACTCAATTGCTATTTAGAAGGACAATTAACACAAATTGAAAAAAAGAATATTTTAATTTTAACCACATTTACTTACTAATGGGATGCATGTGTCTACTGATCACTGCACAACTTCTCAAGCCTTAGAATCAGTTAGAAAACTGTCACTCTCATTTCCTGCCACACAATGATTGGCAACGGTACCTGCTTTATAAAAGAGTAGTCACCAAAAACCCAGGTTCCTGAAGATACTACCTAATCAAAAGGAATGTAGGATAAGGATAATCTAACGTTGAAACTATGAACCATCCCAGAGCAGTAATTTGTGTATCACTGTGTTTCCCTTGAACATTTAAAATATCCTGCAGTACCTCTGTGAGTTGCCTTCAGTGCCCCAAGGCACTTCAGTGCATTTTGGGAACAATGGATTTAAAGCTTGAAGTGCTTTTCTTTGTCACCATGGTTAGTTCTGCATTAGCCAATTGTCTGTGGTTAGAAAATTCCATTATTAACAACTAAGCAAAGTTTAAAGTAAATTAGCAAATCTTCCAGCACAGGGAAACAGGATGTTTGAGAAGATTTTTGACAGCTCATGGATTTGGAAAATTCATGCTGCTTGCTCTGATACACATGCTTTCTTTTCTCCTCATCTTCTGAGATCCCTTTCCCAATTCAACAGTGGTATGAAAAATTTAAAGATGATTCCATGTAAAAGTAAAATAATGACCCTGGAGAGTTCAGGAACCCACTATCTTCGATACAGGCCTATGACCATTTAGAACTACTGCACCAGAAAACACCTAGGGAAGGTGAGGAATATACAATGATATAAACCAAGTTCTTAATTGCTTCATTATTGATGCATAATTCCAGATCCCCAATCTCAGTGAATATGTGTGAGCAGCACACAAATAATACTGACAAGTAGAAACACTATGTATGCATGGACAGAATTTCCCTCTTGGCAAAGCACAAAAATATCATCAGCTTTAGGCAAAGAATAAAAAAGCAGAAATTATTGTTTTGCACAATTTCCACTTAAAAAATAAATATTCTAAAGCTTTTGACTATGTGGAAGGAGTCTGAGAGAATTACTATGATTGGTCTCCATCCCCAAACAGTTAACTGTTCTTGTAGGGTTAACATTTAGTTAGCCCCTCTAACCTAGTTTAGGATTACAATATAAACACCTCACTCAGAAACTACAAGTTATGCAGCCCTCTATCTCTAAATAAAATTTAATTTCCACCTACCAAAGAAGGTTTCAAAACTGCAAACTTCCCTTTATTTTGCTCCTTTCTTATTTATTGTTTATCTATGACAATCAAGAAGAATCACAGGCCCACAGAGTGTTACTGTTCTATCAACTCTATCTCACTCTTCATTGCTATCCAGCTTTTTCTGCTACAGTACATAGCATAATTTTCTCCTGGTGGGATGTAATGGCATTACAATTAGAGTGAGGGCTATTTTCACCTTAGCTCCATCAAACCAGAACTGAACTAGATTAAAAACAACTGGAGGGTTGAGGGTAGAGATAGGGAGAGGGCTAATGACAGAAAGGAATCCTGAGAAATTCCAAGTGAATGCGACAGAATAGCTGAAGGCTGAGGCAGGGTCACTTGGGAATGGGGGCAGGAATCTACACATCCCCTTCCCCTCTTAGTGCTTAAAAATCACTTTCCAGTTCCCATGTCCCACATTTCCTTCCTAGTTAAATCTTCAGGCCTATCCTATAAAGGCTGCGGAACTGCTCTGTGAGAAACTGGTCACTCACAGATTGTGTGTTGGGGGCATGTTCTCACATTACTGTTCCAACATTTAGAAACTTGCAATAAGACTGAAAGGAACCTGAGACAGGCCATAATTCCTTGCTTTCAAGCAAGTCTGTGTTTTAATCACACCACTTCCGTTCTGGAACATTTCTGCAGAAGCACCACCCTTCACATTAGCTCTCCATCACCCAATCCACTACTGTTTCTGCTACTGTAGAATGGACCTACCATCTTTCTTAATTTAAACCCATCTCCTTTGGAGCTATCATCCATGTGGGATAAAATGTCTAGTTGTAAAGTTTCCAGCTGGAGCATTCAGTGAACTAAATGACCATTTAAAATAGCACCTAGCACAATAGATGACACACAGCAGGTACTCAATAAATGTGTATTAAATAACCAAATAAAAAATGCTACAAGTTACAAGTAACTCTAGCATCAAATAAACTGTGTTCTTGATAAAACACACACACACACACACACACATTTTAAAACTTATACTGTAATTGGTTAAGTTGCATTTTTGCAACTATTAGCAAATCTAGACACAATGAGATTCAGATACAAAACATAACAGGTAAAAACACGTGGCATAATGACTGGCACACTTTAGCCATTCAAATCTGGTGGCTGAATTTAAATTATGTTAGACTGGGGTTTTTAATCACAGTGAAACTTAGATGTCAGCAATTCTTAACCTCAGACAAAATGCATTCCCAAGGTTAGTACCTCTGGGAAGTACTTTATATCTTTGTCAAATTTATTCCATACCTACTCAAGTTATATCTTCAACATGAAATTCTCTTAGATTGTTAGAAATGAGCAGAAGACACGAATAGACACTTTTCCAAAGAAGACATCCATATGGCCAACTGACAGATGAAAAGATGTTCAACATCACTCATCATCAGGGACATACAAATCAAAACCACAATGAGATACCACCTCACACCTGTCAGAATGGCTAAAATTAACGTCAGAGAAAACAACATATTTGGCAAGAATGCAGGGAAAGGGGAACCCTCTTGCACAGTTGGTGGGAATACAAACTGGTACATCACTGTGGAAAACAGTATGGAGGTTTCTTAAAAGTTAAAAATAGACCTATCTTATGACCCAGCAATGGCACTACTAGGTATTTACACAAAGGATACAAAAATGCAGAGTTGAAAGGACACATGCACCCTGATATTTATAGCAGCATCATTAACAATAGCCAAGGTATGGAAAGAGTCCAAATGTCTATCAACTGATGGATGGATAAAGATGTGGTATATATCTCCAATGGAGTATTACTCAGCCATTAAAAAGAATGAAATCTTGCCATTTGCAACAACATGGACAGCACTAGAGTGTATTATACTAAGCAAAGTAAGTCAATCAGAGAAAGACAAATACCATATGATTTCATTCATATGTGGAATTTAAGAAACAGAAAAACATATGGAAGGAAAAACAAAGAGAGAAAGAAGCAAATCATAAAATGCTCTTAAAGATAGAGAAAAAACTGAGGGCTGATGGAGGGAAGGGTGGGGATTAGGTATTAAAGACAGCACTTGTGATGAGCACTGGATATTATATGTTAAGTGATGAAGCACTAAATTCTACTCCTGAAAACAGTATCACGCTATATGTTAACTACACAGCAAAAGAAAGCATTTCTCTGAAATTCCTCATCATGATTCCCACAAGAATTTTTTAACTCTTTCCTTATTTTCAACAGAGAAAAACTTCTTTTCCAGTTATGTAAAATGGGTAGTTTGTCATTTGCATTTAAAATGAGCAAAGGATAGAGTTATCCCACCACCTTGTGGACTATTAGGGTATTGCTACTTCGGAGCCAAAAGCACATTTTAATGGGAAGCTTGTGAACACTGAACACTGAACAGTGGTTTGCTCATGCTTTTCCAAATCCCCGCAGCTGTGCTGTCCCTGATTCCACATCATCAAATCTTACCCATTCCTCAAAGCACAGTTTAAAAGTCCCCTAATACAGCCTTCTATAACTGCAAATTAAAATTACAAGAAAATAGCTAAGTGAACATGTATCTCTGCTCTAAATTTCCATTCCACTTATCTGGTTCCTCTTATTTTCTAGTTGTATTACATAGTTTTATCTTCCCTATTGGACTTTAAATATTTTTAGAACAAGTAGATAATCCCTTTCAGTGGGGTACTGAAGCCAGCTCACACCTGCTCTCATGAACAGTTTAATACACAGAAATTTTGCAAGCCAGTTACTAAACTGTTGAAAGCTTAAAATGATCCAAGCTTGGATGTATATTTATACAACAGAAATCACAAAACATCACAAATCATGACACTTTAAAAAAATTATTTATCTTTAACTTCTCCACATCTCATTTTCTCTACATGTAATACATAGTGAGAAGTAGCAGTAACTTCTACCTCACAAGATTGTTGTAAAGATTAAACAAAACCTACATAAAAGGCTTTGTCTAGCATCTGGCATATGGTATTTGCTCACCAAATATTATAATTATTCCCCATACTCCATCACAGTTCCTGGCAAGATTAAATCCTCAATATATACTCAATTGTTGAATGACAAATAAAATCAAGAATTCCAATGGGAAATTTTAAGAGACTTTAGTTAACAGTGATAATAGTCTCAGGTTAACAATAGGACAAACCATTACCAGGGACATAAGCTCATACTTAGAAATAACCCAGACATTTTCTTTCTTTCCCTCTTCCTCTAAATCAATCTCTGAGAGAGAGAGAGAGAGAGAGAGAGAGAGAGAGAGAGAGAATATCCTTATCTCCTTCAGTATCTCTCCGATTCTCATTTACTCTAAAGCGCCTTCCTTCCTCATTTCTCTTTTAACTTTATTTCATAATGCAAAATAAATAATTTATGCTGTACTCTGTTCCAAAAAAGCTTTGTGGTGAATAATAGATAACTTGGTTTCATGTTTAGTGAAGAAGCATTTTAAGTCTCTCCAAGGGAAGAAAATGAAGTAGGTTTTTAACCACCTCTTTCATTGATCCCATGCTCCTGTTTGGCTTTTGGCAGAAAATGGGTTCTTTATATTGACTTTTGGGGAAAGACAAAATTAATTTTGCAACTACAAAGCTGAAAACCAAATTACCATTAATTCCAGACACTCTCCAAAAGAGGAAGCAAGAAATGACCCTGTCTTTTAAAGTTGATGTCACTCTTTTATCTCTACACCTATCTCATCCCAATCGTAATATGGTGTTTCTTTAGATATAAGGCAGCTTCTGGTAGTTAACTATGTCCAAAGATCTGCCATAGCTTTACTTGCTTACTGAAAAATAAAACCAAAAAATTGGAACAACCAATTAGTTCTACATAGAATATTATTTACTCCAGATGGTTTGAAATAAAATTCTAACTGTTCAAATATAAATTTATTCGCCTAAAATAAATTTTCCCTTGCTTAGATATTATTAACTACTACGGAATTTTTTAATGGTGAAAAATTAAAGTATTATAATACTACCTCTAAGATGACCATTTGCCCTAGAACATATAAATTCTGTCCATGATTATTTCTAGTTTAAAAATACACATAGGTTGAAACAAAGAGCAGGTCCACAAGGTAGTGCAAGGCACTCTGTTTAGTGGAATATGTACATCATTGTTGGTCTACATAGTGCTCTTGTCCAAGAACATGTGGATGACAATGTGTGACAGGAAAGGGTTTCCTCCAAGAAGTGGAAATAAGGTGGGTGAATCAGAAATTAAAACTCCAACTAACCTGCAGGCATCTATATTTAAGATAATATATTGTGTTTGACTCAACTCCCAGACTGTTTCCAAAGGACACTGTCAAACACAACAATTCTTTTCTCCCACCAGCTGTCACCACCAAGTTGGCTATACTTTGTGTTTTCCCTTTGTGTTTGAAAGTCAGACCTAAAGCAGATGGCTGGACTCAGTGCCAGAGCAAAAGTAAAATTGGTTGTCTCACCTCAGGAGATACTGCCAGACTTCAGTAAGACAAAACTTGTAGCAACAAACACCTACAAAATCTGGGGTCTGGAAAACACAAACTGAACCTCCTGTTTAATTTACCAAGTAAAAACAAACAAACACACAAACAAACAAAAAACATGTAGGGGGAATTGTAATTAGTTTGCTAAAAAATGATGAGAAAACTCACATATTTCATCTTCAGTGAGACACTGTTCCTGTGTCCTCAACTCTATAATTTCCAGGCTCTGTAAAAAAGCAAATTATATTCAATGTTCTTCTAAACTGAGCTCACAGATAAATTCTAAAACATGAAATATAATCTTCCAGAGCTGAAACTTTACTAAAGCAAATATATGTTAAGCTATTTGACTAAAAAAATACTGCAAATTAAAATTACAAGGGAACTAAATGGAAGGTGAGACTGTCCAACTGAGGGTATTAAAGCTAGAATCAGGATTAAAGAGGGGAATCCAGAACTGCAAGAAATGACCATTCATTAACCACAGTGTAATTATAACATATAACTGAGAGTGGAAGAGTTAGGATCAGTATAACACTGAAAAACCCCTCTTACTATTGCAAAAAAAAGTTTTACTTCCCATAAAAATAATCTTCTGGCCTTCCATTTTGAAGCTGAATGGTTTCTGAGTTCAAAGAGCCACCTATTTGGTCTGTCCTAGGTGGCACAGAAACAGAGCAATTTGTTGCTCCCATTAACTTATTAAAAATGTCTAAAAAGACAAGAAAATAATTAACTTAGTAAAAATGTCTAAAAAGACAAGAAATCACTTCGACAGCCATTCATAAATTGGTGATTTTCTCTGCATTTTTATTACTACCAAGAGAGATGAAATCATATATGCAATAGATTTCTCTTATTCAGTCCCCTAGCTCAGATTACTGAAGACTAGTAAATTTATATAATAACAGCTGACTGTCACAAGGCGGAGACCTCAGTGGCCTAACTGACCATTTTCTGTAGTCAGGCTTCAAGAGTAGGATACCCAGCAGTAAGATAAAGGTTTCTTTTGAGGCAGACTAATTAATCTGATTATTTAATCAAAGCCCAAGGGCAACAGCCCTCAAAATAAAACTTTTTTCAGACCTTAAAAAAAGAATCTCTCAAATTACATGGTGCCCTTCACTACAGAAATTACTATACAATTAAACAATGTGAGGGTTAGAGGCACTGACCCCTCACACAGTTGAAAATACACATATAAATTTTGACTCCAATACTTAACTACTAATAGCCTACTGTTGACTGGAAGCCTTACTGATAACATAAACATTCTATTAGCACATATTTTGTATGTTATATGTGTTTTATACTGTATTCCTACAATAAGCTGGAGAAAAGAAAAGGCTATTGAAAAAATAATAAAAATACATTTACAGTACTGTACTTTAAAATATCCATGTATAAGTGGACCCATGCAATTCATACCTATGCTGTTCGAGGGTAAATTTTACTTTCAAATAAGATGAAATATTGTATATATTTTTTAATTTCATGATTTCTAAGCCTTAACTTCCTCCACAGCAGCTGGTGGAAAGGTAGCCTCTGAACATGGCTAAGACTTGGCAACACAACTTGTGAGAAACTTTGTCTTCAGAGAGGCAGCTTCAGACCTGGGCCCAAATCCCACTGTACCACTCATACATATAGGAGAGACAAAAAAAAAAAAAACTATTTATCTGAACTTCGGTTCCCAGATTTTATCCAAGACAGCAAATATTGCCTACTTCATGAAGTGGTTGTGAAGATTAAATAAAAATGTATAATGTTTAGCATAGTGTGTAGAAATGTAGCATCCAATACAGTAGTCATTAACTCTATGTGACTATTTATTTTTTTTTTTATTTATATATGAAATTTATTGTCAAATTGGTTTCCATACAACACCCAGTGCTCATCCCAAAAGGTGCCCTCCTCAGTACCCATCACCCACCCTCTCCTCCCTCCCACCCCCCATCGACCCTTAGTTTGTTCTCAGTTCTCAACAGTCTCTTATGCTTTGGCTCTCTCCCACTCTAACCTCTTTTTTTTTTTTTTTTTTTTGTTCCCCTCCCCCATGGGTTTTTCTTAAGTTTCTCAGGATCCACATAAGAGTGAAACCATATGGTATCTGTCTTTCTCTGTATGGCTTATTTCACTTAGCATCACACTCTCCAGTTCCATCCACGTTGCTACAAAAGGCCATATTTCATTTTTTCTCATTGCCACGTAGTACTCCATTGTGTATATAAACCACAATTTCTTTATCCATTCATCAGTTGATGGACATTTAGCCTCTTTCCATAATTTGGCTATTATTGAGAGTGCTGCTATGAACATTGGGGTACAAGTGCCCCTATGCATCAGTACTCCTGTGTCCCTTGGATAAATTCCTAGCAGTGCTATTGCTGGGTCATAGGGTAGGTCTATTTTTAATTTTCTGAGGAACCTCCACACTGCTTTCCAGAGCGGCTGCACCAATTTGCATTCCCACCAACAGTGCAAGAGGGTTCCCGTTTCTCCACATCCTCTCCAGCATCTAGAGTCTCCTGATTTGTTTCTATGTGACTATTTAAATCAAATCTAAATTAATTACAATTACATTTTTTGATGTTTATTTATTCTTGAGAGAGACAGACAGACAAACAGAGCATGGGTGGGGGAGAGGTAGAGAGAGAGGGAGACAAAATCCAAAGCAGAGTCCAGGCTCTGAGCTGTCAGCACAGGGCCGGATGCAGGACTCAAATCCACCAACCGTGAGATCATGACCTGAGCCAAAATCGGATGCTTAACCAACTGAGCCATCCAGGTGCCCCTAAAGTAATTACAATTAAATAAAACTTAAAATTCAGTTCTTCATTCACACTAGCCATATTCCAAGTAATCAATAGTCACATGCAGCTTGTGTCTACTATACTGAACAGCATAAATACAGAACATTTTCATCATCATAGAAATATTTGGACATTGCTACAGAATGTAAGTACTCAATAAATGTCCATTTAATCTGCCTCGCATTTTTTCCTTCTCCTCATCAATTTCACTAAGTTCTCAGGATGCCCAAGATATTTCCATATCAGGAAAGAAAGCAGTATGATAAAACATATATGTGTTTATCACTTCTTTCACTTCCAGGAATATTGGAGTTCTAAAAGAGGACCAAAGTGCTTACCACAAATGGGAGTTTTACTGATGGGGATTTCAAGCCTTGCAGTCAGATACTGGAGAAGGTCTTTTGCAGAAAAAGAGTATCCACAATGTTCAATTCATACCTAAAAATCTACCTATTCACAGCAATGACATTGATTTTAACACATTAACATTTACTGAGATGATGAAAAAGAAAAGAGCTTTTTCCCCTATAGAATTAATTTCACAACATTTTTTCCTGGTTGGAATATCTAAAAATAAACATAAATTATCAGCATTTTTTCAGAAATACTTTAACCATGTTCGTTTGGGTATTTGAGTAGAATTCTTTGCATCAGTCTTTTTGTTTCTTTGATTTAACTTCCTTTATCCTTCCAAATAACCAGAATTGGAGCTGGTAAGCTACTAGAGTGAACATACTGACAGAGGTATAGAAAGTTGCAGGAATTATAAAACATAGAAATTTAATAAAACTCCTAAGAAAAATCCTGGTGTCAGATGATACTTGAGGGTATCTAGTGAAATTATCTCATAGATCCTTGTAGACATGGGCTTAAATGTTCCAGGTAGATTTCTCTGCAACACGACATTTGTGGCACTAAACTTCAAAGGATACACATCTTTGCTTTCAAGATTATGAGTAGAAGAGGCTGGCCTATGTGCCTTATTATAAATGAGGAGAAAGGAGATGTAGTACTTTTTAAAAATCATGACCTTCGCTTATGCATGGCATCTTTCTAGGTAATATGCAAAGCTACATTCTCGAGTCAAAATGAAAATGTGTGAACCTAATTCCTTGAATGGCTTTTGCAAACAAGTTGCAAACACAGCCAATCTATTCTCATAGCCTTGGTCATAGTACTTGAATACACCTGGTAATAAATCTGATCATAGGTCTTTAATGAGTGAAATAAATTCCCTGCTGGTGATGTTTCAGGTTAAATAAGTACAGAATTCTCTTCTTTCACCTCTTTTACCTATGTTACTTATGCTAACAATATTCTGTACTTATGCTAACAATATTCTGATTGTGATTATTCCTCGATGCGTTTTGTTGTCAATACCAACAAGGTATGGATTTCATTAAACTACAATGCAATGCTAAAAATATAGGACATGAGCAAGTTTTTTATTCTTCTGAAACCATATATTTGCTAGCAGTCTAAACACAAAAACATAAGCCACTGTCTTGTTAAAAGTACAAATAACACAGGATCATAGTTTTGTAAACTACAACTCTCAAGTTATTTTAATCAATAGCCATATTTTTTTCTTACTGCAAAATGATCCACATGCCATCCACTTTGACATACAATTTCAGCTAGTAAAAAGACACATTTTCTGAACAATTTACTTTCTATTCTGCTATCATTTTACAATATTGGGCACATATTATGTACAGTATAACTCATTATTATCCCTTCCACCAGGTATAAATTTTATGTTTCTTACTATTGTTGGATGTAAATTTCTACTCATGTTATCTTGGGAGGCATTCTGTAGTGAAAACCCATCAAAAAGACAAAGTATTCAAAATAAAACACATAACTTACCAACTTGTAAAAAGAATACCAATTCATAAATATCAACTAACTTCTGTACAGAGCAGAGTGGCTGATATTCTAGCCTGAACCTTCTAATAATGATAATGGTAATAATAGTGCCGTCATCTCCAGTGGTCTAAATTCTTTGACTACAATTAAAGAAACCACACTGACTTCACCTAAATCCAAAGGAAGAATTTATTATAAGAATACAAATATGTAGTGTGAATTAAAAAGCGATCAGAACCAGAAATATCCAGGTGTTAGGAACTAAGAAATCCTCTCTCCTTGTCACTTATCTGCCTTGTTTTTCTCTGAGAAAACTATCTGCCTCTCCATCAATATACCTCTGCTTCTCCACCAATATGCCAAATAAAGCTACCTCCTGCTCCCAAATTATACATATAGTTTTAGCTGGGTTTGGTCTCAGTTACTCACAAAAACAATCTTAGTGGCCTAGTGTAAATAAAGTATGCATCAAGAAGTCAAAAGTATGAGTTAAGACTTAGGAGTCGTGTAATACCAGCAAGCCCACTCCATGATTGGGATGGGATGGGATGGGATGGGATGGGATGGGATGGGATGGGATGGGATGGGATGGGATGGGATGGGATGGGATGGGATGGGATGATGGGGAGGGGCATGTTCTCAGAAAGTAAAGAGTCAATAAGTAGGGCAGAAACCCCCAGAAGTATCAACAGCTGTGCTTTGTTCTCTTCAAAATGATTTCATTTACACAATCTTATTTGATGAGAGGATCCAGGTGCTTATACTAGGCCTACTTAATATTAGGTAGTGATAATTATTATGGGAAAGTTAAGATTTCCAAATTATTCTATTCATGCTGTCATTAACACTAACAACTATATAACTTGTGCTTACTTTAGGCCTTTCATCACTGACTATAAAGTATATCCAAGATTAAACTCAAATAATGCTAGTAAGACTTCGAGGAAAGAGTGGCTTCTTAATACAAAATCATGCAGAACTTCATTAAAACATTGCAAAAAAGTAAAAAATAATATATACATATATATATGATAAAACTATGTCTATTATAGTCTATTTTTGTTAAAAAAAATGGTAAGATCATATGGTCATACTCCATAATTTAGCCAAAGATCATTCAACCTACATAATGTTAGAGTTTTAGTATACTGAATTATTTTTTATTAGTGATCCAAGATTCATTTTTCTTCTGCCAATGAAAAAGCCAAAAAAAATTTTGAATAATCAACGTAATTTTCAGGTCCAAGACTATTCATAGCAATTTGGGCTACTCATTAATGTCCAGGAATACATCTTTTTCTTTTTACCTGTAACAGTTTTCAGAATAAATTTTGAAGATCTAGGTTTCTGGTAGTGAAGAGCAGGTGGCTAGAGAAAGCAAGGTAAGTTTTTAGACGTGGAAAAGATGAAAGACTGACTGCTTTGCACTCTGAAGATTGGATATATCAGTCTGCAAACATCCTCTCATTATTTTAATCTCACACAAAAGTATATAAAATACTTTTGGATCCTTTGTTAGCAAGATAAAAACAAATTAAACTGAAGGGCTGACATGAACTGAATCTTATTCAGGAAGCACCGTCACCAACAGCTTCAGGAAAAAACCAAAGTGGACCCTTCAAAATATCATTCCAAAGGGCAGATGATACTACCACGAAAGAGTAAAAAAATAAAAACAGCATGATAATCGCAAATACAGGATAGTGGGTCTTCTCATTCCTCCTATAATTCTTTCTTCATAACACTCTTATTACTCTTATTAATTTCTGGGTATATGCAATTATTTGTTTGCTGGAATGGAACATTCCTTGGACATCTTGTCTTCTTCATGAGTACTTTCCCCAAATTGGTAAACAGACCACTATGCATGTAATCATTGTTCAAAACTTTTCTTAAAATGGAAAAATAGCATGTTCTTTAGGTATTTGCAAAATTTTTTCATTGTTTACAATTCCTGAAAAATGAAATGAACCTATCTTCAGCCAATCTGAAATTACTCTTTTCTATACACATCTTTCTCTTTATTCCTTTACTCATGCTATTCCTTTTGCCAGGAATGCCCTCTCTTAATCTTCCTAAATCCTATCCATTCTTCAAAGCCTATGGTAAATAGACTCTTCTCTGTGAAGATTTCCCTGGTCTCCCCAGCTAAAAATTTTTCCTTCTGTTGAAGTTCCATAGCATTTTACCTAAACCTTCCTTATATCCCTTATTTATATTATAGCCGATTGCATTACATAAATGAATATCTCCTAAGTTTAAGAGTAAGTACACAACCAGGTCTGATGAAGTATTTACTAGGCAGCTACCTTTAAGCCTATGGCTCTTAGGGGTATAAGACTTCGATTTCAGGAAGCTCCCACACTCTATTAATGAGGTTCTCTTCTACTTGCATTTGAGCCATTCTCTGGGAAGACAAAGAAGAATGCTCTGAGGCACCTTTGTGACCTGCCGTGTAACTGACCACATGCACTATTCCCACAAAACATCTGAAGCCTCTCTGATGGCAGGCTGAACATTCTCAGTGAACCTAATGCCACATGTGGCCTATGAGAGTCCTGTGAGTCTGAACATTTAGTTAAATCTAACTAAAATGATCCTTGGTAGGCCATTTTAATAAGGATTCAAATACCTAATTATGGAAATTAAATAATTAGTACATGGAAAGATTTTAGTGGTGTCTGGCACAAAAAACAAATAAATAAATATTAGCTACTGCTTCCCATGGTCAGAAACTGGTCCAGTAGAACTATAAACTTAGGCGTGTCTGATTCCAGATTCTATGCTCCATTTCTTTGGGGCATTTTACTACATAGAATCGATTTCCTATTTTCCCCTCTAAACCTGCTCTCAAAAATGAATTTTTTTGGGAATGCAAACTGGTATATCACTCTGGAAAACAGTATGGAGGTTCCTCAAGAAACTAAAAATAGAACTACCCTATGATGCAGCAATTGCACTGTTAGGTATTTACCCAAAGGATACAAAAATACAGATTTAAAGGGGTACATGCACCCCAATGTTTATAGCAGCATTATCAACAATAGCCAAACCATGGAGAGAGCCCAAATGTCCATTGACTGATGAATAGATAAAGAAGATGTGTGGTGTGTGTGTGTGTGTGTGTGTGTGTGTGTGTACACACACACAATGCTATATAACTCAGCCATCAAAAAGAAATCTTGGGGCACCTGGGTGGCTCAGTCAGTTAGGGGTCCGACTCTTGATTTTGGCCCAGGTCATGATCTCCTGATTTGTGAGATGGAGCCCTGTGTTGGGCTCTCAAAATAAATAAACTTAAAAAAATATGAAATCTTGCCATCTGCAGTGACGTGGATGTAGCTAGAATGTATTATGCTAAATGAAATAAAGTGAGTCAGAGAAAGACAAATTCCATGTGAGGAATTCAAGAAACAAAACAGATGAACATATGGGAAGGAAGGGGGAGAAGAGAGTGAAACAAACCACGTGAGACTCTTAACAATACAGAACCAACCATGGGTTGATGGAGGGAAGTGGGTGGGGGATGGGCTAGATGGGTGATGGGTACTAAGGAGGGCAGTTGTTGTGATGAGCACTGGGTGTTGTATGTAAGTGATGAACCACTGAATTCTACTCCTGAAACCAAAATCACACTGTACATTAACTAAATTTAAATTTTAAAAAGAAAAAAAAATGGGTTTTTGTATCACACGTGTACTTCAGTGCAAAACTAAGTTACTTTCTTACTTGTTCCTGGATACACATTATAAGCCTGATTATCTATTTCTAAACCTATTGGGTATGGACTGAATGTTTGTGACCCTCTAAAGTTCACTTGTTGAAGACCTAACGTGAGGGTATTTGGAGGTGGGGCCGCTGAGGGTAATTATGTAATGAGAGTAGAACCCTCATGATGCGATTTTATAAGGAGATGAAGGGAAAGCTAGCTCTTTCTCTTTCCCCCACATAAGGATACAATGAGAAGAGTCAGCCATTGCAAACCAAGAAGAGGGCCTTCACCAAGAAACTGACCGTGCTGGCACTCTGATCTCAGACTTCCAGCCTTTAGAACTGTGAAAAATAAATGTTTGTTGTTTAAGACACTCAACCTACAGTATTTTGTTATAGCAGCATGAACTAAGACACTATTAATACCAAGGGAATGGTATGAACTATGAGTGTAAACAGTTTCTTCCCTCCAGAAAAACTAAGAGCAACACTCTGGAAAACATGGGAAAAAAAAAAAGAAGACAAGTCACCAAAAACTATTTTGTATTGAAATGGGTCTAAGAAAAGTATAAAAAAATGGGGCAGGGGGAAATGGGACACAGATCATGAACTCAGATTTCTTTGCTGTCTTTTCATTCCTGCACCATTTTAAAGACCCCAAACTGGAATTGAGAGTAAGCATGACACGGATTCTAATCAGTATACCCCACACCACCCCCAGGACACACACACACAGACTTTGGCCCTGTATCAAAAGACATACAAATAAATGTACCAAAATTACTTGTTAAAATGTTTCTCTCTCCCTCCTTCTTTTCTATATCTCTTCCATGTAATTTGTATGTAATTTTTCTATATTTCTATATCTCTTCCATGTAATTTGTATGTAATTTTTATGACTTTAATAAGAGAGTTTTGCCTGCGAGTATACTAAAAAGTTTCAGAAACCAAGAGAAATACCTTACAGAGTAAATTGGGAGCCCAAAGAAAAGAATAACCAAACCTATAGAAAGCAGGATCAGGAAAGATAGAGAAATGAAGACACTTGAGCTGAGTAAACAGACAGTATGGGGAAAAGGCAATGGAGACACAAGAATAATGTGACCAAAGGTACGGAGGCCCAAGTAGCATGACTGGTTGAGAAAATGTAAGTAGAACAAGGAGTTAAAATTTGAGACCAAAGAAATAGGCAAGGGCCTTATAAGCCAGGATACAGAAGGTGGACTCTGAGAGAAACATGGAACAAACACGGGATTTTAATTATTATTTTTTAATATAATTTATTGTCAAGTTGGCTAACATACAGTGTATACAGTGTGTGCTTGGCTTTGGAAGTAGATTCCCATGATTCATCGCTCAATTACAACACCCAGTGCTCATCCCAACAAGTGCCTTCCTCAAGGCCCATCACCTATTTTCCCTTCTCCACTGCCCTCCCACCATCAACCCTGTTTGTTCTCTGTACTTAAAAGTCTCTTATGGTTTGCCTCCCTCTCTGTTTGAAACTATTTTTCCCCTTCCCTCCTGCCATGGTCTTCTGTTAAGTTTCTCAAATTCTACATGTAAGTGAAAACATATCTGTCTTTCTCTGACTGGCTTATTTCACTTTGCATAATACTCTCCAGTTCCATCCACATTGTTGCAAATGGCAAGATTTCATTCTTTCTCATTGCCAAGCAGTATTCCATTGTATATACAAACCACATCTTTATCCATTCATCAGTTGATGAACATTTGGGCTCTTTCCATAATTTGGCTATTGTTGATAGTGCTGCTATAAACATTGAGATACATGTGCCCTTATGAATCAGCACTCCTGTATCCTTTGGATAAATTCCCAGGAGTGCTATTGCTGGGTCATAGGGTAATTCTATTTTTAATTTTTTAAGGACCCTCCACACTGTTTTCCAGAGCAGCTGTACCAGTTTGCATTCCCACCAGCAGTGCAAGAGGGTTCCCGTTTCTCGACATCCTCACCTCCATATCTGTTGCTTCCTGACTTGTTAATTTTAGCCACTCTGACCAATGTGAGGTGGTTTTCAATGTGGTTTTGATTTGTATTTCCCTGATGATGAGCGATGTTGAGCATCTTTTCATGTGTCTATTGGCTATCTGGATGTCTTCTTTGGAAAAGCTTCTATTCATGGCTTTTTTCCATTTCTTCACTGGATTATTTGTTTTTCAGGTGTGGAGTTTGGTGAGTTCTTTACAGATTTTGGATACTAACCCTTTATCCAATATGTCATTTGCAAATATCTTCTCCCATTCCATCGGTTGCTTTTTAGTTTTGTTGAATGTTTCCTTAGCTGTGCAGAAGTTTTTTATCTTGATGAGGTCCCAATAGTTCATTTTTGCTTTTATTTCCCTTGCCTTCAGAGATGTGTCCAGGAAAAAGTTGCTGCGGCTGAGGTCAGAGAGGTTGTTGCCTACGTTCTCCTCTAGGGTTTTGATAGTTTCCTGTCTCACATTTAGGTCTTTCGTAATTTTGAGTTTATTTTTGTGTATGGTGTAAAAAAGTGGTCCACTCATTCCTCTGTATGTTGCTGTCCAGTTCTTCTAGCAACGTTTGCTGAAGAGACTTTTTTCTTGGATACACTTTCCTGCTTTGTCAAAGATTAGTTGGCCATACATTTGAGGGTCCAGTTCTGGGTTCTTTATTCCATTGGTCTATGTGTCTGTTTTAAGTAGAGATTTT
Organism: Puma concolor; assembly: GCF_028749965.1. Classification (NCBI taxonomy): domain Eukaryota; kingdom Metazoa; phylum Chordata; class Mammalia; order Carnivora; family Felidae; genus Puma; species Puma concolor. The sequence goes on along the minus strand of NC_141668.1, from coordinate 124,804,151 downwards.
AAACAAAGTATAATAAAGTAAGGGTGATTTGGGAGAATGTTAGACTCGAAGAAAAGAATTTCAAGAGTCAAAGGAAGAAACCACAACCTGAGACTAAATAGAAATGAAAATGTGAAAATTTACAAAAGTAGAATCAACAAGATTTGGCCAGGAAGCTCCTAGCTATGGAGGTCTAAAGCGAGGAAGAAATACAGGGAAATGCTTTGGTTTGTTGCTTTAGTAACTCTGGCAATCATGGACAAATTACTGTCCCGGTTTATTTTAAAAGAGAAAAGGAAGATTTGCAGAAGAATTAGTCACCTAAGGTCCATATGAACTTGTGGTGTCTGTAAGACAGGAAAAATGTTCAATAATCAGGGGCACCTGGGTGGCTCGGCTAGTTAAGCGTCTGACTTGGGCTCAGGTCATGATCTCCAGGTTCCAGAGTTGGGGCCCTGCGATCCACTCTGCTGACAGCTCAGAGCCTGGAGCCTGCTTCAGACTCTCTCTCTCTCTCTCTCTCTCTCACTCTCTCTCTCTCTCTCTGCCCCTCCCCCGCTCACGCTCTGTCTTTCTCTCTAGAATAAAAAAACATAAAAAAAAATTTTTTTTATGTTCAATAATCGGCTATCCACAACCAGAGCGAAGCAGATATCCACGTCTGAACTGGAGAGAGAATACCTAATACTTTATAACAGTATTTGAAGCTATGTGGGGAAATGCTATTACTGAGGAAGCCCAGACAAGGCAAGGGAGAAGGAGCAGAGGCAGACCTGAGGGACACCCGCCAATTATTTCAGAATCAGGCGGGAAAGGACAGTCAGCCAGAGGGCAGCCCATCCAGGGCAGGTGCCACAGAAGCTGCAATGAGACGGGGTTTCAAGTAGATGCGACAGGACAATCAGGTCAGACAACTTGGGAAATATCCCACTGGATTCAGCAATTTCGAGTTTTTATCAGAATCCTTTGTTGAGGCAGAGTTTTTTCTAGGAAACGGGAAGATGATGGGAAACAGATACCGCAATCAGGGCGTTCCCACACATGCCTTACAACGCCCTAAAGGCTATTCTGCCGCCTGAGAGCAAACCCCTTCACACGTCACCCAACTTCCACGCAAGTTCCAGAACCTGAAAAACCCTGGTGTGCAACTCCCCACTCAGCTTAGAGCGCGCTCCTCCCCCCACTCCCGCAATCTTCCCAGCCCTCAGAAACCTACACAAATGACTTCACCTCCAACCCTCCCTGAGGCTCACAGGAAAAATTAAAGCACTTCATTTTATGGTTCCAAAGCTATGTCCGTACCTTACAAAGCTTTGTATTATTTGTTGTGCATCTGGCTCAAAACAGAGCGAGCCACACCAAAACGTAGAGGAGAGCTGAGAAGACGCCCTCACAGGCCACTTGTGAAAGGAGAGAGAAAAACTACGACTCCCAAAAGGCAGCGGAGGCGCACGACCCGTGATTCCCAGCATCCTCTGCGAGGCTCAAAATCATCTAGGTGGCCAGCGCCTCGAGACGACAGGAAATGTCCGCGGGAGAGTAGAAAGAGAGTCTTGCGGGAATGGCAACGCCTAAGGAGGGGCCTGAGAGACCCACGGAGCGCCTGGATGTTGCGCGCGGCCTGGAGAACGTGCCCGTGAGCGCGTGGCCCCCGGGGGCGGAGCCAGAGCCTTTCCAGGTAGGGGGCGGGGCTCGGCCGCAGAGAGTGGGGCTGGTGGGTGCCGGAGCCCAGCTCTCCGGGGAAGTTTGCCCGCCACGGGCACTGAGGGCTCAGCCACCCGGGTGGAGCTGGCGCCGGTCCAGGTGGGGGGCGGAGCTGAATAGCCCCAAGGACCAAGTGCGTTGCTTCCCCACCGGGCCGAAGTTCTGTGGCGCTCATACCGCAAGTTGTACCCGTACTTCTCGACGTTCTTTCTTACCCCATCGCAGAGCTGTTTCGCGCAGGAATAGCTCTTACATGCTCAGGTTTTCGTCTTTATCTTTTTTATTTATTTATTTTTATTTGTTTAATGTTTATTTTTCAGAGAGAGAGAGAGAGAGAGAGACAGAGCATGAGCGGGGGAGGGGTAGAGAGGGAGACACCGAATCCATCTGAGCTGTCTGGGCAGAACCCGACCTAGTGCTCCAACTTACGAACTGTGAGATCATGACCTGAAGCGAGGTTGGCGCTCAACCGACTGAGCCACACAGGCACCCCGGTTTTAGTCTTTTTCTATGAACCCTCCGTAATGACCTTAACAACAAGAATATTCCTCTTTTCTGCCCGTAGACTGGCAGTTCCCTGAAGGGCAAAGCCAAGCGTTTCGTGAGGTCCCTTGGAAACAGCCCTGAGAAACTGGCCTTTTTTTCCCCTGGTTTTGTCCCCAGAACTCATTGAGGGATCGGGGCAAATCATTTACCTCTCTGGTGTCAGGTGTCTCATATGTAAGATAAGGCATGGGCCGTATTAACGGCCCTCAGCCTAGTGGTAGGGTTACAAACTTAGGTCCTAGTCCCTAGGATGAGACTTTGCTGAGTCTCCCTCGTGGTCTGAGGTCTTTTGCAAATATAAACTAGCCTCAGCTAAGCCTTGGAATCCTCCCGTGTACGATTAAAATAATAGTGTCTCTCCCGGATTGCTTTGAGAATTACAAGTAAAATGCACTTCTGGTTTGCTAAAAGAACTCAGGAAATGTTCTGCACTGTTACCACATCAAAACCTTTCGTGAAATAACTTTCCCACTCCTGTGACTTTGGACTGCTTGTTGCCTAAATAATGTGACTAAAAAACAATGATGGAGTGAAAGGAGCGCTGGACTTGGAAGTAGGAGAGGGTGAGTTCAGGGCTTGGCCATCTTAGCTATTTCTTGGAGCCTGAGCTTCTTCATCTGTAAATGAAAATAATTAAAAATGTATAACCCTTGTCATGTACATTGTCAAAATTGAGCTCCGTGTGCCTCTCCTTCCTAGGGTTGTTGTGAAGCTCAAATAAAACAGTAGATTCAATAGCAATTTTCAGAGTTGGCAGGATATTAATGTCAGAAAAGGTTATTTTTCCTCAAACTACCTCCGGCAGTTTATGGTTAATAATATAGTTGGCTAGGACCAAACACTTTAGGGATTCAACTGTAATCCCTAAGAGCTTATTCAGTACCAAACATTGCCGAATATGTGGTCCAAAATCCTGACAAATGTTTTCTTTATTCAGCAAATAATTGATTGTGTATAATGTGCTAGGCGTTAAGCTAGACGTAGAAGATAAAATGGTGACAACTTTTCTTTTGAGCTTACAAGACCATATAGAAAGCATTCATTTGCTATGGGGGTCAGGAGGAGAGGGTAGAGGGAGGAAAAAGGAAGCCTTATGACTGATACTTACACCTACAGTTAATGGGCATAAGTGAAAATCTGGAGACCAAGACTCAATCCCACAGTATTCCAGCTGCCAGCCTATATGCATAGCTCTGGATAGAGTCAGGATTACTAAGATCCTTCCTCAAGGAGCTTATAGTCTTACCAAGAAGATAAAACATGCTTGAAACATATTTATGACAAGCCTGAAGTGCCTTTAACTAGTTTGCTTTCATATATTCATAGAGCACAAAACAAGTCTTATGAAAGGTCAAAACAGCTTGCTTACCCCAAACCCTGCCTTCACAGGCATGTACACACATAGGAATTAAGGCATGAAAAACTCAAGTTAAAAATAACTTTGTGTCTAGTTTGCCTTTGAGTACTGTGTGAAAAGGCAAAAAGAACATTCACATGTTCATACTGGAAACAAGCCTATCATAATGCCATCTGTGTTGAAAGCCAAACAGAAAGTAAACTAATTGATTTTCTTCAACTGAGTGTTGAATCTAGCCTTTTTTTCAGGTTTCTGAAACCAGCTTTCAGGTTTCTGAAACATTAAGATTTCAGCTTGGCCTTGACAAGAATTATCTGGCTCACACGCTCTTAATAGCTGCTTGAAGCAAAAACAAACTCATGGGGTAGAGGCCAAGTACAAAGATTCATGTAGCTGGTGTTTCAACACAACCAAAAAAGGAATGAAGATTTTCACAGTACTTCCTTAAAATTCAGAATCAAGGCCTAGGTTTTAAGCCCAATATATTATGCAGTGTCATAGTTAAGTTTCTGGGGCTTTGATATAGAATGTGACTTAGAAAAGTCAGACTTCTGATCAGAAGTTATCAAGAAGTGCAGTCAAGCAGCCAAAAAATATTTCCTAAGCCAGCTGCCCTGTGCCTAGCACTCTGAAAAGTAACTCATCCCCCATTACCGTGTCATACCCCAAATCACAGCACCATTTCTTTGAGACATATATTTGTTAGAAAAACAAGACTTACACTTGTAGTAGAACTGGAGACCCCTACAGGCCATGCCATTTAAATCCCAAAGTTCATGCTTTTAATAAGTGCAGGTCTAGTTCAGAAAAGAGAGAGATTGCGTTTGAGACTAGCCAAGGAGGTGTATTTGCTTTTCAACATGATGTCTCCTGGGCTTCTTGAGTGACGATGGTTTATAAAAAAGTTTTAAGTTTTGTGTCAAAAAACTTGAAATCTCCACCCAGTTCTTCAAGGATCTGGTTTCTGCTACATGATTTTGCCTTTGTCATTTTGCATTTATTCCCAACTCTTGCATGATCAATGTTTGCATTTTGATACATACCAAGAAAAAGTAAAATTTATGTTATTACAATACAAAGAAATGATAAAAATCCCATTCTTTGTGTCCTTTTTGTATTTTTCTGACTGGTTCTTTCTAAATCCTGGCACGTGCACATAATGGGCAATAAGTCAATATTTGTGGATGAATGAAAGATGTGTGTGCTGGGTCAATTCTTAGTTTCCTCCCTTTCAAGATGAATAAGTAATGGAAGATAGGAATATAGTCACATGGTCTCCTAGTGATAATTTTGGTTTGACTATGTTTGAACCTGGAAAATTTAACTTCAGAATCTGTTGTTTCCACCACCCTACTAGATAGCCTACATAATTCATATTGAACACTTATGTGCCAGCCACTAGAGTAAGCTTTGTACATGGATTCTTTGACTTTATTTTCCTTCACAGCCACCTTTGAGATAGACAGAAAGGAAATATTTAGAGAGATTAAGTAATGTGCCAGAAATATATGATGTTTTAAATATAAAACCTAGAAATAACATCTAGAAGCATTGAAGGAAGCTACTATTCTAAAGATATATAAAGTGCCAGGGCCTGGCACTGAGTATGGTGTTAGTTATTTAAATTTAATAATACCTGGGGTGGGGGGCAGGTACAGGTATTATTCTTGTTTTATAGGTGCTTACCTGAAGCTTGCCCTAAGTCACAATGCTAACAAGACGATTTTATATGTGTCTATGTTCTGTACGTGTCTCCTTTAGGACATTCCATGCTCTACATTAAGAAGTTCTCCACTGGGGAGCCTGGGTGGCTCAGTTGGTTAAGCATCCAACTCTTGATTTCTGCTCAGGTCACGATCTCATGATCTGTGGGATCGAGCCCTGTGTACGGCTCTGGGCTGACAGTGCAGAGCCTGCTTGGGATTCTCTCTCTCCTATCTCTCTGTCCCTCCCCCAGCTCATGCTTTCTCTCAAAATAAGTAAACATTTAAAAAAAAAGCTCACCATTGCCTGTCACAGGCATCTCTGGCCTCCTGCACATTTTGCCTTAGCCTCATCTCCTAACTGGAGACCTGAATTCTCATTACCATTTATATCTTTGACTAAATTTTTCAGCCATTTCCTGGAACCATTGTCAGCTTCCACCATGAGTATATCAATAAAGAGTCATTTGTCTGTGGGGCGCTTATGTGGTTTAGTGTCTGACTCTTGATTTCAGCGCAGGTCATGATCTCACAGTTCATGGGATCAAACCCTGCATCGGGCTCCACACTGACAGCACGGAGCCTGCTTGGGATTCTCTCTCTGTCTCTCTCGGTCTGCCCCTCCTCTGCTCACTCACTCTCTTCTCAAAATAAATAAATAAATTATAAAAAAGAAAAAAGAGTCATATGCGAGAAATAAAAATACAATATAAACTAACTCAAGCATAAAAAGGAAGGAATTGCCTCATAACAGCAAAGTCCAAGAGTGGTAATTATAGGCATGTCCAGATATAAGAACTCTAACGATGTCATCAAATATTTCTTTCTACCACCTCCACCCTTTGCACACCTGCTCCTCTTTCCGCTGGTTGGCTACACATTCAGTAGGTCTTACGTATGCAGTAGAATTTGAGATTTCCAGGTTGAACAGGTAGAATGAGAATGTCTCTAGCTGATTGTTTAAGCAGAAATCCCAGAATCTTTTTTTTTTATGTTTATTTGAGAGAGTGAGCATGAGCGGGGGAGGGGCAGAGAGAGAGGGGGTAGAGGATCCAAAGCCCACTCTGCACTGACAGCACAGAGCCCAATGTAGGGCTCAATCCCATGAACCATGAGATCATGACCTGAGCTGAAGTTGGACACTCAACTGACTGAGTCACCCTGGCACCCCAAGAATTATTTTTCACTGATCTGGCTTAAGTACCGAGCAGATCCAACCAAACACTGTTGAAAGGAACAAATGATGACCTGATTAACCAAGTATCCCCCATCCTAACCACTGAGACAGTAGTGGGAAGGTTTCCCTGAGAAGTCAAGGTGCTGTTATCAGAAGAAAAGGAACAGATGCTGGATGAGTAAAAACATGTCCTCTGTGGTCTCATTCCTCAAGCTTTGATCTCTCCTTGGTTGAAGGTAAGCACAAAAATCCTCAGAGTAACACCCTTTTTTCTGAATCAGTTTGGTCCTGGGCTTTGTTCCAGGAAGTAGAGGACAGACTATGGGAAAGAGCTACAAATTGGGAGCCTTTAAACTCAGGTCACCTGACTCCCCATTTATGATGCACTTAACATTAGTTTTCAGATTCTCAAGAGTTAACAATTTGCATAACATAATATTTGAATAGAATATCAGGTCAGTGACATCAGATTATTTCTGAAAACAATTTTTCAATATGTAGTTAGATACCTGTAAATCATGTTAAATTAGAAATGGTTTTCAAAAGATTATTCTTTAGCCATTTTTCTAAGTCAGGTGAATCATCTTCCTGGAGTGGTATTTTACTGACTGTTTATGGAAGAGAAAATGGAAATATATGGAGATAAAATGATTTGTGTTAAGCATTGGTATCGGGGTTAAGGATTACATCCATAAGGGAAAACAAATATTCTCTTCAAACAAGAAGTTTATCCAGAGGTCTCTATTATCTTTTGGAAGGTGTCTGCAGCTCATTTGGAATTATTTATAATCTATCTCTAAAAGACCTTAGATTGTGCATCAAGTTTAAATTCCAGAATTTAAAAACAAAAACAAAAACTGTATCACTAGATTCTCCAATATCTTTTTTTAAATATGTAAATAAAAATAAGCAAATAAATGTATTTTTCCAAACCTCACCACACCCAAATAAATTCAACAAAGAATAATATGCTCTTCTGGTTAGAAAACGGCAATAAGTCAGACTTGATTTTAAAAGGAATTATCTGTATCCAAAAAAAAAAAAAAAATCACTTTAGACTTTAGTGATTTATATGGTACTTTAAAAATATGTGCACTTTTAAGAAGAAATTAATTTAAAAGAATTCTTCATGAGTTTAACAGAGAAACAGTAAAATCTTCATTTTGCAAGTACTTTTTTAAAATGTCTCATAACCATTTATGTTTCAACCTTGACTCTTTCAAAAGCTAGAAGTAGATTCTGTATAAAACAGCAGCCATTGAATTTGACTGATAGGGCATCTTTTTCTAAGCCATTCTTTATCCCTTTAGGACATCTCTACTAAGCTAAAGCTGTAAGAAATGACACAAACAAGAGAAGCTATTTCCGCTCTCCACCCCCAAATCACTTTTTAAGCAGAGTGTTGGCTTTCCCCCGCAGGTGCTCCCACTCATACTCCTCATCTTACCCAGAGGATGTCAATCCTTACCCCAGCTCAACGTTTTTTAAAATGTAGGGTTTTGAGCCTAACTGCATAGCTCCACCAAGGCTCCACCACAGGGTATGTAAGTACATGTTGTTTAATACTTTCTCCAAAGCATAGTCCTGAGAGATAGTCGGTTCAGACATTCCTCTAGATACTCTTAAAATCTATCCCTGAATTAAAGCCTCTGCAGCTGGTCCCTCACAGTACTGCTCTTACTCTCTCTGCATGGGCAGCATGCCAGTAGCCTTTGTTGAAAGTCAGAATGAGAAACAGCCCATGAAACTGCTTTCTGGAAGAGAATGGTTTAGACAGACACAATGGTGAAATTTCCCTCCAGTTTCCATACTGGAAAAGGTCAGTACTTCTGAACAGTGAGAATGTTCTTTATGGATAGTGTAAGCCATATGTCATATCGTATTTCCCTCTTGGAAGTGGCTGTGCTCAGAACCAAACATCCAGTTTACTTCTGGATAGGCACACTTTGTGTGCCTAAGCTCTCTCAACTAGCTCTTACTGTTCTTCACCTTACATTTCCTATGTATTGTTCATTTATCTTATATCTTTGTAAGTCTCATTAAATCCTTTTTGGAACAATGCAGCTGTGCAGCTGTGATTTTGTGATAAGAAATACATATGTGATCTTTGTCCCCATTTCTGGCACCAAGTTCCTAGAACCCTTGTTATTCACTAAGTGATGAGAGCAGCCAAAGGTATCTTTTGTTATGTTAATGAGGCAAGTTTTGGAAAGCACCTGAAGGTGAGAGCTGGTTGCCAGTGGAGCCAACCAGGTGATTTGAGAGTTGGAACTTTCAGTACCCTCACCCCTAACCTCCAGCTACAAGAGGGGCTAGAGGTTGAATCATTTGCCAGTAGCCAGTTTTAATCAATCTTGCCTCTGTGATCAAGCCTCCATAAAAGCCCAAGAAAACAGGGTTCAGAGAGCTGGGAGCAAAGGTGCTGCGAGTGTGGCATGCCTGCGGACGGCATGGAAGCTCCTCTCCCTCTCCCCATACCTTGCTCTGTTCATCTCTTCCATCTGGCTGTTCTGAGTTGTATCCTTTTACAATAAACTGGTGTCTGCTATGTAAAATTTTTCTCTGAGTTCTGTGAGCAATTCTAGCAAATTAAGCGAACCCAAGGAGGGGATTTTGAGAACTTCTGATTTACAGCTTGTTGGCCATAAGTTCAGTAACAACGTGGATTTGTGACTGGTGTCTGAAGTCCAAGGAAGGGGTCATGGGAACCTCCAGTGTACAACCCATCAGTTAGAAGCACATATGACAACTTGAGCTTGGGACTGGTTTCTGAAGGTGGTGGGAAGCAGTCTTAGGACTGACTCCTTAGACTGTGGAATGTGATGCTATTGGATAGTGTCAGAACTGAGTTGAATTACAGTATACCGACCTGGTGTGCGAAGCAATGCTTGTTAGAGGTGTGGGAAAACCCCACACTACCACCACACTGAAATTGGGTCCAAGAACACTAACAGCAGGTATAAATAAATGAATTAGTTTCCATTTAAGCAAAAATTATTCTATACATAAGGAAATATCTGGGCTTATAAGAGATACTTTAGGGGTGCCAGCGTGGCTCAGTCAGTTAAGCGTCCGACTTCAGCTCAGATCATGATCTCATGGTTCATGAGATCCAGCCCTGTGTCGGGCTCTGTGCTGACAGCTCAGAGCCTGGAGACTGCTTCGGATTCTGTGTGTGTGTGTGTCTGCCCCTCCCCTGCTCATGCTCTGTCTCTCTCTGTCTCAAAAATAAAGAAAAACATTAAAAAAGTAATAAGATGTACTTTAATCTTTAAGGTTTGGAAATATGCTTCATTATGCTAGTGAGGAAATAACCGGAGATCAGTTTTCACACAGAGATTTTAGACTTGAGACTTTCTTCTTTTTCTGTAATGTAAGAAACTTTTCCATATTATCTCTTTACCATTTAATAAAAACAGGATTTCTTCACATATATGTAATACATCTACATTTATTAATATCTGTATAACAAGTATGATTTTTGGAATTCTGTCTGCAATTTCTTGGCCAATTTTGCCTATTTTTAACATTGTGAAGACTCAAGTAAAACTCTGAAGTAATAGTGTCTTTTTTGAACATCAAAGAATATTTAGGAATTTAAGTAATCTTCAAGTTAAGAATTCCTTTAAAAATCAATGGAAGACTTTCTTCCACAGTCCACTTTTCATTAAGTTATTTATCATTTATGACTTTCTTATCCCCAAAAAGCATCTGCGATGACTCAATAAAATACATACATGCAGGGGTGCCTGGGCAGCTCAGTCAGTTAAGCATCAGAATCTTGATTTTGGCTCAGGTCATGAACTCATGGTTTGTTGAAGCTCCAAATGGGATTTTCTCTCTCTCCCTCTCTCTCTCTGCCCCTCCCCCCGCTTGTGTGTGCACACATGCACGCACTCTCTCAAAATAAGCAAACATTTAAGAAAAATACATACATACATTTATATTGTCAGATAAATGTGAAAAGATCAAGAGCCAAGGGCGAAATTCTTAACTGCATTCAAAAACTAAACTCAGCACTGATTTTTCTGATATTAAAGAAGAAAACAAAATGAGTTACCAATCTTCCAATTTCTGATGAGAGAAAAACTTCTTTTTTCTTTTGTTACCCCATACCTAAAATAAAACCACAGAGTTTTAAATGTAAAAATTAATCTTGGGGTGCCTGGGTGGCTCCGTCAGTGAAGCATCCAATTCTTGACTTCAGCTCAGGTCATAATCTTACGGTTCACAGGTTCAAACCCCACATCAGGCTCTGCACTGACATTGCCAAGCCTGCTCGAGATTCTCTCTCTCCCTTTCTCTCTGCCCCTCCCCCACTCACTAACTCTCTCTCTCTCAAAATAAATAAACTTTAAAAAAGTAAAAATCTTTTTAAATTGAAGAAGTATGTTTTCAAACAATATTTTAACAGATTGTTGTTCTTTGTTAGTTTCGTTTGAACCTATTTTTATATATGTTGGAATTAGGAAGTGTCTCATCCAAAAGCTGCTTGAAATGTGTATGAAATACATGCCATGGCATGCTGACTTACAGCATTTCTGGTTTTGCAGTATACTCCTGACCACGTAGCTGGACCTGGAACAGACATCGATCCCACACAAATAACCTTTCCCGGATGCATTTGTCTCAAAACCTGCCTCCCTGGTACTTGCTCCTGTCTCCGTCATGCAGAGAACTATGATGATAATTCCTGCCTTATAGATACAGGATCCCAAGGCAAGTGTGCCAACCCGGTTTTTGAATGCAATATCCTGTGCCAGTGCAGTGACCAGTGCAAGAACAGAGTGGTCCAGCAAGGTCTACAGTTCCAACTCCAGGTGTTCAAGACGGATAAAAAAGGCTGGGGACTTCGTACCTTGGAATTTATACCAAAAGGACGGTTTGTCTGTGAATATGCCGGAGAAGTTTTGGGATACTCTGAAGTACAGAGAAGAATTCAGTTACAAACAATACAGGACCCAAATTACATTATAGCCGTCAGAGAACATGTTTACAGTGGGCAGGTAATAGAAACATTTGTTGATCCTGCCTCTATAGGAAATATTGGAAGATTTCTTAACCATTCTTGTGAGCCAAACCTGTTGATGATTCCTGTCCGAATTGACTCAATGGTACCCAAGTTGGCACTTTTTGCAGCCAAAGACATTTTGCCAGAAGAAGAACTCTCTTATGACTATTCGGGAAGATTTCTTAATTTAATGGACAGCAAAGACAAAGAAAGGCTAGATCAAGGGAAAACAAGAAAACCTTGTTATTGTGGTGCCAGATCGTGTGCTGCTTTCCTCCCTTATGACAGTTCACTATACTGCCCCTTAGGAAAGTCAAACATAAGTTAGGAATGAAAAAATTCCTAACCTAAGAGTCTATTCCAAGTCTTTCCTAAACACTGAGTTAAATGCATTTACTTTATTACCATGTTTTTAAAAATGGTGACACTTCTATTTTTGAGAACAAACATTAATAGATATGCTTCTATGTAACTGTTAATATAATAATATGTAAACATTTTATAATTATAAATTACTGTAAATTAGAAAGTTAAAAGGTAGCATATATCTTTATGGAATTAAAACATAAAAATTGGCTTCAATTTGAAGTCAATTTCCACTGACTTCATTGAAACTGGAAATGTGTACCTTGGAAACAATTTTGGCCCAAGAGTAATGAAGATCATACTTGGAAAATTAGGCTTTTCAAATTGATTTTTAATGATTTTTTAAAATTCCAAATTTATATTTACAAATTATCAGTGGCTAAATGGAAATTTTTGCTTTAATTGGAACTATTTCCTTCTCCCTCTTATTCTCAATATTATGTCTCAGTACCAGTTTAGCTCTGAAGCATAAAGCAGGAGTAGATTCAGGATATCAACGGGAGACTAACTTGGATAGAACAGAAGATTTTAAACTCAGGAAGGTCTTGTTGAAAGGGTGGGGGGAGGTGAAACTTGCCCAAATTGTTTTCATTCTCCTGAGTGTTCAAAGAGTATTTGTGCAACATATTTCTAATTTCAGCTTTGGCACTTTTCAGTATATTAGTGTTAAGCAAGTTACTGAACCTCTCTAAATCTGAATTCCCTTTTCTGGATATAGCAATATTGGGAAGATCAAATGAGTTAAACCTTGTAAAGGGTTTACCACCATTACTCAGTACTAGGATAGCTATAATAAAAAAAGACACAGGGGCACCTGGGTGGCTCAGTTGGTTAAGCACCCAACTCTTGATCTCAGCTCAGGAACTCGATCTCAGGGCTGTGAGTTCAAGCCCCACACTGGACTTAAAAAATTAAAAAAATTTTAAAAGACACAAGTGTTAACAAGGACATGGAGAAATTGGAACCTTCATATATTGCTGGTGGAGGTGTAAAACTGCACAGCTATTTTGTAAAGCCTTTGGGTTAATTCCTTAAAACATTAGATATAAAGTAAACCACATGTTCCAGTAACTCCATTCCTAGGTATGAGCTCCAGAGAAACAAAAACATGTTCACAGAAAAGCTTGTACACAAATATTCATAGTGGCATTATTCATAATAGCCAAAAAGTTGACCCACCCCAAATGTCCATTGACTGATGAATAAATAAACAAAATGTGGTATCCTTACTGTGGAACATAATTCACCCATAAAAAGGAATAAAAAGTATTGATATATACCACAACATGGATGAACCTTGAAAATATTATGCTAAATGAAAGAAGCAAGATACAAAAAGGCTACATATTATATGATTCTGTTTGAATGAAATATGCAGAATAGGCAATTCCATAGAGATATAAAGAAGATTAGTATTTGCCAGTGGCTGATGGGGAGGGAGGTATAGGAAGTGATTCCTAATAGGTACAGGGTTGCTCTTAGGGTAAATGTATGTACTAAAAAACACTCTCAAGGGGTGAGTTTTCTGTTATATGATTTATACCTCCATTAAGCTGTTATAAGAAAAGGGAAGAAGACATGAGTGCCTCTCCTTTGGAAGCTGATAACCAATGATGCTGAACATTGCTCTCAGGAAAAACTCTTCAGGTCCCAGAGAAATGCTTCTCCAGTCACCTTATGCCCTAAAACCAGACACAAGTGTGCCTAATGCTGTGATTGTGGCCATTACCACTATCAGAGATGACCACCGCTTCAGAGTACAGTGAGATTTTGAAGCACACAAGTGTTTGGTTTGATAAGAACATAAATGAAGCCATTAACTTGTCAGGTCCTTCCTTTCAGATGGCATGAATGCAATTCTTAAATAACAAAGTGTGGTTCCCTTGTAGTGTTGAATGCTAGTTTTCTCCTTTCTCTTTCTGTTTGTTTGTAGTTGCAGGCGTACTCACACATTAGCACTGTATTCATTACATTTGCACATGGAGACACACATTTGGCAACATTAAACAATTCATATTACTTTTAAACTTGTAGATGTGCAGTCTAGAAGTTTGATATTGGTTCTGCACATTACTTCACACTACTTGGTTGTCATTATATTACTTTTAAGAAACGGTTAAAATTGATAGTTGTGATAGTTTATTTTTTAAAATTAAATTATTTTATGCAATAATAATTCATTAAATGCAATCCCATTACAGTGTTTGAACAGGATAAGTAAATTCCATGGTTTATTTTCAAATCTGTCTTTGCAGAGTGAAGCTTTCTCAAATTGAAATTAATTAAAAAAAACATATCAAAAAGCTACACTGACTCAGGAAAGATGGTCTCTATTTATTTAGTGTTTATTATTTTGAGAGAGAGATAGACACTAGTGGGGGAGGGGCAGAGAGAGTGAGGGAGACACAGAATCCAAAGCAGGCTTCAGGCTGTGAGCTATCAGCACAGAGCCCAACACAGGGCTCGAACCCATGAACCGCAAGATCATGGCCTGAGCTGAAGTAAGGTGCTTAACTGACTGAGCTACCAGGTGCCCCAGGATGGTCTCATTTAGTATCATTGTTAATAGAACACGAACTATATGAAAATCTTGCTTATAACAACACAGTTTATGATTTTACTAAAAAGAAAATAAGAAAAAATAGAGTCTTTGAAATAAATATATAATAATTTATGATTCAGGTCATTATTTTATTATCCATCTAAACATTGCCAGTTCAGTTGGGTGCCCATGCATGAGCAAGGATAATTAAGTTTAGTCATATCTGATATTTTGCCTATTTTCAGTCATATAAAAAAATGACTTTATACATGCTTTCCATTCTTGTGATTATGAAGATATTTTTGTCCAAGTAGGAAGATAACTTGGTTTGTAACTCTTAACTATTTCTACGTATTGCCTATAGCTCTCCCACAAGCTGTCTGGCCTTCACACTTATAAGGAAGGGATGAGCTAGCTTCCCTAGCAAGGATCACATAAAATAATGGATGTATATAGGCTATAACATACTATATAAATTTTGATATCATTTCAGACCTATTTCTGTGTTAACACTGCTATACAGAACAGAACAGACAGCATATTACCATAGACATCTTTGGTTACATCAAAATTCATTTAGATTCAATATAACAGTAGGAGTGTCTTGGTGGTACAGGTTATGAAAATATTAGAATAAACTCCTAAAGGAGGTCTGTGAATCATTTAAGTGAAAGGACACCTGTCTTTGGCCATTTAAGTGTAGCTAAAATTATAGGCAAAATCTGAAGTTGGAGTTCCTTTTTGCTTTAAAACTATTAGGGATTTCCCCAGGATAATAAAAATCTCCTCTATTCTTGTGTATACACCTATTCAGTTAATAGGATTACTTTTCACTTCATTGGCTAAAGCTACAAGCTGTCCGTGCCTCTTCCTCCTCCTCCTCACTTCAACCACGAAGTCCTGCAAATCCCCTGCAGATGTGTCTAAAACCTGTTTTATTCACCTGTTTTATCATTTTGTGCCACGTTTCCATCATTTCTTCCCTGCAACAGCCTCTCGGCCTCCAGCCTCACCATCCCTACTGTGCATTCTCCCCACCTCTAAACCTTCCCATGACTTCTCATCACACTCAGGATGGAGCCCAAACTTCTCAACATGGCAAGAAGGCCCCTTCCTACCTTTCCACATCATCTCTCACTTCAATTCTCTGTGGTCCTCTTTGAAAAACCATATGCCCTCTCTCATCCCCCACCTTAACAACTGGTATTCCCTTTGGGAAGAAGCTTAAGGAAGCGAGTTGCTTACCTTTGCCTTCACAGGGCATTAGAGGGGTGGGGGTGGGGGGGAGGAATTTGCTTTTTTTTTTTTAAGTTTATTTTGACAGAGACAACATGAGTCGGGAAGGGGCAGAGAGAGAGGGAAAGAGAGAGAGAATCCCAAGCAGGCTCTGAACTGTCAGCACAGAGCCTGATGCAGGGCTCAATCTCAGGAACTGTGAGATCATGACCTGAGCCAAAATCAAGAGTCAGATGCTTAACTGACTGAGCCACCCAGGCGCCCTGAGATATTTTACCTTTTTTTTTTTTTTTTTTTTTTTTACTGTTTATTTATTTTTGAGAGAGTGAGGGAGACAGAGCACAAGTGGGGGACGGGCAGGGAGAGAGACACACAAACAGAATCTGAAGCAGGCTCCAGGCTCTGAGCTGTCAGCACAGAGCCCTATGCGGGGCTCGGACTCACGAACCACAAGATCATGACCCGAGCAGGAGTTGGGAGATTTAACGGACTGAGCCACCCAGGTGCCCCGAGATATTTTACTTTAAATTATTCTTACCCTTTCCTTCTTTGTAGAATACTCTGGAGTTTCTTCATCCTGATATCTTTTTTTATTTATTGCTGGGATTTCTTACATTCCATTTCCTATGCTGCGTATTTAAAGGTGGCTAAAATAACAAAACAGCCAACGATACATTCTGTTTTATTTCCCTTTCTCTTGCTCCTTCCTTCTCCTGTTTCTGTTTGCTGCTAGCTGGCTATTCACCACTCTCATCAGCCTGCTGTCTCCTTGTTATTCATTTTCCTCCGCCAGCTTCCCAGGTTGTCCTCAATGCCACATTCCCATGGTTGAACTGGGAAAATACGAATTACTTGATTTATTGTATAACCATCCCTGCTGCATACTGCTTTGCTAACTTTGTTAGTTCTCTGGTCCAGACACACCCAAT
Organism: Puma concolor; assembly: GCF_028749965.1. Lineage (NCBI taxonomy): Eukaryota > Metazoa > Chordata > Mammalia > Carnivora > Felidae > Puma > Puma concolor. The sequence continues at coordinate 124,787,601 of NC_141668.1, read as the reverse complement.
GCTCCCTGCTTATAAGGGAAACCAATTACAGAGTGCTGATGCCACTAATTACAACCCCATATGTCCCATGGCCTCTGCTCACCATGCCCCCCTCTCTGGCCAGCCCACATTCTACCCTACCTCCACCCCTTGTCCACTTCTGTCTTCTTTTCTGAAACTGCCAACACCTCAAAGCATTTACGCATAGTAAGTGGACACAGAGAAGTGCTTCCAAACAAATTTGAGACCTATTTCTCCTAACCTATATTTGAACATAATGGAATCTGCTCAGAGCTTCCATTTGCCCTCAAGGAGTTTTACAAAGTGCATTTGTATTTGCTGTTTATTTTAGAGGTGTTTGCTTTTTTATCAATCTGTTCCTCCTATCTTCCCCAACTCATGAAAATAACCTCCTTCCCCTTTCCTCACTTCCTCCCACCCCACCTGCAATCCTAGACTCATTGGTATACATCCGAAGCTCTTTCAAGGGTGGGGATTAAGAACAGCTCAAAGACTAATCCTTGACCTTCAACAGACACCAGAACCTTTCACTATCTTAACTGACCCTGTAGAATTGTTCCCCAAATTCTGGCTAGTTTAAAGCAATTTTAGCTACTTTTTTTTTTTTTTTTTTACATTTTTGCATAGTAAGAGTATTTAAAAATAAATTAATACTTACTATCATCATCCTTCCAGGAAGAAAAGGCATTTTAACACAGGTAAAGGGGCACATAATCACTTGAAATCTCTTAGCAATTCTTAAAATGAAGTCAGTGTAGCTTCAGAAATATGACACCCTGTCCTTATCTTTCTTTGTTAAGACTACCACTAGGGAAGGAGTTCTGGCTGAACCATCTAGGCAGCTAAACAATTTTATTATTCATTCATTCATTCATTTCATTCATTCTTTCGGTCACAAACATCTGCTATGTGGTGTGAAGTCGAGTTTCTGAGCTCATAATTCATTCAGCAAATGTTTCTGAATACCTACTATGCTACATTCTAGAAATGGGGACAAAAAGTTATCTTTATTCTCAAAGCATTCATAGTCCAACTAGAAAAAAACAAAAAACAAAAAAAATAGAGAGGGTCTCAACTTAGGGTCCATGCATTGTGTCTATACTTCATAGGTCTTTGGAACACTTTAATTTGGTATGTGTGTGCAAATTTGACATTTGTGTGATTGGTTTATGTCTAGCCCTGCATTAGACTGTTAGCTCCTTGAGGACTAGGACCAGATCCATTTTTGCTCACTACTGTCTGTCTAGCACTTACTGGACACCGTTGAGCGAACAAACTAATAAATGTTAGTGTCATGAATCTGACATTATCTTTAGGATCAAGTCCAAATTTTTTACCAGGGCACCTTAATGCTTCCACAACCTACTTTTTCATCAAAGCCCACAAGTCCCTTCTCATTTTATCATCTGGCCTATCTGGGTAGTTCTCCATTTCCTAAACAAGCCTTAGGATAAGTTTGGCTCACAATGCTTTCCTCCTGTGGAACATGTCCCATCTCAGATCCTACCACCCCCTCCCTTCATTGCTAATTGACTTCTTTCCCATCCTTCTTTAAAGCCTCAACTCAAATCCCATTTCCTCTTTGAGGCATGTGTTTGGGTTCCTGGAGAAGGAGACTCTGAGAAGAAGAGGGGGAGATTATTACGGGGTGCTGTTAAGATTAGCTCCTGTGGAATAGATGATAAGGAAGCAGACTGGGCAAAGGAGAGTTGGGCTGCAATGAAATTTCAACAAAGACCACAGTCAACCCAAGGAGCTCTGAAGATGAGGTGGCCTTTCATTGGAGTGAGAAATGGGGCTTTTAAATTCCTGCATCAGCCAGTCACTGGATGCAGACAACCTCTGGAAAGGGGTGTGTGTTTGGGCGAGAAGACCCAACAGCATTCTCAGCAGCTAAGGAAATAAATCCTTCTGTCTTTCACGGGGCGTGTGGGCACAGCACATAGCATTCACCACACTGATTTTCTCAAGTTTTAGCACTCATCAAAATCACCCAGAGGGCTTGTTAAAACACAGATGATTTGGCCCCAATCCTAGAGCAAAACCTAAATCAAAAGATCTACTAAATCAAAAGATGTAGAATTTGTATTCTAGAAGTTTCCAGGTGGTGCTGATGTCGCTGAGCTGCAGACCACAATTTGAGGACCACTATACAACACACTGTAACCACATAATGCCCAGAAATGTAATTTCTGACCATTCATATTGCTCTTACCACTTGCTGCCTTGTGCTATGTAAGTTGTGTGTGTCATATTTTTCTGAGTCTCATCCTCCTGAGAATGCAAAGCTTACAGGTCATGTTATGGTATATGTTTGTTACGGACTGAATATTTGTGTCCTCTCAGAATGCATACATCAAAGCCTTAACCCCCAATGTGATGATATTACCTCCTTTGGGAGGGGCAGGGCCCTCATGATGGGATTCGTGCCCTTACAAGAAGAGGAAGAGACACGTATGTCTATCGGTGTCTCTCTGTCTTTTTCTTCACAAGCACACCAAGGAAAGACAACGTGGACACACAGGCAGAAGACAGCTGTCGATAAGCCAGGGAGACAGCCTCACCAGACACTGAACCAGCCAGCTCCTTGATCTCAGACTCTTGAGACTCCAGACTTCAGGAAATAAGTATCTGTCGTGTAAGCCATCCAGTCTGTGGCATATTGTCATAGCAGCCCAATCCAAGTAAGACAATGTTCTTCCTGAAAGTACATGGAAAGCCACTAGTGAAGTTGGAGCAGAATGGGGACGTGATCACATTTATATTTCTAAAAGAAATGGCAATAGTGGGGACAGCTGACTTGAAATGAAGGGCAAATGGTTTGTCAGAGAGGATCCAGGGACACCAATTAGGAGATTGTACATAACAGTCCAAGAGAAAGATGCAGCTTGGACTACTGATGGTGGAGAAAAACAGACTGGAAGGTGTATGTCAGAGGCAATAGTGACAAGCCGTGCAGATGGACTAGATGCGGGAGATGAGAGAGATGGAGAGGTCAAGAATGACACTGCAATTTCTGGCTTATGCACCTGGATGTACCGAGGAGCATTTCCTGAACACTGTGAGGGAATCAGCTTATAAGACCAAAGGGTCTCAGCTACCTGATTTTTCCGCATTAATATTCCCAGTGTAAGGAGATGTACGTGATGTAGCATTTGTCTTCAGGAATGCTTCTTTGCATATTTGACCATCAAAAACAGGTTTAAAGTCTCATAAGAGAACATCTTGTTCTAAACTGGCTGTACCCAAAAAAAGTGACAAAGAACAGCGCATGGCATTATTGCCAGAAAGCATCAGCATCTGGCCAAATTTGTTCTCCCATCTCAGATACAAGCTCTGGGCAGTCTGATGACAGGAGAAACAGGAGAACAATAGGAAGGGTGACATGGAGCAGAATATGAACAGTGTAGACAATGGATTCAGTTCAAGCAAACCTCCCACCATGAAGCAGAGGTGCTTAGAATAATGATACATTTGGGAGACCAAGGGCATTTTAGTCTTTCAAAAGGAATGGCTTTTCCCCATTTAGATCAGTTTTCATTATTTTTTCCATTTAACACAGTTTGTATTACTATTGTTATTTTTATAGAATATATCTTTAAATGGTTTTAATATTCAATATTTTAATGTTTAATATCTTGTGGCATACATTTTAACATGACAAAGTGGTAGAAAATAAGTGTGTTTTTAGGGTTCATTTCAAAAACATAGGTAACGTTCTGCAGTACTTTTTAAATCTAGGCTTTTATCCCCCTTTCTGTTTCTTTTTTCCACTGAGATACAATTGAAGTATAACATTGTGTAAGTTCAAGGTGTACAACTGTGTTAATCTGAAATATGTTTGTAACATGTTATATATACTGCAGTAAGATGACCACCCTAGTGTTACCTAACACCTCCATCAAGTCACATGATTACCACTTCCTTTTTGTAGTGAGAACATTTAAGATCTAGTCTCTTAGCAACTTTGAAGTATGCAATACAGTATTGTTGACTATAACCACAATGCTGTGCATTAGATCCCCAAAACTTCTTTTAACCCTACACTTTAACCGGTAAGTTTTAGCTATGAACAAATATATAGCTTTCCTTTTTTTCTATTAAGATACCAGATAAAAATAAGAATTTAAATTTCAAAAAATCAGAAGACTTACAAGGCTACAAAGCAAGGGGGATTTTTTAGAACCTGTTGTTTAAAATAATTTAAGATACAAAAAGCATTCCGTAAACATTCATTACTGGGCAGGGATCAAATGGATTTGCTAACAATATTTTCCCTTTGAAAGGACTCTATTTCTTGGGGTGTCTGGGTGGCTCAGTCAGTTAGGCGTCTGACTTCGGCTTAGGTCATGATCTCAGGGTCTGTGAGTTCAAGCCCCACGTTGGGCCCTGTGTTGACAGCTCAGAGCCTGGAGCCTGCTTCAGATTCTGTGTCTCCCTCTCTCTCTGTCCCTCCCCTGCTGGCACTCAGTCTCTCTCTCTATCTGAAAAAAAATAAATAAATAAACATTAAAAAAATTTAAAAAAAAATAGGACTATTTCTTTACCAATACACCTATTGTGTACTTGGTATTTATTTACCCCTATGTTTGTGGTTAGATAGGCACGCGGTCCACCTCCCCAACAACCGCCACAAAACATGAAGGGTGATGACAAATGCTATTCATACTTTTTCTTTTAACTGAGAAGAGATTCGGTTGGAATTCTCCAACTGCAGTTTCAGCTTATTCATTTATAAATAGTGCCACTTTGAGGACGCATAAGGGAATAAGTAATAATTTATTTTCTACCACAAAGCCAACTTGGCTGAGTGTTGCAGACATTCTGGGACCTAACAGTTCCAAGTGCCAAGTTTATATTGCAAAATCCATAGGTCCCCACAAAGAAAGCACATGCCAACGGTAACCAACAGGCCACACACCATTGAAAAGTTGCTACCAGGTCGACCTTAGGTCCTCACTTCCCACACATGTCAAAACCTCAGCTTTTAGCCAACATTTCTGGAGCATACCAACATATCTGCTATTGTTTAAGGGCTCCCATACTATGGTAAACTTTCTGTTGTGTTTTTGTTTTGTTTTGTTTTGTTCAAAGATTTTATTAAGTAATCTCTACACCCAACAAACATGGGCTCAAACTTACAACCCTGAGATCAAGGGTTGCAGACTACCGACTGAGCCAGCCAGGCACCCCACTGTTGGTGTTTTTTTAAAGCTACTATAAAGCGAAAGCTACTCCCTAGGTTTACGTGGGTGGTTTCATCTTTGTTTTACTTCACCCAGAAAACCCCATCACGGACTTCCAGAGTGGAACGTTCCTCAAACCATATGAAATGAGAGGTCTACAACAGATCTATGTGAAGGGAGGTGTGTACAGTTTTTTCCATCTTACCCTCTTCCCAACTGGTTTCCTGTCATCTGGTTTCCTCTCTTCTGGTTTCCAGAAGAGTCAAGAAATAGAGCCTAAAGCAGAAGCAGCATCCATCAATGTTTCAGCAACAGGGCCATCCAGATGGACACCCCAGTGACTTCCGGGAGCAACTGTCCTAATGTAAAGCCTCCAGGCAAAATTTTCATGACAACCCTCCTCTCCTTTCCCCTACAGAATAGCTCCAGTAATTGAAACCCTCATTATACAGAGAATGCAACTGCACCTTCTAAGGGGTAAAAGGCTCAGGGGGTGAGAATGGGGACTTGGGAATGTATCTAATCCCAGGCCACATTTCAGTCCTAGTCTTCCTGGGAAAGGACTCGTAAAAAGTGTATTTTTTACAATCTCCCCAAGGTACTTCTATCACAATAATCCAGGTGAGGCAGGGACCAGCTCTGAGGACATCAGATAGAGGAGGGTGACGGGTGAGAGGAGGCTGGAGAGATTAGATAACATGTAAGATTCCTGACCTTCAGACTGTGATTTTTTTACTTTTTCAGGGGCACGTGAAGTCAGATGCATCCCCCACCAAGCCATACTTAGGAAAAGTCAGAATTATTAACTCAGCGAGGGGTTCCAGATCACCAAACCACAAAGAGAAAAATAACATGGTAATTAGAAGCAGTTAAGAGGTCACTGTGGGGTATGGGCAGGGGTGGAGAGTGGAAGCAATTTACTCGTGAAAACTGATTTCATTAACAGTGAGTCACTTTTTGCAGACCAGAGTCATTTGCAACCAAGATTGGACCGATTAGCATGCCCTAGAGTTGTATTTCAGCAACAACCAGGAATGCTCTAGTGCTGAGGCCAGATGAAGACCTCAGTTTGATTTCATTCATCTCCCCTGACAACTATTCCTGAATCCTATAGATGAATTTGCCTGATGCTGAGCTACCTTGGTTGTTTTCAGATTCATTTTAATATTAAAAAAAAACATCGAAAAGCTGCAGATTCACGGCACATGGGATTATAAATTGGTTCAGCCTTTTTGAAAAGCTGTCAATCTATATCCATCACAACTTAAAATAACCATGTGCTTGGATACAGGATTTAGACTCCCAGGAATTTATCCTACAGAAATATCTGCACAAATTGGCAAAGATATATGTAACTACAAATAGGTTTATTGAAACATTTTTAAATAAAAAACTGAAAATAACCTAAATATTCATCAGTAGTGAAATGTTTAAATATATTAATTTAATTAATTCAGCTATTTGAAAAAGGGCTAGACCTATATAGTACTTTCCTGAGATGTACAAAATATATTAAATGAGTAACACTTATAGAATGATTCCACTTTTTATTTTATTTAAAACATTTTTAAAGTGTATTCATTTATTTTGAGAGAGAGAGAGAGAAAGAGAGAAAGCACAAGTGGGGTAGGGGCAGAGAGAGGGAGAGAGAGAGATTTCCAAGCAGACTCCTTGCTGTCAGTGCATAGCCTGACATGAGGCTCGAACTCACAAACCATGAGATCATAACCTGAGCCGAAACCAAGAGTCAGACGCTTAACCAACTGAGCCACCCAGGTGGCTGATTCCATTTTTTTAAATTATTATTATTATTTTTTTTTTATGAGAGAGAGCGTGAGCAGGCGAGGGGCAGAGAGAGGGGGGCAGAGGATCCCAAGCAGGCTCTGCACTGATAACAGTGAGCCCGATGTGGGGCCTGAACTCACAAACCATGAGATCATAACCTGAGCCAAAGTTGGACTCTCAACCAACTGAGCCACTCAGGTGCTCCAATACGATTCCATTTTTTAATAAGAACCAAATATGTTATATACACTGTGCCTGATTTCTGAGTGTGTGTGTTCAATATACATCAATATATACATGTATGTCTCTAAATGCAAAGAAAAAAGGCCTGGAAAGATACAGTAACTGTCAGTAATAGTTACCTGCTGGCACAGGTTTGGAAGAAGACTGGAACCCACAGGACAAAGGGTTTCTAAGGATACTTCGAGTATTTTTTAGAGTTTCTAGTTTTACCCTACGCATTTTGCTGTTCTTATATTTAAAAATAATAGTAAAGAGTTTTCTAATGAAACTTGATGGATAGCTATTAACAACATAGTTGTTAATAAAGGCATAGGAATTCAGAAAATAATCAGAGCAAAAAGAGATGATTCCAAAGCCTCTCCTCCCTTCTACCGACCACATTCATCATCTCCAACTCCTCATTAAAAAGCTAGATTGGGGTGTCCAGCTGGCTCACTCAGTAGAGCATGCAACTCTTGATCTGGGGGTTTTAAGTCTGAGCCCCACGTTGTGTGTAGAGATTACTTAAACTAAATAAAATGTTAAACAAAAATTAAGATAAAAAGCTAGAGACTGTAATGGACAAACACTTTAGAACAATTTTTTCCTGTGGAAAAGAAGTTTGCGTCCCCCTTTTTTTATCCCCTCTCCCTAGCCTTCCCAAATCTAGAGTACCCCTAACTAAAAGGTTCTCCCACTCAAGAGATGATTTGTACAAAAATAGTAAAACCACAAACGATCTGGCCACTAGAGGGGGAACATTACATATAAAACCATCCTAAGTTGCCACTTCACATAAAAAAAAAAAAAAAAAAAGTTCCCACAGATGGAGGTCCAAGGGCCAGCTCCAAAAGAGGTTGTTAAAGCTAACAGCCCACAAGCAATAATCCATGTGATTCAGCCTTTGGCTTGCCTAATATGTCCCGAAGCAAAAGGTTTTGTTAATAAATAAAAAAGTACACATGTGAATGTGGTTCACATATTAGCGAGGTTTTTTTCCTTTACCCACAGAACTGAGTATTTACAAATGCTCTGGAATGGAGGCAAACGTGGAGTTGGAAACTGCACTGAAAATTCGTCCAGTTTTTAGCCCAGCAGCACAGTTCAGAAAGAGTGAGAAACTTTAGCCTAGATTCTCAAGGACCAGGGGGATTTCATCTTATCAAGAAGTCCTCTCTGGCTTTTTCACAGTGCTATTTAACAAGCCTGGTGCAGGACACTTTTCTCAGCGGTCTTTATCAGCTGTATTCTTTTCATGGATTTGAGCTTGGTACAAATGAGCTGATAATGCACCTTGTGATCATTATTTCCAGTGGATCAGTGTTTCCCATATACCCAAGCCTTCTCCCAACCCCCACCAAAATGCATAATCGATTTTATAAAAAGAAGTGATGCATTTGGGCGTTGGGGGGAGGGGAGGGGATGTGATGAAAACATGCCTTTTGAAAACATGTAGCCTTAACCTTTGGCATCTCATTACCATATGTAGAATAATTACTGCATCAATCTTCAAAGTTGGGATGGACGTAAAGCAGGTCAAAGGTTTAGATGCAGATAACACTATTCTATTTTAAACCTTCCTGACTCCAATTCCACCTTTTCTAAAAGTACTTTCACTTCATTTTCAAAATCAGAAAAACAAATACGTTTAGTAACTTGCCCAAAGTCACAATACTAGCAAGTGGTAGGACAAGAATTCAAAGCTAGACAGTCTGGCTCCAGAGTCCGTGTCCTTAACCACTAATCCATTTCAATTTCTTGCTCTTTGCCTTTTTCCACCTCGGGGCCACTTCCTGCCCCATTATTCTCCCCTCTTCACTCCACCTCTCCCCACGCCAAACTCATGATTGAACCATAGGTCTAATGGTACAGTGGAGAGAACAGAAGTCTCAAAAATGGTATGAGTTGCTGCTTCTGCCTGATTCGGCTGGGTCGCCTGAGTACCTTGGAAATACTGTGAGTCCTAGTTTCCTAAGTGCACATCGGAAATGCTAACCAAAAATAACTGGTTCCTCCCAAGATTGCCTGCAGATTAAATTAGATCAGAAAGCACCCAGCACAGTGCCCAACTAAGAGGTGCTGAAAATTGTTGGCTGGAAGGCACACCGGCAAAGAAAAGAAGCAGAATAATCACAATTTATGGCAAAGTGAAGACAAAATCCACCAGGAGAAAGAGTTGCCTCATGGAAGCAAAACTATGATCTTTCACACTAGCTTTAGAACACAACCACCATCTGAGGAGGCAGACGTGGGTGACATACAGGGTCCCACCATAAGGTCACCTTGGGTAGAGGCTGCAGCAGTTGGGGGGGGGGGGCAGGGAGCTGCATGTACCTACACTTGTGAGTCTCTTTTGGGGAGTTCTGTATCAAAGTGATTCCAAGTACAGCACTGTTCACACACAGAACAGTCTTTCGGAGGACCTGGTCCCTGTCACCTCTGCGTTTACTAGATCTCCCCAAATGAACAGGAGTGGTCCTTAACAGTTAATTTTACTTTCTCTTATGGTCACTTAACCTCAGTTCCTCTTGACTGTTTTCGAAAGAAATGGAGAAGAACTCGTCATTATTCCCAAAACGAATTCAGACACCAGCAGACCTTGCTTTTCTCCTAGATCCAGAGCTCCCCAATGTTTTGCTCTCAGGACCCTTTTACATGCCCACAAATTACTGAAGACTCCAAAGAGGAGCTTTTGTAATTGGGTTAAATCTAGAGACATTTAGCGTATTAAAATTTTTTTTTTAATTTTTTAATGTTTATTTTTGAAAGAAAGAAAGCACATGAGCAGAGGAGGGGCAGAGAAAGAGACAGAGACAGAGACTATGAAGCAGACTCCAGACTGTCGGTGCAAAGCCCGATGGGGGGCTTGAACCCACAAACCGTGAGATCATGACCTGAGCCTAAGTCAGATGCTCAACCGACTGAGCCACCCAGGTGCCCCAAGACTAGGATATTTTTAAAACATAAAAATATGCAAGCTTATATTTTATGTAGTCTCTGGAAAATCCCACCACACAGTCAATGAAATAATGAGAATAAAAAAGGCAAATAACATCTTAATAGTATTATGAGAATAGTTTCAACTCAACCCCATGCGAAGGAGTTAGATAGAGATCTCCAGGGGTCCACAGACCCCATTTGGAGAACTGCCCACTACACTAATCCCTAGGAGTGCTGTCTGCCAAACCATCAACTATTCTCCTTTGGACATCATATTGATTTTTATTTTTAATTTTTTATGTGCTTATTTATTTACTTTTGAGAGAGAGACAGAGAGTGTGAGTGGGGGAGGGGCAGAGAGAGAGAGGCAGGGAGAGAAAATCTCAAGCAGGCTCCAAGCTACCAGCATAGAGCCCTACACGGGGCTCGACCCCACCAACCCAGAGATCATGACCTGAGCTGAAATCAAGAGCCAGATGCTCAACCGACTGAGCCACCCATGCACCCCTGATTTTGAAATCTAGTAATTTATGAAGTCAGAATCTAGATCCTGGACCAAAAATTTCAAAGAAGGATTAAATGAGAAAGAAGAATTTCAATGATTAAGCAGAATTTCCTAAACAACTATTATCTGAAAAGCAAATTGTTTTCTCTAGCATCAAAGACACCACTGAAAATGTTAACAGGCTGATCAACATATTGCAGGCCAACTACCCTCCTTTTTCTGTTGTCCTCTTAATTTTTGTTAAGAACAATTATCTCTCTTGGGGCGCCTGGGTGGCTTGGTCGGTTAAGCGTCCGACTTCGGCTCAGGTCATGATCTCACGGTCCGTGAGTTCGAGCCCCGCGTCGGGCTCTGTGCTGACAGCTCAGAGCCTGGAGCCTATTTCGGATTCTGTGTCTCCCTCTCTCTCTGCCCCTCCCCTGTTCATGCTCTGTCTCTCTCTGTCTCAAAAATAAATAAACGTTAAAAAAAATTTTTTAAAGAATAATTATCTCTATGATATCCAAGAATACTTTCATTGGTATTAAACACAGCAGAGGTTCTTTGTGAGGGTAGATTCAAGAGGAAAAGCTTAATAATTATGTAATATATGTAGCGATAACCAGATCTCCTTTCATGAGAACTTTATGGGACCATGTAGTATCAGGATATTTTCAAATTCAAGCATTAACAGAGATTTGGGGATCAATCATGTGGGCTTATTTTTTTAATGTTTGAGACAGAGGTCAATTTCATGCTTTTATATTCAGCCTCTTAACTCTTTCTTACTTCTTGTCGATTAAACTCTCCGTTCTATAGCTGTCTCCCCTGGCTGACCAGAACCATCCAGTAGTACCTTCTTGGTCCTCCACCTTTAATAATCATATTGATAATAGGAACAAGAGCCTAGTAAACACTTAACCCAGTACTTTATTTTTGCTTTACTCCATTTCATTCCACAACCCTAACAGGTAGGTACCCTTATTATCCACATTTTACCTGAGAGGACACTACTTGCCTATAGGTACCACACAGTTAAGTATCTGGTTGGCTAATTCCAGACAATCTTATTCCAACGTTCTCTTCACGTGATGCTAAACTGCCTTTTAAAGACAGTCACTGAAGAGATTAAAGGGACAGCCTTCCATGTCACTTAAAAGTAAATAAGTAAAACCTTATTTGGAGTGTCTGGAGCGGAGAAAATTGTGGCCTTCGAAAAATCAGCCACAAAGAGCCTTTCCTCATCAGCACCAAACTAAATGCAGGTGAACCTTTATCAGCGCCACCTGACAAGGCACAGCTTATCTCTTTTCCTGATAGTTAGCTGGTTTCACTTTCCACCCATTTGTTGATTCAGAGCTCTTAACGTTACTCTGTTGAGGTGCCAAATTGACAGGTTGGAAGAGTTGCTCTGATCAGTCTCCCATTCCCTCAGCAAAGAAAACAGGAGTTTGTCAAACATGGCCCAGACCAGGAGGTGGGAGAGCAATCCTATCTGACCTTCAATTATTCTGAAAAGGAATCACTTTCTTGCCTGACAACTGTGACTAATTCCAAAGGCCCAACCAGGCTTCTCATAATGATGACTTTGAGGTGAATTACCATCTGGGGGCAGATTAGAATCTGAAGCTGAAACATTCCACCCCTTAGTGCTAATCCCCTGAACTTTCCAATCCTAAATAGGGCAAGTTTCAGAAAAGAGCATTTCTCACTTTATAGCCTACCTGAATATTATCTGTAATGATTTTGCTTAATCAAAAAATTAAACTCCTGCTCTAATGGTCTAAACAGAAGAGTCAGAGGAAGGAAGAAGTTCTGGCCAGCTGCCAAAGCTCCATCTGAGGCTCTAGGCTCAATAATTTCCATGGTGTTTTAAGCATTTGAAACAACAAAGGCCAGCTTTCACTAAGAGCACAACGGATTCCAGCAAATCTATAAATACAAGGCCTGCTCTAGGGTAGTTTGTATTATAGAGAATTAAGTTTCAATAAATGAAATGAAAACCAAAGTCAGGAAAGTGACGTTTCTGCTATTTTCGGGTAGGAATAAGTGCTAAAGCTAGTAGGAAAGGACTGTCAGGGGCGCTGCTGAGCCTGCCTGTGTCTGTTAAGTGGTTTCAGGTGGGATAAGCTGGGGATGAAGGGCGAGTCTCATAAGGCCTTTCTATGTAACATGTCCTTGGGCTCAAGCCACGGCCCTTTTTCACACTTTTCCAATTGGTATCTGATCAGTATTTTTCAGATAAAAATACATGAGATTCTGTGTTCCATGAAATGAATCAAATTTTCATAATCCAGGTTGAAAAGTGCCCCCCACCCCCCAAGCCAAATCTGGCTACAGAAACAATGTATTAGGTCTTCACAGTGTTTGTTTTTTCATCTGAATTGGTTGCCAACATACTCAAAAAAAGACTTCACATGAAAAGGCAGGTACCCAGTTACCCTCAGAAACTGGAAAAATTGAGCAACTCTGGACTCATTTCTTTTTTCTTTCTTTTTCTTGCTTATTTTGAGAGAGAGAGAGAGTCCCAAGCAGGCTATGGGCTGTCAGTGCAGAGCCCAACACAGGGCTCAATCTCATGAGAACTGCCAGATCATGACCTGAGCCAAGATCAAGAGTTGGATGCTTAACCGACTGGGCCACCCAGGCACCCCTGGTCTCGTATTTCTGATACAGCAGCCCCTTTAGAAAGGGCATCACTCATACACAGCCTGCATCTTGCCTGACCCCATTCCCACAAGGACCCCACTCCATACCTCCAGTTTTCCTCCTAATATCCAGCCTGTAGATTAATTCCCTTATGAGGAATATTGTTAATGGTAACGTTAATATTTGTTGGAAAGGAGAGGAAGAAATGCATGCAAAATATCATGTTAAAAAAAAATAAATCCCTTGGGCCCTTAGGTCATGGCCTTGCCATCTGTGGGTTTGAGCCCTGTGTGCTGACAGCTCAGAACCTGGAGTCTACTTCAGACTCTGGGTCTCTCTCTCTCTCTCTCTGCCTCTCCCCAGCTTGTGCTCTCAATAATAAATAAATAAGCTTAAAAAATTAAAAATAAATAAATATCACACCAGTCTCTTTTATGAACTTCCTGAAGTCTCAGAAGAAAACACCATAAGTCACTGTGTTTTTCAAGATATTCTTTTCACTGTCAACTATGGATTTTACCACATGCAGTAATTGTATGTGTAGCTATACACATGATCTATTCTGAAAACATGATCTATTCTGAAAAGGTGAGGACTAGAGTTCTGAGATTCTTGTGGATCAAAGGCCCATTGCCTTATTTTATGTCAAAAGCAAAATTCTTGGTAAAGAAAATCTGTGGGAAAATAGAATTCACCTATACACTAGTTGGGAGCTACTACTTTACCACACCTCAAATCAATACTTACTAAAATAAACAGCACCTTCCATTTCTTCAGTGTCATAGTGACAACAGAGAAGCTTTGTACAAAAGGAAGAAGAAGGGGAGGAGGAGGAGGAGGAGGAGGAGGAGGAGGAGGAGGAGGAGGAAGAGGAGGAGGAGGAAGAGGAGGAGGAGGGAGATAGGAGAGGAAGACGGGTGCCTGGGTGGCTCAGTCAGTTAATCGTCCGGCTCTTGATTTTGGCTCAGGTCATGATCTCACAGTTCGTGAGTTCGAGCCCTAGATTGGGCTCTGTGCTGAGAGGCATGGAGCCTGCTTGGGATTCTCTCTCTCTCTCTCTCTCTCTCTGCCCCTCCCTCCTCACACTCTATCTCAAAAATAAACATTAAAAAAAAGAAGAAGAAGAGAGGAATAAAATGTCTAAACTGATGCACATCAATATTCCATTTTCAGTTGAATGACACAAAGTCTGAGGCATCCATGTAATATGATATTTTCCAAAAGGGAAATTTCACTCTTGACCACCATCACCTTCATTTTCCATTCCCTCCCCACTTCTAATCATGTTTACAAGGCTTTAAAAAAGAAGATATGACTTACTTCCCACTTGGCTCAGCAGGTACGGCCCTGAAAATAAATTAAGACTGTCCAGGAATGAAGACCAAAGCAGACTGAAGACCAAACCTCAAATTCCCTCCATCCTTCAATGGGGCAAAAAATAAGAGTTATAAGCACAGACCCAACATAAGAGCTCCTTAAACAAACAAAACCCAGATTTTCATTACTGGTACTAGCACATCAACCAAATAGTCTGTACTGCTACAATAAGTATTTCTTTAATGCAGAATAAGTGACCAGTAAAGAGACAATGGAGGACAGGAGAATGCAGAAGTCATGTTGGGGCATATGCAATCTGAAGTATGCCTTGTGATAATCAGGGGTAAACTTTCTTGTAGTTTAACAGAAAACCTCAGCAATATATGGAACTTGCAGAAAAAAAAAATTAAAAATCTCATGAAGTGCAAGCAGTAGTTCATTTAGCGGCTTCAAGAACTGCTGTGCCTTCCACCACTTAATTAAGCTTTCTGAAAAGCTGAGGGTGCAGAGAAAGATGTTACGAAGACAATGCCCATACCCCTTAAAAAATGAGGGATCAAGAAGTGTACACCCCAGTATTTTGAGTTTTGAACTGGTCTCTGTTAAAAGCAAATGTCTTGGGGCTCCTGGGTGGCTCAGTCAGTTAAGCATCCCACTCTCTCTCTCTCTTTTTATTTTTTTAATGTTTATTTATTTTAAGAGAGAAAGAGAGCATGAGCACCTGTGAGTTGGGGAGGGACAGAGAGAGAGGGAGAGAGAGAATCCCAAAGAGGCTCCGAGCTGTCAGCATAGAGCCCAATGCAGGGCTTCATCTCACGAACCATGAAATTATGACTGAACCAAAATCAAGAATCAGACGTTTAACCAAATGAGGCACCCAGTTGCCCCAAGCATCCAACTCTTGATTTCAGCTCAGGTGATGATCTCATGGTTTGTGGGATGGAGTCCTGCGTTGAGCTGTGCACTGACAGAGCAGAGCCTGCTTGGGATTCTCTCTCTCTCCCTCTCTCTCTCTGCCCCACTCTAGCTCACATGCACTCACGCTCGTACTCACTGTCTCAAAATAAATAATAAAATAAACATTAAAAAAAAAAAAAGCAAATGTCTTTCAGAACTTATATCCTGGAGAACAAAGAAGGAATCCCAGGGCATATGGATGCAAAGGGCTGACTCAGGCTGGGATACTGGCTACAAATGCCCCCTGGATAGTTAATGGAGCTACTGTGTTTCATAGGATAGTTATTATTTTTGTTTATGTTCTAGTTACAAAGTTCCTTAAGCTTTGAGTGGTCTGCCCTAGCCATATTTTTCCCTTATGTCCCCTGTTTTTTGCATGCAAAAACAGGTTTTTCAGAAACTAATCTATGGCATTAAAGCTGAAGTTATCCGATTGCTGTCTTGTTGGTCTGTTCACATGTCAGTACGCAGTTGTATGAGGTGCAGCAGTCACGGCTGTCTATAGTTTGGTGTACTTGTTGGTTAATAACCTAGAAGTGTGGTTCTTAAGGCTTTCTGGGATTTAATTTTAAATGCTTTCCAATATTATGCTGCTGCTAAAAATCAATTGTGAAGACTAAGCCAAAACACACCCAAAAATATTTATGCTATATAACATTCATTAACAAGAATCTAAATATACACACTAAAAACATAACTGTGTTAAAAAAAATTCAAGCAGGTGGGAGGTAACAAGTAAAACAAAAACTGTACTTGAGTAGTGATGACTTTAAGAATAAAACACCTTATTTTTTACATTAGCTTTTTCAATTAAGCAAGTGCATTTTTTGTTTGTTTTGCCTGGAATTCATCATCAGTTGGTAAAAGTTTGCAGAGAAACATTTTGTATCCACAGACTGACAGATTAACAAATATAGCTGAACACCCCAGCAACATGATTGTTTTTTAAGACAAGTTTTAATGTTAGGTGTATATGTATGAAAGCAGCAATCAAGTGTTGGTGGAATACTTATGAGTATTATCTGACTTAATTTTTGAACACTGACATAAAGATGAGCCATTTCTTTCAAATGACCCGTCTTTTGGGGGTCTTCAAGGGCTGGGGAATCAGGATGGGATCCTGATGAAGGGACATCTGGTTGAGAACCATCGCTTTAGAACAAGGTGCTTTCCTGACAAGCGAAACTGTCGGGTTTTTCGGGACCACCAACCGAGGCAAACGCCCCTGCCTCTGCCCCATCTACTGAGGCACAAAGAAGCAAGGTTATAGTAAGGTTCCTGGCCAAATGGTTTTGCTTTCTGGAACAAAAATTCCTGCAAACTGCTCACACATCAAAGTTGTCAAGTATCCAATGGACATGAAAGCTTTACAGCAAACAAAATACATACATGTCACAAAGACATTTCTTTAAAAGAAAACACAATGGAGAGAAACAAGAGGAGAAGGAAGCCTCCTTTAGCAGATACCAGTTTATTCGACATAGTGCAGGATTCAGAGCATCTGATATTCCACGGCCAACAAGATGTCCTACTTCCCTATTATAAAATACTGGATACCCTGAATAGAGTTAATTCAAGGTTCTCTTTCCTCTTCTCCTCCATCTAGAATTAAACGTTTCTTCGTGTAGCATACATTTCACATTCACCGAAGGCTTTGGGGAGAGGGGGGGATATAGGGCTTATAACCGCCCCCCTGAACCAAAGGCACTTAATGTTAAAAGATAAAGCACAGTAGAGTCACCCCACAGACATTCCTGCATGTTCAGACTGCTGAACTTGAGTGCACCACCAGGGGCCCACGTGGGATTCATCCTAACCATGTAAAAGACACTGATTTCCTTGAAAACACAAAGTGCAGTATGAATATAAAGACTCATCACCACCACCTTTTCCACCACCCCATCCTTTTCTCAAAATAATACATAAGAGAACTCTTATTTTACATGATTAGTATTACCCAAGGTTCACACATGGAAAAAAATAGCTAAAAAATAATCTGTCATAAACTCTTACTATGAAATCACAATAGAATCTAATATACGCATAGAATTTGTCGGAGAAGGCCTCAGAGATCATGCTGTGCATCCCCCCCCACTGGATAGAGGAGGTCATGGAGGCTCCAGAAGGTCAAGTGTGGGACCCTGAGGTCTAGCCCTGGTGGCAGAGCCTGGGAAGAACCCATGCCTTCTGAAGTTTCGCCCAGGGTCTCCTTCACCCCCTTCCTCTTTGAGAGACTCTCCAAACTCAAGCACAGCGATGATCTCCAGAAGTGCGGCACACCATAAAGCACGCACACTGACACAGGTCAGCACTCTGGTCCCACGAGGCAGCTCCTTTGGCCCCTGGGCAGGTATGTAACCCAGCTCGGAGTGGGGATTCTTCACTCCAGGTTGGTTGTTCAGCGTTCTGAGGAAAGCCAAGGGCGGGGCAGATGCGACTTCTGGGCGTAGGAAGGCTCTTCTTGGCTCTTAGCCCGTGGTGGGCTGACGGTTGGCCGCACAGCGGAAGCCCAGGTTGGAAGCAGAGCTGTCGGGTGTGTTCTGGCTTCGAGCGGCACAGCGGTACCGATAGCAGTAGGACTGCACAGAGACGAAGGGAAAGGGGAGAGTGCTTAGTTTCTCGCTTAAAGGCTCTAAACTATCAGATGCACGTTGCACCCGAGCACCAGCTACTGGGAAGTCATGCCTACCTGGAGACAGGGCTTCCCCGCGCCCCGCCCCACCCCAAACACCCCCTCGGGCCTACTTAGTACGTATGTTTTGAAGAGGGCAGCACGTCCAGAGTTTGACCAGTAGTTACCTTATAAACAGACAGAGACACGGTGCAAGGATGCTAGTACCAGCATTGCTTAGAACAGTTAAAAAAAAAAAAAAAAAGGAACAACCTATGACTACAGAGGTTATGCACATCCACAAGCTGGATTACTCAGCAGTCATTAAAAGTCATGTTTTTTATGTAATACTTAATGACACAGGAGATTCTCGCGATACACACACAGTTAAATGAAAGAGTCAGAATGCAAAACTGTGTGTGTGGTATGATCTCAAGCTACACAATTATATACGTCAAGGAAACAAGACTGATGATTCAAAACGGACCACAATATATTTGTGCAGTGGAGTTTCAAATTTCCCACAATAAGTGTATGTTACTTTTATAATTTGAAAAGTTATTTTTACATTTACAGTATATGACATTAAAGCAAAAAGTAAAGCTAAATGGCAATCAAGGAAATATTAATTATGAGTACCATTAACATATTAAATATTCAACAGACTGACAAAAAATAATTTTATTTAGTTATTTTTAATTTACATCCAAGTTAGTTAGCATATAGTGCAATAATAATTTCAGGAGTAGAATCCAGTGATTCATCCCCTACGTATAACACCCAGTGCTCCTCCCAACAAGTGTCTTCTTTAATGCCCCTTACCCATTTAGCCCATCCCCCCACCCACAACCCCTCCAGCAACCCTCAGTTTGTTCTCTGTATTTAAGAGTCTCTTAGTTTTGTCCCCCGCCCTGTTTATTATTTTTGCTTCCCTTCCCTTATGTTCATCTGTTTTGCATCTTAAATTCCTCATATGAGCAAAATCATGTGATATTTGTCTTCCTCTGACTGGTTAATTTCACTTAGCATAATGCCCTCTAGTTCCATCCACGTAGCTACAAATGGCAAGATTTCATTCTTTTTGGTTCAGATTGGCAAAAATTAAAAAACAAGCCTAGGAACATAAAAAGTATGAAAGGCTGTGAAAAACATTTTTTGAAATACACTGCTTTTGGATTGGCTACACACTGCTGTGTGTGTGGATGTTTTGTATCTGTTTTCTTTTACAGGGACAGAGAACACATATATACATGTGCACAAACACACACACACAGACACTGAGCACCTAGTACACGTCAGGCACGTTAGACACTTCAAGTGTTATTTCATTTAATCATAACAGCACAGAGGAATTAAATGAGTCATCCAAGATGACATAGTTGTTGAAGGAAGCAGAATTCGAACCCAGGTCTGACCATGGTGCATGTGCCTCCGAGGCAAGATTCTATACTCCTAGATGGAAAGACAGCACATCTCATGCTCCTCTCCCACCTCTAATGCATTCATCCTGCATGTACATGCTTACTTGCACAAATAAGAAGGACTAACACTCATGGATGGGCACCTAGTAGGTTTCAGTGAATAACCACAGCTGACTTAAATACATCAAAAGTTTCCACATTCCAAAAAACAACCATGCACAGAACTTTCATATCCTATGACTGTACTTTGATCCAAAATAACAGAGAATGAAAATAAACTAGTTATCTTGTGTAGCATGAGCATTAATGCTGAGTCGGCCCAGTGAAACTAAAGCCTCTGCCAGGTGGTTACAGAAACTACTACACAAAGAAACTTTGGGACTCAGGAAGGAGAGATCATTGCGGGGGGCGGTGGGGGGGTGGGGGAAATAGGTCTGCATGAAAGAGGTTTTTATTTTTTTCTGAATTCTTACTCTCCTTTCTCAAACAAAAGGTGAGTGTTTCTAACCTGCATAAAAAATGATCTCTTGAGGTGCCTGGTTGGCTCAGTTAGTTAAGCTGAGATCTTGATTTCAGCTCAGATCATGATCTCACAGTTGTTGAGATTGAGCCCCTCATCAGGCTCTGTGTTGAGCATGGAACCTACTTGGGATTCTCACTCTCTCCTTCTGCCCCTCCTCTCTCTCAAATCAAAAAAACATTAAAAACATTACTTAATTAAAAATAGGGGCGCCTGGGTGGCGCAGTCGGTTAAGCGTCCGACTTCAGCCAGGTCACGATCTCGCGGTCCGTGAGTTCGAGCCCCGCGTCAGGCTCTGGGCTGATGGCTCAGAGCCTGGAGCCTGTTTCCGATTCTGTGTCTCCCTCTCTCTCTGCCCCTCCCCCGTTCATGCTCTGTCTCTCTCTGTCCCAAAAAAAAAAAACGTTAAAAAAAAATAAAAAAAATTATCTCCAAAGCTGCCACAGAAATTCTCCAGAGTACATCTATCATAAAAAGAAAGACACAGTGGTTTGTCTTCCATAGATAGTGAAACAGTAGCAACCAATTTTCTCATTTTCCCTGTGGTCAGTGAGGAATATAACATATTACCAATACTCAGGCAGAGAGAGGGAAGATGAATAAAAAAATATACCTGGAAGAGTGAAAAGCTGGTGGCATCTGCTATACTGCCTGTGCCTGGTGTGCAGCTCTAAAATGTCTAGTTTATCACACAGGGGGATGCAGCAGAAGCCTCATCCCACAGAGGCCCTACTCACCAGGCTGCTGTCAAGCAGTGCTTTGGTATTTCTAGAATCAAACTCCGGGGGACAATCCAGGACTCTGTGCTACCAACTATGTGTAGTGAATTTGATACTGGAGCAAGAATCGAATTCAGGGAGAGACAGGCATCTAGACATGGACATTCTTGTTCCATAACTGCACCACACACGGCAGAAAACAAGCAAGCACTTCCTGATTGCCTGTTGTGCACAGCCTAGAGGAAGCCTGACCGTACGCATGGTCCTGTCCTGCTGCAGATCACAGGCTGGTTGCGGAAACAATGGCTGTACATCAAACGGTTATAAAACAGGCTAGGGTTAAAAGAGTCTGAGGTTTTTTGTTTTTTTGGTTTTTTTTTGTTTTGTTTTGTTTTGTTTTGTTTTGTTTTACTAATTCAGGTGAAGGAATTGTCCCTTGTAGAATGCCAAAGTCTTTAGTAAAGACTTCTAGAAGGCAAAACCGGGCCATGGCTGGATTGACATAATTACAGCAGCGGTCTTCTGTCTTGAGTATACATTTAACAATAGCCTGAAGACAATCAAAAAGAATGAAATCTTGCCATTTGCAACAATGTGGATGGAACTAGAATGTATTAGGCTAAGTGAAATAAGTCAGAGTAAGACAATTATATAATTTTGCTCATATGTGGAATTTAAGAAACAATAAAATAGGGGAAGGGAAGCAAAAATAACAGAGAGGAAGACAAACCATAAGAGACTCTTAAATAGAGACAACAAATTGAGGGTTGCTGGAGGGGTGCTGGATGAGGGGATGGGCTAAATGGGCAATGAGAATTAAGGAGGGCCTTGTTGGAATGAGCATGGGGTGTTATATGTAAGTGATGACTCACTAAATTCTATTCCTGAAATCATTATTACACTATTATGTTAACTAACTTGGATTTAAATTAAAAAAAAAAAAAAAAAAAAAGAATAGCCTGAAGAGCTTAAGTACCTATTCCCAGGCCAGACACCTAAAGGTTCTGATTCAGTACATGTGGTGCAGAGTCCAAGAATTTGCATTTCTAACAAGCTTTTAGGTGCTGCTGATGCTATGGGACCAATAGGCTGCGGTTTGAGCAGCAATGATTTATAGAATTCAGAAAGGAAGAAAGAAGGTATATTAAGTAGAGAAGACAATGACATCAGAGGCATGAAAATGGAAAAATTCAGGCAACTTAAGGGGATAGCAAGGCCATAGCCTGATCATGTCAGAGCAGGGTTTATTTACTCATTAACTATTTGAGATTTCACAACATGCTAGATGCTATTCTGGGCACGAGGGATAAGATGGGGAACAAGATAGACAATGCAACTGTCTTCAAGAAGCTTACATTCAACAGGGATTAGTTAGACAATAAATGAATGGATAAATTCAAGATGGTTTCTGGTAGTGGTCAGCTTGGAAGAAAGTAAAATAGGGAGAGAGGAGTGGCACTGACTAGGTGGCTACTTTAGACAAGGTGTCCTGGGAAGGCCTATCTGAGGTGGTGCCAGATGAGCTGAGTTGCCCAAAGGTTTGGAGAACAGTAATTCCAGGCAAAAGCAATCACTGTATAAAGACAATAAGTGATAAAAAGCAGGAAACATGGGTAAATAGGATGGAGTTACCTTACAGGTGGTCTTCTCACCAGAAAGAATTTGGGCTTTATACAAATGGAAATCATGACAAACATTGCACTAATTTATGAAAAGAAAGAGCAAAATCCAAGACGCATTAGCGATTTAACCTCAGGTAAAGCCTTTCTCAATCTGTCCCCCCATCAATGAAATGGGGCTGTTAATGGGAAAATGTCAAAATGCTTCATCTTGGGGTGCCTGGGTGGCTCAGTCGGTTGAGTGTCTCGTCTCACAGGTTGTGCACTGCTAAGTGCAGAGCCTGCTCGGGATTCTCTCTCCCTCTGTCTCTGCCCCTTCCCCACTCGTTCTCTCTCTGTATATAAATATATAAATAAAATAAACATTAAAAGACATTTTTAAAAATCCTTTATCTTCTCTTGACATAAAAAAGCAAAGCATCAGACACATGGAAGTTACTGTAACTGTTACTTTATAATGAACATAACACTCTTAATTATAGAAACTAACTTTGTCTTACCTGACATTTTGGGGTTCATCTGCTTTCTCACTAAAACAAAAGCAATAGCCAGCTTCTCTACAGGTCTTAAAACCTTATGTTGGAAAGATAATACTGCCAGTATCCGAATATGGATTTACAGCTGACCCTTGAACAACATGGGTCTGAACTACACAGTTCCATTTAGGTACAGTTTTTCAATGAATACAGGACTACTGTAAATGTATTTCCTCTTCTCCTTATAATTTTCTTATTGTTTTCTTTTCTCTAACTTACTTTAAGAATACAGTATGTAAGGGGAGCCTGGGTGGCTCAGTCGGTTAAGTGTCCGACTTCGGCTCAGGTCATGATCTTCTGGTCCATGTGTTTGAGCCCCGCGTTGGGCTCTGTGCTGACAGCTCAGAGCCTGGAGCCTGCTTGAGATTCTGTGTCTCCCTCTCTCTCTGCCCCTCCCCCACTCGTGCTCTGTCTCTCCCTCAAAAATAAATAAGCATTAAAAAAAGTTTTTAAAGAATACAGTATGTAATACATATAACACACAAAATGTGTGTTAATCAACTATGTGCTTGATAAGGCTTCTGGTCAACAGGAAGTTACTAGTAGTTAAGTTTGGGGAGAGTTAAAAGTTTTATGTGGCTTTTTAACTGCCTGGGGGGTTGGTGCCCCTAAGTGCTACATTGTTCAAGGGTCAACTGTGCATTTGCTACATAAATGCCAAAGGTATTTGCTATAAAAATGGGAAAAATGAGGAATATGTGTAGGAAGGCATGGGACTAAGGTCTTTGTTGGATGGCATATTTCTATATGCAACTTATCCCTCAAATTATATAAAAAACTATTTTAAAATAAGATGTTGTCCATATGCCACAAAACGCAGGCTGTAACAACTCTGACAAACCATGCCTGCCCGGAGCACTGTGTTCAGAAGGAACGTGAGGCTGTGACATAAGATAGTAGAAAAAAGATCCATGATACGTAAGAGATTTTTACAACAGCCGTATCTGAAGACCCTGGCACATAATGAATAATTCCATTTGGGGGGGGGGGAAAGAAATAGAAGTGTACCAAAAAGTGTGGGTAAAATACTATCAACAGTTTACTTCATGAAGCAGGATGAGTGGTTTTTATTTTCATTTTTATGTTTATTATTTTCTAATTTTCATGTAATGAATGTTTGCTTCTGTAAAACAAACAAGCTTAAAATCAGTGACAACAAAAAGAGCTAGTCTTTATGAGATCACAGCAGACCCTAAAATCTTCCATTAACCTAAATGGCTGTGAAGAATTGAGCCCTAAAAAGCAAGGCTCACTGTAAATTAAAGTTTGGGAGGTCAGGACCACCATAAGAGAGACCGTTCACATCATCATTCCATTTCAAATGAACTCATTCACTCAGCAAACATTTATTAGTAAGTAGTTCATTTTAAATTCGAATAATGGGCAACTAATGGAACACATATTTAAAGCAGAAAATGGCCTGATTTTAATGTCCTCATTGCTTTTCCTTTTTTTTCCAACTCTACTTTTAGCACCAAAAATGGTTATTAATGATGTTAGGTCTTTGAGTGGCTGAAATATGGGCCATTTTACTAATTAAGAACACAGGTAGTGGCAAGGACCTGTATTAGCCCCTTTTCATTAAAATGGATAATTATTGTGTAAAACTGATCTCAATATCTACACTAAGAATGTGATCCTGGACTCAGAAACAATCCATTTAAGATAATGACTTACCAGCCTTGGGGCTCTGAAGTCAAGTGGGAGAGCAATATGGTTTTTATGAGAAGATAAGTTTCAGGAATAAAGGGAAGTTTTAAGGAAATTATAGCTCATTGTGAAAAAAAAGAAATCATTATATAAAATCACCTCAGCAGAATCCTGGTCTCTCAATTTCACATCCACTGCTCTTGCCATTGACAACTAAATCAACTCCTTTCTTAGTAATCTTGGTGTAAAATGGCAGGAGAGTGAGGATTTCCTCCATATTATGAGTTGGGATAAATACCCCACAGGGATTAGTCTAACAACATCCAAGAACAACAGCTAATATTTCTTGAGTACTTACTATATGAACTGTTCTAAAAAGTTCACATGTATTAATTCACTTAGCCCTCCCACTAATCCTCTGAGGAAGGTATTATTCACATCTGCATTGTATACACAGGAAAAATTGAGGCACAGAGATGCTAATAGTGTGCCTAGGGTCACCCGGTTTTGTAAGTGGTGGATCCATTCCTTTTCAATCCCATTTCAGAGTCTAGGCTCTTAACCCAATGCTGTGTTGACTCATAGTTTTTCATTCTGTGCTCTCTTCTCATTACTAAAGCTGTACTTCAGATGGACTTCCAAAAAGTTATGAATAATCATCAGAGCTTACTTTAATCATGCCAACTAGCTCTGGTCCGTGATCAAAAGTAAGTCCTCTTCTAAGCAGGGTGATTTTTTTCGAAATGAACTTCAACATTTTTTTTTCTTTACAGCAATTTCCTTTCTTTTACTGATCTTCACCTATGCCGAAAGAATCATTTCAAGGATTCTGCCTCTCAAGTTAGTTCATTGGTTGGCTCCTTATTCAAAAGGAGAGGGGAAAAAATAATCTAATGATAACAAACATGATGGTTAATGATGATGGTATTAGTCATGCTTATATACTTGGTCCATTCTTTACTCATAAGAACCATACAGTAGGTGCAATTATGGTGTGCATTTTACAAACGTGAAAACTGAGGCTGAGAAAGGATAAGTAATTTTCCTAAGACAACAGACTAGCAAGAAGTTATAGAACTCCAACTCAGATCTAATTTCAGAGTCTATAGCTCAATAATTTAATAATAGCTGCCACTCTTAATCTAGTGGAAAGGATAAGTGCTCTGAAAGCAATTCACAGCCAACACTGTGTTGTTTCTCCTGACAGACCGATGCTAATTACCTCCATCATCTACAATTAACTTGACCAAGATCCTAGAGCTACTGTTTTGTTTTGTTTTGTTTTCTGAAAAATCCCATGGATCTAACCATGTTTTGTTACTCTGCTATTCCTCTTCTAGAATACTCTATCACTCTGAGCATAACTAAATTAAAATTTATCTTGCAAGTAGATTAAGAAAAGCTAAAGATATGTAATATAAGCTCTAAATGAAACCCTAAAATTTTAAGACAAAGAGTTTTAGCTAATAAACCAAAGGAGAGAGAATAGAGCGATAACAAATGCTTAACCAAAAGAGGTCAAAAACAGAGAAAAGAAACAGATGAGACAAAAAAGACTAAAAATATCAAAAGGGCAAATTTAAATTCAGCCATATCAATAATCACATTAAATATAAATGGACAAACAGCAGGGCAGAGATTTTGCCAGTAAATTCAACAACTCAGATGAAATAAACAAATTCCTTAAAGACACAAATTCCCAGAGATTAATCAAGAGGAAATATAATCTGCATAACCTTGTAGCTATTAACTAAATTAATTTTATGGTTACAACTCTACTCCTAAATGGTTTCCCTGGGGTGGGGGAATTCTATCAAACATTTAAGGAAGAAATACTGCTAATTCTACATGAACTATTCCAGAAAATTGAAGATAAGGGAATATTTACCAATTCAATGTATAAATCCAACAGTACACTGATACCACAACCCAACAAGAAAATAAGAGACCAATACCAATCATGAACATATATGCAAAAATGCTCAACATTTTAACAAACTGAATACATAATTTATACATAATATAATACATCATACCTCATGATAATACATCATACCTAAATTAGCACACTCTAGGAAGGCAAAGATGGTTTAACATTTGAAAACTGAAAATCTATGAATGTATTCACCATATTAACAGGTGAAAAAGAAAAACCATACAAACATCTCAACAGCTGCAGAAAAGGCATCCAGCAAAATTTATATCTATTTCTGATAAAAATTCTCAAGAAGCTAGGAATAGAAGGAAACTTCCTTGAACTTATACAGAACATCTCTGAAAACACTATAGCTAATATAACTAATTTTGAAAAGTTGATTTTTTATCCCCTTAAGATAAAAAATGAGGCAAAAATGTCTGTTCTTACCAGTCATATTCAATGCTATACTGAAGGTTCTAGCTAATGCAATACGGCAAGAAAAAAGTAATAAATATTTTAAAAGAAGTAAAATTGTCTATATTCACAGATGATATAACCAGCTATGCAGAAAAACCAACAGAATCACAAAAACATTACTAGTACAAATGAGTTGACAAAGGTTGCAGAACACAAGATAAACCAATTATACCACGTATATTTATTTATTAAAAACATGTATTAGGATAAAAAATATTTTAAAATAATAAACTGAGAAGCTTATGAAAATACAGATTTAAAATAAGCAAATAATATTAAATGTTAAAGTAAACACATTCATATGCATGGCAATGAAATACATTTAGTGTTCACACTTAAATGTTTTTTACAAGCTTCATTTTCTCTTACTTTCTTGAGGGAAAATCTTCTGGTCCTCAATTCTTACAGAGTAAATGGATTCTCAATTTTTAAAAGTGCCATATGTCAGAAACACAACTGGAGGTAATTAAGGTTTTGAGATACTATTCTTCAAAGAGAAATTCACCTGTTTTTCATGGAATTCCATTTCCCCAGTAAGAGGATTCAATATACTTGAAGTAACAGCTTAAATAAGAGAAAAAATCTGGGACTAAAGACTAATGTATGTGAACATTTAAAAGTACTGGGTGACCTAGGGCAATGTTTTTATTTCAAGTTAAAATTAGAATTGTAAAGATAAATTTCTATGCATCTTGTTATAAATGCAGGTGTAAAGCATAAAATAAACTCAATTATAAACCTCACTTAAATAACTGAATTAAAATTTTTAAGAAATACAGAAGACATACATACAATCTACAGAGATTCTCTTAAAAACATTTTTTTATGTTTATTTATTTTTGAGACAAAGACAGAGTGTGAGTGGGGAGGAGGAGACAGAAAGGGAGACATAGAATCTGAAGCAGGCTCCAGGCTCTGAGCTGTCAGCACAGAACCCGAGGTGAGGCTTGAAACCACAAACTGCGAGATCATGACCTGAATCAAAATCAGATGCTCAACTGACTGAGCACCCCCAGAGATTCTCTATAGACTAGTGGTTTCCAAACTTTGCAGAATGTTTTAAACCCCTTGAGACCTTTAAAATCCTGAAGCCCAGGCCACACTCCAGAGAAATCAAAATGAAGTGAGTGGGGAAACAGGCAACAGTCTTTTTTATGGATCCCAGATGATTATAACATGCAATAAAGTTTGAGAACCACAGTTTTAAGGTAAAGTTTGATAGTACATCCATCGTTAAATTAGTAACTTAACGTGGAGCCCTGATAGGTTGTTTTAAGTCTCTAACTGCCTGGACTGACTGAATTACCATAGGAAACTTCTTGTAATAACCATCTGCAAAATGCCATCTTTGCATAGGGATAGAAAGAAGCTCAAGTGTTGGAGATACTAAAAATATATGATTTAAAGAAAAAAGGGAGAGGTGGTATTCAATTTCCAAACTCCTTAAAAAGGTTATTCATGAAACACCAACTCACGCCGACTACCCAAGAACAACCAGTTCTGACACTGAAATCATAGCCCAAAGAGCAGAAACACTCTCTGAGATTGATGCTTATTTCATAGAGCACACCCATTATACCTAGAACATTTGTGATGTTTCCATTCCAGTACAGCACAATCCACCCTCCATTTCTAACCCTACCTTAATCTCCACAGAGTATCCAGATATAATCTCAAATAAATTAAGGGTGTACTTCCAAATAAGCATGCTGGAAATAGTATATAGCCCACCCTGGTTCAGGGGACAATAAAGGTCTCTCAAAGGGATCAAGTTTCAACAGATGGAATTTGGTTAACAAAAGATTCACAACCTCTGCTGTTTTTCCCCATGCCTGTGTCCAAATTTGACATGACTTTTTTTTTTTTTTTTTGGTTTTGATGAAGATAGGTATATATTCACAGAAGTGATGGGACATTTTAGGGCTAATGACAGTGGTTCCATTAATGAGCTGTGAGTACACCAAAACAGAATGTAATGACCTGACTCACCTTATGGCACATGTAGGATCCACCTTTCTTCACCCGGTCTTTCCCAGAAGGGGGGCCTTTCTGTGGATTAAGAGAACTCATTAGCCCAGAGAACACAGATGCTCCTCAGAGACTGGCCGAGAGTTCATTTTAGTCCAACCAGCTCTTCCACAGCTGCCTTAACTTTCTACGTGCTTTTCCACCTGTGGGCAGAAAACCCCTGAACCCATGCACCTTCCCAAATGCCCACTTCTCCAAATCCTACCCATCCTTTAAGGTCCCGCTCAGGTTCCCACTTTGATAAAATCTTTATGACTATAGTAAGCAATCTCACCTCTAAACCCCGGTAATAGCATTTCTCACCTAGATGACTAACAAGCTGCTTGGCAGTATCTTTTATATCACCTTCTCAAGCTGATATGCAAATTTATCCTGCATAACAACTGACTTGTTCAACTAGACTGGCTAGTCTCTTTGAATTATGTTTTTATAATCCTACTGTGTAACACCTAGTAAACCCTTTGCTGACTGAGGAAATTTGCCTTTTATCTTTTAAAAAAAAATTAGGTCAGGTTTATTGAGGTATAATTTACATACAGTAAACTTTAACCTTGTTAAGCCTTTTTAAATGCACATGCCTGATGAATTTTGACAAATGTATAGGCATGTAACCACCACCACAATCAAGATATAGAACACAGTTTATCTTTTCCAAAAAGATTTATATAGTGCTTACTATGAACCAAGCATGGATGCAAATATTAACCCATGTAATCTCCGTAACAACTTTTTTTTAAGATTTTAGTTTTAAGTAATCTCTGTACTCAACATGGGGCTCAAACTCACAACCCCAAGATCAAGAGTCACATGCTCCACCAACTGAGCCAGCCAGGTACCCCTCTCTATAACAACAACTTTTTTTTTTTAATTTTTAATGTTTGTTTATTTTTGAGAGAGACAAAATGTGAGTGAGGGAGGGGCAGAAAGAGAGGGAGACACAGAATCCGAAGCAGGCTCCAGGCTCTGAAGTGTCAGCACAGAGCCCGGACACAGGGCTTGAACTCATGAACCGTGAGATCATGACCTGAGCCAAAGCCAGACACTTAACTGACTGAGTCACCCAGGCGCCCCTCCATAACAACTTCTGATGGAAGTTAAGCAAGTGGCAGAACAAGGATTCACACCCAGGCAGCTGGTTTGAGTCCATTACACTCCCTGTAATGGGACCAGAAATGGAGGAAATTGGACAATCCCTAAGAGGAGGCAAGAACACACAGTGACTACCACTGTAATGAAAATTGAAGCCAGAAACAGCCAGCCAAGAGGTAAGACTATTTTTTCTAAGGAGAGCTTTGGATAGAAGTGCACTGGAAATGAACATCCTAAAACTTCAGTTGCCAGGATAAAAGGGCCTCAACATCAGATTAGCCATGCAAAGAACATCTGAGAAGTACCAATAACCTCCTACAAACCAGAACCACATACGGGAAGTTTGGGGGCTACAAGATTCTTTTTGCTTTTCCCCTATTATGCAAAAAAAAATCAACTAATCACACAGCTGCCTACTTTTTGTCTACTGAACACAAGAGACGGTTGAATAATGCTGCCTATCTTAGTTTTCCTTTTTCTTGACAACTACTTGTCTAGTGTCAAGGGCTCAGACAAAAGTGGCAGAAGTTAAAAGAATCATGTTTTCTCCAAGCATGGTTAACACACTGAATTGCAAATTTTTTTTTTGAAGTTAAAGATTTTTTTTTATTTTTTCAATATATGAAATTTATTGTCAAATTGGTTTCCATACAACACCCAGTGCTCATCCCAAAAGGCGCCCTCCTCAATATCCATCACCCACCCTCCCCTCCCTCCCACCCCCCATCAACCCTCAGTTTGTTCTCAGTTTTTAAGAGTCTCTTATGCTTTGGCTCTCTCCCACTCTAACCTCTTTTTTTTTTTCCTTCCCCTCCCCCATGGGTTTCTGTTAAGTTTCTCAGGATCCACATAAGAGTGAAACCATATGGTATCTGTCTTTCTCTGTATGGCTTATTTCACTTAGCATAACACTCTCCAGTTCCATCCACGTTCCTACAAAGGGCCATATTTCATTCTTTCTCATTGGCACGTAGTACTCCATTGTGTACATAAACCACAATTTCTTTATCCATTCATCAGTTGATGGACATTTAGGCTCTTTCCATAATTTGACTATTGTTGAGAGTGCTGCTATAAACATTGGGGTACAAGTGCCCCTATGCATCAGTACTCCTGTATCCCTTGGGTCAATTCCTAGCAGTACTATTGCTGGATCATAGGGTAAATCTATTTTTAATTTTTTTGAGGAAACTCCACACTGTTTTCCAGAGTGGCTGTACCAGTTTGCATTCCCACCAACAGTGCAAGAGGGTTCCTGTTTCTCCACATCCTCTCCAGCATCTAGAGTCTCCTGATTTGTTCATTTTGGCCACTCTGGCGTGAGGTGATATCTGAGTGTGGTTTTGATTTGTATTTCCCTGATGAGGAGCGACGTTGAGCATCTTCTCATGTGCCTGTTGGCCATGTGGATGTCTTCTTTAGAGAAGTGTCTATTCATGTTTTCTGCCCATTTCTTCACTGGATTATTTGTTTCTCGGGTATGGAGTTTGGTGAGCCCTTTATAGATTTTGGATACTAGCCCTTTGTCCGATATGTCATTTGCAAATATCTTTTCCCATTCCGTTGGTTGCCTTTTAGTTTTGTTGATTATTTCCTTTGCTGTGCAGAAGCTTTTTATCTTCATAAGTTCCCAGCAGTTCATTTTTGCTTTTAATTCCCTTGCCTTTGGGGATGTGTCAAGTAAGAAATTGCTACGGCTGAGGTCAGAGAGGTCTTTTCCTGCTTTCTCCTCTAGGGTTTTGATGGTTTCCTGTCTCACATTCAGGTCCTTTATCCATTTTGAGTTTATTTTTGTGAATGGTGTGAGAAAGTGGTCTAGTTTCAACCTTCTGCATGTTGGTGTCCAGTTCCCCCAGCACCATTTGTTAGACTGTCTTTTTTCCATTGGATGTTCTTTCCTGCTTTGTCAAAGATGAGTTGGCCATACGTTTGTGGGTCTAGTTCTGGGGTTTCTATTCTATTCCATTGGTCTATGTGTCTGTTTTTGTGCCAATACCATGCTGTCTTGATGATGACAGCTTTGTAGTAGAGGCTAAAGTCTGGGATTGTGATGCCTCCTGCTTTGGTCTTCTTCTTCAAAATTACTTTGGCTATTCGGGGCCTTTTGTGGTTCCATATGAATTTTAGGATTGTTTGTTCTAGCTTCGAGAAGAATGCTGGTGCAATTTTGATTGGGATTGCATTGAATGTGTAGATAGCTTTGGGTTGACTTGCAAATTTTAACTATGTGGTCAGAAGTTCATGTTTTCTAAGCATTTCCAGGTACTTAGAAACAGTCACAGACTAAGCCACTGTCTATTCTTCATTCCACAGCAGGGTCGCAGTATTTCCATGGCCTTAAATGCTTAATGTTACAGTAACAAACTTTTAGGACTTGATCTCACCAACTGTGAAATCATGACCTAAGCCAAAATCCAGAGTCAGTTGCTTAACCAACTGAACCACCCAGGTGCCCCCAAAACTGCAAGTTCTAAATGTCTGCCCCAATAATCCCAAAAGGCCAAGGTGCAGCTACAGTTCTCAGGAAAAGAGATAAAGAAGCAATCTCTGAGTGTTAGTGCAGGGGTATAGATCTTCATTCAAAACACATAGGAAGGCATGAAGGCCATCAATAACGAAAAATCCACACAAGATACCACAGAACCCTCATCAGTATGACTGGCTTATTGAATGAGAAACAAGCCTGCAGGAAGGAAGGTGGCCAACATGCTCAAGGCCTGCCAAGATGTATTTCATAAGAGAACTAACAACGACATTTTGTGTAGTCAGGAGACACTTCCCTGTCCCTCCTTTTTATACCCAACACAATGACAAGGGAAAAAACAGAAAGGACAGAGTTGGACAAATTTTCATCAGTCAGCAAAGAGTCAAAAAGCACTACTATTAAACATGCTGTTTGGGGGCGCCTGGGTGGCGCAGTCGGTTAAGCGTCCGACTTCAGCCAGGTCACGATCTCGCAGTCCGGGAGTTCGAGCGCCGCGTCAGGCTCTGGGCTGATGGCTCAGAGCCTGGAGCCTGTTTCCGATTCTGTGTCTCCCTCTCTCTCTGCCCCTCCCCCGTTCATGCTCTGTCTCTCTCTGTCCGAAAAATAAATAAACGTTGAAAAAAAAAATTAAAAAAAAAAAAACAAACATGCTGTTTGATAAAGTCCACAGTGTGGACTACTAAACAGCTATTAAAAAGAATGAGGCATGAGGCATTTCTGTAAGAGTCTATTGCACTATCACTTTTGCTTAGAACATAACACGGAATCAAGCATTTATTCTGATTTTCTTATACATGGTGTCCCAGTGGGGAGTTGGTTACCTGGAGCGAGCATCTGGCCCTGGGGCACGGGAGGATGCCATGTGGGCCACTCCTCGCTGGTAACACATTCATCTACGTCTTCATTCTCATTCAGTTCAGTGCACTGTTTGATTTACCTCGAGGCTTGCCCTATGACCCATGGATTATTTAGAAGTGTGTTGTTTAGTTTCTAAGTGTTTGGAGATTTTCCTATTTTATTTCTGTTATGGATTTCCAGTGTGACTCCACTGTTGCTGGAGACTATATACAATTAAAACTTTTTAAATGTACTGAGGTTTATATGATGGTGTGGGATGTGGTCTCCATTGGTATATTTTCCATGACTACTTGAATGGATATTCTGCTGTTGTAGCGTAATTGTTCTAGAAATCTTGGTTAGATCCTATCCACTGATTGTATCACTGTTATTTTATGTCCTTGCTGATTTTCTATGTAATTATACTATCAATTGTTGAGAAAGGGGCATGAAAGTTTCCAGCTACAATTGTGGATTGGTCTATTTCTTCTTTGAATGTTCTGTTAAATTAGTTTTTGCTTCATATGTCTCAGCTGTATTCAATGGTATATACACATTTAGTATTACTATTTCCTGGGGCACCTGGGTGGCTCAGTCAGTTAAACATCTGACTTTGGCTCAGGTCATGGACCATGAGTGAGAGCCCCACATCAGGCTCTGTGCTGACAGCTCAGAGCCTAGAGCCTGCTTCAGATTCTGTGTCTCCCTCTCCCTCTCTCTCTGCCCCTCCCCTACTCGCACTCTCTCTCTCTCTCTCTCTCTCTCTCAAAAATAAACATTAAAAAAATTTCTTAAGTATTTCTATTTCCTCTTGTTAGATTAACCATTTTATCACTATAGAATATCCTTCCTTGACTCTGGAAACTTGCTTTGCTTTAAAGTCTACTTTATAGGAGTCTGTGGGTGGCTCAATCATTTAAGCTTCCAACTTCAGCTCAGGTCATGATCTCATGGTTCATGGGTTCAAGCCCCATGTCCTATGCTGACAGCTCAGAGCCTGAAGCCTGCTTCAAATTGCCTCCTTCTTTCTCTGCCCCTCCCCTGCTCACACTATGTCTGTCTCTCTCAAAAGTAAACATGAAAAATTTTTTGAAGTCTACTTTATGTATTAATATAGCCATCCCTGCTTTCTTTTGATTAATGTTTGTATCTCTTGTCCCAACATTTTATTTTTTTTTTAAGGTTTATTTGTTTTTGAGAGACAGACAGAGTGCTAACAGAGGAGGGGCATAGAGAGAGGGACACACAGAATCCGAAGCAAGCTCCAGGCTCTGAGCTGTCAGCACAGAGTCCAACGCAGGGCTCAAACTCACGAACCATGAGATTATGACCTGAGCCGAAGTTGGACACTTAACTAACTGAGCCACCCAGGTGTCCCCCAACATTTTGTTTTCAGTCCACTTACATCATTATATTTTAAATGAGTTTCTTGTAGACAGTATATAATTAGGTTATATTTTTTAGTCCCCACTGCCAATCTGTCTCTTAACTGATATATTTAGAGCATGTACTTTTAATGAAATTATTGATATGTTAGAACTTAAATCTACCATTTTGTTGTTTTCTGTCAGTTCTCTATGATTTTGTTTCTGTTTGCTTTTTCCTGTCTTCCTATATATTACCTAAACATTTTTGTTAAAAATCCATTTTTGGGGCGCCTGGGTGGCGCAGTCGGTTAAGCGTCCGACTTCAGCCAGGTCACGATCTCGCGGTCCGTGAGTTTGAGCCCCGCGTCAGGCTCTGGGCTGATGGCTCAGAGCCTGGAGCCTGTTTCCGATTCTGTGTCTCCCTCTCTCTCTGCCCCTCCCCCATTCACGCTCTGTCTCTCTCTGTCCCAAAAATAAATAAACGTTGAAAAAAAAAATAAAAAAAAAAAAAGAAATCCATTTTTACTTACCTATAGAGTTTTGAGTGTACATTTATATATATATATATATATATATATATATATATATATATATACACATATATGTGTGTGTGTGTGTGTGTGTGTATACATGTATATTATCACAGTTTTATATATAGATCACAGTTTTATATATAAATCACAGTTTATATCTTATCATTTATATCTACATTACAGATATATATGTGATATGTAAACATATATATAAAACTGTGATGATATAAAACATCAGAGTCTACTGGTGTTATTTTACCAATTCCAGTGAAACATAGAAAACGTATCTCCTTTTATATCCCTTTAGCCTCCCCTGTTTATAATGTAATTGTATGGTGGCACCTGGGTGGCTCAGTTGGTTAAGCATCTGACTTTGGCTCAGGTCAAGATCTCAAGGTTAGTGAGTTTGAGCCACAAGTCAGGCTCTATGCTGACAGCTCCGAGTTTGAAGCCTGCTTCAGATTCTGTTTCTCCCTCTCTCTCTGCCCTTCCCCACTCTCTCTCTCTCTCTCAACAATAAACATTAAAAAAATAATGTATGAAAGACTTCTTCTAAATACATTTAGAAACACATCAGACTATGCTATAATTTCTGCTTCAACCATCAAACAAAATTTTTAAAACATGAGAGAAAACGCTTTAAAACTATCATGCCATTTCCTCGGGCCTTTATTAGGATCTCTGATGAGAAGTCCACTGTCATTCGATTTGACTTTTTCCTTATAGGTAAGGTATTCTTTCCTCTGCCTTCTTTCAATATTTTTCTTTGTCTTTTATTTTCAGCAGTTTAATTATGATGTCTTGGTATGGATTTCTTTGGGACAGTCCTGTTTAGGGTTCACTTAACTTCTTGAACCTACAGGTTTAAGTCTTTCCTCAGTCTGGGAGGTATGCATCCAGTACCTACTTTGAGTGTTCCCTCAGCCCCACCCTCTTCCTTCTCTCCTCCAGGACTGCCATGACACAAATGTTAGATCTTTTGTTAAAGTCACATAGGTCCCTGAGGCTCATTCGTTCACTTATTTTCTCTTTTTTCTTCTGTTGTTCAGAATGGGTACTTTCTTTTATTCTAGTCTCCAGTTCACTGATTTTGTTGTTGTTGTTCTTGCTGTTGCTATTCTGTCCCTCCTATTCTACTTTTGAGCCCATTCACAAAGCTTTTATTTTGGTTATTCTATTTTTCAGCTCTAAATTTTTCATTTGGTTCTCATTTATATCTTCTATTTCTTTCCCGAAGCTTTCCATTTTTCTTTCATTTGTTGCAAGCATGTTCTTAATTGCTCACTGAAGAATCTTTATCATGGCTGCTTTAAAATCTTTGGTGGAAAATTCTAAAACCTCTGCCATCTTAGTGTTAGCATCTATTGTTTCATTCATTTGGTTCTGGGTATGATTAAATGATTACTCAGTTGAAACCTGAATACATTTTTATTATGTTGCAAGACTCTGAATCTTATTTAACCGTGCTGTTTCACCTGGCTTTCTATGACCCACGCTGGCAGGGGAAGGGAGGGAGGGAGTGATCTCATTATTGCCAGGTGAAAGTAGAAATCCAGGTTCCCCACATGGCTTCCACTGACACCTCAGGAGAGACTCTCGTTATTTACTGGTACATGGAGGGGAGAGCTCTGGTTCCCCACAAAGTCTCCACTTACACCACAGTGAGGGTGGCAGTATTACTGCTTGGCAATGATGAAAGGCCTTGTCCTTACTTTACCTTCTCTGATGCCACCCTGGTGGGGGTATTATGGCACCTCAACACAGACTCATGAGGGTGCAAGTCTAGGCTCTCCACATGGACTTTGCAGGCTTGGATGAGAACACGATTTTTTATGCAGCGTTTGGATGGAATAGAGTGGTTACTGCCTAAAAGTTTTCTGTATGGTTAGACTACCCCCTTCCTATTTTCTCTTTTAACTAGATAGAGCAGGCTTTCCTTGGGACTTTATCTATATCTGCTGGCATTTGTAGGTTGCTGGTTTCCTCAGCTCCAATTCTGAGACATATGGATCAAAGAGAAAATGCATGTAACTCACTACCATTTCATTTCTAAGGTCCACAGGTACTCTTCCTTTTTTTCACCTATCTTATTTATTTATTTATTTATTTATTTATTTATTTATTCATTCATTCATTCATTCATTTAGAGAGAGAGAGAGAGAGAGAGAGAGAGAGAGAGAGAGAGAGAACACGAGTGGGGTAAGGGCAGTGAGGGAGGGAGAGAGAATTCCAAGCAGGCTCCACACTGTCAGCTTAGAGCCTGATGCAGGACTCAAACACATAAACTGCGAGATTGTGACCCCAGCTGAGATCAAGAGTTGGACACCCAACCGACTGACCCACCCAGGCACCCTTCTTTTCACCTTTCTTACATTTATTTTATTTGTAGTATCCAGAGTTTTAATTACATTTAGTGGGAGGAACAGGGAAATGTATGTCTCCTCTACTTTGCCAGAACCAGAAGAAAAACCTCCTTCATCTTCGTTTTTAAAGGATAGTTTTGTTGGACACAGAATTCTTAGGTGATGGTTTTTTTCAGCACTTGGGATCTATCACTACACCATCTTCGGGCTTCCATTGTTTCTGATGAGAAATCAGCCATTAGTCACATTATTCTTGCCCTATATGTGTTAAGGGGCTTCCTCTTTCTACTTTCAAAATATTATCTTTGTTTTTCAATAGTGTAACTATGATTTGTCTAGGTTTATTCTTCTTTGTGTTCATCCAAATTGAGGTTATTTCAACTTTTTGGATTTTTCAGATAATTTTCATCAAATTTGGTATTTAAACAATTTCTTCAGAAATATTTTGTCCCTTTTTCTCCCTCCTCTCCATCTGGGACTCCTATTATACATGTGTTACATAATTATGTTGGAGCACCTGATATTGTCACACAGTGCTCTACTGATTTGTGTCCAATTTTTCTCCTCTCTCTATTCTTTGGCTTGGGAAATTCCTCTTTATTTACCTTCAAGTTCACTGATTCCTTCTTCTATTTCTAATCTACTGAGTTAATCTAGGGAAATTTTATTTCAGTTATTATATTTTTCAATTCCATAAATTTCACTTTTTTTAAATCATTTGCATTTGTCTATTGTGATTCTCTGTTGACTCACATCACATTTCCTACTATATCTTTGAATACATTTTCCTTTAGTTCTTTAAATATAGTAGCTGCTTTGAAGTCTTTGTTAAATCCAAATGTGGGCCTAGTCAGTTTCTATCTAACTAATCTTTTTCCTTAGTATGGGTTAAACTTTGTTAATTTGCATGTTAATTATTTTTTAGGTGAAAAGTAAACATTTATTTAGATTATCTGCTCATGTGCACACACATACATACACAAACACACACACACACACACACACACACACACACACACACTAGTTGCTATCATGACTGGCAAGATAACATTCTCTCTACTCTTACTAATTAGCATTTCCATAACAAAATCCTAAAAAAAATAACACACTCATATATGCTAATACAAGTATAGACTCCCTTTATAAAAAGGGCCATTAAAGGACAATTGAAGTTGCTTGAAAAGAAAGAAGGGATTTGAGATACAGGATGAAAGTGTGTACCTTTTGAAATTCACACCCACAAACTACCTATTCATTTAAAAAACAAAAACAAAAACAAAAACAAATCTGTTTCACTGATACTCAGCAACAGCACTGTTCATTAAAACCTAAAAGCACCTTTTATTTTGCATTTACTACCTCCTCATTATAATCGATTCTTAACTACAAAATAGCACAATACATTTTTAAAGCAGGAAATAAGAGTTAGCCTCCAAAAAATGGCTAACCCACCACATCATACACTTTCCTTTTTACAACCATCATCCTTTTTATGAACCAAATAAGTGAGGTACCACTCCAATGGTATTCAGATGCTAGCTGACTATTAGCCTTTCAACTATTGTCAGTGGGAGCAGGTTTGGAAATACTATTCAGTTTAAAAGTAACAAGCAGATTTCTTTTAACACTAAAGGGACTCAGAGCTGAGCAGAAAAGGTGGGAGCAGTGGATTTACTCCTGGATGGCAAAATCTAGGTTGTCTGAAATCAGAAAATGCTTTTGAGATCAGCTTGTTCAGAAGCTCCCCATCTGAGATCTTTGGAACTGAGAAAATAGAAATGGGATATCCTGCACTTATTCAAGATTTCAAGGAGACTTTTTAAAGACCTCATAAAATTATCAATGAAAAAGCTGCTCTAGATAACCAAAATAGGTATTTTTTAGGCCCTAAGTCTTTTTGGTCATACCTGCATTATCAACATTATTTCTCATCATTAGCCCCCAGGACAATAAGTTTCTCACATCCCCGCATTGATACTAGATTCTTTCTACCTTATATGCCAGTCCCCACTGTCCATTAAACTTCTATTTATCTTGCAAGATCCACCTCAAGTATCATCTCTTTTTTTAAAAAGAACACATTTTTATTTATTTTGAGACAGAGAGAGAGAGCGTATATGAACACAAGCAGGGGAGCAGCAGAGAAAAAATCCCAAGCAGGCTTAACCAACTGAGCCACCGGGGAATACCATCTCTTAATGAAAATATTATCTCTTAATGTAAAGCATGAGCTCTGCAGCCAGACTACCTGCCTGGGTCCAAGTCATAGCTCTAACCCTGACTGTGAGACTAGTCTAGGTCTCATCAGGTATCCCGTCTGCATCCCACGTTCTTCCCCAGCAAAATGGAGATGATGATAGTACCTACTTCATTGGACTGATGTGGAGATTAAATAAGATAATGCATATAAAGCACTCAGCAAGTAATAAACAATAAATGTGCAGTTGTTACTATCATATAGTATTAGTTCATAACTAATCAGGTTTCCCAAAGGTGCCCATAAACTTAATAATCCAGGTGGCATGTACTTTCTAAAATTCCAAAACCAAAGAAATCACTTGACTCAGTTTTTCTGAATCCAAACCCCCAAAGGGAGTCCAAGTTCTAATAAAACACCTGACATGTTAATAACCCTGTAGAAGGAAGACAGGCTATCCTACTTTACGGTGAAATTCACAAAGCTAGTCACTTCGTGCAGATGTTATCACCACAGCATCAGACTTAGCAGAACATTTTCAATGATAAAACCAGCACAAAAACATTCTGGGAGCCATGAAAAAAGTGGAGTGAACTTCACCTCAAGCAGCTTTTAAAAGCTCTTAAAAATGTGATTTGCCTCTGTACTTCTTAGTCTCTCCTTGCCTGGTCCAGATGATACTACAAAACAGCTGAGGAGAACACTGAAATTCATTATTTTCAACTTGACAATGGCAGCTAGACTTTATTTAATATCATTCCTGATAACACCCAGTAATCCTGTAAATACTTTAAAGTGCTTCAAATACAGTTTTTTCATCTGCAGTTCAAGTACTGCTTCAAATCAACTAATGATAATAATGACAGCTTTGAAGAAGCAATGGACATTCAGGGAAGGACTGAATCAGGAAAGGTCATACATAGCTGCTCCTCACTGAGTCTCCTCCGTTTCATCACACTCTCTTCATGTGCTCAAGCTAGAATCCTCAGGGGTAATTCTGGATCCCCCCCACCCTAATCCCCAAATCCAGCTGGTCTGATTAGCTCTACCTCCAAGGCAGATCTCTAATTGTGGCAGCTATCATCTCCATGGTAACCACCCTGGTCCAAACCACCATTTCTCACCGGGACTACTATAATATCTGCTAAAGGGTCGTGCAGCTTCCTAAATGGTACCTAGTCAGAGCATGATGATTTTGATAGAATAGACTAAAGACTATGCTACGGCGAAAAAAAAAACTGGACCAAAAAAAAAAAAAAATTACGTACTTTATGATCTCATTCATCTAGAACTCTAAAAAATAGAAACTAATATATTGTGACAGAAAGCAGATCAGTAATGGGTGGCAGAGAGGGGCAAGAGGAAAGGATTACCAAGGGACACAAGGAAACTTTTCGGTGATGGATATGTTCACTGTCTAGACTGTGGTGGTTTCATGGATATGTGTGTGTATATACTTTTTGATCTGTGTGTATACACATCCACACTGATGTATAAACTTATCAAATAGCACACTTTAGTTTCCTGAAACTTATGCCAATTATACTACAATAAAACTTTTTAAAAATAAAAACAAACAGGATGATATTTTTAATAAAATATAAAGTGTGGGATTTGCTTCAAATAAACCAGGGGAAGTGGGGAGCAAGGACAAAACGGGTACAAATACAGATGAAACAAGATTAGACATGAGTTGATAATTTTTAAAACTAGGTCCTAAGGACATGGGGGTATAATATACTATTTTCTTGACTTTTGCATATTTGAAATTTTCTATAATAAAAACAATTTTTAAGTTAAAGGGGAGAAAATCATAAACCAGGATAAACTAAAAGAAGAAAAATACTATGCTGGCTCCAGAGCCCCAGACTGCTAGTAGTCAAAGACTTCCTTAGAAGTTGAAGAGCAGGGGAATGTGGAGTTTAAAGGGACAGATTTTATTCTCTACTCTATCACCTGAGAAATGTGCATGTTCCTTTGAGAGCTAAGTCATCCTTTCCCTGGTTGGCTCAAAGCTGGGCGCCCTTGCACACTTGACTTCTAGTCGAGCCTTCAAGCTGTCAGATCACACAGGCTCCCACAGATATGCTTCCAACAGCCTGAAGTTTAGGATAAAAGAAAAACCATCTTGCCGCCCATTTGAAGTACTTCATGCATGCTGAAGCAGCACCTGGTTAGATAGCCAAGTACTACAGCCACAGGCAACTCAGAAACACACAAACAGAAGAAGCATTTTTATCTTCTTTTCCTCCAAGCCTCTGCTCATGGATCTTCCAAAAGGAGTCCCAACCACATCAACCAATTTTTAAAGAAAGGAACTCCTATTTGCTTAGAGCACGCTAACTCATCATCTCATTTGAGCCTCATGTTTAACCTTGGAAAGCAGCACATATTTTTACCCCTGTTTTAAGCATGCTAAATACTGAAACTCAGAGAGATGAAATAAATGGAGTGCCCAAGGTCACACAGCTAGCATGTGGCAGGACCAGGAGTCAAGGTCCATCCCACCTCTGTGCCTGTCTAGCGTGACTACCTTGCAAGCTTAGCAGCAACTCTGATCAAGATGCATATATGAAGAAAAGTCATATCCCAATTAACCCACTTTTTTTTTTTACCCAATCTCAAACACGTCAAAGGATTTTAAGAGTAGGTACATGAAACCATTACTGCAAATAAAGCTTTTTCAGTTATGTATAATTTCTTTATCCCCTAGCACAAGGATGTGTGAAGAAGGACAGCAATTAACTTTAGACATTACATGAGGAGAGGAAAAGGAAGGTGATGCCCAAAGAAAGATCAAAGAAAGAAAACTAGGGATCAGACTGGAAAGAACAGCACATTAAACACAAAACCCAAATTAACAACCCCCATGGCATGTTCTCCGTAAAACCAGCATGCCCTGGGTGGTGATTATCCTGTTAGTGAAATGAAAGAAAACAGCCATTTCTTTCAAGCTACTTGTTTCACCCATGCTAGGTTAAAATGGAAGAGAATTTTTCAAAACTGTATTAAATTTGCTCACACTGTGGTGATTCTCCATTTTCCAACAAAAAAAAAATGTCACTTTCAGGGCTCAAGGTCTACAGTAACAATTCTTGCTTCTGGGGTAATGCATGAAACTGGATATTTAAAACATGGATTCTAGTTGTCACAGCTAATAATAGCAACTAGTACTTACTGAGCACATATTATAAGTAGGTATTGTTTTTAATGCTTTTAATCTTCAAAATGGATCTTCTGACACAGGTTCAATTATTGGTAGGGCAACTATATAAATAAAGATACTTTGAGGAATCAAAGGGGAAAGCCATTAACAATTGTGCAGCCACAATGCAGAAACATTTGGACATACAATCATTAGCCTCATTTTGCAAATGGAGACTTAAGGAACAGAAAGGTTAAATAGCCTATCCAAGGTCACACATCTAGTAAGCCAGGGTTTAAGCCCAGGTCATCTGGCTCCAGGCTCATATTCAGCCATTCTGCCATGTGCCCCCTCTGAGCTGATATACTACCTTTTTTAAAAAAAGTAAATCATTCCACTGTTCACTTTGAAGCACACAAACCTCTCTGTATTTCAGAATACATTTGCTACAAGAAAATGGCTAAAACCCAAGGAGAACTATGACCCAAGAGTTCGTATCTTTAAAAAATAAAGACAGGGTTCTGGGTGGCTCAGTCAGTTAGCCGTCGGACTCCTGATTTCAGCTCAGGTCATGATCTCACGGTTGGTGAGATCGAGCCCTGCGTCAGGCTCTGCACTGCCAGATTCTCTCTCTTCCTCTCTCTCTCTGTCCTTCCCCTGCTTGCATTCTTTCTCTCTCTCTCCCTCACAGAATAAATGAAAACTTTAGAAATACACACATACATACATTTGCTCTTGGATATGCAACTGAAACATGTCCCTTGTTAGACATGCTTTTCTTAATTACTTTTCTCCACATATAGTATCTCCTCATTTCACTCAGGAATAAATCCACATCTAAAGCAGCAACACCTACCACTCAGACATGCATACTTAGATTGATACCACAGATACATTCAGTGTTTTCACTGGCTCAAACCACACTGGGCTTTGGGGTCTTAACCTTATACCATAGAAGCAAAGTCTCACCTTCCCTTGAGTATTACTGGAATGGTTTTCAAAAACTTCCAAGGAAAAATGATGTCCCAGAAATGAGTTTGGTAAGTAGGGAGTTCAACATTTTCCTTTCATTACTAAAAAAAACTACAGGCATCATAAAACTTCAGAGAACCACAACGTCAGGTAGGTAGAAAGTGTTTTTGTGAATATACAAGACCGCTTGCGGATGTGCTTTTTAAGGCAACACAATACTGGCGTGTTTCACATCATCCCCTTTCTCAAATCCCTCAGTGATACCACTGTCCTTTTACACTTACAGCTCTTCCTGCATCTTCCCTCAGATGAATGCACGTTTGCTTCAATGCTCCATTTAGTGTCTCTGTCAGATGGCACTTCACCAGCCAGGCTGAAAGATCATGCCCTCCCTCCAGCCAGCATTACTCTCTCTCCTCTTACCCCATCTATCCCTTTCTTCCTAGCCATGGTAGAAGAAAAAATAAACATTTGGTCTTTGTCCCTACTTCCTGGTAAACAGCTCCTAAAACCCTTACAATTTCCTAAGTGCTAAAAAAGAAAAAAAAATTCTTTTGTAAGATAAAGAGATGTTTCATTAGAGATAGGGGCTGGGTGTAGCTACCTTCAGGACGGGGCCTGGTTGCCAGAAAAACCAAGCCATTAGAGGGGTTGGAACTTTCGGGCCCACCCTGACATCCAGGGAGCGGGGTCGCAGGGGGGATGGACATTGAGTTCAATCACCAATGACCAGTGATTTGATCAATCACGTTTACTTA
The DNA here is from genome assembly GCF_028749965.1 of Puma concolor. Taxonomy (NCBI): domain Eukaryota; kingdom Metazoa; phylum Chordata; class Mammalia; order Carnivora; family Felidae; genus Puma; species Puma concolor. The sequence continues at coordinate 124,742,816 of NC_141668.1, read as the reverse complement.
ATTAAACATCTATAAAAACCTCTAACCAACAGGGTTCAGACAGCTGGATCAACAAATGGATGTGCTGGGAAGGACATGGAAGCTTGTGTCACTCCTGTTCCTGATCTTTCCTTATGCATCTCTTCTATTTGGCTATTCCTGACCTGCGTCCTTTAAAATTAACCAATAATGATAAGTAAAGTAACTTCTTAAGTTCTGTGAGCTGTTCTAGTAAATTACCAAGCCTGAGGAGGAGAACATGAGAGCCCCCATGTTTGCAGTTTGCTGGCCAGAAGTGTGGCAAGCATGGTGACCTCATTTGCAACTGGTATCTGAAATCTGAGACCTTGATCTGTAATGACTAACACTAACTCCAGAAAATAAAAAGTCCTGGGCTTAAGACAGATTACAAGCAGGAAGTATCAGTGAGAAAACTTCTGAGACCCCACAGGATGAGCCAGGGCAAAAGGTATCATCAGGGAGCCACCACACAGGCCAATAAGGTGGGAGAACCCGTGTCTACTCCAGGCTCTGTCACTTTACTAGTGGCCTGAGTTTCCTCACTCATGAAATGCAGATGCTGCACCAGAAACCTTACGAGGCCCTTTCTTCACGACCATTCAACACAAGCTAGTGGACACATCCCCAGATCCTTCCACCTTAGAGTTTCTCCATCCCAAATCACTTCACTCCCTCCAGGGATCCTTTCCACTAATTCTTGCCAAGACAGGAGACAGGCAATTAGCAACACGATTTTCTTTCAGGTGCCTTATCCAAGGACGTTAACTTTTTTTTTTTTTAATCGTGGTGAAATACACATGACCTAAAACTTACCATTTCAGCCATTTTTAAGTACAAGTTGATCCTTCAACAAACTGGGTGTGAACTCTACAGGTCCACCCATAGGTGGATTTTTTTCAATAAACACATTATAGTCCTATATATGTATTTTCTGATTTCGGTTCATCCTAAACAATGCATGGTATATGGTGGTATCATTCTTTTTTTTTTTTTTTTCAACGTTTTTTATTTATTTTTGGGACAGAGAGAAACAGAGCATGAATGGGGGAGGGGCAGAGAGGGAGACACAGCATCGGAAACAGGCTCCAGGCTCCGAGCCATCAGCCCAGAGCCTGACGCGGGGCTCGAACTCACGGACCGTGAGATCGTGACCTGGCTGAAGTCGGACGCTTAACCGACTGCTCCACCCAGGCACCCCTATGGTGGTATCATTCTAAAGAAAGGTAACTTCTGGGTCAACTGACCAAGCCGCCAACATCACAGGGTATAGACTACATTTGCTGAAAGGTTTGCTCCAGACTCAAATCACTTCCATCTCTCAGAATAATGTTATAAACCTGTTCAATCCTCCTTGCAAATTCAGACATGGCTCTAAGCACTGCGTGAAGTGAGACACATACAGTTTTACCCTTCCTAAGGATTTCATTGATCACATTCTCTTACTCTCACAACTTCCTTTGTCCTTCAGTGAAAACTCATTAGCAAGTTAGGAAGAGAGTATAAGCAATTAGCTTATACCAGATGGTATTTAGAGATAAACATTATTTTCAATGAGTGCTTGAAGGCTTCCATGTTTTTATTTTCAACATTTTGAAAGTGGACAAGTGCTAAGGGCCCAATTCTCTAAGTTCTGCTTAGAGGAAGCAGTGTGTACTTCCTTTAGTAACTATAAACTAAAGACTGTCCACAGAAAGAAGTGTTATTTATAACTGCACGCTACCAGATGGCTTATCTCCTTATCACATCCCTAAAAAAGTCTAGAATAAATGTCTTCCGTGGACTTGATTTCAGAGAGAGGTATCAGTTCATAGCTTGCTAACTTACTGTACTTAAACGGTCATTGCACAGGGAACATAGTGGTCATAATTAGGTTTATCAAGTAGTTACTACAGAACAGCCACGTTAAAATTTTTCTCTGCATTATCTTACTGAAACCACAAGGGGTGCTCCTATTTCCTCACCAATGAGGAAGCTGTGTGAGAGTTTAAGTGACTTGCCCCAGGCTATTCAGCTAGTAGTGGGCAGAGCTAGGAAACCGGGTCCAACTCTAAAAATGCATGCTCTTTTTCTTTTTTAAAAGTTATTTTTTTAACTTTTTTTAATGTTTATTTATTTCTGAGAGAGAGAGACAGAGCATGAGCCATGGAAGGACAGAGATAGAGGGAAACACAATCTGAAGCAGGCTCCAGGCTCCCAGCTGTCAGCACAGAGCCCAACACAGGGCTCAAACTCACAAACTGTGAGACCATGAGCTGAGCCAAAGTCAGACGCTCAACTGACTGAGCCACCCAGGCACCCTTAAAAATGCATGCTCTTAACTATCATGTTATATATACTTCTTCCATATGTACAATTAAATACATATGCATATATATGTATACATATGTATGCATATATATGTATGTTTATACATATGCATAAATGTGTGTATATATATATATATAGACACACACACACACACACAATTAGGTGCATTTGCTTGATTCTTTAACATCTACAAGATCCTTGAGGGCAAGGAATTTGTGTCTGTTGGACTCCCAGAACCCAGCACATGAGTCTGGCATTGAGTGGGCTGCCAATTCAATTCCTGAATGAATAAAAGTATAGACTTACTTAGAAATCATAGGTGTAGATATGTATACGCCTATATTATAAATGTGTCTACATATCGACATGAAAAAAAAAAAAAACAGAATATCCTGGCAAAAAAAGATGATTTAACTGTTCTGTTTTTCTCTTCTCAATAACATGATTTTATTTCCAGATCCTTAGGGAAAGAACAAATGAGTCACACTATAGCATAGGGAGTCATGGAAGGTAAAGCTATAGAAATGGGAATGACACTATATTACTCTGAAATTAATTAACAGTCAAATGTTAGGTACTAAAGCCAATTTGCCAGATCAATATTTTTAAAAAATAATTTAGTGGAGATAACAGATTAGGAACGTAAGAACAGAAAACTGATTTAAAATCTCAAGATATAAAGAACGAGAGGCATAATTCACTGCCTCTCCCTTGCTTTTGGAAGAAGCCACTACATGACACAGCAATTCACATCTCTTAAATTATCTTTCATATTTATAACACTTCCTGAAATTCCTGACTTAATGTATGCAGTTTGTGATAAAATACTACGTGGAAGTAAGTAGCCTTTCGTGTTTTGTTTTTCAAATAACATCTGGAGTCTGGTAAACACTGTACAAGTCTCAACATCAGAAGACCTGGGACTTAATCCTGACTCTGAAAATCAAATTCAAAATCTGGGGCAAAGTCAACACCTCTCTCCATTCCATCAATTCTCATAAGAAATGAATCTAAGACCACATTCCTCTTTTTACACGAGCAGGAATATTTTGAGGATATGAGAAATGAAGGGAGAGAGAGAGAGGGAAAGCACTTTGGACTCTTCAGGGGGAAAGAAAACCTCTATAAATGTAAAGAATAAGCACTTTGACTGGACTCCTCCCAAAAGCACTAGGCAGCCCGGGGTATAGTCAGGGTGATCACACCAGAATGCAGGGTCTGAGGCTTATCTCTTTGTCTGGAACCAAAAACACACTTCACACTAATAATCTAGAAAGCTAATGTGGGGAAGGGCTTGGGGGACTGTCTTCAAGCTGAGAGACTGCACTTTTTCTTCCCAAACAATCGGTAATGATTCTGACAGAGAGGTGCCATGGGAAAATGGTTTATGAATATGGACTGTTGTGTGGGAAAAACTATAAAGAACAGAATTATTCTGTGTGTTGGAAAATACACGTAAGTGAAGTTAACTTTTGCTGACTTCCACGTGTGATGAGATAGAGGTCTTAACTGCAATCGTTAAGCCTAAGTTAGGGGCTAAGATACCAGGGAGATATTGGGAGATTCATTGTAAAACCAAGAAGAAAACTGCCCAGGGGAGCCCACATATGCAAGAGATGGAAAGGGAAGCCCACAGAGTGGAAGACAGAATGCCAAGCCCAGCTGAGAGGGTCTGGTCCTGGAGGTAGCATATAAGCTTCTGGCTGTCAATTCATACCACAAAGCACACCAAGACAGGAGATTCAAACCTCAGCAAGTGACCCGCACTGCAGGCCTACTCCACCTAGAATTTCATGAGTATCCCTCCTCTGGCCAGAAAAGCTGCTCAGACCTGGTCTTTGGGCTTTGGACCCAAATAAATAAGGGAGCCTTTGCAGGCCTGACCATGCTCCTTTCTTCTCAGCCCTTTCCAGGTAAACAGAGCACATGGAAAGAATAAACAGCCTTTGAGAGGAAGCCAGAAACCTGGGCTTTGGTTCTGACTTCCTAAAGGTCAGTGGGGCAAAAACTTCCTATTACTGTTGAAGTAGGGGACCATAACTAGGGATTTTGAAATCCAAACTCTCTGTAGGCAAGGACTAGGATTTTTTTTTTTTTTAATGTTTACTTTTGAGAGAGAGCATGCGTGCAAGAGGGAAAGGGCAGAGAGACAGGGAGAAAGAGGATCTAAAGTGGGCTCCTTGCTGTCAGCACAACCCAATGTGGGGCTCGAACACATGAACCGTGAGATCATGACTTGAGCTAAAGTCTGACGCTTACCTGACTGAGCCACCCAGGTGCCCCGACGACTGTGATGGCAGAGGAGGACTAGGAAGACAGGCTAAGTAGGAATCTAATATTCTTGCTGTACAAAATTCATTGATTCGTGCAGTGGCAGGAGACCAGAGGAGCGGTTACTGGGAAAAGAAGTAATCAAGTGTGGAGTGTAGAGGATGGACCAAAGTGATGTCCCAAGTGCCATCATCCCAAGTCCCAAGGGCAATCACCGCATGGAAAACAAGATTGTGAGCAGGACTGACAAGTGTGGCACCTGCCAGCACACTGTACATGCAGATTTCAGGTCAGAGGGAAGGCATGCGCCATGTGTGACAGCCAGGGGCTCCAAGTGTCATTCAAAACCGTGTCATTCAATGCAGACAAGGAGGGCTTACCACCTCCCTGGTCAACCCTATACCGTGACAAAGCAGCCTGGCAAAACAGGATACAGTTCCAAAAATGTCTGGAGCTATACAATCTAATTGAACAATCAAATTACACACCAACAAAAACAAAACAAACTCAATCTCTGGCTAATAGAATTTGGCAAGCAGCCAGATTCATTCAAAGCAGGAATGGTTTTTGAAAAACTTTATTCCCACTGGACTTGAATGAACCATGAAGCACTAGCAAGTTTCTCATTTAAGGATGACAATGTGTTATGCCAGCCAACGGTAAGGAGAGAAGGAGTTCTGAGTCTTCCCCAACATTCCTCATCAACTCTGCCTGAGAGAAGCATAGAATACCCCAAGTAGGCAGTCAAAACACAACAACACTTCTGAGGTATAAAATACTTTCACATGCAGCATCATCAAATTTAACTTCACAACAAATTCATGATAAAAGTAAAATTATTCCCAACTTGTAGATAACGAAAGTTAAGATATCCTAAGTTTAGGGGTACCTGCGTGCATTCGTCAGTTAACTGTCTGACTCTTGGTTTTGGCTCAGGTCATGATCTCATGGTTCATGAGTGTGAGCCCCCCTCATTGGGCTCTGCACTGGCAGTGGAGAGCCTGCTTGGGATTCTTTCTCTCCCTCTCTCTCTCTGTCCCTCCCCTACTTGTGCTGTCTCTCTCTAAAAATAAATAAATAAACTTTAAAAAAAGAGAGATATACTAAGTTTACAGAAATTCCTTTAATATTAAGTGGCAGAGCTATAATCCAAGTTACTTTGACTCATTCCAAGACTGGAGTTCTTTCCCTCAGGAAAAAAAAGCTGCCCGAATGAAACCATATACCTCAAAGTTAGAGTGGAAAATATACCATAGATCACACCATCCTCTCACACAATCAGCAAGCAAGTCAGCATGGTACGTGGGTAGTGTAAGTGAGTATACAGGTGCTGGAAATTAGGGTGCTATGTAAGCTCAACACATTCTTTACTGAAAGCACTACATACTGCCATAGATTAATATGGGCCTTGGGGTGAGGTAACTGAAAAGGGAAAAAAATGACCTTTTTTTGTTTGTTTGTTTGTTTGTTTGGTTGGTTAAAAGAAATAGTAGCAGCAATGGTAATACTCTGGACTGTATCTGTGTGGAAAGAGGTGATGCCATCTTAAGCAGCTCCAGAAGACACATACACACACACACACACACACACACACACACACACACACATGCACACACCCTCCACATAACCTCCTACCAGCTAAGACCAAACCAACCCTCACTTCATATGGTCAAATACATCAGCCTCTCTCAGAATTGTGTGTACAAAGCACACAAGATATTTCCACCACCTGCTTCTGCCATAAATGACTGCCCAATAAAATAAGCACTAATGATTAACTTTTGCTCCCTGGAAGTCACTGAATGAGAAAAAGATATTCCCTGAATAGCCTTTGCATACAGAACACTGACTTTTCTCAAGCTCCCCAAAGAAGCTTTAAAATGATTTGCCATTATGAGTTAGTCTTGGAACTAACACATATGCATGGCATAGAAGAGGTCAGTTCCTGAGTTGAAATGTTTACTAATCACGTGGACATTTTGGTTCAAAACTCTCCCTGAAAATGTCTGTTTCCAAGCAGCCTTTGCTTTTGAAACACCTGAAATATGAATAGTGGTCACACTCAATTCTAGGTCTCTGGAACTGGCTTTGTTACAGGACCAGCTATTATGCACCACATTCTTTGCTAGGCACTGGAGATACACAGGCCATTAGGGAAAGAAGGCAAATAAATTGAGACCTCAGTGAGAAATAGGAGTTTTAACCAAACCAGATGAAAACTACTATAGTTGTGAGGAACTGCAGGGCTCAAATTCCAGAGAAGAGGGAAGCTCAGAGATGACCTTTCCCATTCTTAGTTTCACCTAGAGGTCTGCTGATTCACAAAGGCAACAGCTATAAGGCTGAGAAGCTGAATAGAACTCTCAATAGACTCGTGGCCTAGGGAAACAAAAAATGGAATTACAAAACCCTTCAAGGAAGAAAAGCCATAGTAAAACCCCTGACTTTTGGTTGGCATCCTAAAAACTACATCCAGACAAGCCCTCACAGGGACTGAAGCGCACCTTCAAAACATCCCAACTCCTGATTGGAATTAGCTCATCTGAAATGGAAGTTTCCACAGGCAATGGTACATCCTCTCTAGAGAAAGATCACGCTATCCAGATCTCCAATAATATCTATAATTTTTCATATGCATTGTCTGGTACTCAGCCAAAAATAGCCAGGCATGTGAGAAAACAAGATGTGACCAAACCCAACAATGACAACAGAAGCAGGTCAAAGGGTAGCTAGAGACTAGAGTTATGAGATGCAGACTTTAACATATGATGACTAAAAACCACAGTGAGATTGCACTATACATTGACTAAAACTGTTTAAATTAAAAACATTAACAATATCCAGTGTTAACCTGGAGACCAGTTTTTGTCCTTTTCCTCTGGTTAAAAGAAATACAGTAAATACAGTAAACTGTTAATATATGTTACGTCTAAATGGCAGGTATGTATTATACTATTTTCTGTACCATCCTGAATTTTTATTAAATTTTATAACTAAATGTTTGAAGAAGAAGTAAAAGGTATGGCTAGAAAGATCAGCAAGGATTAAATGATCTTAGCCTTGAGAACTTGTGTTCAAGAAACTGTACTTTCTTCTTTAGACAAGAAGCCACTGAAGGGTTTTAAACAGAGGAGTGACTGCGTTAAATCTGTTCTCTGTAGACGTCATTGTAGCTGCATAGTGCAGAGAGATGGAAGGCAGGGGCCCAGCTGGGAGGCTGTTGCAGTACCCCAGATGGGACATGCCAGTGGCACTGGAAATGAAGGAAGTTGTAAAGATTTGAATGATGGAATCTGAGTTCTCTAGGAAGTTGGGGTTTAGTTCTCAAAACAGATAAATTTTAGCCCATTCAAATCAGGAAGCAAATGAGGCCACTGTGACCAAGAGAAATCTAAAATCAGAACAATTTATAAAGCAAGGACGACATCTAAGATAGCTCCTGGGACTGGGGAAAACAAGAGAAATGTGAATTTTTCTGTAAATCCTTAGAAGACACACAAGCAGTTATAAGACTGGAAGCTAATAAGCGCTCAGCTCGACAACAGATGGTCAGATAGATACATTCACAACTTGCCAGAATCCTGAAGCCTTGTGCACCCCCTTGCAAACATGCAGATGCTTTTATCCGAGGGGGAAAAATTCTATTTCTGACTCTGACAGCAAATGCCAAGTCACATCTTGCCAGTAGAGAATGGCATCTCCCAACCACAAACCTACCGAGAATTTCACAACCTTATTCTCATTTTGGAGAGAAGAGTTGTCTTTGACCGCTACTTGCACCAGCCCTGCCAGAAAGTACAAGGGAAATGAGTGGGGGAATGACAGTTTCCGAAGAACTCAGCTTTTTCATCTGCACCCAAGAAAGTAGGTTTGTGTCTCCAGATTATTCATGAGCAGCCCACGTGTTATTCTGTGAAGAAAAATCAAGCACATCAAACAAATTTATCCTTATATTCCGAAAAATGGCCTGAGGCACAGAGCCTGACAATTTCTTCAATTACTCGAGCTGCTTAACCCTCCACTGACAAGAGACTGAAGAATTAATTTTCTTTATAGTTACTCTTAGTTCCCTTTTCAAAAGGTTAAGGTTTAAAATTGAGCATATTAAGTTCCCAGTCTAGCTAGTTTTGGTATAAATATATATTCTTGGTTCTGACTTATGAATGTCTAGCTTGCTAGGGATAGGATTTTTAAATGGTTCTTTCCCCCCACACAACAAAAAATATTCAGACACGGTTGTTTTTTTTTAAGGAAGTACTTCTCACCTACATGCCCATGTAGTCCCTCAATTTTTGTATGTTCTTCTGGCAGAGCCTGGTTTTAAGGGGCACAGTTGAATGTTAGTTGCATTTAACATTCTTCCCATACCAGAGTAGGTAAAACTTAGATAAATGTGGTTGTCTTAACTCCCAAGGCATATGATGTACTGAACTGACATACTGCAGAGTGCAGGAAATAATGACTAAATGACTCAACTTCCTGACTCAACATTGACCAGAAAATACTTTCTCGTTTTTCTCTAAATAACACTCCTGAATCAAAATTTCAGCCAATCAAAACTCAGGCACTTAGCTGCATGATAAATACCATCTAGCATATCTCACTGGTTACTACTAAAAACATTAATGAATTTTGCATAGTTATTTAGATATCTTACTCTGATCAAATTTATGAGGCTGAATAATAATTTCTAAAGTTATAGGCAGATTCACTCAAATAATTATTACCATCACCATCCAGAAGTACATAAAATGCTTGTAGATATTTCTACACAGCGCTTTAAACTTGAAATGAGAGACACGTACTTAATATCCCTTTGGGGAAATACCAAGATTAATTTCAAGAGCAGACAAATACTCTTCAGAAACACATGAAATTCTTGCCACAGACCGCCTAGGGGATGGATATAATCTTCTCATGATACAGTCTGAGAATGATACTCACTGGGTTAAGTGTTTTTTCAACAGAATGGTGAACGGTCCACCAGTCTGAAGTCCATTCCCATGCGTTCCCCACTATATTGTATAAGCCATAACCATTGGGAGGAAAGGCGTCGACCTAAAAATTAAAAAAAGGGAATATGCTGTCAAAGTATTCACCTTCTTTGGAAATCTCTTTGCTGCAAAAATGCACTAAAAGAAGTAGAACTTCAAGGTATGAATATTAATTTTCATTCTGACCATCAAACTGCAATTTGGCCAATGTAAAAACAAAGAAAGAGACATGTTTTGCTTTGATTTCTCAAGGGGAGTTTAGAAACCTAAGGAGAGTTTATACTACATGGTAAGGAAGCCAACAAAACTCTTCCTAACAGACAAATAATGACCAAATCTGTACCTGATGGGGGAGGGGGGAGATGATGATTTCAACTCTCAAAAGCATAACAGAAACATCATATCAGACCCACTATAAGTTTTACCATCAGAGCTAAGATATGTGGCCACATAATGTCTTTTACGTTGAAAAACACCAAGTCACTTCTGTCCTCTCTACCCACCAGCCCCCTCCAACTCACTATCTTATCTTTAAGCCTCAGTCATTATCACCAAAACACTGAGACGACTTGTTTTTCTAAAGAAAATGTGAATTCATTATCAAGCATATTTGTAAGAAAAGGTTTGCAGTCAGTCTCTGGAACCTGGAAGTATGAGGCCAACTGAGATTCATCAGCAAGCAATCATATCACATTTCAAAGGCAGGTCAGACAGTCTGCCACATAATATTGTCACAGACAAAGAGCCAAAGTATAAAACTTTTTTAAGAAGGAGGGAAGGGAGAGGGGTAAGAAAAAACTTTAACTGAAAAAGTTAGTGTAGACAATTACACTATTTTAGCAACTTAAAATATTTTCCCAACATTTTTTAATGGAAATTCTCAAACATAAAGAAAATTTTCATTTTTTAAATGAAAATATATCAAGTTATCTTTGGGTTTTTATTTTTTATTTATTTATTTATTTTTTTGAGACAGAGAGAGAGAGAGAAAGTACAATCAGGGAGAGTAGAGGGAGAAAGAGAAAAGGAGAGGGAGAGGAAGAAGAAGAGAGAGAGAGAGAAGGAGAGGGAGAGAGAGAGGAGGAGAGAGACAGAAAGAGAGAAAGAGAGAGAGAGAGAGAGAGAGAGAGAGAGAGAGAGAGAGAATCCTAAGCAGGCTCCACACTCAGTGCAAAGCCTGACACAGGGCTCCATCCCACAACCCTGGGACCGTGACCTGAGCGGAAATCAAGAGTCAGATGCTCAATCAACTAAACGCCCCAGGCGCCCCTATCTTTGGGTTTTAAAAAATATTTTTGTAAAAAATAAAAATAATAATATAAAATACAAAAATATATATGTTTTTGTAAATCCATGGGGTTTTTTTCCCCATACTAATGATGTAGGACTAAAGAAATGAATAAACTAAAAATTCACCTCCATTTGACATGTGAATATGGAAGCACCTGATACTTGGGCAGTTCAGAGCACTTCAAAGTTATGAAGCTACTTCCTAAAAGAACTTCATCTGGATAATTTGGAAAGCTAAAAAATTTTGCCACTCTGCTTCCATATTCAGCATACATTATGGAAACAGCAGTCTTTATTTACTGCATCATTCAGTAATTCCATGCATGTCAAGTGAAGGCAGGAAGGGATCAATGGCGTAAAGACATCAAAGAGCTTACTGAGGGAGAAAAAATATATACCCAAAACAAAAAATCTAATTTTGTAAGACAGAGTGGGATGAGTAGGGAAATGAGTGGGGAAAAAATGTCTCAGAAATTCCCAAGAGGGAGAGGATTTCTGGCTGCAGAGATTTCCGGTTGCAGATTTCTGGCTGTATCCTCCTCTACAAAGGTAGAAGAGTCTCATTGGAATCAAGTTCACAGTTCTAAACTGAGAGAGACAGTAAAGGTGGAGAGGCCACAGGCATAAACCGTTCTTCAAGAATTTAGAGATGATCGGAAAGAGTAAGGTGGGATAATAGCTGCAAGGAATAGAAAGAGAAAGAAGAAATTAATTTGTTTCAAGAAGAGAAGAGAAAGAGCCAGGGGCACAAGAGCAATTAAAAGATGCAACAAACATTCTGGAGGAAAGAATCATTTCTCAGGCTCATAGAACACACAAGCGGAGGGGGCTCAAGTTCATGTGCCTGAGGTCCTTTTTATGTGCCCACACTTAGCAGCTACTGAGCAAGCAATTTAACCTATCTGGTGCTCTTAAACCATTCAGATGGGGAAATAAAATTGACTCAAACTTTGGGGTTTTCTTCCCCCTTTAAAAAATCTGATGTTTAAGTGAGATAAAATCTGGAAGTCACCATCCCTAAAATTACCATCTATGAGTATGCCATTAAAGAGAAGAAACTGTGTAACTGCTCATTGTTAAATTAATTGCACTAACCAAAGCTTCCTTCCAGGAACCTCACAAGAAAACAAATGTGCATGAGAAATATTTCAAACCTGCTGAATGATTGCTATGCATTAAAACCAAAACACACTAATAGTTGTATGAAAGTGGCTAACAAAATAAAAATCCAATTCGTAAGATTCACTGTGGTCAGAATAGTTTGCTCCGTCCAGACCAGAAGTAATAGCATACATAAAATATCAGGTGAGAGAGCTGTTTCACTGTAGTCCACCCCACCATTGAAGTTAAATTCCTTCTCTCTAATGAACAGACTGTGTGGACACAACAGCTCAAGTGGACTCAAGGTAACTGTCTGGGTCAACAGTCCTATTTTGAAGATACAGATCTTGCTAAGTCTCATTCCAAACACAGGTGGAAGCCACCTCCCTGTGCCCTCCTTCTTCTTTCTCCCCAGGTCATGTCTCTCAAATTGGTTCTTTGAGGGCCCCTGGGAACTGTTCTAATTTTGTCTTAGGAACTTGCATGGTTGCTTCTTGAGGTAATTTCTGGTGCATATATTCCAGGATAGACATCTGCTGAACTCCCAGTTAAATGTTCCCACTCTAAACATCTGTAAAGTGTCCTTATTTCACAGGGAACTTTGTGTTTTCTGAACAGGTGCCCTTAAGGATAAATGACTGTTTTCCTTGGAGACTCAAGTACTGAAATAGGATATGAAATTCCATAGCAGTAAGCACTGTGAAATATTCATAACTGCCCAGTCCAGCCTTTTCATGGCCTTTTACTAAAACTGACAGGCGCTTATATAATTTGGTCCATCGGAAGCCCACACCTTAGGATTCAAGGCTTACTGCAGTAGCCCTACTTCTCACAGCCTACCATCTAGGAAGGGGACCCAGGCTGCTAAGGCCCTTGTGCCAGTCTTTCTAATGTATCTGCTACCAAAGAAGGCCGGGTATGAGCCCAATGTTCTGAGCCATCCATGCTGAAGGTTAGCGCACCGCAGGTGAGTTGCTGCACACTCCGTGGCAGTGTATAACACTTCAATGGCCACTGTCCCACTGCCTCCACCTACCAACATCTTTCCTAGGGACTCGTGAGCATCCTCACCGAGCACCTACAATTCCAGTTTCGCTGACCAAAGGTGGCCCATCATTGGCTAGGTTTCTCACCCATGGAAAGTCTGAGAAAGGGTGGAACTCCTTTAGCCCCTGACATGTCTAATCCCTCATTTTGCTGAATACAACTATGTGCTTGTGAGAGTAGTAGCTATCATGAAGGAAACTTTGGAGGAACCAACTTCTAGATCAAATGATTAGTCTTCTGCTTCCTTCGGGTAGTACATCATTTCCCATTGGTTTGTGTTGGTTCCTTTATCACATGCTTACACATGTATATGGAATTTTATATATACACATATGCACCCCGATACCTCTTGGAAGGCTACATCTTCTCATGCAATCTATTATTTACATCAATTGCCCCCCCCCCCCAAAATGAAACTATAATGCTTTAACTACTATAGCTCAAACTATTTTTAGATTTCTGGTAGGTCAAGTGTCTCTCCACTCTTCATCTTTTCCAAAAATGTCTGGGTCTTCCTCACTACTTTATTATTTTCAGTCAAATTTTAGAGTCATTTGGCCATCTTCCAAACAATGTATCTGTGTTACATTTATAAGTAAATTTTGGAAGAATTATTTTTGTGTGAAACAAAAATACAAATATGAAAAAAATGACAACTGTTTGAAAGAGTGTTGAAAGAAAATCATTCTCTGTAACAACAAACCCAGTAAGGTGTTACTTCCCCACCGCAAGATTTCTTTCCTCACTGTTAGGAGAAAATGAAATATTTCCAACATTGCTTCATTAGTGTATGATTTTGCCAGCAAAAGAGCAATGAGAAAAGAACTCTTATATACTTGTGGAGGGAAGTATGCGATACGCACTCTGGAAAACAGTTTAGCCATATATCTAAAACCTTTACCAAGAGTGTTTACTAGTCTTTGGCTCATTAATTTCATTTTGGGAAATCTATCTTAAACAAATCATCAGATATACAATTTAATATTTATGTACAAGATGTTTCTTGTTAAATTATTTAGCAAAAACAAAACATGACAAAACAACAGATATAACCTAAATTAGTGAATGATTAATAAAAGGCAAATAAATTAGGCCTTATTCAAATGACAGGTTATCCATCTGTTGAAAAATGTACTTGTTCCTCATATTAAGCAGGGAAAAACAAGATTTTAAGTATTACATTCAGCATGACCCAAAAGCAACATGTAAAAAGTATATACATATACATATATATATATATACACACACACACATATATATGCATATATGTATGTGTGTGTATACACACACATATATACACATATACACAGCTATATATACACCAGAAAAACATATGCTGGCATATATGGTAGTTCAGAACATGGGCTTTGGAAACAAACAGACCCAGTTCAAACTCCAACTGTGCTACTTTCCAGCTGCGTATCCTTGGGCAAGTTAGTTAACCTTTCTGTCCCTCAGAATGACCACCTGGAAAATGAGGATAAAATACATGGTACCTACTTTACAAAGTTGAATTAACATTAAATGCATTAACTCATAAAAATGGCCTAGCACCAAGCCTGCCACACTGCAAACACTCACTAACTACCAGCTATTATTAGCATCAATAAACATGGAAAGGAGCAGAAAGAAATGTACCAAAATGCTAACAAGGTTTATCTCTGGGTGGCAAAATTCCAAGTCCTTTTAATTTTCTCTTTTATACTCTTTTTGTTTTCCGAAGTTTCTCTAAGTATGATGGAATCAGAAAGAAAACTGTGTTATGAAAAAGAATATTTGATTAATTATTAGGAACTGCCACGCGCACAGGCGGATGAACACAGGAAGACAGCAACAGACTGGTCAGAGAGCGCGCAATGCCTTCCGCGCATGTCCGCGTTCTCTGTGGCTGCCGCCCGCCTCCGGAAGCCTCGCTACTCACAGGCGCAGTCCCTCGGAAGCCGTCCTCCCCAGTGTTGGTCACAGGAAACTCGCCCTGCCAAATGTTGGCATAATGTTGGCCTTTCGGCTGCAGTTTGTTGCCCCAGGGGAAAAGTCTGTCAGAAGAGACACAGGCATCAGCCTGTCAAACAGGCACAGGCTTCTGGATTAAAGTCAAGAGAAGGAATGCAATGAAAGAGAGGGCATTGCTCACTTGTTCTGAGTGAACTACGTTTTACATTTCAAATATATAAATAAATAAAGCTTTTAACCAGAACTGTTTTGTTTTTGAAACTTCCGCACAACCAGCTCATGTCAAGTTCACCACAATCTCCGTGTTTCCCGGGTACTAGAGAGGCCTGCAATAAGTCACATAGCTAAAAGAAGGGCTTATAGAAGGCTGGGAAAGTAGGCATCATTGTGGACTTATATGGTAGCACAATCAGGCAGTATCACACCACACTTTTTTAAAAAGCCTCTGCTATTTTAAGGAGCCTTTCCTAGAAGATGTGACCCAAACATGAGCTTTCTGTCTCATGGTTCTAGAAGCAGAGAAATACCACTGCTTCAGGACATGCCTAAAATAAGAAAATCCTAAACGCAAGGCAGCCTGCCAAGAGGCTCTGAGGAGGACTCTGTAAGATCATAGGGAGATGAATGCGTGAAGCACCCTTTGGGGCTGCAGGGAGCCCACTTCACCTGACGCTTTGGTGACCCAGGCATCAGTGTCTCCTAGTAAATTCATGCAGATGAAGAAAGTCTGGGAAGAAAAAGTTCTTGTTTTCAATCAACTTTCTAACCGAAGTAAGTTCCACAGATTTAGAAAAAGGTCAACACATAGTTAGGCAAGGTGAGACCCTCCGAGTACCTGTTTTGCAGGCCTCCTCGACAGCTGTATTCCCACTCAGCTTCCGTGGGCAGCCGCTTTCCCGCCCACGTGCAGTAGGCCACGGCATCGTTCCAGGAGACGTGCAGAACTGGATGATCAGGCCTGGGGAAGAGCAAAAGCAGAGTGTAGAGGGGCACGAACTAGAACAGGAAACAGAAACCAGCTTCAGCAAAGCACCTATAATCACCCTCAGTCCAATCTGGGTGTCCAATCTCAGTCCAATCAAACCCCCAGCTGTGCCACATCTGTCACATTCCACCACAGGTGTCTGACATCCGAGTCTCCCAAATGGGTTATAATCCTCCTTGGAACTAGACTTAAAACATGTCCTCCCCAGCAGGCAGGCCTAGACCCCCAGAGAATCTCACTTGGTACACTGGGTGTGGAGATGCACCCCCCCATGTCCCCCTCGAAGGAAGGAGTGCTGTTCCAGCTGCTGGGAGTGCCCCTTCAGGGTCTCCCAGAGCTGTGGAGAGTCACCTAAGAACAGCCAATGACTAACCACAGTAGGGGCATAAAGGTCCAGCCATTTCAGAACACCCACAGCTCCATCCTACAGGCCCTATTTACCCCAAAGCCCTCAAAGGGATCAGTGGGCCTGCATTATAATCTCAACTTTTCCCTCTGCACAATCTTGCTTTTCCCCTCCTCTGCACAGGTTGCTTGGCTTTAAACTTTGTGCCTTTCTACTACAGATTAGTCAGCTATATGCACCTCCTGCTAGCAGATACCGAATGAGTATTTTTTCTAAGGGCATATAAGGATAAGGAAGGTTAGGGGGAAAGTTTGCAAATAAGGGGATCTGCACGTTCATACAGCACTAGATAATTTTTTTTCAAGTGAACTACACACTCCTAGTCCATTCCTTAAACACCTCTGAATTCCCTCCAGCAATTACACCATGACTTTCATTTATTCCTTCAACAAATGTTTACTGAGTACCTGTTACGTGTCAGTTACTGTTTTCAGCAATCAGAGACATACTTTGCTAAGAAAATATACTCAGTGGAAAAAATACATTCCCCTCTGGGTTTTCCTTCTGCCTTAGCTTTTTCTTCTATTAAGTTCATGAAAGAAAACACCACTTGGGAGCTAAGAGGCCCAGTCAACCTGTGGTGCCCAAGAATTCTATGACTTTCTGCCTCACAGTCTATTTCTACCACGAAGGCTGCCAGCTCAGGCTTTGCAAGGTTTCTGCCCTTCGTCAAGGGGCTATATCCCTAAAGCTGAACTTCATGAGCTCTTAGCTCCCTGACAATGAGGGCAATAACCAGGGATGTTGTTAAAAATAGAGGCTCAAAATTCCCATCAGAAAAAGTGGGTTAGGAGAACAGTTTTCTTAGGCTGTTGAGATGCTGAGTCCTGACCCAACCTTTCTCCATCTCCAGGGCTTAAAGTGCTACTCTATTTTTGCTTGAGATAATTATTTCCTTGCCACCCTGGAGACTGGCTGACCGACTTGCAGCTCTGTGGTTTTTGAGTCAGATGGTGGCCTCAAAGTATGTCAGTCCAGGACTGGAGATAACATGAATCCTATACCCAAGGCTTGAGTTTCCACAGTGACCACCTGGCCAGACACAACTACTTATCCACAGCACAGATGGTCTTCTTCCTCATCGTGACCCACTCATAGGAGAGAGCAAACAGACAGGTTGCAAACATTAAATATGTCAAGAGATTTATAATAGGCCTGTCAAAGGGGGAAAAAATTTTTCAAAGCAAACTCTTTGAGAGGCCAAATGAGGAAGAAAGAAGTCACTTGTTAGGAGCCTTCTATGAGTTACAACAGTGTTTGGGTCTCCACATATGTTATTTCCTCCTATGTTATTTTCCTACCAACCAACGAGAGTTGGTCATTAGCACTCTTTTACAGATGAAGATGGCCACCGAGTTCCTTTTCAACAGCACAAGAATCTTTTTGGCAATTAAAAATGTCCACCAGGGAAAGAACCACCAGCCTCACCTGTGTCGAACAGTAGAGTCTGGTCCTTCTGGGTGTCTCCAGTTAGCGCCTTTAACAGGTAACCACCAGGGAGCAGCTGCAACCTCAAAGCAACACCCAGAAAAGCTGAGGTTAGTTAGGATGACTCTAGAAAAACAATGACTCAGTATGTGCAGAAAAAAATCTGACTTATGATCTTCAACTTCCTTATCAGTTACCAAACAAATACTTTTACCAGACTATCAAAAATAAATCTTCAACAAAAAAGTATTATTTCATATCAAAAGCACCACAATGACTGAATAGACATGTATTTAAATGATGTGTATCTCCAAGAATTGTTTAAAAGAGGAAGTGCTAGCTAATCCTCTATAATCTCTAACAAGTGAGAGACAGGTAGTACTGCTCCTGTTTAAAACATGGGGAAACAGAGTTAACCTTACAAGTATGTGCTGGGCTGAAGGTCCAACCCAGGTGGTCAGATATCAAGCTGAAGCATAAGGTGAAAAGCTGCAGTGTGCTTTCAAAAGACCCTGGTTCAATTTCTAGCCCAACATCAGATGTGCAGCCCCAAGCAAGTTCACTGTTTATCTGGCTTCATCTGCAAAATGGGCGCAGGATCCTGGCCTCACCTACCTCAGAGGTTGAATTAGATAGGGAAGTGCTCAGCCCGATGTTCCCAGGACCTTAATTCCTACTTTACAGTTCCAGTTACCCAAGTAAAATACCAAGTGGGCCTCATTTAGTGACTGGTTAAGAGCTTGGCTTTGGAACCAGTCAAAACAAGAGTCAAATCACTCATGATGTGACCCCTGGAAACCTACTGAACCTCCCAAGGCCTGTTTTCATACTTTTAGATGGAGACAGTAACAATACCTACCTCATGGGTTATGACAAGGAGGAGACATAACATATATGAAGGGCTTACGAGTATGCCTGGCACTAGCATGCACTCAGTACAGAGAACTCATCTCAACCATGGCCTCATGACAGGAGGAGAGTCATAAAACATCTTCATCACCACTGTTCCTAATACTAACCGAAGAACAGAAATTTGCAAATGACTCTTGTAATATAAACCGAAGTAGACTCAAGGTTGTGCCCATGACAATGCTACTGTCAGTCATTTGCTCCCTGATGAGCTGGGTTGAGTGGAAGAGAAGGGGGAAGTGTTTCTGCTAACAATTACAGCAATCACTGAAAACACCAAACTCTGTTCTTGTTCTTTTTTTCATATCAGCACAATCAAAACATTCATGGGATTCCAATCACAACCTGATGGGAAAAAACAAATTCTCTTATATTTTTCAATGATACAGGCATTATGTCCTTAAAGGACACTATTGCAAGGTGTTTTATTTTTCTGAGACCAGGAGAGGCGAAAGGCACGGCTTATTTCTGTTTCAAGTATGGCCCTGCAGACACTTAAATCTGGGGATGTTCTCACTGACTTGACTGCTGGATGCTTAGGGTCCAGCGAAAGGTAACCCCTTCCATGTCAAGGGCAAAGGTGCATAGAAAGCCGAGGTTTTCCCACTTTCGAGTTTCAGTAACTTCAGATCACTCACCCAACCCCAACCCACCCCCAACACTGATCAGAGAGGGCACCAGAAGTTCTATTTCTTAAAATAATAAAAGAAGTAAAGGTGACAAAATGTTAACCTTTGTTAAATCTGGGTGGAAGAAATGAGATTGCCTAATTTTCTTGTACCTTTTGTGTTTTGAAACATTTCATCAGTAGCAACTATTTTTAAAAAACTGACTTATTGATCTATTCTTCTACTGATGGGCATTTGGGTGGGTTCCAGTTCAGGGCTATCTATTATGAACAGTGTTTACTTCTATCAACATTTTTAGGTGCTCCTGACTTTCAGCAAGTATACATATGCATTTCTGTGGACTGCACACCACAGAGTGGCACTGCTGAATATGCACAGCTTTAGCGAAGACAACCAAACCCAAGCTCAAATGGCACATGTGCTCCAAGGTTTCCAGCCCCTTCTTCAGAGGGGAGCTTCCATGGACCTGGCTGATGTAGAGCAGACCCTGGTACGGCTGCTCCAAGGGCCTCTTAGACTGTTCCCTTTCCTCTCCTCTTCCCCTCAATTCACTCTGGTTACAAATATTTGCTGAACACCCACTGTCGGCCAGCACTGAGCCTGATTCCTAAAAGATTTCTTCCACTCCAGGAATCCTCAGAGTATGAGTTAAGACAGTATATTGAGGGGCACCAGGGTGGCTCAGTCAGTTAAGCGTCAGATTCTTGGTTTTGGCTCAGGTCATGATCTCGCGGTTTGTGGGTTCGAGCCCCACGTCGGGCTCTGCACTAACAGCGCAGAGCCTGCTTGGGATTCTGTCTCCCTGTCTCTCTGTCCCTCCCCGCTCACTCTCTGTCTCTCTCTCTCTCAAAATGAAAGACAAGACAGTATATCGATAGTTTTTAAATTATTTTGTTTATCTTACATGGTTCATTGCACAAAGTGGGGAACAAAAGGTGGACCTAGTCACTTCATTTTCCTTTAAAAATGTCTACAAAACTCAAACTGGTGGATCTAGGTACCACCTTACACACACTAGTGCTATAGGTCTGACTCAGTTTCCTCCCCACCACACACACACACTTTCTCTCATTCTAAATATCTGCTTTTCACTTCTCCCAGGATTTCTCTTCTCTGGAACCTTTCACATTATCTTAGCAACGCATCCCAAACAGACCCCTAGCTTACATGACTTGAATTCATGGAGGTTCGCAATGATCAACAATCTCAGGGATGTGCAGAGTGAAACACGAAGAACAGACTGGCTTGAGATGGGGAGGGGACACCACGGTAACACTGCCCTCGTCCAAAGGCCACAACCTAGTTTTTCTCCAAGATACTAAGACCTGAGGTAAGTATGCAAAGATACATCTACAGTATTATAGTATTATTTCTAATTAAAAATTACAAAGTAACCCAGCCTTGGCAGCCATCCATCCAAAGGAATACTGTACAGTTATCAAAAGATACTCCGAGGTGGAAATATGTATAAATGTGTTATAAAGATAACCTATAGAATAGGATATGTATTTGATTCTGTAAAATATATGCATACGAATGTATATGTAGTATACTCAGAAAAAAAGTCTGGAAGAATATACTTGCAATTATGGGGGTCAAGACTAGAGGAGTAATATGCTTTTTTAAGAATGAGTGTATATTACGATAATAAGAGTTCTCAACCTCAGCAATGACTGACATATTAGACCAAGTAATTCCTTGTTGTAAGGGGCTGTCTTGTGCCCTGTAGGATGTTTAGTAGCATCCCTGACCTCTTCCCAGTAGATGCCAATAGCACCCTCCCCCTAATTGCGGGAGCCTAAAATGTCTCCAGACATTGCCAAATGCACCCTGGGAGGTGCAAAATAACCCACTGCACTATGGCAATCAGGAAAAAAAAAAAAAAAAGATCGTCTTTCTTAAATGTTAATATATAGTTCATAGAGGCATAGTAGTAAGAGCATCCTATCCTGGAGCCTGGCTACCTGAGTCTGAACAATAGCACCACATTTTACAAGCTGCATGATCTTGGGTTTCTTAGTTTAACCTTTCTAGGTCTCAGTTTCCTCATTTGTAAAATGGGATAATAATACTTCTATCCTCTTCCTTGGGTTGTTGTGAGGATTAAATAAAGAAATGTACATAAAGAGCTGAGAACAGTGCCTGGTACAGAGTAAGAATTACGTAAGTGTTAGCTCTCATTATTACTGTTATTCATTTACGCTATTGCATGTTGCAATATTCTCTTAGAACTTTTGAAGAATATATATTCTATCAGTGAAAATTTGCCCCCTAATACTTCTTCAGCATGAGCCCCAGCCACCCCCAGTTCAACCTTTTCAGAAGATAGCCTGAGAAATTAGAACATGTGTCATTTCCAAAGAATTCTCAAGAAGAGTGTATAGTTGTCAACTTTCATCACAATCATGATGTGAGAACCATCTACACATAAACTAACCCATTCCCTGAAGCAAGTAGCACCACAGAGTTGGGGGGTGGGGAAGAAGGGGGTAGGGTATAGAGGATGCAGGAGGAACCCACAGTCGTCAAGCCCTAAGCCAGATGAAGCTTTGGGACCTATAAGAGTACCTATACCACATGCCTATCTGTGATAAAGACCTAAGTCTTCACTGTAATCATCAGATACATAGTCAGGAACAATCTCCCCATCTGACACATGATGAAGAAAAAACAGGTAATCAAAGTCACCCCACACAAGAGGACCAGTGCAATCAGAGGTAGGACATCACTTATCCTGGGAATCACGCTCTGGGAAAGCCATGATGTTTTCCAGCCCAATTTTAGGCAAACCCCATCCAATGTCACTAGATGCCTCCCTTTTTCCAATTGTTACTGTTAACACTACGTTTTTATTTTTTATTTTTTTTTCAACGTTTATTTATTTTTGGGACAGAGAGAGACAGAGCATGAACAGGCGAGAGGCAAAGAGAGAGGGAGACACAGAATCGGAAACAGGCTCCAGGCTCTGAGCCATCAGCCCAGAGCCTGATGCGGGGCTCGAACTCACGGACCGCGAGATCGTGACCTGGCTGAAGTCGGACGCTTAACCCACTGCGCCACCCAGGCGCCCCAACACTACGTTTTTAAAAACTTGTTCTTGAACTCCTGGTTTGTCTTGAAAATAAATGCTATCCTACCATGTTGAGAAACTTATGAAACAAATAACTTCTGAGAGCCATATATGAGTCAGCTAATCAAGGTCATACTGCAAATTATGGTATCTCTAAGCTCCTTTGCTTCAACAGCAAGGGTCTGTAGGTATGTTGCTCACAGAGTCGAGCAGACTGGCATGTATGATAAGCCTCATCCTACAAAGAGGACTTTTTTTTTTTTTTTTAAATGTGGTTGCCCACCTACCCATTTTCTGTTCAACTGAGACAATTCCAGAGTTACAGCACTCCCTTATATCCAGGGGGGAAAGGATTTTAACTTGACCTATTTCTACTCAACCATCTCCATAGCAACTGTCTTGGGTTTTAAGTTGAAACAGCTGTACCAGACAGCCAGTGACCAATTACAATGTAAATAGAAGCCATGTGAGTATTGATGTCCCCTTGAGAAATGGACTTCCTGGCGCAAAGACATCTTTTCTCACCTCTCCCTAGGGAATTGTAGTAACAGTTTAAAGAAAAGAAATGGAGAAGATATCAAAGGCATCTTTATTCTTGCCAGAGGTGGTAAATTATGCTTCTTATACACACACAGCCTAGAATACAGTCGGCACAGGAAAAAGAGCACTGTGTAATTATGCATATTCAAGTTTAAAGATGTCAGGTTCACAACTTTACAGCTGTTCTCTTAAAAACTAAATGCATTTAGGGGCGCCTGGGTGGCGCAGTCGGTTAAGCATCCGACTTCAGCCAGGTCACGATCTCGCGGTCCGTGAGTTCGAGCCCCGCGTCAGGCTCTGGGCTGATGGCTCAGAGCCTGGAGCCTGTTTCCGATTCTGTGTCTCCCTCTCTCTCTGCCCCTCCCCCGTTCATGCTCTGTCTCTCTCTGTCCCAAAAATAAATAAAAACGTTGAAAAAAAATTTAAAAAAAACAACTAAATGCATTTAAACAAGCAAATTAAAAAGATGGACATTGGGGCGCCTGGGTGGCTGAGTCGGTTAAGCGTCCGACTTCGGCTCAGGTCACGATCTCACGGTCCGTGGGTTCGAGCCCCGCGTCAGGCTCTGGGCTGATGATGGCCCAGAGCCTGAAGCCTGCTTCCGATTCTGTGTCTCCCTCTCTCTCTGACCCTCCCCCGTTCATGCTCTGCCTCTCTCTGTCTCAAAAATAAATAAACGTTAAAAAAAAAAAATTAAAAAAATAAATAAAAATAAAAAGATGGACATTTCTTGAAATAGTTTAAATATGACAGTTACCCCTATAAAAACAGCCTGGGAGAAGTTTCAACTGACACTAGTGAACAATGAGAAATTATAGACCTGTTCAAATTCATGAAGTGTAAGTTAAAACCGGAGGAGAATCCAGCAACTGAAGGAATCAAACAAAATAGAAAGCACACAGTGAGTTAAAAATCTCTTCCTTCACGGGCCCCTGGGTGGCTCAGTCAGTTAAGCATCTGACTCTTGATTTTGGCTCAAGTCATGATCTCAGAATTTGTGAATTCAAGCCCCACATTGGGCTCTGTGCTGACAGTGCAGACTGCTTGGGATTCTCTGTCTCCCTCTCTCTCTTCCCCTCCCTACCCATGTGTGCATGCTCACTCTCTCTCTCAAAAATAAACAAACAATTAAAAATAAAAGAACTAGGCTTTAATAAAGAACAAAAATGAATTCATCATTGAAATAGGTAGGTAGTCCATTCTGAAGGCTTATTTTAAATTAAATCCTAAATTAGGTATTCATTAATAGAATTTGTGTGACAGAAAAAGGCATACTTTTTCACACAGAGTACAAATATTTATGAAATTTAAGACATATATGAAAATTTTCAATACTTTTTGCTTCAGTTCTTAGTGAAATTCCTCATGCTAGAATGCACTACATTCCCACGGCATCAATCAGTATACTCTAAATATTCATTACACATCCTTAAGAGAGAAGTGGGTAGATAGCCTATATATAGTCATTCACTATATGTAACATGAAAAAAAATCGCTCAAAGAATCACTGGGCTCAAAGAATCCTTAAATATGATCTAGTTTGTCTCCTTCTTTTTTTTTATCTTATTTTTCCTTCCCTTCCCCCACGTTCATCTGTTTTGTTTCTCAAATTCCACATATGAGTGAAATCATATGATATTTGTCTTTCTCTGACTGACTTATTTTGCTTACCATAATACACTACCCATAAGAGACTCTTAAATACAGAGAACAAACTGAGGGTTGCAGGAGGGGAGTTGTGTGGGGGGATGGGCTACCTGGGTGATGGGCATTAAGGAAGGCACTTGTTGGAATGAGCATTGAGTGTTATATGTAAGTAATGAATCACTAAATTCTACCTCTGAAACCACTACTACACTATATGTTAACTAACTTGGATTTAAATAAAAAATAAATACATTTTAAAATTTTTTAAAAAATAAAATAAGTGCTCTAGTTTACTTCTCAGTTGTATGAAGAAAGTTGATTTGGGATTTTTAAAAAAAAAGAGAAAGAAAAAGATTTTTTTTAATATATATATTTTTTACTTCTTTAGGCAAAGAGGTGTCCATGTAAATCAACATAACAGCAATTTGATAATACTCAGCAGAAGACTACATCATATGCACACACAGCAAGGAGACCGGCTGAGTTGCTTAGCTTATTTGTACATCCAGAGGAAGGAACAGAATGTAGTCATTAAAAATTATATGCAGGAAAAATGTAAAAATGTAATTGCTTAGATAAATGTTTACCCTACACAGAAAATGAAAAAAGCCACTTATAAGTATGTGTAGACAAGTCTACTTAAAAATGTGTTTACAGACAGACACCATAAACACACCCCAAGAAAAGATTAGTAGTACATATACTGAAGTGTCTGCGATGGTTATTTCTGGGTAGTGAGATTATGGATAATATTTAATGTTCTTTTGTGGGCACCATTTTTAATTTGTAAATTCTCTACACTGCACATATTTTTACTCAGCTTTTCTGTTTTCTTTTATTTATTTTTTTTTTCAACGTTTATTTATTTTTGGGACAGAGAGAGACAGAGCATGAACGGGGGAGGGGCAGAGAGAGAGGAAGACACAGAATCGGAAACAGGCTCCAGGCTCTGAGCCATCAGCCCAGAGCCCGACGCGGGGCTCGAACTCACGGACCGCGAGATCGTGACCTGGCTGAAGTCGGACGCTTAACCGACTGCGCCACCCAGGCGCCCCTTTTCTGTTTTCTTTTAACAGAGGTAAAAGACTTAAGTTTACAATGAAACACCAAAAAATAATCAATATTAAAAATATTTATTAATTTAATTAAAAATTATTTATATCCACCATTCTTCTGCAAACTTTATTATTTTTAATGTTTATTTAATTTTGAGAAAGAGAGAGCAGGGAAGAGGCAGAGAGAGAAGGAGCAGAGCATCTGAAGCGGGCTCTGTGCTCACAGCAGATAGCCCAATGCAGGGCTCAAACTCACCAACCGTGAGATCATGACCTAAGCCAAAGTAGGACGCTAAACTGACTGAGCCACCCAGGTGCCCCTGCAAATTTTATTTTTATATTCATCTTCCAGTTTCATCAATCAGCGTACACATTTTTACATATTTTTTCCAAATTATATATTGATTGTTTTCATTCATTTTACTAAATATTTTCCTATTTTTAATCTGGACTTCACAACAAACATTTTTAGTGGCCACACACAATATTTTGTCATCTTGATATATCATAATTTACCAAATAATCTCCTAACACTGAACCACTCAAGTTATATTAAACTTTGTTGCTCTTGGGGGGGGGGGGGCAGCTATTACAGATAACAATACAGTAAACATCTTCAAACACCTTTACTTACATTTTGAATTTTTTTTGCTTCTGCTAAATTTCCAGAAATAGTACCTAAGAGTATATCTCTATAGTTCTTTCTAAAACATTTTTAAAAATCTTCAACATTAATAGATTTTGTGAGTAGTTTCCCTCTGCAAAGAGGGCTGAGTATATGTAAAAAAAATCATGGCACTCCACAGCAAGGTATTTATTACAATTCTTTACAAGGAGGCTCCATTTAGGCTCCTTAAATTGGTAGTGGCTTACTTAGATCCTTTTCAATGTATAATACAGGGAAATTGCACAAAGTCTGAATGCCATTTGATTTTTTTCTTCATGCATTCCAAGTTCTGAAGCTTCTGAGAAAAAAAAGGGCAAACAGAAGACAGAATGCAGAAAAAGCATCCTAAGAACGGGAGATTTTGGAGGTAAATCAGAAAATGAATAATCCTGCCTGTTTTTTGGAAAAGAGAAGAAAAAGAGGAGAATCATCACCCCCAAAAGTATCATGATAAAGGGGACAGGACTCTTGCTGCAAAGGCAGTCAAGGTCCACAGTCAGAGATGATCTATCTACTTCCTAACTGTGGTTTAGCGACAGGCATCTGCAGAGGGTCACACAGCGTGGTGGTTCAACTCCTGTCCCTTGAAACTAGAGGCTACTAGGGGCGCCTGGGTGGCTCAGTCGGTTAAGCATCCGACTTCAGCTCAGGTCATGATCTCGCGGTCTGTGAGTGCAAGCCCCGCATCGGGCTGTGTGCTGACAGCTCAGAGCCTGGAGCCTGTTTCAGATTCCGTGTCTCCCTCTCTTTCTGACCCTCCCCCGTTTATACTCTGTCTCTCTCTGTCTCAAAAATAAATAATAAATGTTAGGAAAAAAAAAGAAAAGAAAATAAACTAGAGGCTACTACTGAGCTAGCCCATCTCAGCCTAGGACTGCAGGACCACAGAACAAATTCTGAATACTCCACAGGGCTAACTTCTTCAGGTTACCAGCCCGACATGTATGTTTCACCCTGCAGCTGGACACTGTGCCAGAGGCAGCATAGTGAATGCTGATTCTCCTTGTGGTGACAACACACAATATAGGAAACATATGCATAATTTTTAACAACATTGTGTATCTTGCAAAGCTCTGCTAGAGTTGGGGAAGCAAAGACGAGCTTGGCAGGGAGTGGAAACCTGGCTCTATACTCAGGGATGCCATGTTTTCCCAGTATGACTGCATGCTTAACACAGGCATGCTTACAATGCTGCAGGGTTTTAAAGGTGGGATGGATCTGGGAGGCCATCTATTTAAACTTCCTCATTTTACAGATGAAAAAATAAGCCCTGAAAAGCAGCAGGCAAAGCCAGGAAAAGAACTTACAACTGCAGATTTTCAGTTCATAACTCTTTTCTACTATCCAAGCATTTTCCAACAGCTGTTTCCGAACAGTTTACAAGATGTTGGTAGGTGAAGGGGGAGGTGGTGGTGGAGGTGGGGAGGCTCCACAGTCACAGCAGTCTAAGTAGTTAGGAAGGCACAGGGTCAATCAAGTTAAACAAGATGATGATGATGATGATTATTATTATTATTATTATTATTGCAGAACTTTTCAAAATCTTTAAACTGTAACATGTAATTAAGTTTTGAATAGGGGGATATAGTATGCATCTGAGCCAAGTAGTTCACCAAGTTGTTAGTAGGTTCCAATCCTGCCTCTCCTACTATTTACTAGCGATGTGACATTGGGCAAGTTACTGAACCTCTCTGAGCCATGGTTTCCTCAATCAGTAAAATTAGTACACTAAGAAATCTTATCTAACATACTAGATATTAGTAATATACTAGTAACATCTAGTCAGTTTATTACTAGAAATCTATAAAATTCACAATTTATTTATTTATTTATTTATAAAATTATCTCACAATTTGTGGGTTCAAGCACCAAGTCAGTCTCTGCACTGAGAGCCTAGAGCCTGCTTCAGATTCAGTGCCCACCTCTCTCTCTGCCCCTCCCCCATTCATGCTCTGTCTCTCTCTCTCTCTCTCAAAAATAAAAATAAACATTTAAAAAAAAAAACTAATTTACAATGGTTTCATTCACTCATTCATTCATTCACTCAATAAACATTCCATGAACATCTGCCCTACGCCAGCCCTGTGCTGGGCCCAGGAGGTACAGAAACGAAGCATACAATCTGGGGGTGAAGGCAAACAAATGAGTAGATGACTTTAAGCCTGCATTAAATACTGTGACCAAGAGGAACTGAATGAGCTATGGGAGCCCAAGGAGGGGCACCCAACCACAGTCAGGGGATGCTACTTTGCAAGTGCTTCTCATAGGAGGTGAGAAGGAAGAGCAAGTGAAGCAGGGAAGGAGTGGGTAGGGCATTCCACACAGGAAGCTGCCTGCATTGTAAGTGTACTTCACTTAATCAGAAAAGTTGGGCATCAATATTTTTGGTTCAATAAAACATACCACAGATCTTCAGAACCTTAGATCTGAATGGAATGTCAAGAGGTCACGTGATTTCAACTTTTTTTTTTTAATTTTTTTTTTTCAACGTGTTTTTTTATTTATTTTTGGGACAGAGAGAGACAGAGCATGAATGGGGGAGGGGCAGAGAGAGAGGGAGATACAGAATCGGAAACAGGCTCCAGGCTCCGAGCCATCAGCCCAGAGCCTGACGCGGGGCTCGAACTCACGGTCCGCGAGATCGTGACCTGGCTGAAGCTGGACGCTTAACCGACTGCGCCACCCAGGCGCCCCTCAACTTTTATAACCAAAGGCATCCTTTCTACGGTGTCCCTAGGAGGATAGGTAAGGTAGGATAAACACTGGTCCTCATGCGATGGAGCAGTCCAGATTTACACCTGTTATCCAGCATAATTAAGAGCATCCCATTTCACTCTCAAAAGTGTCCTGATTTGGACAATAAATTGTATGGTCACTCTATCAATAGATGGTCTCCCTGTCTCAGCTTGAACAATTCGGGTGACCGACACCACTTCCTCACAGGCAGTCCCTCATGTCTAGGTCATTCTAGTAAACAGAAGATTCCTAATCAATGGTTAAAATGAAATGCCTTCCAGAGGGCTTCCAACTGCTGGCACTCATTAGGCTCCCAAGGATCACATGGAATAAATTAAATTCCTTTCAGATCACCTTTCAGACATTTGTAGAATAATTATAATTCAGTCAACTCTTAGTCTTCACTAGGTTCAGTAATTTCTCCAACCTTCTCCAGGTTCTCTACCATCTCAAAGGCAATCACCATCTCCCCAGCTTCTCAGGCCAAAACGTAGTAGTCATACTTGAGTCCCTCCTCTCCTTCTCCCCTTATGGGTTCAGATGTACTTCCAAATATCAGACCACTTTGAGCATCTCTACTCCTACCACCCTGCTCTACAGCAATCAAGTCTCACCAACTGTGACAAAACCCATGCAGAAGCCAGAGCAACCTCTTTACTTTTTTTTTTAATTTAAATTTTTATTAGTTAACATATAGTGCAGTATTGGTTTCAGGAGTAGAATTCAGTGATTCATCAGTTACAGACAACATCCAGTGCTCATCCCAAGTACCCTCCTTAATGTGCATCAACCATCTAGCCCATCACCGATGCACCTCCCTCCATCAATCCTCAGTTTGTTTTCTAACATTAAGAGTCTCTTGTGGTTTCCCTCTCTTCTCTTCCCCACCCCTTCCCATATGTTCATCTGTTTTGTTTCTTAAATTCCACATATGAGTGAAATCATATGGTATTTGTGTTTCTCTGATTGACTTTGTTTAGCGTAATACATTCTGGCTTCATCCACGTCATTGCAAATGGCAAGATTTGATTCTTTTTGAGTAATAGTCTACGGTGTATATATACCGCATCTTCTTTATCCATTCATCAGTCAACGAACATTTGGCTCTCTCCATAGTTTGGCTATTGTTGATGATGGTACAGAGCAGCCTCTTTAAAATGTTAACTAGGTCCGGGGCGCCTGGGTGGCTCAGTTGGTTGAGTGACTGACTTTGGCTCAGGTCATGATCTCATGGTTTGGAGTTCGAACCCCACGTCAGGCTCTGTGCTGACAGCTCAGAGCCTGGAGCCTGCTTCGGATTCTGTGTCTCCCTCTCTCTCTGCTCCTCCCCCACTCATGCTCTGTCTCTCTCTGTCTCAGAAATAAACAAAAAAATTTTTTATTGAATGTTAACTAGGTCCAATGGCTTCTCACTGCACTGAAGAAGAAACCCAAACTTCTCTGAGGCTGCAGAGCCCTATGTAATCCACTTGCCACCTATTTTCCCAACCTAACCATCAACTTACATCACAATCCCCCTCGTTCATCACTCCCTCATTACTGGTCATGCTGGCTCCTATTCCTCATTTAGGTTTCCACTCAAGTGTCAGAGAAGCCATCCCAGACCCCACAAATAAAAGAGCCAAAAGAACCTGACCACAGTACATTACAGCCACTTTCTATCCTGTTACTCTCTTTACTTTATTCATAGACCATTAGCATAGTCCATTACAACTTCACTTGTTTAGAGTCTTACAGAGTTAAACCTTCAAGAGACTGAGGACTCATACCTGCTTCCCTGTTGTATCCACAGCACTCAGAACACTGCCTCGCCCATAGCACATACGAGATAAACATTTGTTTAATGAATAAATTTACCTGTTCCTGAGGTTTCCATGTTTTCCAAACCCCTCCCCACTTTGGGTGACCATGTTCTGGATAAATACCAATTTTAGATATAGTCTTTCAATGGGATGTCCTTTTGTAAAGAGAGAGACTCAGCTCCTGGCTTATGAGTTTTACACAGTGGGAAAGGTCCTATACTGGTTCTCAGGGACTAATAGGTAGGTACCACACTCGACATTATCCAGAACTGAGGCAAACCATTTCCCCTCCTGGGCCATAACTGCCTCATCTATAAAGAAGGGTTTTTTGCCAAATGGTTTTGAAAGTTCCATTGACTCAAAATTCTCATTTTTGCATAACTTCTTCTTAAAGCTGGATCTCTCCTAGGCATGACTCCCTACTCAATAGTCAATCTTTGTCTCACTTTAGAGGTTTACAATGCAGACACCAATATTTGGGAGGTACGAGGATGTGAAAATCATTATTACTTCTTCATCGAAGTCAAATCACAAAAGACCGAGGACTTGGAAAGAAACTAAAGGGGGTACCTGGGTGGCTCAGTTACTTAAATGTCCAACTCTTGATCTCAGCTCAGGTTTTGATGTCAGAGTGGTGACTTCAAGCCCCGTGTTGGGTTCTGTGCTGGGTATGAAGCCTACTAGAAGAAGAAGTAGGAGAAGAGGAAGAGGAGGAAGAAAATGGAAAAGAAAGAGAAGAAGAGGAAGAGGAGGAGAAGGAAGAGGAGGAGGAGAAACTTAAGGACTCC
Source organism: Puma concolor (assembly GCF_028749965.1). Taxonomy (NCBI): domain Eukaryota; kingdom Metazoa; phylum Chordata; class Mammalia; order Carnivora; family Felidae; genus Puma; species Puma concolor. The sequence continues at coordinate 124,711,191 of NC_141668.1, read as the reverse complement.
TTAAAGAGATATTTTTTTTTTTTTTTTTTAACATTTATTTATTTTTGGGACAGAGAGAGACAGAGCATGAACGGGGGAGGGGCAGAGAGAGAGGGAGACACAGAATCGGAAACAGGCTCCAGGCTCTGAGCCATCAGCCCAGAGCCCGACGCGGGGCTCGAACTCACGGACCGCGAGATCGTGACCTGGCTGAAGTCGGACGCTTAACCGACTGCGCCACCTAGGCGCCCCTCAAAGAGATATTTCAAGTCTGAGCCTCTAGAACCCCAATATGCCTTGCCTCATTCACACTCATTCTGATCAGGTGCCTTGTTTCAGAGCAGGTTGGAAAAAAAAACTATGCCCTGTTATCCTATTGTATTGGGTTCTCACCTTCCAGGGTTATCAGGCTTTGCTTCCTGAGCCTACACCACACATTGACTCCTCAATCAGACAGACAACTATTCTTTTCAAAAACAGACACAAAATACAGTTGTGTGACTATGTTTTCTTCTTATCTTATCCCGTCAGCCACCCCTGGACCACCCTTCCCAAATAACTCAGTTACTGTGAACCTACCTCAACCCCGATTGACTAAGCCAGTGTTTTCTTGCCAAGAAAAAGCAACTTTCCAACATGAGACAGGTCATGTGAGGTCTGAGCCCCGTAGCTTTCAAAAACTAAATGCTCTAATAGATGATACCCAAATGGCATTTTTTCATTTTTTTTGGCAAATATTTATTAGGTGCTTAAGCGATAGTAACTATGCTGGGGACATAGTGGTATAGTGCATTCTCACACACCATTATAGAATATACCTGGTAAAGGGGAAGGCATTCAACAAATACCTACAGAAACAATTATAAGTGAGACAACTGACATAAAAAGAAAGCACAAGAAGTGACAAGAATAAATGGAACAATCTAAATCTGGAATATGGGACAAGAGAAAGCCATTTCAAATGGACTTCCCAGAGTAAATGTAGCTAAGACCAGACCATAGAAGGCTGAAGGTGAGTAGCCAGAGCATAGGAACATAGTAGGTCCTTCACCAGATGCTTTGCTCTAGTTGATCCCAAAATTAGTTATTCCATATCTGCAAGGCTTCCCTTAAATGCCTCTTCCTCACACAGTCCTTTCCTGGTCAACAACAAATGCAGCTCTCCAGGCACCTCCCCTAACTGCTCCACAGCACTCCTTACCACAGCACCTGTCCATGCCCTTCCCAATTCATTTCTCAATGTTATTTCATGCTACCTCCAGGACATTCCACGATGGTATGGATCTCACATATTCTCATTCTTTTTGAAAATTTTAAAAAAACATGATGTATGTGTCTTCGTTTTTATTTCTCTAAAACATTTGATATAAAAAATTCATAAATCAGAAAAAAACATCTAATTTTGGTTTAGAGCCTATATGACCCCATCCCTTAAATTGTGAGCCTGTAAAGGGCAACAGGGTGGAATATCTTCCATTTCTGTATTCTCAGGAATAGCAAAGTATCTGGAGGACAGGACATTTTTTATTGTTTGCTAAAGAGGCCACATTTTAAGCCAAAAAGCAAACTTTCAAACAGAGGGAGGTAGACTCATTTCCATCACTAGAAGAAGTCAAAGAACACACCACAGGGATAATGGCAGGTAATTAAGGAGGCATGAATCCAAACAACTACTCAAAAAATACGTCACTGTACATAGTCAAAAGAATTGAAAGCAGGCACTCAGACACTTGTAGACCAATGTTCACAGCAGCATTATTCACAAAAGCCAAAACAGCTATTAGATGTTAAATAGCCAGAAACAGCACAAATGTCCATTAACAGATGAACAGATAAACAAAATGTGGTCTATAGAAACAATGGAATATCATTCAGCCTTAAAGAGATGAAATCTAATACATGCTGTAACATAAATGAAACTTGAAGACATTTTGCTAAGTCATGTAAGCCAGACACAAAAGGACATTTCTATGAGACACGGAGAGTAAAGAAACTTATAGAGAGACCAAGTACAATCAAGGTTACCAGGTGATGGGAGGGAAGGAAGAATGTGAAGTTATTGCTTCATGGGTACAGAGTTTCTGTAAGGGATGGTCAACAAATTCAGAAAAAATACAGTGATGATGACTGCATGACATTGGGAATGACTTACTGCCAACGAACTGTATGCTCAAAAATGATTAAAAAAGGGCGCCTGAGTGACTCAGTCGGTTAAGCGTCCAACTTCAGCTCAGGTCGTGATCTCAATTTGTGAGTTCCAGCCCCACATCGGGCTCTGTGCTGACAGCTCAGAGCCTGGAGCCTGCTTCAGATTCTGTGTCTCCCTCTCTCTCTGCCCCACATCCCACTCACACTCTGTCTCTCAAAAATAAATAAACATTAAAAAAAATTTTTTTAATGGTTACAATGTTAAATTTTATGTTTTTGTATATTTTCACCACCCTCACTAAAAAAAAAAAAAAAAAAAAAGAAAAGAAAAGAAAAGGAAAGGATGTATCACTGATATTTCTCCAGCCAAGGACTCTGAGATAATCCAAGAGGATTTATTCCACAATACCAAATCCTTTCAAAATATCATTACAACTTGGCAGAGTGCTATATATGATGTTATCAAATCTTACAAATGGGCAACAGTAAAGCAAAGCAAAGAAAATTTAACTCAATTTTCAATTAGAGATAGCACACTGGAAGAAGCCAGCATAATGACATTTACTAAAAGACTTTTTATGTGCTAAGTACTGTAGTAGGTGGTTCTTTGTACATGAATTTGATCTTTACAATACTCTCCTAGTTAGGCATTATTACCCATACAAGAAATTGATTAAAAGAAGCAAAATGCTAGTTACAGTAAAGAAAAAAATAATTAACCACAGTGATGCACTGGCAGAAAAGGAATGAAGAAACAAACTACAAAATCACCACTGGCAGTAAACAAGACAAAACTTGGGGTCTACACCTAACCAGGTTACCAGATTAACTGCCTTTAAAAACAAAACAAAACAAAAACCTCAACATTTTCCTGAGAATTATATCAAGACCAGAAACTCAACACTGAAGGGAAAAGAAAATGAACCAGTGCCAACCATAAGATACCCCATAAAATGGAATTACTCCATAAGATGGAATTCCATAAGATGCAATACTCCATAAGATGGAATTATCAAAGACTTTTTTTAAGGGCATGGAGCCCAACACAGGGTATGAACTCACAACCCTGAGATCAAGAATTGTACATTGAACCGACCAAGCCACCCAGGCACCCCGGAATTACCAAAGACTTTAAAGCAGCTATTACAATCATCAGCTATGAGGTAAAGGTGAATATTCTTGAAATGAATAGATAGGTAGGAGTTATCAGCAGAGAAACAGGAACTATTTTTTAAAAAGAAACTTTAGAGGGGCGCCTGGGTGGCTCAGTCGGTTAAGCGGCCGACTTCAGCTCAGGTCATGATCTTGCGGTCCGTGAGTTTGAGCCCCGCATCCGGCTCTGTGCTGACAGCTCAGAGCCTGGAGCCTGTTTCAGATTCTGTGTCTCCCTCTCTCTGACCCTCCCCCGTTCATGCTCTGTCTCTCTCTGTCTCAAAAATAAATAAAGGTTAAAAAAATAATTAAAAAAAAATAAAAAAACTTTAGAATTGCAAAATATAATATCTAAAATTAAAAATTCACTGGATAGGCTCAAGAGCACAATGACAATAACAGAAAAGGGGGAACTTGAAGATATATCAATAGAAAGTACACAATCTAAAGAACAGAGAGAAAAAAACGATTTTAAAACAATGAAGAAAGACTTAGGAACCTGTAGGATAATATCTACATGGGATAACACCCATGCATTGGAGTCCTAAAAAGAAAGGAGACATTAATGTTGAAAAATATTTGCCAAAACGGCTGAAAACTCCCCTAATGTGGTTAAAGCCATAAATCTACAGACCAAGGACCTCAAAAAATAGGATAATCCCTAAATCCTAAGAAAACCCCAAATGTCCAAATCATAATCAAACTACAGAGACAAGATTTTTTTTTAATTTTTTTAATGTTTATTTATTTTTGAGAGAGGGAGAAAGGGAGAGCATGAGCAGGGGAGGGGCAGAGAGAGAGGGGGACACACAATCTGAAGCAGGCTCCAGGCTCTGAGCTGCCAGCACAGAGCCTGATGCGGGGCTCAAACTCACGAACTGCGAGATCATGACCTGATCTGAAGTCTGATGCTTAACCGACTGAGCCATCCGGGCACCCTAAGATTTTTTAAGGCTTGAAAGGAGCCAGAAAATAATGACACTAATAGATATAAGAGAACAGTGAACTGGTGCTATCAGAAACCACATGACTAGAAAAGAGTCAAACATTTTCAAAGTGACGAAAGAAGTGCCAACCCAGAGATCTGTTGTATCCAGTGAAAATATCCTTCAGGAATGAAGGGGACATAAAGACATGTCTCATCTCAGATGAGAACAAACTAAGAGAATTCATGGATATAAGACTTGTTCTCACATAAATGCTAACAGAAGTTATTTAGGTTGAAAGGAGATAATACCAGAGGAAAACAGGCAACTTCTGAAATAAAGAGCAACAGAAATGGTTTGGGTAAATATAATAGATTACTTTTCTTCTTTAAATTAAAAATATAGGGGCACCTGGGTGGCTCAGTTGGTTAAGCATCTGACTTGGGCTCAGATCATGATCTCACTGTTCATGAGTTTAAGCCCCGCGTCAGGCTCTGTGCTGACAGCTCAGAGCCTGGAGCCAGCTTCAGATTCTGTGTCTCCCTCTCTCGCTCTCTCTGTCCCTCCCCCACTCGTGCTCTGTCTCTCTCTCTCTCACTCAAAATTAAATAAACATTAAATATATATATATGTATATATATATATATACATATATATATATATATATATGATGTTGCAAACAAAAATTATAACACCATCTTGGGTCTTTTCAATGTATAGAGATATAGTATATATGCCAAGTATAGCACAGGGGTAAAGGAACCTTGATATGGTTATGAGGTACTTACATTTACTTGAAGCATTAAAACGTTAACTCTATGATAGACTGTGAGAAGTTATGTACACAACTTGTAATCCTTATGGCAACTACTAATATTACCAAAGACATAGCCAAAAAGCAACAAAAACTAAAATAAAATATATAAATGGAATATATATACCTATAGATTCAAAAGTGGGTTTAAGAGATTGACAAGGGCTGACTCACACCTAACTGGAGTCCCTAAGAGGGGTAAGTGAGAATGAAGAAAAAGCAATATTGAAAACAATAATGGTTAAAAATAGTCTGAAGTTGGGGCGCCTGGGTGTTGGTTAAATGTCCAGCTCAGGTCTTGATCTCGGGGTCGTGAGTTGGAGTCTTGTGTTGGGCTCCACGCGGGGCATGAAGCCTACTTAAAAAAAAAAAAAAAAAAAAAGAGTCCACAGTTGTTTAAGAAACAGTCCTCAGATCCAGGACGCCCAATGACACTCAAGCTGGATAAATGATAGAAATCAACACCTATAAATATCACAGTCCAAATGTATAATCACAAAGACAGGAGATAATCTTAAAAGCAGCCAGAGCCAGATCACCTGCACAGGAAAAGCACCAGACTGAAGAATGGCAACAACAGAAGCCAGAAGACAGTGAAATCATCTCTTCGGTGAACAGACAGCAAATAATTGCCAATCTCAAGTTTTTACTTCACGAAAATATCTTTCAACAATAAAACAAAATTAAAGATATTTTCAAACTATTAATAACAAGAACATTTACTACCAAAGGATGTCCTTTAGTCAGAAGATACATTCTGTCCGGCATGCAGAAAGGAGGGCGCAGACAGCAGTAATTATAGCCACAACTGAATATTGATTATATAGAAATGTATTGATAACATCTAAGTACTGGAGGAAGAGAACAAATTGGAATAAAATAGTGGATATCAGTAATACATAAGTTGGATGGGGATGATGAGAGCACGGTCCTAGTATTATAGAGCAGAAAAATGAACAGACTAAAAGTTAGACTTTAAATGAACGTTACAATAGTTTAGTAAATGAAGATACATACATATAGAACTTCTAAGGAGACAAGTGAAATTAGAATGAGGAGAAAAAAAATATGCAAGAAATTGAAGAAAAAAGAAGAGAAAAAATGTGATAAAGAGAAAGAAAAGAATAAAATGGTAGAAATAAAGCCAATACATAGGTAATCATAATAAACTATATATAAACATAAATAAACTCTTGACTGAAAGACAAAGACTATTGGAATGGATTTCTTTTTTTTTTTTTTTTTTAACATTTATTTATTTTTGGGACAGAGAGAGACAGAGCATGAACGGGGGAGGGGCAGAGAGAGAGGGAGACACAGAATCGGAAACAGGCTCCAGGCTCTGAGCCATCAGCCCAGAGCCCGACGCGGGGCTCGAACTCCCGGACCGCGAGATCGTGACCTGGCTGAAGTCGGACGCTTAACCGACTGCGCCACCCAGGCGCCCCGGAATGGATTTCTTAAAAACAGTTATATACTGGGGTTTTGGGTGGCTCAGTCAGTTAAGCATCTGACTCTTGATTTCAGCTCAGGTCATGATCTTGTGGTTTCTGGGTTTGAGCCTCTTGTTGGGCTCTGTGCTAACAGCACAGAGCCTGGCTGGCATTCTGTCGTTCTCTCTGCCCCTTCACCACTCACTCTCTGTCTCTCAAAATAAATAAATGAACTTAAAAAAATAAAAATAAATAAAAACATCTGTATACTATTTACAGGAGATATACTTAGGGGTGCCCCACTGGCTCATTTGTAAGAGCATACGACTCTTGATCTCAAGGTCATGAGTTCAAGCCTCACACAGGGTATAGAGATTATTTAAATAAATAAAACTTTGGGGGAAGAAAACCCAAAAAATCTATCTAAAAACAGAGATACAGATAGAATGAAAATGAAAAGATGGAAAAGTATGTATTAGATAAAAATTAGACAAAAGAAAGCTTGTGCACCTATGTAGATACCAGAAAAAATAGACTTGAAGATAAAATTTACTAGAGAAAAAGAGAATCCCTTTTTACAAACCACAAAACATTTAATTCAACAAAAAGAATACATTTCTACACTTATGCACTTACAATTTCAAGCTTAACAGCATAGCTCTGAAATGTATAAAGCAAAAACAGACAGAATCACTAAGAGAAATGATATTGGACATTAGAAAATATTTAGGTATAAATACAACTATACTATAGGATGTGGAACTAATGGGATCATAAAAAAAAAAATCTGTAGATCAAAATGCTTAAAAAAGATGACCCAAAACTTTCAAAATAAACTCTCAAACTTGAAAAGTCAAAAAAAAAAAAAAAAAAAAAAAGAGTAGCAAAGAAATTAAGTGCCTTTTCCCAAAACCAACTGGTAAAAGGCATAGCTGAGGTTTAAAACCAGGTCTCCCTCACTCCAAGGCTGTGATCATTTCCTTATGGCTTCTCTGAATAAACAAGCCCCAAAATCAGTTTGAGAAACAAAAGCCTCGTTGGTCCTGTGAAAGCAGAAACTTCTTAAAGCCGAAATGAAGTTGTTCAGAGAAACCGTGGTTGAGCTACCAGAAAAGTAAAACTTCTAACATCAAAAACGAGCCTGAGCCATTTATCCGTCAGGTTAATGTTTTGAGTGATTTGAATTTACTTTTCCTACATACTGGAACTTGCCTTTCTGAACACTTTCTGGCTTGGCTTACACTAGTTGACTTACCAGGGCTTTTTCTAAAAATTATTTTTGCGGTATGACCTCAGAATCTTGCTGGGCCCCAAGGCATTTCTCATTACAACCCATGCACATTTAGGTAACTGAATCACATCCTTACTAACGGCTCTCTTTCTACCTCAGAGTCATCACCCAGTTGTGATTATGTAAGAGACAGTCAGGCCGCATTACTCCTTGCGGTTTGCGCTGGTCCAGCCTCATCCAAATAACACAGTACCCAGCATTACTTGGGCAAGAGATGGCTGTCTCGAAATTGTTTTTTACTTCAAAAAAAAAAAAAAAATGACTTGGTAATTCTGATTCCTCACTTGAAATTGGCTTTCAGTTAAAAAGAACTTCTCAAAATAGTCTACCCTCCTCCTTTATCAAGGACACCTATTCAAATTTGTTTCCTTAAAATGTTAGCAAATTCAGAAAGTGCCAAACCACAAACCAAGAGCAACTGTTTTCACCCTACCCCATGGCCATTCTTCATGTCAAAGATTTATGAAACAAATTAATAATACAATTATTAAAAATAAGGTACTTTTTAAACATTAAATATTTTAAACACTATCTTTTTCAACAATAGGTTAACTAGATTAAAATACCATAAAACAAAAATAGCACAGCAACAAAAACTAGCATTAATCCTTTAAAGGATTTAAAAGCTATACCTTTAAAGATGATTGTTTCAAACTGAGCATTCAAAAGATAATCACAACAGGGGCGCCTGGGTAGCTCAGGTTAAGCATTCAACTGTTGATTTCAGTTCAGGTCATGACCTCAGAGGTTCCTAGGACTGAGACCCGAATCAGGCTCTATGCTTAGCAGGGAACCTGCTTGGGATTCTCTCTCTTCCTCTCTCTCTGCCCCTCCCCTTGCTCACTAAGGCACTCGGTCTCTCTCAAAATAAATAAATAAATAAACACTTTTTTTATTTTTTATTTATTTATTTATTTATTTTTCAACGTTTATTTATTTTTTGGGACAGAGAGAGACAGAGCATGGATGGGGGAGGGGCATAGAGAGAGGGAGACACAGAATCGGAAACAGGCTCCAGGCTCTGAGCCATCAGCCCAGAGCCTGACGCGGGGCTCGAACTCACAGACCGTGAGATCGTGACCTGGCTGAAGTCGGACGCTTAACCGACTGCGCCACCCAGGCGCCCCAAATAAACACTTTTTTTAAATCCCTTCAAATGATAATCACAACTAAGTAGATTTCATCATGCACATGTACTCTGTTTTAAACAATTAAATTCACACAGTTTCAGATATTTTTGCGGGAAAACCCTAAAAGCCAGTTCAATGTCTTGCCTCAAAACTTTACATTAAAAAAAAAAAAAAAAAACCTACCTAAGATGAAAGCAGCAGTATAATTTTTGGATCTCTCCAAATCTATGCATAAAACAGACAAAGCAACTAAACAGCAACATCAAAAACCTAAGAACAATGTATACAACAAACACCATATTATCTGAGGTCTTGTCATAGGGCTCAAACACGAGTCTGATCAGGCCTGTGGATCCAGCTCCCAGACCACAGGAAATGCAGAGGACAGAGAAAACAGGTGAAGTGCACCATGAGAGGGAAAACAACAAGATTCAGACCAGGGAAACATCCACAGGATTCTTCCAGAGATAAATTGTTAGGGATAAAAGGGGGGGGGGGCAGCAGAGGAAAGAGGACAATGGAAGGGAAACTTGTGATTTAAAATGTCCTGAAAAAGCCACAAATTTATGCTTAAATGGGTAGGATTAAACTATAGTATAGTAGTCTTGGGATGTACAAATGGTGATAATACTATAAAGAAATACAGGGAAGCATTTACTTTATTTTTTTTTAAGTTTACTTATTTATGTTTGAGAGAGAGAGAAAGCGTGACTGGAGGAGGGGCAGAGAGAGAATCCCAAGCAGGCTCTGAGCTGTCAGCAGAGTCTGAATGGGGCTCGAACCCATGAACTGTGAGATCATGACCTGAGTCAAAGGTGGACAGTTAACTGAGTGAGCCACCCAGGTGGCCCAGGAAGCATTTACTTTAAAAAGCAGGATAGCTTGATCTGATCTCAGCTCAGGTCTTGATCTCACAGTCATGAGTTCAAGTCCTGCACCCGGCTCTGCACTGGGCATGAAGCTTACTTAAAAAATAAAAAAATAAAAAGCAGGATAATGGCAACTTTAGGGACAGAGAACGGGGACAAAGCTGTGGTTCATGGAGGGGGTTACTGGGACAGGCAGCAAAATTCTTGTTCCTGACTTAAGTGATAGTTACAAACATGCTCACCTTAGAACACTCAATAAACTAAACATTTGCTTTGTGCGGTTTCTGTATTTGTGTTTTATTTTACAATAAAAAGGCTTTATTAAAGGAAAATCTGTATCACCAGTGCTGTCACAAAAAGAACATTTATGACATTTAAAATAATTACATTCATTTAAAAGTTGTATGACTTATTTTAAATAATTATATGAAAATAAATAATATTATAAAATAATTACATGAAAGTAAACAATATTACTAAATTCTGTTAGCTACTGTAGCCTGGGGAAGGTTCCAAGGTCAATTTTGCATGTTTAAAAGGAGACTAACAAGTGTCACCTAGTGCTAATGACGTTATCACTCAAATGAGACTTACGCCTTGATGTATTCAGGTTTAGGAAGAGACCTGAAAAGGGAATATCTGTCTCACTCCATGATTCAGGATTAGCTTATGCTTAGCTGCCTACCACCTTAACTTAACTCCTGTTTCACTTCAAGTCCCCCTCCTGGGCCATCCCATATGCTATGCTTGTGGAAACACTGGGTTAAAAAAAGGTCTGGTGCATGAGGCTATGTCAGGCCTAAGGAGGGGTTGAAAACAAAAACTTAGCTCTCTCAAATCACGAATAGATTCATCGTATTCATTCCAGCCGTTTCTAAACATGCTTAAAAGCTTTGCTTTTCCATTATGAGCATTTAAGCAAGTGAGCAACACTAGGATCCCGTGAGAGCGGCTTGTTATTGTCCTAGTTACAGCCACACACTCTTCGCTAGGCACTTACAGGGCACCTTCAGAGCCTAGCAATAATCTGCCTGTGCCTTTATGCCTAATGTGTTTGGAGGTTCTCAAGTGACAGGAGGCTCTGTATCTAAAAGAGCAAATTACAAAAATAAGTACAGATGCCCTCCCTCATCTGAGCTCCATATCTTAGAACAAGGTACTGCATCCTGAGTTGCTGGCTCATCAACCCTAGGCCAATGTGACCTCAAAGGCCTTTAAAAAAAAAAAAAAAAAAAAAAAGGATCGGATTACATAGTAGACTTGTAATAAAAACTTGTAATGAGCAAAGAAAACTGAAATTCAGATGCAGCTTGGTCACGTTTTAAAAACATTTATGTAAAACTCATACAAAAAAGTGGGCTGATTCTCCTATAAATGAATTGAGAGCAAGTCTGGTTTCATCTCATGTCTCCCCCATCACTTTTGCTACAGTCATTGGAAAAGAAAGAAAACGGGAGCCAGGACAGTTTAATTTTTTTGGCACTACTGCTCACAAGAGAGAACAGTGACACCAATACAGAAAGACCAAGTTCAGCCAACTGAAAGGGAATCTGTGTAACAAAGGAAGATTAGGGTTGAATTCCTGTCTTCAATCTCTGTATCTTAATCAGTCTCCCTTGCAATCAAGGCGGCCCCCAATTCCCTTCTCTCTCACCACCTCCTGCCTCTTCTGCATTCCCTAACCTCTTTGTTTTGTGAAACTTCAACCTCCTAGCTTACCCACACCCCTTCCCTTGTTCTTATACTTTCTGCCTCCTTCTGAGACGTGTGTAAACAAATATTCAAACATACAGAAATCCCAAGTTCTGCTCACCACACAGGTTATGGAAGCCCAGTGCACTATTCCCATGATTTCTGAGAAAAACACACCTAATTCACATTCCCTGGATCCTCTCTATGAAAGCAGGTACACCCTGGGTGGTAAGGCCAGTTCTGTGGCTCAGTGTCTTGTGACTATCCAGAGCAAAGGTCCTCCTTTCATGAATACTACTCTGATCATAGGAATTCATGAATGTTTAATTAAATAGGAAGCTCCCTCTCCACACTGGCACCTGATGAGGTCAAGACTTTAAGAAGAGAACTTAAAAAAAAAATTCACATTTAAGCCTCCATTCTAGACATGACTGTAAGTAAAAGAAACCCAGGAACATCTAGTGGCCAGCTGAGTTTTCCTCAGCAACACAATGTGTCACTCAGGTGCACAAGACAGAAACCCAAGTCAGACCCACCACTTCTTCAAACACCATCCTGGACTTGTGGCATTTTCAATTCAAGGTGGTCTGGCCCATGGGCCTGTTAGCACAATAAAATTTAGAGCAGAAATGGTTAGGTGCTGGGGGTGGTGAGGAGGGTGGCACTTGTAGTTTGGAGTTTTCAAGCCCTTTCCAACAAGCAGTAGAAAAATGTGAGAGTCTGTTTAAACATTACTCACTGCCTGCTGGATATCAGTCTTCACTTGCTCACTCAACATGCCTTCAAAGACAAAGGAGTCACCAAACTTCTCAGCCTGAAAGGAAAGAAGGCAATAAAAATCCAGGAATGTTGGAGTAACATGTTTCACAAGTACCATTTTCTTTGCACACTGTTAAAGTGATTCTTCTTGTCCAGATGAACTTAAGTTTTTCTTATGACTTCCCAGAGGATTCAGAAATGACTTAAAAGCATCTGGCTTCCTATTAAAACAGGTTAATATCACTTACAGAGGCCACTGTCTTTTCAGGTTCATTTAGCTGATAAGAACGCAGACTGGAAGAGATTAGCTTTTGAGAATGTGATTGCTCCTGTTGATGGAAATGCATCTCCCCAAGTATTACAAATGACTTGGAAATAATAGTATTCCTTACATGTCAGATTACATAATCAACCTTTGTCCTTTGTTCTGCTGCTGCAATCTAGCTAAAAGAACTAAATGGCATTGCTTGCTGATATTCTATCAGATACTCTGATAGATGATACTCTGGCTCCATGAAAGTGTCAACTGTGTTTATAAATCTCAAGTGGCCAATTCAAGCATCAGATGGAAATTTGTATTTTGATTATTTTCGTTTAACATTACCGTCTCAAGTCCTCATCTACCTGGTCTTATTTGTTGCATGTGACCTCATTCTGCAAATGCCTACATTAACCGCTTGGTCTCCATGGTTCTATTCTGCTAGTTTTCCTCCTCTTTCTGACTCTTCCTCCTCATCCCCTGAAATACACAGACTCTTCTTCTAGTCTCTAGACCACTGTTCCTCCCTAGTGCTCTGTCTGGGCTCTCTACTCTTCTCTCACTACACCAGTGGCTCTTGGGCTTTGCGCAGTGGAGATCACCTGGCCAGCCTATCAAAACTACACATTACTGCTTCTCAGTTCCAGAGATTTTGATTCTGGAGGTCTGGGGTGAGGTCAAGGAACCTGCATATGTGAACAGCTCAGCTGGTGATTCTAACACAGGTGGTCCAAGAGATCACACTTTGAGATACAGTGACAAACTGCTACACAAAATCCTTCAGTCTCATCCCTTTAATGGCCACCAGCACACACTGCAATTGACGCTCACATCTCTACCTCCAGTCCTATCCCCACTAGATGATATTAACTGCCTACTGGACCCCTGTAGTTCAGGCCTTACAGACAGCTCAAACTCCTTTTCCTCATCAGAGCTCATCATCTTTTCTTCTCCCCTGCTCTTCTTCCTTCTTCCCTTGTGGGGACATGCCTAAGCATCTAAGCCAACCTTTCATCCAATGAACATGTATCAAACACCCATCTCTGTTCTGTGCCTGACTATGAACTAAATGACAGAGATACAAGATCAATATAAAATAGGCACAGTCCCTGTCTTAAGAGCAGTTACTTGGTGCAAGGGGAGGATGCAGACAAAAAAAATCAAATCAAAGAAAAAAAAAGGAAGAAAATAATTACAACTTACTTGACCCTGTAAGATGAAGAGTATCAAGAAAAGCCTCTGTTTGATAGAGTGCGCCGAGAAAGCCTTCTTGAGAAGGAAACATTAAGCTGATACGAATCAAGAAAGAGAAGAAGCCAGCCACAGTAAGAGGGGGACAGGCAAGGAGAGAGAGAAACTCCAAGCAGGAAAAAAAAAATATGGGCCACTGGGGTACCCAGGAGGCTCAGTCGGTTAAGTGTCTGACTCTTGGTTTCAGCTCAGGTCATGATCTCAAATTCGTGGGTTCAAGCTCCATGTCAGGGTCTATGCTGACAGTGTGGAGCCTGCTTGGGATTCTGTTTCCCTCTCTCTCTCTCTCTCTCTCCGCCCCTCCCCAACTCACGCTTTCTCTATCTCTCTCAAAATAAATAAATACACTTTAAAAGAAAAAAAAATACGGCTGAGATCTCAAGATGGAAAAGAATGCTGAGTTTTCAAGGAATAGAAACAAGACCAGCTGGGCTAGAACATGGTGAGTAAGTAGAATGTGATATGAAATGAAGATGCAGGGGAAGAAAAAAAATGTAGTGTCATAAAAAGATGAAGTATTTATGCAAAGTAGGGGTTCTTAACACTTTTTGTGCCCTGGACCCTTCAGGCAGTATGGTGAAGCTTAGGGGCCTCCTTCTCAGAATGAAATGTTTAAAGGCATAAAACAAAATCAATATGATTACAAAGAAAACTAGTTATGTATAAATATTAATAAGGTTAATTTATGCTATAGTAATATACATGTCCTCTTTATTAATAATATTAAGTGAGATCTAGTGGAAGGTCTCATAATTATCATTTCTAAAGTGGGGATAAATGCAAATATTTTAAGATATATACAACAACAATAATGTGACAAAAAACATTTGTGATTTCTATTGGTGACAAAGTTAGAGGTGCTACTACCATTAGTATGATTTGTCATCTGCCTCAGAATTGAAGGAAAAGCTAAATTTTAGTAAAAAGCTAGATGTCATTTTTCCCCATCCATGTTCCTGGGTGCCCTAAATTCTGTTGATTCTATCTTCTTTATGTTAAATGCTAATCTGAAGAGAGCTCCTCTCCTTCCAAGTCTTCTTCGAACTTACGTAGACTATTGAGGAAACTGATCTGAGAGGAACCTTATGAAACAACGAAAAAAAGAGGGACTTCTTGTACTCTAAACACATATAAAAGAGAAAAACACTTTATATATTTTAGGAAATTCAAAGGAATGTGATGCTGCATAACCACTGTTTGAACACTTTTGCTTTCAACATTTACTCTCAAATTACTATTTTTTTTTAAGATTTTATTTTTAAGCAATCTCTACACACAATGAGGGGCTCAAACTCACAACCATGAGATCAAGAGTCATATGCTCCACCAACTGAGCCAGCGAGGCTCCCCTCAAATTACTTTTTTACTTAAAAGAGAAAACTGAGGGGCACCATGATGACTCAGTTGGTAGAACATCTGAGTCTTGATCTCAGCTCAGGTCTTGATCTCAGGGGTATGGGTTCAAGCTCTGCGTTGGGCTCCATGCTGGGCATAAAGCCTACTTTAAAAAAAAAAAAAAAATGATGTCTTGGGCCTGGGCAGGGGGAAATAAAACAAAACAAGGATCCCACAAACTGAAGGCGAGGGTAAAGTCCTCTGGTGAGAGAAAATGGGAAGTCTACAAAAGTATACTCTAGACACTTAGAGAAAGTTTCATAAACTAGAAAGCCTCCATCTACTTATTCCCTTTTAGAATAAATATCCACTTTCAGAACCTTGCTTTGGGATTCAGAACCAGAGAATAATCTGGAACTGCTACAGGAGAGCTTATGGGTTGTCAGGCATTGAAATAAAACCACAAAAATGAAAAGCTGCACTTCTGCATCTATAGCTTAATGAAATATGTAACCAAACTGCAATTTTTTGAGAGGGAAAAAGTGGTCTTACTCTAGATGCTATGTACTATCTCAAAAACCCCGAGCAGTGGTACTCTGCATATTAAAGCCCAGACACAATATAGGCTACTGGTTAAGAACACAGGCCCTGCCATCTCACTAGCCAGGCCTGAATCCCAGCCCCAACACTAGCTGTGTAACTCAAGGCAAACCACTTTCTAATCCTCAGTTTCCTAAAACATAACTGGCCTCATGGGGTTGTTATGAGAACTAGATTAGATGAAATATACATAAGGTGTTGAACATGGTATTGGGCACATAATAGAAAGTGGATAATTGATATTAGAAAAGAACAAGTTCGGGGCACCTGGGTGGCTCAGTCAGTTAAGCGTCCAACTTCAGCTCAGGTCATGATCTCGTGGTTCATGGGCTCAAGCCCTGTGTTGGGCTTTGTGTTGACAGCTCTGAGCCTGGAACCTGCTTCAGATTCTGTGTCTCCCCCTCTCTCTGCCCTTCTCCCACTCATGCTGTGTCTCTCTATCTCTCAAAAATAAATAAACATTTAAAAATTTTTTTTTAGAAAACACCAAGTTCTTCCTCCCCATCCCAACCCTATTACCTCTGTCAAATAGCCAGTTGAGTTCACAAACTTCTCAAATTCAGCATTACTGACTTCATAGGCATCCATGTAAAAGGCATCAATAGCAACTCTCCTTGCAGGTGCTTCCCCATCTTGCTTTATCTGAGGATCATCTGTGCCCATTGTAAACACTCCGGCGGGGATGAGGACCATCTGCAGCGAAAGGGGAGACGAGGAGTTGTGCCATCAGAGCCAAAGTGGACCTGTGTCAAGCACAGAGCACCTAGCACACAATAAGCACCCAAGGTATCACATGCCCACCACATAAATCACTGCACAGTGATATCACTCATGCTCCTGTGCAAGTCTCAAAAACACGTGAAAATTCTTTCGCAAGGTAGTTTCCTTAATCAAAACTCTACATGATACATGCCGTGGAAATAGGTCTGGAGCAATAAATAGTCACCAAGCTGCTAATGGCTGGAGTGCAAAGGCAGGGAAAATATTCTACTTTTTTATACATTTCAGTATGATTTTCCTTTAATATGCTCTCATTTCCTTTGAATTTTTTCAAATTTTATTTTTAAAAATAAAATCAAATGCAAAAATGCCATATATCATATTCTTAAAAACCATTGAGTGAATGTGGGTCTCCAATGAAATAGAAAAGACTTAAATCACTGAAATGGAAAATGTAAAAAGTTTAATAAGGGACCATGTCTTGCCCTTATTATGTCCTTGTCCTTAATTGATTCCTTATTAAAACTCTAATTGCAATTACTTTGCTCCTATCTATGGTCTCAAATAAAATCTAATCTCCAAGAGAGCAGTGGACTGCCTTGTTCACAACTGTATGTCTAGCCCTAAACAGAGCACCTAAGGACTGCACCGAATATATTCACCTAACAAATGCAAGCCTATGCTCAACATCATGAATCATTAGAAAAATATAAGTAAAAACTAAAAAGAGACTCTACTTCATGCCCACTAGCATGACTACAACCAAACAGATTGACAATAACAAGTATTGACAAGGATGTGGAAGTTGGAACCTTCACATATTGCTTGAAGGAATGTGAAGTGATGCAGCTGCCTTAGAAAGCAGTCTCTTGGTTCTTTAAAAATCTAAAAACAGAGTTACCATATGACCCTGCAATTTCACTCCTACAAAGATATCCAAGATAAATGAAAACAAATGTCCACGAAGAAACCTCCTACACAAATGTTCAGAGTAGCATTATTCACAACAGCCGAAAAAACAGAAACTCAAATGTCCATCAAATGACAGATACACAAAATGTGGTACATCTATAAAATGAAATATTACTCAGCCATAAAAAGAAATGAAGTGCCAATACAGATTACAATATGGATAAACCTTGAAAACATTATTCTACGTGAAAGAATCTACTCACAAAAGGCCACATCTTGTATGATTCCATACCTTTGAAATGCCCGGAACAGACAAATCCAAAGAGACATAGTGTAGACCAGCAGTTGCCAGAGGTAGGAGGAAAATAAAAATGGGGAATGACTGCTAATGGATACAGGGTTTCTTTTTGGGGGTGATGCAACGTTCTGGAATTACTGATGCTGGTTGTGAAACCTTGTGAATGAGATATGAAACACTGAACTGTTCAACTCACAAAGGTGAATTTCATGGTATGTCATTCTATCTCATTTTTTTTAAGTTTATGTATTTATTTTGAGAGAGAGATAGACAGCATGCACACACATGCAAGCAGGAGAAGGGCAGAGAGGGGGGAGGGAGAGAATCCCAAGCAGGATCCACACAGTACAGAGCCTTGATTTGGGGCTCAATCTCATGAACTGTGAGATTGTAACCTGAGCTAAAATCAAGAGCCAGACAGGTAACCAAGTGAGCCACCCACGCATTCCTATCTCAATGTTTAAAAAAAAACACACACACACACACACACAACCATACCATCTGTCAGAAATATACTCTGCAGGCACAGTATCTTACTTTCTAATCAGCTGAATGACAAATCAATTCATTGACCTCCTGGCAGCTTAAGAATTGTGAGGTATCTAATCTATAAAATAAGGGTTCTCAGGGTGCCTGGATGGCCCAGTCAGTTAAGTGTCTGACTCCTGATTTCAGCTCAGGTCATGATCTCACAGTTTCATGGATTAGAGCCCCACAATGGGCTCTGCACTGACAGTATGAATGGAGCCTGCTTGGGATTCTCTCTCTCTCCTTCTATCTCTGCCCTTCCCCCACTCACACTATCTCTGTCTCTCTCAAAAATAAGTAAACTTTAAAATAAAATAAAATAAAATAAGGTTCAAATTGAGGAAGGAAAAAGAGGAAGTCAAAGAGAAATAACTAGGAATAAAAAGAAAGAATGTGGGTTAGCAGTAACAGCAGAAGATCTGGGAAAACAAGATCAGAAGAAATGGAAGAAAGTAGTAATCAACAATCATTGATTCCTACTATTTCCATTGATTATCTTTGCTAGTGGTTGTCTTTAATTCTGTGCATATATTTCCCAATAAAAATGAAGCTCTTTTCATCTATGATATATGGGTAATAAATGCTTATTATTTGTCCAATGTATTACTATTCCTCTAAGGAATCATGCTTGGGGCACATGGATGGCTCAGTTGGTCAAGTGTCTGACTCTTGATTTCAGCTCAGGTCACGATCTCATGGTTGGTGAGACCACATGCGTGCACACACATGTACACTCCCTCTCTCTCAAAATAAATAAGTAAACTTTAAAAAAAAATCATGCCTGACTATTCCTGTCCCCTAATCCCAGCATTACAGAGGTCACCGTGTCTTACTGGATCTCCTAAATGTATTTCCCTCTGATTTGTCCCCTCTTTTCTATTCCCAGACAACTGCAGGAGCCTCACAACCAGTCACCCTGTCTCCAGTCTCATCCTTTCACATCCCTCCTTGCTCCATGCTAAGCTGTTTATCTTCTGTTCAGTCATTCATTCAGCAAATATTTAAGGACCTACTGAACTTTCCGAAATGCCAATCTTTGGTATCCAATACAATTTATTACAGCTCTGTTTTTAACAGAAGATTGGAAATAACCTAAATGTCCATCAGAAGTAGACAGGTTAAGTAAATTGTGGACCATCCACAAAACAGAAAGTTAAACATCCACAAGTAAAGGAAATACATAATAAATATATTTACCAATATATAGTAAACATAGTGGACTAATCACTTATAAAGCTAGCATGAAGATTAAAAGACACAGAAAGTGAAAACAACTCATCACAATAACTAGTTAAGGGATATGTAAAATGAAAAGATACAAAATGAGATATCAAAAACATGAAATATGGCAGCAGGGAGTAAAAATGTGACACTTTAGAATGCAATAAAACAAGTTATCAACTTAAAAATAGGCTATATAAAAATCTCATGGTTGTTATATGAAAACCTCATGGTAATCACATAGTGAAAACCTATAGTAAATACACAAAAGATAAAGGAAAAGGAATATAAGCATACCCCTAAAGTAACCAATCAAACCACAAAGAAGGAGAGCAAGAGAAGAAAAGAGGAACAGAGAGGAATAACAACAACAAAAGCCAGAAAACAATGAACAAAATGGCAATAAGTACATACCTATCAATAATTACTATAAATGTAAATGGACTAAACTATCCAATCAAAAGACAAAGAGTGACTGAATAAATTAAAAAACAAGAACCATCTATATGCAGTCTACAAGACACTTACTTTTTTTTTTTTTTTAATTTTTTTTTTCAACGTTTATTTATTTTTGGGACAGAGAGAGACAGAGCATGAACGGGGGAGGGGCAGAGAGAGAGCGAGACACAGAATCGGAAGCAGGCGCCAGGCTCTGAGCCATCAGCCCAGAGCCCCACGCGGGGCTCGAACTCACAGACCGCGAGATCGTGACCTGAGCCGAAGTCGGACGCTCAACCGACTGAGCCACCCAGGTGCCCCCAAGACACTTACTTTAGAGGTAACCACACACAGACTGAAAGTGAAGGAAAGGAAAAAGATATTCCATGAAAATGGAAACCAACAGGAAGCTGGAGTAGCTATACTTACATCAGACAAAATCAACTTTAAAACAGAGACTACAATAAAACACAAGGAGCATTACATAATGATAAAGAGGCCACTCCAACATGGGGATATAACACTTGTAAAAATGTATGCAACCAACATATGTAAATATATAAACATGTAAATAGATAAACCAAATATTAATAGACCTAAAGGGAGAAATAGACAGCACCACAATAATATATCCCACTTATATCAATGGATAGGACACCCAGATAGAAAATCAATGAAGAAACCACAATCTTAAACAACACATTAGGTCAAATAGACTTAACAGACATATACAGAACATCCCATCCAAAAGCAAAAAATACACATTCTTCTCAAGTGCACATGGAACACTCTCCAGGATAGATCCCATGATAGGCCACAAAACAAGTCTTAATAAATTTAAGAGGTCTGAAATCATGTCAAGCAACTTTCCAAGCACAATGATATGAAACTAGAAATCAATTCCATAAAGAAAACCACAAAATTCACAGTTACATTAAGATTAAACAACAGGCTACTTATCAATCAAGGGGTCAAAAAAGAAATCAAAACATAAATTTAAAAAATATGAGACAAATAAAAATGGAAATATACTAAAATTTATGGGATGCAGCAAAAGAAATTCTGAGAAATTCAGAGCAATAAATGAAGAAACCAGTTCTTTAAAAAGATAAAAATGATAAATCCTTAGCTAGACTCACCAAGAAAAAAAGAGAGTGGACTCAAATAAATAAAATCAAAAATGAAAGAGAAGATATTACAAATGATACCACAGAAACACAAAGGATCATAAGAAACCACTATGAACAATTATATGCCAAAAAATTGAACAACCTAAAAAACTGGAAAAAATTTCCAGAAACATACAACCTACCAGAATGAATCATGGAGAAACAGAAAATCTGAACAGACTGATTACTACTAAGGAAATTGAATCAGTAATCAAAAACCTCCCCCAAAAAACAAAAGTCTAGAACCAGACAGCTTCACTGGGGAATTCTACCAAACATTCAAAGAAGAATTATTACCAATCCTCCCCAAACATTTCCAAAAAACTGAAGAGAGAGAACTTCCGAACTCATTTTATGAGGTCAGTATTATCCCAACACCAAAACCAGACAGGATGCTGCAAGAATAAGAAATTATAGGTGCATATCTGTGATGAACATAGATGCAAAAATTCTCAACAAAGTATTAGCAAACTGAATTCAACAATACATTAAAAAGATCACACGCCATGATCATGGGGGATTTATTCCTGGGAAGCAAGTCTGATTCAACATCCACAAATCAGCCAGTGTGATACACCACATTAACATAACGTATGAGAAAAAATCATATGATCATATCAACAGATGCAAAAAAGCATTTGACAAATTTCAACATCCACTTAATTTTTTTCAAGGTTTATTTATTTTGAGAAGGCAGGGGCAGGGGCAGAGAAATGGAATCCTAGCAAGCCACATGCTGTCAGCGCAAAGCCTGACACAGGGCTCTATCTCATGAAACATGAGATCATGACCTGAGCTAAAATCAAGAGTCAGACACTTAACTGTCTGAGCCACCCAGGCACCCCCAAAATTCAACACCTACTTACGATATAAACTCTCAACAAAGTGGGTACAGACAGAAAGTACCTAAACATAATAAAGGGTATGTGACAAGACCACAGCTAACATTATACTCAATGGTAAAAAGCTAAAAGCTTTTCCTTTAAGATCAGGAACAAGACAAGGATGCCCACTCTTGCCACTTTCATTCAATTTAATATTGGTAGTTCGAGCCAGAGTAATTAGAGAAGAAAAAGAAACAAAAGACATTCAAATGAGAAAGGAAGAAGTAAAACTATCACCATGTACAGATAACATTATATAGAAAACCCCGAAGACTCCACCAAAAAACTGTAAACTAATAATCAAATTCCAGTAATGATGCAGGATACAAAATCAATAGCAAAAAATCCTGTTACATATCCATACAATAACCAAATATCAGAAAGATAAAACAATCCCATTTACAATTGCATCAAAAATAATAAAATATCCAGGAATAAATTTAACCAAGGGGCTGAAAGACTTGTATACTGAAAACAACACATTAAGAAATTGAAAACAACCATGGAAAATATATTCCATGCTCATGCATTTAAAGAATTAATATTGAATTAATTAATAAATTAATAAAGAATTAATAAAGAATTAAGCGCATTCTTACGATTCAATGCAATTCCTATCAAATTCCAATAGCATTTTTCACAGAAATAGAAAAAACAAACCTAAAATTTGCATGAAACTACAAAAGACTCTGAATAGCCAAAGCAACCTTGAGAAAGAACAAAGCTGGAGGCATTGCACTCCCTTATTTAAAACAGCATTACAAAGCTACAGTAATTAAAACAGTATGGTATTGGCATAAAAACAATGAAACATAACAGAGAGCCCAGAAATAAACCCATGTAAACATGGTCAATAAGTTTACAACAAAGAGGCCAAGAATATCAAATGGAGAGAAGAGTCTCTTCAATAAATAGTGTTAGGAAAACTGGATAGCCATATTCAGAAGAATGAAACTAAACCACTATCTTACACCATACACAAAATTAACTCAAAATGGATGAAAGACTTGAACATAAGACCTGAAACCATAAAATTCTGGAAGAAAACCTAAGCAGTAAACTCCTTGTTACAGGTGTTGGTGATAATTTTTTGAATCTGACACTAAAAGTATAACAAAAGCAAAAATGAACAAGTGGGTCTATATCAAATTAAAAAGCATCTGTACAGCAAAGGAGACCATCAATAAAATAAAAAGGCAACCTAATGAATGATAGAAATTTTTTGCAAATCATGTATCTAACAAGAAGCTAATATTCATAATATATAAAGATCTCATACAATTCAACAGCAAAAAAAAAAAAATCTGATTAATAAATGGCCTAAATAGACATTTTTCCAAAGAAAATATATAGATGGTCAACAAGTACATGAAAAGATGCTCACCATCATTATCACAGAAATGTAAATCAAAACCACAATGAGATTGCACCTCATACCTGTTAGAATGGCTGTTATCAATACACCTCACATTTGTTACAATGGCTCATCAACAGTGTAAGAAATAAGTGCTGGCAAAAAATGTGGTTAAAAGAAACTCATGTGTACTGTTGGCGGGAATGTAAATTGGTACAACCACTATGGAATACAGTATAGAGGCTCCTCAAAAAGCTAAAAAGTATTATTTAAACAATGATCACATAGAGGCGCCCCTGTAGTCCAGTCAGTTGAGCGTCCAACTTCGGTTCAGGTCATGATATTGCGTTTCACAAGTTCAAGCCCCACAATGGGCTCTGTGCTGACAGCTTGGAGCCTACAGCCTGCTTCAGATTCGGTCTCCTGCTCTCTCCGCCCTCCCCCACTCATGCGGTCTCTCTCTCTTTCAGAAATAAACAAACATTAAAATATATTTAAAAAATAAAAAAATAAAGAACGACATAGTCAGTAATTTCACTTCTGGGTATTTACCCAAAGATAACTAAAACAGAAATTCAAAAAGATGTATGCACCCCAATGTTCAAGGTAGCACTATTTATAATAGCCAAGATATGGAAACAACTTAAGTGTCCATCAGTGGATGAATGGATAAAGAAACTGTGGAATGTATGTAAGTATATAAATACGTGTGTATATATAAAAATATACCGCCTTGTGTATATCATATACATGGTATATATAATGTATATATACATATATTTCTCAATCATTCAGTCCTAAAAAAGAATAAAATCTTGTCATTTGCAACATGGATGGAACTTGAGGGCATTACGCTAAGTAAAGTCAGACAGAGAAAGACAAATAACATATGACCTCTCTTCTATCTGGAATCTAAAGAAACAAAAAACAAGCTTACAGATACAGAGAACAGATTGGTGGTTGCCACAGGCAGGGGGTGGGGGGGCAGGAAAGGAGGTAAAAGAAAATTGGTCAGTTACACCTCAATAAAAATAAATTTTTAAAAAAGATTGGTCAGGAGGGACTGGATGGCTCAGTTGGTTGAACACCCAACTCCTGATTTCAGCTCAGGTCATAATCTCATGGTTCATGGGTTCGAGCCCTGCATCAGGCTCCACGCTGATGGTGCAGAGCCTGCTTGGGATTCTGTCTCCCTCTCTCTCTGCCCCTCTCCTGTTCCCCTCTCTCAAAATAAATAAATAAACATTTTTAATTTTTTTTTAATTAAAAAGATTGGTCAGTTCCAGAAAGGCATAGCTTTTTACTTCTCTAAAAAAATACTGTGTACTTTTTGACAGTTCTATAAGGAATCAGGTGGAAACCCAACTTGTAACCAATACAAGATTTCAAATTTATTCTGGGGCTTCTTTAGTGCCCCATACACATCATTGCTTAGAAAATTCAGGGCATTGTAGCAACGTGGATGGAACTGGAGAGTGTGATGCTAAGTGAAATAAGCCATACAGAGAAAGACAGATACCATATGGTTTTATTCTTATGTGGATCCTGAGAAACTTAACAGAAACCCATGGGGGAAGGGAAGGAAAAAAAAAAGGGGTTAGAGTGGAAGAGAGCCAAAGCATAAGAGACTCTTAAAAACTGAGAACAAACTGAGGGTTGATGGGGGGGTGGGAGGGAGGAGAGGGAGGGTGATGTGTATTGAGGAGGGCACCTTTTGGGATGAGCACTGGGTGTTGTATGGAAACCAGTTTGACAATAAACTTCATACATTGAAAAATGAAATAAAATAAAAACTTAAAAAAAAAAGAAAATTCAGGGCAAATGGCTGTTTTTGTTATTGTTCTTGTGGACACCTTTACTGCATCACCTAAAACCTAAAATCTTTTTTAGTTGTAACAAATATTTTAAAAAGCATTACATATATTGCTTAATAAATTGTAAGGCAAACATCTTTACAACCCACCCTCCATGAAAGAAAGTACTTTGCCAATTACTGCAGAAGCCATTATTATGCCCATGGTGAACATAAATCCTCTGTCTCATCAGAGAGGAAAACCACTGCTCAGACTTTTCACTTTTATTTAAGATACAATTGATACAGGACATTATATTAGCTCCAGGTGTACAACATGATTCAATAATCCTATATAGTATGAAATGATTACATAATAAGTCTAGTTAACATCCATCACAACAGTTAAATAATTTGTTTTTTTTTTTTTTGTGGTAAAAACTTTTAAGATCTCTTACCAACTTTCAAATATATAATACTGCATTAACTATAGTCACCATACTGCACTATCCTTTTATATGCACTGTTACCTTATTTTATTTGCAGTTTAATTATTTAACTATGCATCCTATACATTACAGTTTACATTGTTTTTTTTTTTAATATGGTATTTAGGTATCTAAATCTGTAAGTTCTCCCTTTTTCCTTTTGCAATTTATTTGCTGAAGAAACTGGGTCATTTGTCCAATAGAGATTCCCAGAGTCAAGATTTTGTTGACTATAAACTTATAGTGTAGTTTACCGTTATCCCCTGTCCTCTGCACCTCCTGAAAATTGATAGCTGAATCTGGAGGCTTTATCAGATTCAGGTTTGATTTGGGGGTAGTTAAAACTTCCCTAGAGGTGGTGATGTCTTCTTCATTAAGAAGCACATAGTGGGGCGCCTGGGTGGCGCAGTCGGTTAAGCGTCCGACTTCAGCCAGGTCACGATCTCACGCTCCGTGAGTTCGAGCCCCGCATCAGGCTCTGGGCTGATGGCTCAGAGCCTGGAGCCTGTTTCTGATTCTGTGTCTCCCTCTCTCTCTGCCCCTCCCCCGTTCATGCTCTGTCTCTCTCTGTCCCAAAAATAAATAAACGTTGAAAAAAAAAAATTTAAAAAAAAAAAAAAAAAAGAAGCACATAGTGTAGGGGTGCATGGGTGGTTCAGTCAGTTAAGCAACTCTTGGTTTTGGCTCAGGTGATGATCTCAAGGTTCATGTCAATTTAATCATATACCACTTTCCTACTTAATTTGTTTAGGTGTGCCCCTCACCTTTTCAGAGTAAAATAAAGTATCTAAGGCTTGACACCTAATCTCTCACCATCTCCCTCACCATGTATTCTACCTACACTGTCTGTAAACAGTCAATATTCAAGATCACTTCCTCTAGGCCTATTGCCTACAATTCCCTCCTCTGTCTGAGTCGTATGTCCCTCATTTGGGTTCCTCAAATAAATACCTCTATGTATCCTAAAAAGTGGCACACACAGTAACTTAATGATGGGTTTTCACCTCCCCTAGATCCTAGGCTCTTTAGGAATCACAAATAAAGTTTTCACTTCTATATCCCCAGGGCCTAGCATGGCACATAGTTCAGGGCAGACACTTAAAAAAAAAAAATCTTTATGGACTTGAATGAGTGAAATCATGAATATGATGAGGAATTAGCTATTTGAATTATTCCTAATTGTAAAAATTCTTTTTCTTTTATAACACAGTCCCAGACTTGGATAGCATGGTTGCATGATAGTGAAACCTGTGTAAAAGACACTGCTTGACAAACATTCTATATTTTCTTAGTAGAGTTTGGGCCTCATCTTTACCTTTGAACCTCAGATCCAAATGCACTGTCTTCTGGAATCTCAGGCCAAAGGAAATTCTCAAAAGCAACCACAAGGTAATTTTATGGGAAGCAGAAACCACAGCCCAAAGCCAGATCACCAGCTCGGGAAGAAGCCAGTCCACACCCTCGGGTAGTACGCTGATCAACTACAAAGCAACACAGCTCTCCACCAGAAAATGCTCCAACCTACACAGGGAGGAGTTTTCCAGTGTGAAGAAATTAGAACATTTGGAGACAGACCAAATGAACAGGGTCAATATTATTTTGGGGTTCCTAGGAAGTATTCTTGCAGTATTTCTGTGACTGGGTATAATGTAAAGCCGTTGTAGTATAGAGGAGTAATAGGCACAGGTTGAATTGTGTGACATAAAAGCTTTGCCTCCCCTCCCCCCAAAAGAAAGACTGTGCTCAAGGACTAAACTAGGTTCATGCATTATTCTCATAATCCTCCAAATGTCTGAGACACAAGATTCCTCAGGCCTTGGAAGAGAAGGCAGAATGTTAAGCAGTTCTGCAGAGAAGCAGAAAAATAGAAGACTTCAGACAAAAGCTTCAAGTGTAGTTTTAAAATGATTATTAAAATGGTCTAAAAAGAGGTTTAATAAAGGACTTAAAAGGTAAAAATGAAAAAGCTCTCCAGCAGCAGACCTATCTCAGGTCCTATCCTGAGAACAGGTGTTCAAACCCACAGGAAGCTGTGTGCCTTGTTCCTAATGAAGTTTTACAATCACCTCATTTTCTCATCCTCTTCTCCCTCAAGGTGAGTACCAACAATGCTAATACAATCACAACTTCCACTGTGGACTCCTGGCCTAGTTTTTCTTTTTCTTCTTCTTTCATTAACCATCAGAGATAGCCAACCCTGAATAAGCCAAGTTTCCGTTCTGGAGGCGTTCTGGAAGTAATAGATAACAGTAGCCTGCATTGCTCTGAGTAGATCAGAATTTCCAATTTCCATGAATGAGATAAAGTTTCCTGTCCTACAAATGTGAAATGTGGTGCTGGTAAAATCCAGAGCACCAGGTGTTTCAATCTGTAGGACCGCAAGCCAGATGAAAGAACCATTCTAATCAAGTCTTCCTTTTGAAGTTCCAGATTCAAACAATCCATTCCTCCTCGAAAGTATGTTAAAACCCTTTTGCCACACCACAGTTTGTGTCAATGCCACTCAAGCCAAAAGCACAGAAGTCAAGGTGATTCTTTTACCCCTAGAACCATATTTGGGCTATACACTCCAGCCAGGTGCAGTGGGCATCTATACTTTTGCCCACCTGGCATTCAATGCTTCCTGTTCTTGTCAGAGCAATTGACATCCCTTTGAAAACCATGTATTCAACTCTCTAAGTATAGAGAGTCGTGAGCTCTTACCCCACCTACTGTGGCTCAGGTTGGCCAACTGTGACTTTGAGAAAACGGGTACTCTCTCTTCCATCAGTAAAAAGAGATAGACAGAAAGAGAGAGATTGCCTGAAAACGGAGCAAACACATAAGAAAGAAGAGCCAGGAGACAGTCAAAAAGGAAGATCTGAAGATACTGCCTCAGGCCCTGGAACCAGTTGTGTCTGGGGCCTTATCTGCTCTTGAACTTTTCAACTATGAGAGCCCATAATGGCCCTCCTCCCACTTTTTTTCCAGCTGAGGTCAGCTTTGCCTTTTCTTTCCCTTGCTGTGAGATTTTTATCTTACATACAAAAATGAAATAAGCTTATATGAACACTTTTGGGTAGGCCTCCCTTTTCCTTCTTTCCTCTCCTCAAATCTAATAAGCTAAAGGCTCAGAAGAAAGTGAGGTGAAAAAAAGAAGCATGATCTCTGGATCTGCCTTAGCTGTCTATACAAGGCTTCTCTATCTATACCATTCTCTTAGTCTACCGCGTACACAGACAGACAATAGTTATAGACGGAATAACATTAAAGTTCCTTCAAGCCCTGGGATTTATGAGTCTATTAAGCCTCAGTGGCCTCATCTGTAAAGTGGGCAATAGTATCTCTTACTGGATTCTTGGGAGGATGAGACACAGCAAAAGATTATTTTACAAAGTTTTCTTCAAAGTATGGGACACCCTTTATTCCCACAGCACTTTTTTCAGTATTGTAGCCACCAAAAAAAGGTAACAGATCATTCAAGCAATTATTAGAGAACGTCTAAAATTGTGTAAGGCACTCTGGCAATAGAGATACAGAGATTTAAAAAGGTCTAAAAATACTTCCCATGTAGAATATCAGACAACTCACAGAAAATACCAAAGAAAATATACAAGTTGCCTTTAATACTACTTTCTGGAGGAAAGGTTTCATGGAAGAGATGGCATTCGATCATGCTTCGACACATGGGAAAGCATTACCCAATCAGAAACATTCTCAGATAGGAAATCAGGACTGGAGTTACCCATA
This sequence comes from Puma concolor, assembly GCF_028749965.1. Lineage (NCBI taxonomy): Eukaryota > Metazoa > Chordata > Mammalia > Carnivora > Felidae > Puma > Puma concolor. The sequence continues at coordinate 124,682,020 of NC_141668.1, read as the reverse complement.
CATACAGAGCCATGACATACAATTTAATCATCCCATGATTCCAAATGCCTTTCAAGCAACAGTTTTAAAAGATACACGGAGATCAAAACATCTTGCTACCTTGTACAAAATAACCCCAGTAGAAATCGTTAGGACAATTTTCTCATTGAGAATTATATATATTTTTAACCAGAAGGGACTTGAGTAAAATTTTAAAATATCTAAGTTGTTTCCCATACAATTTTTACTGCAAGAACTTTCCAATGAAACTGTAAATTCCTTGAGGGTAAAGCCAGTGCTATTTATTATTTTGTGTCCCTAATCTTGCCAAGTGATCATTAAATGAATTGAAATACAAAAAAAGACTCACAGTTGAAAAGCGTTACGTTAAAAAGTGTGAAAATGTCATCCCCAGAAACCTTACATTACTAACATTTCCCAGAACACACCATGCACCTGCACAACGCTTTGTTTGTGCCCACGCTCCTCCCCTTCTTGGAATGTCCTTCAATCTGTCCTTCCATCCCAGCTCCTGAAAATGTCTCCTTCAAGCCCTAGCTCTAATGTGACCTTTTCTTTAAGACATTTCCTAATTTGTCCAGGAGGAATGAATTGTTGCTTCCTCTCCAAGGGCTTTGTAACATATTTCTCCTGTAGTGTTATCACTATGGAAAAATGATGCTTACATGTAATTGTGCGTGGAGGGGGAAGGGAGAGAGAGAGTGAGAGAGAGAGGAAGGTAGGGGGAGAAAACGATGGGGGAACAGAGAGTGCACATGTGTAGACGCTAGCAAGCGCACACCCACCAGAGAGTAAATGGTAAATGCCTTAAGGGGAGCGCATAGGTCTTTTTCTTTTCTTTATGCCCAGGACATAAGGTAGTGTTATAAAATATGTGTACCAAATAAACATCTGCTGAATTAAACTAAAGACAAAAGAAAAAAATTAGATTTAATACAACCCCAATCCAAACCTCAGAAAGTTATTTTATGATATCAACAAAGTGATTCTAAGTTTATATGAACAGACAAAAGACCCAGAATAGCCAACACAATACTGAAGGAAAAAAACAAAGCTAGAGGGTGGATGCTACCCAACTTGAAGAGTTACTGTAAAGTTACAGTAATCAAGATGGTGTATACTGGTGAAAGAACAAATAGATCAATAAAACAGAAAAGAGAGCCCAGGAGAAAACATCTGTAAGGAAAGTCAACTGGTCTTTGAGGAAGGAGCTAAGGCAAAACAGTGGAGCAAAGAGTCTCTTCAATAAACAGTGCTAGAACAACTGGATATTCACATAAAAATAATAATCCAGACACAGACATTATACCCTTCACAAAAATTAACTCAAAATAGATCACAGACCTAAATCTAAAATGCAAAACTGTAAAACTCTTAGAAGATAACATAGGAGAAAACCTAGATGACAATGGGTATGGTGATGACTTTTTTAATTTTTTTAATGTTTATTTACTTTTGAGAGAGAGACAGACACACAGACAGACTTGAACAGGGGAGGGGCAGAGAGAGAGGGAGGCACAGAAACTGAAGCAGGCTCCAGGCTCTGAGCTGTCAGCACACAGCCCGACACGGGGCTTGAACTCACGAACCGTGAGATCATGACCTGAGCTGAAGTCAGATGCTTAACTGACTGAGCCACCCAGGGGCCCAGGTGATGACTTTTTAGACACAACATCAAAGGCATCATCCACAAAAGAAGGTGCCAAGCCAGGCTTCAATAAAATTAAAAATTTCTGCTCTTCAAAAAATAATTCAAGAGAATGAGAAGACAAGCCACAGACTAAGAAAAATTCGCAGATGACACATCTGATAAAGGACTGTTATCCAAAACAAAGAACTCTTCAAACTCAACAATAAGAAAACAAAACAATCTGATTTAAAAACGGGCCAAGGGGCACCTGGGTGCCTCAGTCAGTTACGTGTCTGACTCTTGATTTCAGCACAGGTCATGATCTCATGGTTTGTGGGTTCGAGCCCTCATCAGGCTCCACACTAACAGTGTGAAGCCTGCTTGGGATTCTCTGTCTCCCCCTTTCTCTGCCCCTCCCCTGCTCACTCTCGCTCTTGCTCTCTTTCTCTCTCAAAATAAATAAACATCAAAAAAGAAAAGGAAAAAAATTAAAAGGAAAATAAAAATGGGCCAAAGACTTAACAGACACCTCAACACAGAAGACACACAGATGGCAAAGATATCATATGTTAAGCAAAAAAATGCAAACTAAAACAACAGTGAGATACCACTACATACCTCAGAATGCCCAAAATCTGGAACAATGACAACACCAAATGCTGGTGACAGTGTGGAGCAAGAGGAACGCTCATATATTGCTAGTGGGAATGCAAAATGATACAACCACTTTGGAAGACAATTTTGCAGTTTCTTAAAAACCTAAGCATATTCTTGCCATATGTTCCAGCAATTGTGCTTCTTGGTATTTATGAAAATTTATGTCCATACAAAAACCTGCACACAGATGTTTATAGCAGCTTTATTCCTAATTGCCAAAACTTAAATGCAAGCAAGATGCCCTTTGGTAAGTGAATGGAGTGATAAACTGTAGTTTATGGATATTATTCAGTGCTACAAAGAAACTAGCTATTAAACTATGAAAAGACATCGAAGAATCGTAAATGCATATTACCAAAGAAAGAAGCCAATCTGAAAGGCTACATAGTATATAATTCCAATTGTGGCATTCCAGAAAAGGCAAAACTATGGGCACAATAAAAAGATCAGACGTTGCCAGTGGGGAGGAGGGGAAGGAATGAATAGAGGGAGCACAAACAGTTTTAGGGGAATGAAAATACTATACTATATACCACACTATATGATAATGATGAATATACACCATACATTTGTCCAAACCCATACAACGCACAACACCAAGTGTGAACCCTAAGGAAAACTATGGACTTCGGATAACTATGATACATAAATGCAGGCTCATCATTTGTAACAAATGTACCATTCTGGTGGAGGATGTTGATAACTGGGGAGGCTATACATTGTGTAGGGGCTGGGGATATATGGGAAATTTCTGTACCTTCTTCTCAGTTTTGTTTTAAATGTAAAAATCCTCTAAAAGAAACAGTAAGTTTAAAAAAAAAGAAAATTAAGGGAAACAATGTCAATCACTACAACCAAGTATCTCTCTCATAATATTGGACTTCTTGAATTCAGAATAATGGCTAAGTGTCAGAATTAGACCAAAGTCATCTCCACATGAACTGAAACACTTGAAACTAAGGAAAACATAGAGAGAAGAACTGCCTCTTATGAAGTCTTTTGTCTTGATAACAAGGCTACTTTGGGTTCAGTCATTAAGTAGAGTCCTTGAATGCTTGTGAGCTGTGTTCTCAGCAACAGCTAGTTCACTAATAGCATAAGATGCCTCCAAACATTAGAGAAAGTGAATTCAAGGGAAGACTAGCATAAAATAAAAACATGTATGGAAGAAACAAACAAACAAGCAAACAGGAACTTGCCAAAAATGACTCAAACAATACCTAGGCCAGACCCAAAACCACTCTGAAAAAAGGAAAAAAAATGTTTATCTTATGAACATAATTAAACAGACATTGGCACCCACATCTCATTCTGAAATTTAAAAAGAAGTTAGAGCACTTAAAATGAGGCATGTTCTATACTGGCCAAAAGGTTCTAGGGAAAAATTTGATATAGATCAATCTGTAAATGTCACCCTGTTAGTAACAAAGCAGATAAAAAGATACAAGGCATTCTCTTTTGAAGGAGGGAGGAACTGATTATCATTTACCACAAAGGTAGAAAGAAATTAAAATCATCAATGGTCAATACACACTACAACAATAACCAGGGCTCCTACCACACAAAAGATAAACACTAATAAATCAGGGCATCCTCTGAGTAACAACCAGAAAATGTATAAGGCCAAAAATTACACAGGATAGAGAAACAACCAGAAGCCCAGCTACCAACCTCCTAACCCTCTATACCTGAGCCACAAAGTTAGAGTCCTCACCCCCAACATCCTCACTCCCTAGCTGGGGAAAGGCACCCCCAGACAGTATCTTTGGTAACTGTAATGTGAAAGTAAAGAACTACTATGGTGGCAGCATACGGAAATACTGAAGAGGAAGAAAAAGGAAGAAGTCAGGCATGGCCTGATGGAAGACACTACCTCTCACCTAAGTCCTGAGTACTGTTCAGAATTAAACCACAGGAAAGAAAAGGGGGATAGAAAAAATAAGGAAAGGATGTACTAGATATACAAGAAGGAGTTTAGGAGTCAAACATCTGGGTTCTAGTCCCCATAATTCCACACCCATACCAATATGCAAAGTACCTGGAAAGAATGAAGTAACTGTTGTTACTAATGTTATTATTCATATATACTAACACTTAACACATCCAGGCACTAAGAGAGGCACAGATAATAACACTAATAAAGGAACTACAATTGGTTTGGTCCTTCCTATGTGCTGAATAAGGATAATAAGATAAACAGGACAAGTCCTTGCCCTCAAGAAAGTCTACTGAAAAAACAAAACAAAAGAACCAGTGTCTACTGGAAGAATCTATCGATAAACATACAACAATGTTAACGACATTTAAAGACCACTGTCCAGATTCCTTCACAGTTAATAAAACCTGTCGCCCGTAAACGCCTGAGAAACTCAAGAGGAAGATGGGGTGGAGTAAGGAGGAAATGAGTAAGAAGTGAGAAAGGGGAGTGTCAACTGTCCTCAAACCAAATTCCCTAACAAGCAGGATTCAGCCGGGCCCCAAGATCCCACCGTCTTGAGGGGGAAAAGGGGGGAGGTGCTTTTCATCGAATCGAATCAGCACGTGAGCGACTTGGGGTGTGGTTATGATCTTTACCTGCCTTCCTGCAAACCCCTTGCCTTGCTCATCCCGACCCTGTCCAAGAACCCCGAGGTCCCCACCCGCCTTCAGGGAATCTAGAGAGCACCTTGGTGGGCGCGAGCGGCCGCTCTCCCGGGACCTGCCCGGGGGCGTTCGCTTCCCGCGAGTATCGGTGCGCGGCCGCCGAGCTGCCATGGTCCCCGCGCCGCTGGGGAGTGCCACAGCCGCATGAGCCCGCCAGGGAAGCCGCGCCCGCGCCCGCGCCAGTCCTGGCCTCTTCGCCCCCAGCCGCCTCGCCCGGCAGCAAGAACAGTGGCAGCAAGAGGACGAGACCGAGCCGGGCGCAGGATCCACCAGCCAGCCCTAGTGAGGGCGCAGCCATGTTGTCCCGCAAGCCATGTGACCAGGTGGGTCACGTGACTGCGCCCTCCTTAAAGGAGCCAACCCTGAGTTGATTTTTGAGGTAGCCTTGCTGTCTCTCCAACTTTCTCTGGGTACCATTCCTATGGAGCGCCTCTGGTAGGCTCCGCTAACCCTGCAACGCAAAACCCTACAAAACTCAAGGCCTTACAGCGACTCTGAGCCTCATCATTATTTCTTGGTTGAAAAATGATAATCAAATTTGTTGAGCATTTGCTAAATGCCAGGCAGTATGCTAAGTAAGTACTTAACTTTTTGAAATCTCATTAATCCTCACAGGGACCCTGTAATATTTTTTAAATTTTTTAACGTTTATTTTTGAGAGAGAGAAAGAAAGAGAGAGACCACAAGCGGGAGAGGGGCAGAGAGAGAGAGAGAGAGAGAGAGGGAGAGGGAGACAGAATCTGAAGCAGGTTCTAGGCTCTGAGCTGCCAGCACAGAGCCCGACGCAGGGCTCAACTCACAAGCCGTGAGTTCATGACCAGAGCCAAAGTCAGAGGCTCAACCAACTGAGCCCCAGGTGCCCCGAGGATCCTGTAATACTGGGTTCACAGAGCAATTAAATTACTTGCCCAAGGTCACATAGCAAATTAAGTGTCAAAAAACAAGTTTTAAGCCCAATCTAACTTAAAACCTGAGTTTAGTCATTATGCTGTACTGTAGGCAATTAAAGAAACTTCCCTTAATAAGAAATAAGGGGAAGATGAGCGTATTGAAACACTTCACTGAGGGTATAATTAGAGAAATCCTAGGTACACTGGGATAGGTACAACAGTGGCTCTTGAAAAGTCTCAGACCAGCCAGCGTCAGCATCATCCGGGGACACGTTAGAAATGTAGTATTCAGTCAGAATCTGTGGAGACAGGATGCAGCAACCTGTGGTTTGTTGTTGTTGTTGTTGTTTTTAATATTTATTTATTTTTGAGAGAGAGAGAGCCTGCAAGCATTTGGGGGGGAGGGGGGGAGACTCCCAAGCAGGCTCTTCACTGTCAGCACAGAGCCCAATGTGGGGCTTGTGAGATCATGACCTGAGGTGAAATCGAGAGTCAGATGCTTAAATGAATGAGCCACCCAGGCACCCCCAGCAACCCGTGTTTTAACATGTTTTCTAGATGATTCTGATGCATACTGATGCACACGAATACACACTAAAGTTCAAGAGCTACTGTTTTACAGGACCCAGTTTCCTCAGGAAAAAAAAATCAAAAGAAAAAGAGGTAGAAAGAATAAAATGATACCTCAACCAACTGTAATATATGCATCTTATTTTTAAAAAAAATTTTAACGTTTATTTATTTTTTGAGAGACAGAGACAGAGCATGAGCTGGGAAGGGGACAGAGAGGTGGGGGGAGTCATGATTCTGAAGCAGGCTCCAGGCTCCGAGCTGTCAGCACAGAGCCTGACACGGGGCTCGAACCCATGAACCATGAGAGCATGACCTGAGCCGAAGTTGGCCGCCCAACCGACTGAGCCACCCAGGCGCCCCTGCATCTTATTTAAATATTGATTCAAACATTCTTTTGAGATCTAAACATTTTTGAGATAATCAGGGAAATATGACCCTGAATCAAACTACCATATTCAATAAAATTAAGGAATTAATATCAATTTTGCGTGTAGATTTTTAAGATTGGTAATAGTATTTGTGGTTATGTTTTTTAAAAGAATCCCTTCCTTTGAAATTTATGTGGTGGAATCTATATATAGATAAGGAGATATGCTGTCAAGGATTTCCTTCCCAAAAAATGGGTGATGGGAGGAAGGTGGTGACTAGAATTGAAACAGAATTGGCCTTGAGTTGATATTTGTTGAAGCTTTTTGTTTATGGGTATCTAGGTGTTTGTTATATCACTATCTAGTTTACATTTGGATTTTGTTGGTTTGTTTTTTATTAAAGAATATAGGGGCTCCTGGGTGGCTCAGTCAGTTGGGCGACCAACTCTGGATTTCAGCTCCGGTCATGATCTCATCGCTGTGAGATAGAGCCCTGCTTTGGGCTCAGTGCTGAGCATGAAGCCTGCTTCGGGTTCTCTCTCTCCCTCTCACTTTCTGCCCCCCCCCCAATAAATAAATAAACTTTAAAAATAGAATATAGGATAGTCCTTTCCCCCTTGTTGACTATCTCACAGTTTTCCAAGAGCTTTCAAACACTTTATTATTTGAGATCACAACCACTTGACAAGGAGCCTACTATGATTATACCCATTTCACAGTTGGTGAGGCTAAAAGTTCATTGTTTTAACTATGGTTATAAATTTACTATGGACAATTTAGATTCCAGAGTCTAGGTCAAAGATAATTGTTATCAGTCTCTATGCAAAAGTTCAGTCTCTGCACATGCTGTGTCAGCTGCCCTTCTGAAAACTGAACACCTTAGATTCATGATCCTCCTATACCATTAGGGTATGACCTCCATGAAGGCAAGAAGCCTGCCAATTTTCACCCCTGTTATCGGCAAAATTAGGCCAAAGCCTGGCATGTGATAAGCACTCAGTGAATTTATTGAATTAATGGATAAATGAATGAATGTGACCTCTTTCTCTTAAAGGGAAGCAGATTGCTGAGAAAATAATACAGATCTAGGCTTAGAAAGAGCTGAGTTTAAAGCTATCCACTTGCGAGAGGTAGGACATAAGCCAATTCACCTTTCTGAGCCTCTATTTCTTTATATGTGAAATAGGGATAACAATATCTTCTTCTTAGAGGTTTTATAAAGATTAAGTGAGTTGAGGCGCCTGCCTGGCTCACTCTGTTAAGCGTCTGACTTCGGCCTAGGTCACAATCTCGCGGTTGTAAGTTTGAGCCCCGTGTCGGGCTCTGTGCTGTTAGCACAGAGCCTGGAGCCTGCTTCGGATTCTGTGTCTCCCTATCTCCCGCCCCTCCCCCGTTCATGCTCTATCTCTCTGTCTCTCAAAAATGAATAAACGTTAAAATGTAAAAAAAAAAAAAAAAAGATTAAGTTAAAGTATGTAAAGGCTTAGCCCAGTGCTTGGAATTTCATAGTACCTCAAAAAATAGTTTGCTATTTTTAGCAATCATTATCCAAAATGGATACTTTGTAGATTCTCCAGATTCAACCTCCTGTCTCAAGCCACTGGATAATTTCTTACTGGTCACCAATCAAAGAGTGAGTGGAAGATATTGGTAAGAAATCCCTACATGAAGAGGCTTACACTAGACAGTAGAGGTAAACATGCAATTCACCAACCAACTCTGTACAAATAAGGTCATTTTATTCAGTGTCTCTCCCACTCTCCACCTCCCTTTTGAGGTACTTGTGCTGGTCTTCTTGCTCCTTCTACTAATGAAGCTGGATGAAAGAACCCTAGCCCTGAAAGTATGCATGTTTTCTAAGCAGCAAGGAGATGAGTTTGGCTACAATAGAGTGAGCAAAAGGAAGATAAAAAGAAAGGGAGATCAGAAAGGTAGCAGAGGGCTCGATGATGTACGATATGGTAAACTTTTACTGTAAGTGAAAAGCAGTGCCATTGTGCAGTTTTAAGAAGACACCTCACATTTTTTTCTGACAATCAGGTCAATTTCCCTGCCAAATTAGAGATTCCTTATATTGCCTGCTGGTCTCTGAACACAAGGAATCCAAAGTGCCCTGATGGCAGCCATGACTTACAGTTCAGTGGGACCCTTCCTGTATCTAATGGACCAGGACCTTCAACTCTGCAGGGCTTAGAGTTCCAGAGATGGGAGGAACAAAGTCCCCAGCGGGTTATTACAAATGATAATAAGTGGGGGCGCCTGGGTGGCTTGGTCGGTTAAGCATCCGACTTCGGCTCAGGTCATGATCTCACGGTCCCTGAGTTCGAGCCCCGCATCGGGCTCTGTGCTGACAGCTCAGAGCCTGGAGCCTGTTTCAGAGTCTGTGTCTCCCTCTCTCTCTGCCCCTCCCCTGTTCATGCTCTGTCTCTCTCTGTCTCAAAAAATAAATAAACGTTAAAAAAATTAAAAAAAAAAAACAAATGATAATAAGTGGGGCCACTTCTACTACCACCCCCTTGATTCCTAAACCATTTACTCCTACTACTTGGGGACACAGTGCCATATAGGCATCCTTATAAATGACCCCATCCCGAAGAGGATGGCCTCCAAGCTGGCATTTCAACTGTGCCCTCAGTAACTCACTCCCAGTTTCCACAAGGACAGCTTGTTTCTGGTTGATGTGGTATGAGATAAAACCATTGGATGGGTTCACCCCTGCATCTCCTTCCTTATGAAATGGGTCTCCTGCTCAATTGCTGTGTTGGTGGGAAAACATGCCTGTGGATAAGGCATGCTACTAGCTCTCCCATCCATTTTCGGGTTGCATCCTCAACCTGGGGCTGCCCATACAAAAACCCAGCTTGGGCTTTTTTTCTCCTACTTCTGTAAGTCATAAGAGACCCCTACATGACCCTAAATATGAGTGGAGGAAGGGGCACTGGTGCAATGGTGGTTATGTGCAGCTTGCTCATGTCATCACGTCTTGCTTGGACGTGATCTTGGATGTGCCATTTCCATCTCATAATGGATTGTTGTTCAGCTTTCCTGACTTAAGAACTTAGTGGGTCTGACAGAACAAGTTAATAATGCAGTTCCAGATTCATGATTACTTGGTCACCAACGATTCTATCTCTATCAGTGCTTAGGAGCATGTCTTTCTATCTCTACCAGTGCTTAGGAGCAGTGCTTAGGAGCACTGCTTTTAAAAGCAAGAACTGCTTTTAAAAGATGCATAATTGGGGCTCCTGGGTGGCCCACTTGGTTGAGCATCCAGTTCTTGATTTCAGATCAGGTTTTGATCCCAGGGTCATGGGATTGAGCCCTGCATCAGGCTCCATGCTCCGCATGGAGCCTGTTTGGAATTCTTCCTCTCTCTCCCTCTGCCCCTCTTACCTGCTTAATAAAACTTAAAATAATAAAATAAAAGATGCATAATTTCATTTCTCAGGGTTCTCCAGAGAAACAGAATCGAGAGAGAGAGAGAGAGTGTGTGTGTGTGTGTATGTGTGTGTGTGTGAATAAATAATAAAGAGGGGCACCTGGGTGGCTCAGTCGGTTGAGCATCCAACTTCAGCTCAGGTCATGATCTCACAGTTCCATGAGTTCTAGCCCTGTGTTAGGCTCTGTGCTGACAGCTCAGAGCCTGGAGCCTGATTCGGATTCTGTGTCTCCCTCTCTGCCCCTCCCCCACTCATGCTCTGTCTCTCTCTTTCTCTGTCAAAAATAAACATTAAAAAAAATTAAAAATAAATAAATTAATAATAAAGAGATTTATTATGAGGAATTGAATTACATGACTACGGAGGCAGGCAAGTCCCCAGATCTGCAGGGTGAATGGGAAAGCTGGAGATCCAAAATAACTGATAATATAAGTCCAAGTCTAAGTCTGAGAACCAGGAGAGATAATGGTGTAGTTTTAGTCCAAAGGCTGGCAGGCTCAAGACCCAGGAAGAGCAAATGTTTCAGTTCAAGCCTGAAGGCAGGAGAGAAGGTGATGTACCAGTTCAAAGGCATTTGGAGAGGAAGAACTCTCTCTTACTCAGGGGAGGATCAGCCTTTTTATGCTAGTCTGGCCATCAACTGATTATATGGGGCCCACCAACATGAAGGAGAACAATTTGCTTTTGTCAGTCTACCAACTTAAATGTTAACCTAATCAAAAGACACCCTTACAGAAACAACTGAAATAATGTTTGACCAAGTATCTGGGTGCCTCATGGTCCAGTGAAGGTGACACAAAATTAATCATCACAGTCATTCTCTGCTGTGGATGGCACAACTTTGCTTCTAATGAATCCCTGAGGCCTAGTGTAGTGATTCTTTCACTTGGGCTTGCCATTCTCTCCATATGGCCTCTTTCCTGCTGCTGAGCTCTTTCTTTCTCCTAGCCCCACTTAAACCTGCCCTTCCATGTTACCTGGTGTATGGGCTATCTCAACAGTCCTAGCTGTGGAATAGTTGTCTCTAGAACCAGACTAGCCCTTGTGCTTCCTTTTTCACAGGATGCCTAATGCAGCAATCTGTTTCACTTTGGAGAAGCTGTCCTGGCACAGGCCTGACCAGTGAACCCACCTTTATGGAGATGGACAATTCTTGAATCTTCACGGGCTTATCTCCCTTCTCTGGAGTGTTATGTTTTATACAAAGGCCTCCAGTGCTAACCCCCTCTTGCTCATCCTGGCTGATTAACCTAATATCATCAGTGTGATATAGCTTCATAATATTCTGAGGATGTCCAGATAACTTAGTCCAGCTCTCTTCAAACTGTACTATGACACAGGGCAAGAACATTAACACAGATGGAGAGTAAAACTGTAAAGCAGGGATGGGCAAAATTTTTCTATAAAGGGCCAGATGACAAATATTTTAGGCTTTATGGGCTGCATAGTTTCTCTGTTGCATATTCTTCAATTTCATTGCTGTTGTTATTTTACAAACCTTGAAAAACATAAAAACCATTCTTAATTCAAGTCTGTTCTGGCAACAATGCCACATCAAGCACAGCAGCTGAGATTGAGGCCAGTATTGGTTGAGCTTGCTGATGTCTGCACTCTTTTTAGTGGGCCGACCACCCTTAGCCTCCTTCTAACTGTAGCAGCGCTCTGTTGGTTACTCACCTATTTTACCATCCACACACACCCTGTGGGGCAAGTCTCCTTGGCTCCCCTTCCTACTTGTCTGCTGTTGCACTAATGCTATCCCCCTGGAGGCTAATGATAAATGCCACCAGCTAGCTTGTATTACCCCAGGACCCTGTCATCTCCATTGTTATTTGCAAGCTCCAGCTTTGTGGCTGCCCTTCCCAGTCAGCCCTGGCCTGCAGAGGCAAGCCTCCACTGAACTGCTGACTGATGCTGGTGCCCCTCTGCCCGGTGCATGTCTGATGGCCTTGGGGAATGTGTGTCCTCTGAGCCCTCCAAGGGGTTATAGTCCTCGGTGGGTCTTCTGGTCTCTTGGAACAAATGCAAACATCATTCCTTCTTGCCTGAACTGTTGAGTTTTAGCCATTATGAGTAATGTTTCCATTTCTGTTGGGAATAAACTAGGAGTGGGACTGTTTGGTCATATTGTAATTCCGTTTTAACCTTTCAAGGGATCTGCCAAACTGTTTTCCAAAGTGGCTGGATCTGCATGCAAAAGAATAAACCTGGATCACTTTCTTACATCATATACAAAATAAACTCAAAATGGGTTAAGGACTGAAAAGTGAGTCCTGAAACCATAAAAACCCTAGAAGAGAGCACAGGCAGTAATTTCTCTACATCAGCTATAGCAACGTTTTTCTACATATGTCTCCCGAGGCAAGGGAAACAAAACCAAAAGTAAACTATCAGGAGTACATCAAAATAAAACACTTCTGCACATTGAAGGAAACAATCAACAAAGCTAAAAGACAACCTACTGAATGGGAGAGGATATTTGCAAATGACATATCCAAATGGTCAGTATCCAAAATATATAAAGAATTTACACAACTCAACACCAAAAATACAAATAATCTAATCAAAATGAGCAGAAGACATGAACAGACATTTCTCCAAAGACTCACAGATGGCCAGCAGGCACATGAAAAGATGTTCAACATTACTTAACATCAAGGAAATGCAAATCGAAACCACAATGAGATATCACCTCACACCTGTCAGGATGGCTAAAATCGAAATGGTTGTGCCATTTTACATACCATCAATAATGCATAAGGCATTCCAATGTCTCCACCATGATAATTATTCTTGCATCTCCTTTAACATAAAGTCTTTTTTCTCCTTTTATCAGGCCCAGCATTTCTTATGTTTGGCTATACTGGGATTTAACCCTGTTTATAGTCTGGCAGCCACAGAGGAGGTGGAGCATGAAGAGACACTTTTAGACAAACAGGTTTGGGTGATGGAATGTAGAAAGGGCCCTCAGCAATCACCTGGCTGAATACAAACAGGCCCATCGGGAGACCCATCCCAAAATATCCATAGGCCCTAAATGACCAATGGGCTACTTACAACCAGGCACAGTTACCAAAAAAGGAAGAATTCCATACATAGCCTACCTCCTCACTTTCCCTCTTTAAAAATAGCCCCCACTCACTGCCTCATGGCATATAGCCTCTCCTTGGCTGTCCCGCCCATGCTCCCTTGCAGTGTATTCAATGAACTTCTATTGCCTTTATTCTGCCTCTGGTGAATTCTTTCACCTCCTGCACCGTTGGCGTCCACCTGATCATTGCCCTACATTTGGGGGCCCTCGTCCAAACAAGAGACACCCCATGAGACACCACATCGCAGCTCCTTGTGTCAGGGGGACCTATTACCTTGTAAGGGAGGGGGTTCTACAGTGTCTTCCCCCATGGGGGAGCTGTTACTTCTCTATAGGGAGGGATAGGCCACCTCTACAGGCTATGGGGGTTCAAAGTCTATACAGCTACATTTCCCAAGCGCATCCACCTAAATGTCCCTGTCCCATGTTTCAGGCCCCAGGTTTTTCCAACCTGATCCCTAACTTTAGCATAGGAGACTTGCATTAGCTGAATGTCCAAACATCTCTGGATTTCTGGGTTCTAACAATTAGCCCATCAGCCTACCACTCAACTGAGTCTGGTCTTGCACAGTAATGGATAAGGGCCTCTTTGCAAGTTACCAAAGAGGCCCTCTGGCTCTCTCACTCAGTTTTTGACTATTAACTGCCTTCAGTTTTTTATTATGCTTTGTAGGGGATCAATGCAACTTGGTAATAACCAGACAGCCCATTATCCGTGGATTTATTGTACCTATTGACCTTTCAAATTTGAGTCCGCACACCATCACAGACATTCCTTTCCACATGGACATGTTCCCAGGTCACAACCAGTAAAATTTTTAGCAGATGGGTTGCCACCTTGTGCCAGGAATTATATGTGTCCCACACACCATCAAAATGGGAGTCCTCACTGCCACTTAGGCAGTGAGTGACCCCGTCCAAAAACTCATCTTGTCACCTGAGTTCTTGGACCATTTTTAGTATCAACTGTATTATTGTGGTTTCTCTCAAAAAACAGGTGCCAGGATTCCATTAGAAGTGCAAGAGAGTTCTTTGGTGTTAACACCTGTGAAAACTACAAATGGGAGAGAGAATGAGGAGGGGTTGGCATCAAAAGCCTCAATACTCAATACTCAATTGGAGCATCAAAAGCTCCAATACAGGCACGACACCGATGAAAGGAAGGAACCAGGAGGAAACACTGGGCAGGAAAAGCCTCTGGGTCTGGTGTTTGTGAAGGTTAACTTCATGTGTTAACCTGACTGGCCATGGGGTCAACATTATTTCTGGGTGTGTCTATGAGGGTGTTTCAGAACAGATTAGGATTTGAATCAGTGGATTTATTAAAGCATATGGCCTTCTCCAATGTGGGAGGGCATCGTCCAATCCATTGAGCACCTGGATGGAACAAAAAAAGTGAAGGAAGGTTGAATTAGCTTTTTGACTACTTGAGTGGGAACACTGATGTTCCGCTTTTGGGACTCGATGGTTCTCAAACTTTCAGACCTAGACTCGAACCTGCACCATCAGCTCCCTGATTCTCAGGCTTTGGAATGACATCACCAGCTTTCCTGGGTCTCCAGCTTGCAGGTGGTAGATATAGGACTTTTCAGCCTCCGTAATCACATAATCCCATTCCTTATAATAAATCTCATTATCTATGTCTGCATCTCTTCTATGTCTATGTTTAGATCTACCTTCTGTTGGTCCTGTTTCTCTGGAGAACCGATACAGTGCTGCACTGAGAAGGTCTAAGCAAGCACAAAGGGAAATTCTAGAGCAAAGATTGCTCATTAGAGGAGTCTTGCATGGAGCCAAAATGGGCAGCTCCTCGTCTTCCCACTGTGTTCAGTCATTGGCTGGAGATGCCAAGGACAAGTGTGTCCTCAGTTTAAATACTGGCTGATCCCACAGGGGCTGCTGCTGGAGACTGTCAGTTGACTGTACTCCTTGTGGCAGGTCCATTCTTGAAGAGAGTTCAGAACACACACCTCCTGGCTGCCACCACGACTCATAGGACCCTCTTTGATCTGTCTCCCCCTCTCATTTCATCTTCAATCATGTGACCTTTGCTCACCACGTTCCAGCCATGGTATCCTTCTTACTGCTTCTGAAAACCCAGCAAGTACAATCCACCTGCAGGTCTTTGCGTTTGTTGTTGCCTCCACCTGCGATGCCCTACCCTTTTCATGGCTGGCTCTTTCTTGTCATTCAGGTCTCAACACAAGTATTATCTCTTCAGTGAAGCCTTTCTTGATCTCCAAATATAAAGCAGCCCTTCTCTATTATGTCATATCACATCACCTCTTTTATTGTCTCCATGTACTTGTCACTACCTGAAATTATTTTTTGTGACCTGTCTCCCTATCAGGGCAAGTATAGCGTCTTTAGTGTTCAATGCTATATCCTCCATCACTCTAACAACACATGGTATGTATAAGTGCTAAGTAAATATTTGTCAAATAAATGAATGAATCATTAAAGGAATAAAAACCTTGAGACTCTGAAAGGTTTTTATTGTGGAACATCAAAATTCCTTAAATAACGATGCTTCAAAACATTTGTAAGATGGACCCTAAAGATCAGGTTCTTTGTCTCAGAAGCTTGCTGCCTGACATTGTTATGCTCACATAGACATTCAGGATGTGACTTTCCATACTGACAGCAGGAGTGTCTGTGCGATGAATGGATAGCACCTCCATCCAGGATTTTGTGATGCCCCATTGTAATTCATTCAATAAGTATTTATTGCATATTGACTAGCTATCCAGCATGATTCCAGGTTTGAGAACAAAACAGATAAAAACTCTTTCCCTTGTGGAACTGGCATTAAATAATTCAAAATACGTGAGATATTTAGAACATTTCTTGGTTTACAGTAATAGCTAAAAATTTATTAGTTATGATTATTATAATTATTAAACTATCTAATATCTCAAATGAGCATTCCAAACTTCTTTATTTTTATTTATTGTTTTTTAGGTTTATTTATTTTTCAGACACAGAGAGAAACAGCCTGAGGAGAGGAGGGGCAGAGAGAGAGGGAGATACAGAATCCGAAGCAGGCCCCAATGTGGGGCCTGAACTTACTGACTGTGAGATCATGACCTGAGCTGAAGTCAGACACTTAACCGACTGAGCCACCCAGGTGCCCCAAAGGTTTTCATTTTTTTTAATGGTTGTTTATTTTTGAGAGAGACAGAGACAGAGACAGAGCGTGAGTGGGGGAGGAGCAGAGAGAGAGGGAGACACAGAATGTGATACAGGCTCCAGGCTCTGAGCTGTCATCACAGAGTCTGATGCGGGGCTTGAACCCACGAACTATGAGACTGTGACCTGAGCCGAAGTTGGACGCTTAACCGACTGAGCTAGTCAGGCACCCCAGGTTTTCATTTTTAATACGACACTATCCTCTATATGTTTAGAGAGTAAAAATGAGAAGTGCAAATAATTACAGGTAGGAAAATGTTGCCAGGCAGTTCTTCATTAGGCATTCTTCAGAGCCATTGTGTGGTGAAATCACCTGACTGGAAAGCCTATTAACTTAGGCTTTTTAAATTTGCTAAATTGTGCTGCAGTCAATGAGGAAAACTCACAGACAGAAAATTTTACATTTTTTGTTTGTTGGTTTTCTTCTTTTCTTATAATAGGTTGGTCTTATAATAGGTTGGTCTTACTTCTCTCCCTCCTTGAAAGCACACACACACACACACACACACACACACACACACACACACACACACACACACACACACACAGCTTCCTTAAAGAAAATGCAAAGAAGAGATACATTTTAAGGATTCACAAACAGAACAGGAGCAGCAGAAAAGTTAACTATTCCACTTCAGAAGGGACTGTAACACCGTTGAGAATGGAACCAGAACCTGAAGATTCTGTAGCAGGTGTTCTTGATTTTCACTTGGGTGCTGCCCTGGTTCACTGCCCACTTCCCCAAGAGGTCTGTTATTCCCTGCACATTAATTCCTTCTGCAATTGCCTTACCTTGAGGAGTGTATCCTCTTATCTTTTTTCCCCCACAGCTTCTGTTTAATCACAGTACAGTTCCTATTTCCAGTACCCAGGACCCTTCATGGCCTCAACACCACAGCACAGCCTCACTCAGTATTGCCTGTGCTGCTAACATTCGGGGATCACTGTTTCCCCACTCAGCTGTCAAGAAGAGGAGGACTGGATGGGGCGCCTGGGTGGCGCAGTCGGTTAAGCGTCCGACTTCAGCCAGGTCATGATCTCGCGCTCCGTGAGTTCGAGCCCCGCGTCGGGCTCTGGGCTGATGGCTCAGAGCCTGGAGCCTGTTTCCGATTCTGTGTCTCCCTCTCTCTCTGCCCCTCGCCCGTTCATGCTCTGTCTCTCTCTGTCCCAAAAATAAATAAACGTTGAAAAAAAAAATTTAAAAAAAAAAAAGAAGAGGAGGACTGGCTTGTCCAGTTCCTCTGTCTCACACCACAGCCTACCACAGGCTACAGGAGCCTATGGCTTGGCTGTACTTGAGTCAGGTAGTCACCCTTGGTCCAATCAGCTACCATTAGAAGTTCAGGCAAAACTATAGTGTGCATCAGAATTACTTAAAATAACAATTGGGTGGCCTATCCCCAGATTCAGTAGGTCTTGGGGTGGGGATGGAGAATTTATATTTCTAATGAGTTCCCAATGCTGCCAATGTTGCTGATCTGGACAGTTTGTAAACTACTATTTTCTCATTTTAATTATTATTAAAAAATATTTTTGTTTTAATTATTTATTTTGGGGGAGAGAGAGAGAGGGAATCCAAAGCAGGCTTCACACTATCAATGCAGAGCCCAATGTGGGGCTCGAACCCATGAACCCCGAGATCATGATGTGAGTGGAAACCAGGAGTCAGATGCTTAACCGACTGAGCCACAGCTCTACACGGAACAAGTCTTTCAGTGCCATTTTTCAACAGCATTTGCTCAGTTCATGTCTCCATGTCCATTTTGGTAATTCTCATGATATTTCCATTTTTTTATTATTATTGTACTTCTTATGATGATCAGTGGACACTATCTTTGATGTTGTTTTGGAGTGCCACGAGCCGTGCCCATATGATGGTGAACGTCATCAATAAAATATGTATGATTGTTCCACCAGTCCCTCCCCTCTCTCTCCTCTTCATCTCATCTCCCTATTCCCTGGGACACAAAAATATCAAAATTAGGCCAATTAATAACCCTGCAATGGCTTCTAAGTGTTCAAGTAAAAGGATTAATTGTATATATGTCACTTTAAATCAAAGGCTAGAAACGATTCAGTTTAGTGAGGAGGGCCTGTTGAAAGCCAATAGGCCAAACACTAGGTCTCTTGTGCCAACAGTTAGCCAAATTGTGAATGCAAAGGAAAAGTTCTTGAAGGACATTAAAAGTGCTACTCCAGTTTAACACACAAACGATAAGAAAATCTTATTGCTGATATCAACTTTAGTAGTCTGGATAGAAGATCAAACCAACCACAACATCCCCTTAAGTCAGAGCCTAATCCAGAGCAAGGCCCTAACTCTCCAATTCTATGAAGGCTGAGAGAGGTGAGGAAGTTGCAGAAGGAAACTTTGAAGCCAGCAGAGGTTGGTTATGTTATCCATAACATAAAAGTGTAAAATGAAGTAGCAAGTGCTGATGTAGAAGCTGCAGCAAGTTATCCAAAAGATCTGGTTCATTTATGAATGATATTTAATGAAGCTGGCTACTCTAAACAGCAGATTTTCAATGCAGGCAAAATAGACTTCTATTGGAAAAAGATGCCATCTAGGACTTTTTCATACCTGGAGAGAAGTCCATGCCTGGCTTCAAAGCTTCAAAGGACAGGCTGACTCTCTTGTTAGGGGATAATGCTGATGACTTCAAGTTGAAGCCAATGCCATTTGGCATTCCAAATAACCTAAGGCCCTTAAGAATTATGCTAAATCTTCTCTGCCTGTGCTCTATATGTGGAACAACAAAGCCTGGATGACAGTACATCCATTTATAATGTGCTTTACTGAATATTTTAAGCCCATTGTTGAGACCTACTGCTCAGGAAAAAAAATCCTCACAAAATGTTACCATTCATTGGCAATGCACCTGGTCAACCAAGACCTCTGATGGAGATATACAATGGGATTAAAGCTGTTTTCATGCCTGCTAACACAACATCCATTCTGCAGCCCAAGAATTAAGGGGTCCTTTTGACTTTCAACATTTCATAAGGCTGTAGCTATCATAGATGGTGATTCCTCTAGTAGATCTAGGTAGCATCAGTTGAAAACCTGGAAAGGAGTCACCATTCTAGATGCCATTAAGAACATTCATGATTCATGGGAAGAGATCAAATTACTGACATGAATAAGCGTTTGGAAGAAGCTGATCCCAGCCCTCATAGATGACTTTAAGGGAGTTCAAGACTTCAGTGCAGAAAGTAACTGCAGATGTGGTGGAAATAGCAAGAGAGCCAGAATCAGAAGTGGAGCCTGACAATGGGACCGAATTGCTGGAGTCTCATAAAACCTGAACTGATGAGAAATTGCTTCTTACAGATTAGGAAAGAAAGTAGTTTCTTGAGATGGAATCTTCTCCTGGTGAAGATGCTGTGAAGTTTGTTAAAATGAAAACAAAGGATTTCAAATATCACAAAAAACTTATTAATAAAGCAGTGGCAGAATTTGAGAGGATTGAGCTTAATTTTGAAAGAAGTTCTACTGTAGGTAAAATGCTATCAAGCACTATCACAAGCTACTGAAAGGAAGAGTCAAACTTCACTGTTGTCTTATTTTAAGAAATTGCTGCAGCCTCCCCAACCTCTGTCAACCACCACCCTGATCAATCAGCGCTGTTAACATTGAGGCAAGACCATCCAGCAGCAAAAAAGATTATAATTCACTGAAAGCTCACATAAGGGTTAGCAATTTTTTTTTGCAATAAAGTATTTTTAAATTAAAGTATGTATTTTTATTTATTTAAAAAATTTTTATTAAATGTTTATTTTTGAGAGAGACAGAGTGCAAGTAGGGGAGGGACAGAGAGAGAGGGAGACACAGAATCCGAAGCAGGCTACAGGCTCCAAGTTGTTGGCACAAAGCTGGATGTGGGGCTCAAACCCGTGAACCACGAGATTGTGACCTGAGCTGAAGTTGGACACTTAACCGACTGAGCCACCCAGGTGCCCCTTAAGGTCTGTGTTTTTAAAGACAAAATGCTATTGTATACCTAAAGGCTTCAGTATAATATACACATTACTTTCATATGCACTGGAAAACCAAAAAACTTCATTTGACTTGCTTTATTGTGATATTTGCATTATTTGCGTGTTCTAGACCCAAACCTGCATGGTCTGCCTGTAAACCAATAGTGCTACCCCTTTAGTACCTCTGCTGGGTGGGATGTTTTTCTCTTAGCGACACTGGGGCCACAATAAGCACTGTGACTGACAGCTCCATATGGCCTATAATATTCCTTCTCCAAACTTACCATCCATTTAATCTTCCTGATGTTCCTGAACAGTGGTGGTTGAAGAGAAAGATGGGAAGAGAAAGATAGAATGACACCAAAACAAGTTTAAAGCATAAAAGATGTTTTCTGTGCCTTTGGAAAGGAAAAGGAAGGAATAAGAAATCAGTCATGGTTCTCTTGTAGATCCTATCTTTCTCATTGTTTGAAATCAAATAAAATGAGGGAGAAGAATGATCCCCTCCTTTGTCAAGAATAAGGAGGAAATATATAAATACATATATAATAAATATATACATATTTATTTCAGAAGCTCATCAAATAGTGTTTTACTTTTCATGTCCATTTATTTAGGAAATGAAATGCCAAGATGCCACTGTGAAGGCAGGAACATTAGCAAAGGAAACTGCATATTAAATCACACCAGCGTCTGTATATATTTGTAGGGTTTTTTTCTTTTTTTGGCGGGGTGTGTGTGTGTGTGTGTGTGTGTGTGTGTGTGTGTGTGTTTTAGCACCTGTGTATATTAGAAAGGTACAAATATACATTACTCTTTCAAGCTTTAGCTAATGCTTAGCATATGAATGAACTTCCAATCCTTGTAATTACTGTTTCCCCAGGGTCTTTGACCTAAAGCTTGGCTACCATTAAGAAGTAACTTCTTTCCGGGAAAACTTGCCTAACATAATAGAAGCTATGGATATGAGCTATAGACACCTATAATGGGGTTATGCTTCCTTTCACCTCAAAAAAACATTTTTGAAGCAGGGATATATATCCAGTAAGTGATCTTGGAATCAAGGAAATAGAATTATACATGTTCCTCTAATTGACAAATAATATATTCCTTGGCCACAAGCCAAAGAATGTGGGTTGCCTCTGGAAGATGGAAGAGGCAAGGATATGGATTCTCCCTCTTGATCCCCCCCACCCCCAAAGGGCTTGATAGCACCTTGATTTAGCACAGGGAGACCCATGTTGGACTTCTGACCCACAGAACTATAGGATAATAAATTTTCATTATTTAAGCCATTAAGTTTCTAATCATTCGTTATGGCAGCAATAGGAAACTAGCACGACTATATATTCAGTTTGAACGCTCTCATGAGGTGCAGGCTGCAACTCACAGGCAGAAGGTCAGCAGATGCACAGGGCATTCTTTGGAGAGTCGGACAACGTGCTGTGGTTGGAAAATAGCTAGACCAGAGTGTGTGTGTGTTCCAGAAGGTAAGCTACCCTTCATCTTCTCCTTCCCACTTCTCTCCCTTGTTGCTAGGAAAGTCTGAGTGATTCTGCATGAGGTAGGGGCATGAAGGTGATGATAACTGAAAACTATTTAGGGCTTAGGTACAGACCATGTGAACTTAGATGCCAGCTGATTGGGGATTCAGAGAAATGCCAGCTGCAACTCCTGGCGATCTTGGGGTCCTTGAGAGCCCTGGGAAGTCTCAGCCTTAACCTCTGAAAGCCAGGAAGTAACATCAGTTCTTGGCCAGGCAGCCCAAAGTTCCTGGAGTCATTTCACAAACAGACCTTCCAGCTCCCTCATTACAGGTGTGATGACCTGATGCCTAGAAAGTATCACATGATGCTGCTCATTCAGCATGCATCAGAATCATCCAGACGGCTTGTTCAAACAAAGATTGATGGCCCTCATTCATTGAATTTCTGATTCAGTAGAACGGGGATGCAGCTTGAGAATTCACATTTCTAACAATCTCCCAGGGAATGCTGGTTTTGCTGGACTGAGGACCACAGTATTAGAACAATAGACACAGTAAATAAGAACTTAGGACTCAGGCAGCGCTTGCTGCTTACAAGTTGAACGATCTTGGGCAACTTTAGAATTCTCAACTTTCTTCCATGTATCAAATAGAGCTACTAAAACCCACCTCTTGGGATTAAATAGAATGGTCTATGTAAAGCACTTAGCACGTAGTAAGTACACAATAAATGGTTTCTATTCTAATGCGTTTACCATTAGTATTACAGTTAATGCCAAGTTAATAAGTGCACCAGGCAAGGCACCACAAACAAGTTAATGGCAGATGATAATGGCACCTCACAAACCACCAGGACTTTCTCAAAGTCTCCCAATCACATTGTTTAACTTTGTAACTCAAAAGAACTCTGGAGGAAAGAGTCTAAAAATGCTTCACCCACAAAACAGAATGAACAAGAAGCACAAAGTTTTAAAACAATTTGACAAAATCTGTCTAACAATAGAAAAAGGAAACTCCTTTGGGTATGATGCAAAGGCTATAGAAATGAATAAAAGTAAACCAGGCCAGGAGCAAATTAATTTGATAATAATTGCAGAAAAGAAAAAGGAACTGTGTCATGCTCTCGCCTCTGGGAAACCTGACAAAAAAAAAGGAAGGGTTTTATTTTTTTCTGCCCTTCCCAGTTCTAGGAAAATTGGTATTACCATTATGTAAAAAAAAAAAAAAAAAAAAAAAAAAAAAAAAACACACAAAAATGTCACCCCTGGAATGACTTCATTGCCCTCTGCTATGAGAAATTCTTTCTCCAGAACACGCCAACAGAATAACATGTTAGGTCACTAGGAACCCACAACATTCTTCTGATTTCCTCATGGAAAAGTGTCTCTTTCTTGGTGGAACTTGGCTATATAGATGGACAAACCAATAGCTCAGTGGAATAAAATCTAACTATAATAAATAGTTGATTGAATTGATCATAATTTATATAATAAAAAATTGACACAGGGCACCTGGGTGGCTCAGGTGGTTGAGCGTCCAACTCAGTTTTCTTACATTTTTTAAAATGTTTGTTTATTTTTTGAGGGAGAGAGAGACAGAGACAGAGCATGAGTGTTGGAAGGGCAGAGAGAGAGGGAGACAGAATCCGAAGAAGGCTCAGGGCTTTGAGCTGTCAGCTCAGAGCCTGACGCAGGGCTCGAACTCACGGACCACAAGATCATGTCCTCAGCTGAAGTTGGACACTTAACTGACTGAGCCACCCAGGCGCCCTGAGTGTCCACTCTTGATTTCAGCTCAGGCCATGATCCCAGGGTAGTGGGAATGAGCCCTGCGTTGGGCTCTGCACTGAGCGTGGACCCTGCTTAAGAT
This sequence comes from Puma concolor, assembly GCF_028749965.1. Classification (NCBI taxonomy): domain Eukaryota; kingdom Metazoa; phylum Chordata; class Mammalia; order Carnivora; family Felidae; genus Puma; species Puma concolor. Next base: position 124,658,203 of record NC_141668.1, on the reverse strand, counting down.
TTTCTCTCCCTTGGGTGCCTGGGTGGCTTAGTCAGTTAAGCATCTGACTCTTGAGTCATGGCAAGATCTCACGGTTTGTGAAATCCAGCCCTGCATTGGGTTCTGGGCTGACTGCTTGGAGCCTGCTTGGGATTCTATCTTTCCCTTTCCCTCTCTTTCTCCACCTCCCTTCCTCTCACCCTTTCTCTCTCTCAAAAAAAAATTCTCTCTCTCTCTCTCTTTCCCTTTGCCCCTCTGCCCCACCATGCTATCTCTAAAATAAAAAAAAATTTTTTTTAAGAAAAAAACTTGATACAATAAAAAAGTAAGTAGCATTAAGGTTTTAATTGTAACTTCTGTTTAAAAATATAATAATAAATTGCTGGTTAAGAGAATAATGGGAAAGTTTTACTAAGTTAATAGTTTCAATCTCAGTGATCTGAAATTCATTGGACCGAGCTCTAGCCTGAGGTCAGGGAGCAAGTCTTCTCATCCCTACATAACTTCTGTGTGGCTGTGTGAGCTGGATGGACTATTGAATTTTTTTTAAGTGTTTATTTATTTATTTTGAGATAGAGAGAGCATGTGTGTGAGCAGGGGAGGGGCAAAGAAAGAGGGAGAGAGAGAATCCCAAGCAGTCAGGACCTGAGCTGAAATCAAGAGTTGGTCACTCAACCAATTGAGCCACCCAGGCATCCCAGGAATACTGAATCTTTAGGTGTCCCTTCCTTCATCAGCCAAACAAAAGATTGAAAAGGTCACTCTTCCTAAAATTTTCACTATCAAGTTGCCTTTTATACAGTTTACATTTCAGCTAAAGGCTTCACATTGTAACTGACTCTATAACCACCTATTTAATTAAATGCCTTTGCTGGTAAGGAGTAAAGTTATATTAATTTAAAAAAAGAGAGACTGTACATTAACTATTAATCTCTCTCATTTATTGAGTATTCACTATGTGCTGAGCATTTAGGTGCATTATCTCATTTCATTCCTTCAACAATGCAGTGAGAGAAGTTCTATCCTGATACCAAGTGGACCAATAAGGCAACTGAGCCTCAGAAGGCTTAGGTAAATGTCTTATCTGAAAAGAAGTCAATCCAGTGTCTCGCCCAAAGTCACAGAGCTAGTAAGTGTCAAGCCAGGGTTTGAAAGGGGGTCTTGGATCTCTGCAATGTGATTGCAGCATCCCTGCTATTTAGCCCTTGGTGACGCTGACTCAACAGTGGGGCCAGCATATTGTGTGGTTACAAATGGTTTCAGCTAAGACAGGAAATTATCAGGAATCCAGGCAGTTCTAGGTATTGGCCACCTTCAGCCCCACTCATGGCATCTTGCCTTCTCCTCAGCATGTCTTCTGTGCTACCCTCTGCCCCTGCAACATTATTTTGGTTCCCTCATCAATTTGATTTGCATAGGGCTCACCCAACCCCTGTGACCTTGAAAACTGAAACAGTCATTTATCCAAAACTCTGTTTCTCCATTTATTTTTTTATTTTTTGTATTAAAAAATTTTTTTAATCTTTATTTTTTAGAGAGAGGGAGAGAGAGAGAGTGTGAAGTGGGGGCAGAGAGAGAGGGAGACACAGAATCTGAAGCAGGCTCCAGGCTCTGAGCTGTCAGCACAGCGTCCGACGAGGGGCTTGACCTCACGAACTGCGAGATCATGACCTGAAGTTGGACGCTTAACCCACTGAGCCACCCAGGCACCCCTCCATTTATTTATTTATTTTTTAAATATTTATTTTTGAGAGAGACAGAGAGAGACAGAGCATAAGCGGGGGAGAAGCAGGAAGAGAGGGAGAATTGATGTAGGCTCCAGGATCTGAGCTGTCAGTACAGAGCCCAACATGGGGCTCAAACTCACAAACCATGAGGTCATGACCGGAGCTGAAGTCAAACGCTTAATCAACAGAGCCACCCAGGCGCCCCTCTCTGTTTCTCCATTTAAATCTAAACAGCGGTAATTTGACTGGCCATGCTCACCTTTAACATGAAGCTATGGGGCCTGGAACACACCCTAAATGGTTTGAAATACAGCAGAAGTTGCTGTGGTTGGACCAATGCACTATAATAATTGAGAATAACTACCACTTACATGCTTGTTCTAGTTGAGGCTTTTCAGCAGGATTATCTTACTTAATCATTATAGCAACAACCCTGCCAGGTAAACAGTATATCGGCCCATTTTGAGATAAGTAATCTACCTAAATTAGTGAACAACAGGTCGTAGGATCCAAACCCACTTTTGCATTTTCTCTTATGACAGCTTTATTGAGAAACAGTTTATATAACATACAATTCATCTATTTAAAGTGTACAATTCTATGTGTTTTTGTTTGTTTTTGCATAACCACAGAGATGTGCAATCATCTTCACAGTTGATTTTGGAACATTTCACCACCTCCACAAGAAATCCCACACCTCTTAGTAGTCACCCCCATTCCCCACCAGCCCTAGACCAACGCTGATTTACTTTCTGTCTCTGTAGCTTTGTCTATTCTGGACATTTCACATGAAGGGAATTACATAATATATGTAGCCTTTTGTGACTTAGCATGATGTTTTCAAGGGTCTTCCATGTTATATCATGTGTCAGTTCATTCATTTTTCTGGCTGAATAATATTCCATTATATAGATATTCTTTTTTTTTTTTTAATTTTTTTTTCAACGTTTATTTATTTTTGGGACAGAGAGAGACAGAGCATGAACGGGGGAGGGGCAGAGAGAGAGGGAGACACAGAATCGGAAACAAGCTCCAGGCTCTGAGCCATCAGCCCAGACTCTGACGTGGGGCTCGAACTCACGGACCGCGAGATCGTGACCTGGCTGAAGTCGGACGCTTAACTGATTGCGCCACCCAGGCGCCCCAATATTCTATATTAGATATAGATATATCCACATTAGATATTAGTTATTGATATAGATATTTAGTGTATAGATATATCTACATATAGTTTCTATGGCTGATGGACATTTGGGTTGTTTCCCCTTTTTGCCTATTACCATTAATGTTGCTGTGAACGTTTAGTGCAGGGTTTTAAAAAAAAATAAATTTCAACATTTATTTATTATTGAGAGAGAGATACAGAGTGTGAGCAGGTGAGGGGTAAAGAGAAGAAGAGACACAGAATCTGAAGCAGGCTCCAGGCTCTGAGCTGTCAGCACAGAACCCAATGTGGGACTTGAACTCACAAGCCGTGAGATCATGACCTGAGCTGAAGTCGGTCGCTTAACCAACTGAGCCCCCCAGGCACCCCTTGTACAGGGTTTTTCTATGAATCTATGTTTTCATTTCTGTTGGGTAGGCAGATACCCAGGAATGGGAAAGTCCAAGTATTTTCACTTCATTCTACTGGCAGGCATGGTCAGCTTTTGAAGTCTGGCCTGCCTAGAATACAGATCACTTACCAGTTAGTAGTATCTATATCTCAATTCAGTAAAAAATTTTATACTAACATACTTTTCTTAGAATCCATGGATGAATATTAATTAACCGGGCCCATCTAGTTTGTTTATAATACTTTAGGGATCTCCATTATCACTTAAAGTGACACTTGGAGACCAATATCCTATTCATATCTTGGACCTATGTCTAAGGAATATATTGACTACACATGTTATAAATACCTTTTGAGCCTCCACCATGTGTCAGGCACTGTGGGAGGAATGGGGGGACCCACAAAATCAAAGAACGTAGCTTTGGAAATCCAGGCATGCATTCTAAATTCTACCCAAATCTGCCAACTCTTTCTGCTATCATGTGCTTTACAGATGCCAAAATTTGCCAAATATGTGTCTCTAATAGGGTGTCCTATAATATGAGCAAAACGTTTCTTATACTTCCTGAATAGGTTTATTCTCTATGAGCAATGATATAAATCCATTATTTCTTTTCCCCTAAAATAGAGTTTCAAGGTGAATTCTACTGTTTCCTCATTTCCCCAAGATGTTTCACTTCTACTACATTTCAAATGAGATGGTGACACAAAACAGGATTCATAATTTAATGGCTACAATTAATCAAAATTTAATTACTTGCCGATTAAAAATTATGCCATGAAATGCATGAAAGTGTTTTTCTTCTTCCTTTGCTTTGCATATGGATTGGCATATCATCAAGTGCCACTCTATTGCTGTAAAACATTGTTCCAAAATAGGTTAGCATTATAAAAAGTCTTTTTTTCCCCTTTTCTTTTCTATATTGATGTCTCTTCCCTTGTGATAGTGTTTTGAAAGTAAGTTAAGTGTAAGAGACATAAAGGCTAATTTAATCTCAGAACCTAATTTCTAATACTGATTTGGGGTCAGAATGTACATTCTTTTTTTTTTTTAAAGCGAGGGCAACAGACATCATACAAAGACTTCTCTAATAGCAGCTTTTCACCCTACTTTCTAAACCAAGTGAACTTTTCTAAAACCAGACAAACTTAAACATTTTGCTTTTTCTGAAGGTCAAATGATCATTCAATAATGCACAAGTTAAAAATACTGAGTACATTCTTACCTGATTTTTTGAAAAAACTGGATCTATTCACTTGTTACTATGTGTAAACATTTTCACTGAGCTTTATTACAATTTTTTAAAAAAATTCAGGTTCAAAACAGTATATTCAGAAACTTAGAAATAAAGGCTTTGTTTTTCTTATGAGTGAGATTCTTTCAGAAATAATCTTTCTCTTAAAATTTTTTTAATGTTTATTTTTGAGAGTGAGAGAGAGAGAGAGAGAGAGAGAGAGAGAGAGACAAGCATGAACAGGGGGAGGGGCAGAGAGAGGGAGACACAGAATCCAAAGCAGGCTCCAGCCTCTGAGCTGTCAGCACACAGCCCGACAAGGGGCTCAAACTCACGAAACACGGAGATCGTGAGCTAAGTCAAAGTCAGGCGGTTTAATCGACTGAGCTACCCAGGTGCCCCTCTTGCTCTTTTAAATATCCTTACTTATTTCTTTTTTTTTTAAAGTTTGTTTGTTTGTTTATTTACTTATTGTTGAGAGAGGGAGAGAGTGCATGAGCAGGGGAGGGGCAGAGAGAAGGAGAGAGAGCATCCCAAGCAGGCTTTGCATCGTCAGCACAGAGCCCGATGCAGGACTTGAACTCACGAATGTGACATCATGACCTGAGCGAAAATCAAGAGTCAGACACTTAACTGAGTGAGCCACCCAGGTGCCCCTAAATATCCTTACTTATTTCTGATGATAAGAATGCTATATGTTTAATTTTCTTCCTCATGAATACTAATCTTTACAAAATGGCTCATTTGCTTCAAGGCTTGCTGATTTCATCTGTTTCTCAAGGTATTTGAGGTGCTGAGTGATGCACTTTGTGCTTCCTCCTCCTTTTCCTTCTAACAAGTAGCACAGTTATCAATGTAAATAAAAGGACTTTTTTTGAGAGGGAGCAGAGTAGAAGAACTACTTAGGAGACATTATTTCGTCCTTTACTTGCTGTACTATGTTCATTATAAGTATTTCAGTGACAAAGGATCATCTTTTTTTTTTATTTTTTTAATGTTTATTTCTGAGGGAGAGAGAGGGGGGGTGCATGAGCAGGGGAGACAGAGAGAGAGAGGGAGACACAGAATCCCAAGCAGGGTCTAGGCTCTGAGCTGTCAGCACAGAGCCCGACGCAGGGCTCAAACCCATGAGCTCATGACCTGAGATCATGACCTGAGCCGAAGTCAGACACCCAACCAACTGAGCTACCCAGGCGCCCTGACAGAAGATCATCTTGATAATGTGTACCTCTAATGGAGAAAATTTCTAATGTAAACAGACAGGTGCCTGGATGGTGGTTAAATAATTAAGGAAGGCCAGAGGCCCTGGACAGCATCTAGGTGATTTCCTAGTCACAGCTGCTAGGTCTGCAAAATATTACTGGAAAGAAGAAACCTTTCAGGAAATAGAATTAATGGCCAGCTGAGGACAAAAACTTATGATTAAAAAGAAGACAGTTTTCCTGTTTGTGACCAACACCGCATTTGAAATTCCTTTCGAAGGAAGGTCATGATTAAGAAAAAGGCAGACAGCAAAAGCACAGTGTACTCTATTCTGTCTTTTCTACCCTCCCCATGCCCAGCACAGCACCTAGTAGACCCCAGAGGTACCCATTAAATACCAGCTTAATACTGACAGCCAGGCACTTTAGCAATCAATAAAATGTTCCTGTGTGGATCCCTCCACTCGACCCCTGACCCATCCAGTCCCACTTCACTGGGATGACCCTGCCTTATCTGTTTCATGAAGAATGAACCTCAATTCACACCATCTGGGTGTGAACTCATGAGACAGGTTAACCATATCCTAAAACTACAATTAAAGGCAAATACTACTTCAAATCTGGGAACAAAACTAAGTGGGAAAAAAGGAAACTGTTAACTTGATTGAGTCTGGATACACCGAGATAGCACAGGAAGTGAAGACAGAACTTTGAGATCCTATTAGTAACTGAATGCAGTGTGCCTGCTTTAGTGAGTAGGTCTACCGATCATCAAATAACTCTCCCAGGAGAAGGCAAAATTGAAGCCTGTAAAAATTCAAGTTTTCCACTTCCCCTTTCTCATACTTAATTCCCTTTGCTTTTCTGGTTGACTTAGACGCTAGGAAGGATATGTTGCAACAAGTGGAATTACTCACAACTTGAGAGACTGTTGACAGAAAACTTGCCTAGCTATAACTACTAGCTTGTTTTGTAATTTATCTAAAAAATTAAATGTAGATTTTAAAATAATTTATTGCTGTTAACTATAGTCTTTAAAGATAAAATAATTTTCCAGCATAATTGTGAAATGATCACAAAAACAGTCATAGAAATATCTATAAATGTGTCAAGATTTTAGTTTTTTTTGAATAATGTTGACAAGTCTAAATACATAAACATATGATTGTTTTCAGATTCAGAAGATACATGTTTTTTTGAGAGCGGGCTTTAGACACCATAAGATCCCATTTCTAGATACTTTAGGACACAGGGGTGCCTGGGTGGCTGTCTGTTGAGCACCTGACTCTTGATCTCGGCTCAGGTCATGATCTCACGGTTTGTGAGATCCAGCCCTGCATCAGGCTCTGCACTGACAGCACTGAACCTGCTTGGGATTCTCTCTCTCTCTCTCTCTCTCTCTCAAAATAAAGAAATAAGCTTTAAATAAGTAAATAAATAAATAAATACTTTAGGTTACATCTCCTAAGGACAAAGACATTCTGCTATATAACCACAGTATTATTATCACACCCCCGTAATTAATCATTCCATACTTTCCTTTAATACATAGTCTAGATTCAAATTTTTTAGTTGCTGAGAAATGTCTTCTATAGATTTATTTTTTGTTTCTTTCTATCCAGGAACCAATCATGGGTCATATGTTTCATTTAGCTGGTAATGCTATGTGTTTGTCTTTTAAATCTATTTTTTGTTTTCATGACACTGATTTATTTGAAGAGTTCAGGTCTTCTGGAATGCTCCATATTCTGGGTCTGATTGTATCCTCAGACATCTTTGGCAAAAACATTTCTATGTGGTGTTGTATATTTGTTATCGAGTCATACCAGGAGGCAAATAGTGTCTGGTTGTGCCAGTATTGTTGACGATAAATTTGATCACTTGGGTGTGGTGGTTGCCATATTTCTTCATTATAAAGTTCCATTTTCCACCTCATAATTAGTGGGTAGTCCATGGGGGTGATTTTTTTAGGGCTATATGAATATCTTTGTCTCCATTACCTTTTGCTCAGGAGGTTTGGCATCTACTGATATCTAAGTAAATTATTGCACTGTAAGTTGCAAAATGGTGGTTTTCTAATTTTATATTTTTCTTCTACATGTATTGGATGAATTCCCCTGTAGAGAAGAGTTTTTTTGTTTTTCGTTTGATAAACATATTTCCTTTAGTTCAAACACTAGGATAAGATATGAAGGCCTTTACCCAAATTTCTTCCCCAGATCTAACTTGGCTACTAGAGCGATTCAGGATGATAGCCTTGCAGATGGGAAGCAGGAGATGGGGGGAAATGATCTGAGTTGATAATAAACTCCTGGTTCTGCATGTGTCTCAGGAAGATAATGTGGTAGACAGTAATAGTCCTCTTCATTTGCTTACACAGTGGGAGACAATGTTGGCAGCAATTATCAGAGATGCTATAGCTGTCAATTCTAAATGCGATAAAGTGGTAGTAACTCCTCAACTTCTGCATTCTTCTGTAGCCATGATGCTGCCTCCCAGACCTTAAATCATTGACAATTTGCCAATGTTCCCTTCCTTTTGCAAGTTTACGGACTAGCAGTCTCTTCTAAACTCCAGACAGGACAACAAATACAGGACGTCTCCCTGTTCATGCCTTCTTTTAGCCTCACAGGATGCCTGGGCCTGGGAAAAATGTCTCATTTTCCTAGCTCCATGCCAAATTGTTCTCTCTCCTGCTCGTGTCCAAACACCAGCTGCACTTTTCTTTTCTTCTTTTTAAATTTTTTTTAATGTTTATTTATTTTGAGAAAGGGGGGTAGGTGCAGAGAGAGGGGGACAGAGGATCCAAAGCAGGCTCTGCACTGACAGCAGAGAGCCCCATGTGGGGCTTGAACTCACAAACTCATGAGCCAAAGTCAGATGTTAAATTGACTGAGCCATCCAGGCGCCCCCTACACTTTTCTGTCTCATCTAGGGCTGCCATGTGCCTGTGGGTGATTTCTTCTGGCTACTCTTACGGTTCCAAAAATGGATTAAGCCAGTAAATGCTGTGCACCTATTCTGTATACAGAGCCTAGCTAGATGCTGCAAAAGGTACACAAATATAGGACTTGATCTCTGTCTTCAAAAAGTTTATCTGCTTGGAGAGACAATATCACACAAAGATGGAGCTGAAAGATAGTCTAGTTGCCAGGGGTATCTATGAATGAGTTTGGCGGTGGGGGGTGGCCATTGGTACCAGAAATTCTAAGAACTGGTGCTAAAATTGTGAGAATCTGTGTCATGCTGGAGCAAATGTCCATGACTTTTATAAGATTCTCAAAGAAAGCACCATCCCTTCACCACAAAAGTTAACAATGACCGAGATAGACTAGTTGGAGGACTGACTAGTAGCTTTTTCTCTTCACTGATAGTTCTCATGTTTGATTGCACATATAAGTAATACATCGGTGCCAAAAAATAGATTGAATTCTCTGACTTCAGGGTCATTCTGTCTTGCCATTTAATAATGATTTGGAGAAGAGATAATTAAAGTACTTAAGGCTTATTGGGGGCACTTATGGGCAATTAAAATCTTTTGCATGGGAGAAAAGCTGGACTAGCATTGCCCCAATAATCAAAAGTTTGGTGTGGAGTTGAGTATTATATTGTGACACATCAACATTTTCTCCAAGCTTGTTGATAACATCCTCTTACTTTGGTATGGCTTGGGTGAGCTTACAAAGCCTTTTCATGTCTAGTGACACATTTGATACAGTGAAGCTGGCTGGGCAAAGACTACCGGCTTCACTACCAAAAAACGGATTCTCCGCAAGGTTAGGTGACTGGCCACGATTACATGGATATTAAGGGTGCAGCTGAATGTCAAACCCATTTTTTCTGATCCTTGCATTCTCCAGTGCATTTTACTGTGTTAATCAGGATGGCATTTGAAGGTGGGCTTCTAGGAAGATTCACTCAGTTGCGGTTTTTAGATATACACTGCTGATGAAACCTGTTTCTATTTGTAGGGTTTCCCTGGGGGTAGGCTGGTGTGCTAGTTTTGGATGTTCTTCAGGCTTCTGCTCAGTCTATGATACTATCCTGACTCTGCAAAGCCCTCCTACTTCCCTGCATGGGCATTTCAAGGGCAAAGTCATAAATGGCAATTTCAGGGCTGGTTGTCATCTTGAACTGGGTCTTAACAATTCGATTCTTGGTTTTCTGAACCAGCACTGTCAAATAGTATATAATATTAGCCACACGTGAAAATTTTAATATCATAGTAGCACATTAAAGAAGTAAAAAGAAGGCAGAATTAAATTTAATTACCTATTTTATTTAACCCAATCCAACCAAAATGTTAACATTTTGGTATGTGATCAATATAAAAACTATTGAGGTATTTTGTTTTTGTTTTTTTTTTTTTTTTGTACTAAGTCTTTGAAATTTGACCTGTATTTTATATCTACTTCACATCTCTGTTAGAACTAGCCATATCTTAAGTGTCTAAATGGCTAGTGGCTACTGGATTTGGAAGCACAGTTCTGGGAAATTCTTCCAGAAAAAAAAAACTGTTAAGACAAAGAAGTCTCCTTCCTTCTATTCATAATAGAGAATGAATTGAGCAGTTGCCCCTTTATTATGACATATTTCATCATCCATCATACAGCATTGTAGAGAACCTATTAGCATCATAGCATATTTATCAAAACTACTTTCTAGTGACCCAGTAGCTTCGAGAACCTGATGACAGTTGCAAACTTTTGAATAGGACCATACACACAGACAGGTGGAAGAAACAGTGTATGGTAGGAGTGGGTTCCATGGTTTGTGTGCTCAAAAAATATGTTCATCTATTCTACCATATGCCTGACACACATTCTATTACAATCCTTTTGCTTACAAACTTTTTTTTTTGGTACATATCTACTAAAATGTGCAGAGAAGTAGGCCTGCTGGGTAGGGGAGGAGGGAATACAAGTACGAATAAAATAGGATCCCTGTCTTCAGTGAAAGTTGTGGTCTAGGAGGGAAGACTGGATAAAGCAGTTAAGGGTCAAGTGTCCATGTAACTGGCTCTCAAACAAGACCACATTTTCTTTAGAAAACCCACATTAAAATTCCAGTGTTTCTGGAGTGACTGGGTGGCTCAGTCAGTTGAGCGTCCAACTCTTGATTTCGGCTCTGGTCATGATCTTGCAGTTTCGTGAGTGCAAGCCCTGTGTCAGGCTCTGCACCGGCAGTGTGAAGCCTGCTTGGGATTCTCTCTCTCTCTGCTCCTCCCCCATCTGTGCTGTCTCTGTCTCTCTCAAAATAGGTAAATAAGCTTAAAAAAATTCCATTGTTTCTGTTAGAAGCACCCGAAATAATTACCCTTTAGCATTTACCAGTTTTAATACTAATGAGTGATTCATTGAATTTGTTTGAAAAAGTAGAGCCAAAACCCCTTTAGAAACAGAACAAATTGTTTTCATAGGGGAAAAGAAGAAAGGGGACAGATGGGAAAGGTGTGGACCTTTTTGCTGTGACAAGATGCGGGTATTTCTTGATGATAGGGAGTGCTAGCTTCAGGCATTAAACATGACGCTCTAGTGCCCAGTAACAAAGGGCTACTGCTGAAAGGGAGGAGAGGCAAGAGTAAATACAATGAACATAAACTTTGTCTGCTCTGAGCATTGCCCATTCCTGGGCTGGTATTAAATGCTTATATGAGCAGATGCCTTGAATGCATATGTTTTCATTGGGGAGGCTGCGGAGGATAGTAGTTAATGTCTAGGGTTCTGGAGTCAGACAGCCCATCACCTATGTGATTTGGAGGACTTTGCTTAAATTCTCTGTGCCTCAGTTTGCCCATAAATAAAAAACAATTGTTAATAGGATTTGATGAGAAAATGTACACAAAGAGCTTAGAATAATGCCTGGCACATGCCATGTACTCAATAAATGTCAGTAATTATTATTAGTTTTGGCATTATTTTATGAATAATAATTGTTAGTTCTGGTGCTCCCCTAATTTGTTCCTCAAGTTTCATAAGACCGTTAATTCTGTCAAGCAATCCTGATACAAAGTTGGCAAAGTTCTAATGACTTTCTCCAAGATGGCAAAACTGGGGCAAAGAGATGAACATAACTTGCCCAAAGGCTCAGAGGCTGCTCCTAAAATGGGGAAGGAGGCCATTTAAGGCAGTGGTGATGGATTTCCCCAAAGACAAGGACTTAGTACAAGAACTAAGGCTGGAATTGGAATCCAGGCTGCACTACTTAATATACGGTGTCATCTTGGGAAATTACCTGATTTCTCTGAGCCTTTAGGCCTCCATCTATCAAATAGAGATAATATGCCCATGGTTGTTAAAACTCAATAGCATGATGCATGAAAAGTGCATGTGGTCTGGGTTCGGTAAAATCTGCCTCTCAAACTATTATTATTACTATTGTTGTTATAGCCACCATGTGGGACGGCAGGCAGTGCTTATCTGGGATGCTGTGGTGTGTTTAGGCTTACCACTATGCCCCAGCGCCTGGCACAGTGCCTGGCACCCAGCAGACATTCAGGAAACGTTTGTGTAAGGAATGCCTATCATCTCAGGAAGGGAGAGCAGCCGACTGACTTTGCCTCTTTGCTTAGCCCTTGCCCTCCTTCCAAAAGCCAAACAGCATGCAGCCCAAGAGCCCAGGCACATTTTAGCAGGGGGCAGCAACCCATCTCATCCCAGCCGCCGTTATCGGGGGCTGCCGGAGGGCGCCCCGCCTGAACGCGCAACATCGTGCCAGCAGCTGTCTCCGAAGCCCTAATTTTTCTGGCTTGCGGTTTATTTACTTAAGCATTTACAGCTCTGGGGAGCAGAGGGGCTGCTTGAAGCAAGGGTCAGGACCTAGGTCGCGGTTTGTATTTACTTTCTGCCTCCCAATCTCCGCGCCGGCGAGTCACAACTCGGCTCCTTTATTTTTGTGCACTGTAGAGGCTAGCGTTTCTTCATCTCCTGTGGGGCGAGGAAGAACACACGCGGCTCGGGGTGTCTCGAGCTACTTGCCTATGTCCCCTCCTGCGTAGATCATCCCTGCCAGAGTTCGTTTTCTATGCAAACCCGAGCAGGATGGAGCAGATTAAATAAAGACAACCTCGCGCCTTTAATCCTTGACCGCAAATACTGGCTTTTTTGTGCCCTGGATTTCTGAAATTCTTGGCTCAGGGACTCAAGGCGCGGGGGGGGGGGGTGGGGGGGGTGGGGGGGTGGGGAGGGTGCGTAACAGCTTGTAAAAACTTCCCAAAGCAGAAATCCGAGCTCCTACCCGCACCCCCCTCACCCAGAGATACCTGGATTCAAAGGAAAGGGGGCAGCCGGAGGAGGAGCATCCCCAAGGGTTGGGGGCGCCCCCCAGGGGTTGCTTTGGGTCTCGGGCTCCAGACCCGGCCAGCTCTCTGGTAAGAGGAGGATTCGAAGCCCGGACGCCCCGCAGGACGCCCCTCCCAGTCCCCGCGCGCTTCTATTCAGAGCCCAGCCCGGAGCCCAAGGGATTCTGGGACTCGTAGTCCTTCCCCGCAGCCCCAGGCGCCGCCACGACCTCGGACTCGGACTACATTGCCCAGGGAGCTTCCCGGCCTATATAAGCTGCCAGGAGCCGCTTCGATGTGCAGTAACCATGTGGATGTGCTGCTGAAGCGTTTCCTCAAGCTTGCTGGGGTGGGAGGAGAGGAGGAGGAGGAGGTGGTGGTGGAGGAGGAGGAGGCAGAGGGTGGAGAGAGAGAAAGCGCACGCCGAGAGGAGGTGTGGGTGTTCCGTTTCCATCCTAACGGAACGAACTCCCTGTTCGCGGACATGGGATTACCCAGCGGCTGCTAACCCCTCTCCTCGCCCTGCTCCCCCAGCCCGGCGTGGCTCCCGGGCACCAAGGTAGCGGCTGGGGCCGGGCAGAGGGCGCGGGGAGTTGGTACTGTCCCCCACCCCGGGCGCAGAAGTTTTTGCCCCGCTCTTGCAGTTCTTGGTGGATTTGCATGCACTTGCATACGTTTGGGGGTTCTTTTACTGAGGGCATTTTTGGGGTGTTCATTTTAGGCTGAAAAAAAAATCTCTATTCGAGTGACTGGCCTCGAGGGCTACCCATTCTGGACCGGAATGGCATTCCCCCAAATTGGAAACTGTTGCAGCAGCTGCAGGAAATAGTTTTTTTTTTTTTGGGGGGGGTGGCGGGTGTTGGGGGGGTGTCATATGTGAGTCCAATCAAAGAAATAATCTTTTAAAAAATGTAGCCCTCCCTCGACCTGTTTGGTTGGGAGAAAAATGCATGTGGGGGCCTCAGTGGGGAGGGTTTTAAAAAAAACGGAAGAAAACCGGGGAGCGCTGAGGGATGAAATGGGGACGAAGCTCACGCCCAATGAGGATGCGGGCTTCGGATACTTGGCCTAGGCTCTGGGAAACAAGTGCTTTGGGATCTGCCAAACACTTCCTTTAGTTCCAGCTTCCCCAGCACGTTCGAAGTTTTTGCGTGCCTAGTCTCACTTGTCAGTTACATACTGGAAATAAGTAAGCGGAGTTACCTAGAATCTTCGTGTCTTGTTTGGGGAAGAGGTGGGTCTCTCCAGGAAGGAGGTTAAAGAAGATGGAAGCTTGCAATTCGAAGCATTTCTGTTGGGGGCCGGCCTTCGTGGTCTTACACTCAGTTTCTTTCTTAATACTTAGGAGCTGACTACAGAGGAGCAGGATTCGCACAGCTGGCGTGTTTGGGCAACAGAGTGCCTGACCTCGGTCAGGTGAGTGTGAAGCCTGAGTGCTGTAGTCAATAATGAATTTTTGTTCGAAGTGTATTTTCTGTCCTCTTCTAAAGAGCCATGGGGATAGGAGTAGGAAAGAAATGGAAACTCCATGGCTTAGTGTCCAAAATTTGTCACTGCCTTTGGTGACAGCTTTAGAGAGCATTTGAGATACAGGGGGCAGTTCTGCCTAGCACTTTTGGCCAAGGCTCAGACTTAAAGCAGCCTGAAAGTTTATGAGAGGAGGGGGGAAAAGCCATTAAATGGAGCAATAAAAGGAATGCCCATTGGTGGCTGAGAATTGAACTTGCCTGGCAGCGTGCTGATGATTTAAATTCTGAAGGAGGCAGTACATTTCATCTGCCAAGATATGTAAGCAAAAATTAACTGCCTCTGTCTTTCAAAAATAGTCACTTTTTTCTTACTGTAACATGTGTTTAATCAGAGTAGGTTGGATTGCAAGAAATGAAAGTGGTTGCTGGCAGTTTGAAAGAATTAGTACTTTAAAAAGGGAAGTTAGTTCTTGAAGTATGAAAGAATAGTATCCAGTCCTTGACTTGAAGCCACCTGAATGTCAAGGAATCTGATGAGTCCCTCTTGTTTAGGTGCTTATTGTGGGATATGAGTTGAAGGCAGCATTTTTCTGTGAAGACCAGCAGCTCCTCCCCCCTCCTCCCCATGGTCATACTGCTCTTTAAGAAAGGGAGGTTTTAACAGCTGCATGTACAGCCCATTGCTGCAGATTTGGCCATCACAAGTTTTTTCTTACAAAATGGTCAGGAACAGGGTAAACGGGTGGAGGTCTGGGTCTCAGCAACTTTTTTAACCTTCTAAATATTTAGCTGTTCCCTGGGCTACAATCTTTGGGTTTTTGAAATTAGAAAATAAAAGGCAGACACTTCATTATAGTAGTATAGTGCTTTTGTTTCCTGTTGATAAGATCCTTAGGAGGGCTGGTGGAGTGGGAAACATTGGGATGTGTGGGCTGTAGTTCCTTCTTGGAGTTGTGTAGACCTTCATGGCTACCTGGGCGCTCAAAAGGCCAGGGAATGGGTTAAGTTCCTCTCTTTTGAGCAAGCTCTTGACAAGGAGAAACTGATTCACAGACTCTTCTCCAACTTGTTGCTAAAAATAGCACGGACACATTAAGTACTTGTAAGTCAGATCTAGAGCCATATATCACAGAAACTCTAAGTCAGGAACAGGTGAAGAAGTGGAGGTGTAGAGAGTGAAAACACTTGCCCAGTAGCTAGTACACAGTAGAGGCAAGATAGAACTCCAGGTTTTGGGACTGCACTGTGTCCGACAAATGCATTTAAGTTGGGTGGGAGAGGTGAGGGAAAAGCTGGAGAAATGGTACTTATTTCTGGTGATGAAATAACTCTTGTGTCCCAGCAGTGATGAGTAAATAGTAATACATTGATTTAAGAAGGAAACGATGTAGCTGTAGATGTAGGGATAAGAGTGTGGCTATTTGAGGAGGTGTTAGATGTTACCCTGACTGTGTTTTAGAGAGCTGTGTGCTGAAAGCTGAATGGGGAGAGTAAAAGAAATCAAACCACGAGGAACACTGTTCAGCCTTAGGTTCATCTCATAACTGAAATCCATCTTGATCATCTGCATCAAGGCATCTGTGCAGGTTAATAAAAGAATCAGAATTTCTCAGTCTGAATAATTCAGTAGTTTAAATTGCGGTGAGTCTAAGCTGTGAAGTATCGGTATGTTTTCATATACTCTTCAGTTTGGTTTGTGGACAGTTGTGTAGAACACTTTTTCATTTCTTTCTTGTGTGTGCATGAGTGTGTGTGTGTGTTGAAAGTACAGTCTGGGGGCGCCTGGGTGGCGCAGTCGGTTAAGCGGCCGACTTCAGCCAGGTCACGATCTCGCGGTCCGTGAGTTCGAGCCCCGCGTCGGGCTCTGGGCTGATGGCTCAGAGCCTGGAGCCTGTTTCCGATTCTGTGTCTCCCTCTCTCTCTGCCCCTCCCCCGTTCATGCTCTGTCTCTCTCTGTCCCAAAAAAAATAAATAAAAACGTTAAAAAAAAAAAAAAAAAAGAAAGTACAGTCTGTTCTTTAAATAATTCAGAACATAATATACTATCAAGATTTCCTTGTAGCAGGCAGGGAAAGTTCTTCATGCTCTATATGAATTACTCCTGGCCGCCTCTTTAAGTCCATGAAGTTGTTTGGGGTTGACAATATTATCCATTTAACAAAGTGGTGCCTTTTGGAGGGAAATGGCATCCTTTCTTGAGGAATGAGAGATGGAAAGGTTGCTTAGAGGAAAAGAGACAGATGAACCCAACCAGATAAATCTCTTGCCTTTTTCCTCAAAATATTTTCAAGTGAGCAGGACCAGGGTATTAGAGGGAGAGATAGAGAAAGGAATGAAACCTCTAATCCAATGGTATACAACTCGCTGACTTCTAGACAAAAAGAGTCGCATGGCTTTTTAGCTCATTTATAATGATCTTGTGGAAATTCTGATTTCTTTACAAGCAGCTCTTAAAAAACAAAAACAAAACAACAAACACCAAATATGAACACCCGAAAAAAAAAAAGACGACAGAAAAATAAAAGTAGGCTTAAAGTTAGGTTCCTAGGTCAAGCTGTCCTTGGATATATCTAATTAAGGAGTCTGTACAAGGCCATTGTCCCATCTTGTTTAGTGTTGGTTTGATCTTTTAAAATAAAACACATTGCGTTTGCAAGCTCTTTATTAACTGTAAGTGCATGCAATTTTTTTGGTTTACTTTTGTGTTTTTAAGCTTTTGCACTGCTCTTCTAATGAAATCAGTTAAGGCTTGAAGTCAGTGACAGCAACATAATTTTTATGATTCCTACCAATTTGCGTAGTGTCTGTGGTTCTGAGGTAATTGCTAATGAGGATGAGCTGAAAACACCACTAAAACCATCACCTGTGGAGCTAATTCTATTGAACTATGGCTAGGGTCTTCCCTCAGCTGGACATAGTTAACAACATTTGGTGTGATAAATCTGTGAATTTCTAATACCTGCTAACGTTGATATGATCCAAGTGTTTATTCCTACATTCAACAAATTTCTAGAGCACCTGCTGTGTGCTGAGATCTAGGAGTTCTAGGTGCTGGGGATACAACACTGAAAGTCCTGTGCCCAAGAGGCTTAGATCCTAGTTAGGGGGAAATAGGCATTATAAATAAGCAAACAGGTAGTGAGTGCTATGGAGAAAAAGCCAACTAAAGGAGAACAGAAAATAACATGTTGGTGAGGATCTGGAGCATTTGGAACTTTTGTGCACTGTTGGTGGGAATGTAAAATAGTGTAGGTACTGCAGAAGACAGTATGGTGGTTCCTTAAAAAATTAAACAGAATTACCAAATGATCCAACAATTCCACTCCTGGGTACATAACCAAAAGAATTGAAAGCAGAGACTCAATTGATATGTGTACATTCATATTCATAGAATTATTCATAGTAACCAAAAGGTAGAAACAACCCACATGTCCACTGATAAATGAATGGACAAACCAAAAGTGGCATGTCCATATAATGGAATATTATTCAGCCTTAAAAAGGAATGAAATTGTTGTATATGCTACAGGATGGGTGAAGGTTGAAAACATTATGCTAGGTGAAATAAGCCATACACATAGGGACAGGTAGAGTGGTGCTTGCCAGGGCCTGGGGAATGGGGAGTTTGTTCAGTGGGTACAGAGTTTCATCTGGGAAGATGAAAAAATTCTGGATGTGGATGGCAGTGTTGGTTGCAGAACTGTGTGAATGAACTTAATGCCATTGAATTGTGCACTTAAAAATGATTAAAATAGTAAATTTTATGTTGTGTATGTGTATTTTACCACGATAAAAATTGACAGCAATAACAACAGTGTAAAGGGGATAAGGAGGTATTAAGTGGGGATTGGGAATCAGGGAAGGGCTCTTTTTTTTTAAATTTTATTTATTTATTTACTTAAATGTTTATTTTTCAGAGAGAGAGGGAGAAAGAACGTGGTGGGGGGGGGGGGCGGGTACAGAGGATCTGAAGTGGGCTCCTCGCTGACAGCAGAGAGCCCGATGGGAAGCCCCAAACTCAAGAACCATGAGATTGTGACCTGAGCCGAAGTCAGGCACTTAACTGACTGAGCCACTCAGGTGCCCATATTTTTAATTTTTTAATGTTTATTTTGAGAGAGAGCATGAGCAGGGGAGGGGAAGAGAGAGGGAGGGAGAGAGAGAATCCTAAGCAGGCCCTGCTCTGTGAGTGCAGAGCCCAATATGGGTCTCGAACTCATGAACTGAAAGATCATGACCTGAACTGAAATCAAGAGCCACACACTTAACTGACTGAGCCACCCAGGCACCCCGGAAAGTGCTCTTTAATATGGTGCATTTGAGCAGAGATCTGAAGGAAGGGAGGTTAGCCAGTAGGTATCTGAGGGGAAAGGACATTCCAAAGAGCTAGAGCAGAAAGTGCAAAGGCCCTAAGTTGGGAAAAGGTTCGACAGGTTAGGGAAAGGAAGGAGGCTGAGTTGGTTGCAGCTGAGGGAGAGTGCTAGGCCTTCAGATGGGAGAGGGATTCCAGGTCAGATCCTGCAGGCACCAAGGTTTTGCAGGTAAGCAATGGTTTATTTCCCTGAGGATTTCTTAACTTTCTCAGAACTCTACATGTGGTTCTCAGCATCCCTGAGCTACCTTGTACTTTCTGAAGAGACTGGTGAGGCTGCCAAGATCACTTACCAGTTTGGAACTTGATTGGGGGTGGGGGGTAAAACCTAGATGTCTTGTTAGTCACATGACTTACTTGGGATTATAATCCCCTGTAGTTGGAAGGGAATCTTCTTAGATAAATAGATGAACCTGCAGTTGGTTTGGATAAGAATTTTAAGAATCTCATGATATTCTGTAGTTTTTTTCAACAGAAACCTTGTGTACTTTGCTACCACCCTCCAGTCTGTCAGGTCTCATTTTAAGGAATTACACAAGGAGAATTTACGTTCTGCTGTCTAGCATCATCCTTGGGGAATATCCAAATAAGTAATTCTCTCTGATAAGTGAAGGGGATCCCTTCATGTGTACAAATTTATAACATACATACCTGGTGATACTTACTGCATAAGATGCACATATTCAATTAACAAAAACAAGCCAGGCATCCCTAATCCCACCATTCAAGATGAGGGTTCCAGACCCCTGCATGTATACATAAGTAAAAATTATGTGTATAATATCATTAAAAAGGACTCTTGCCGTACCTCAAGTTTTGTTCCTTGCTGGTTTCACTCTATCCTGAACAGCTATCTTGTTAATCAATAGACACCCGTGTCTTCATTTTTATGAAGGTATCTGTACCTTTGATTTGATTGCATTTGGGTGGTGACAGGAATGGAATCACTAGGGGAAAACATCATTCAGATTTCATCACCATCATAGAATCCAGGTTTTCTCTCTCAGTTTATACTGGTTTTTAAGAAAACTAAATGGAAGGTAAAGCACTATTCCAAAGTTAGCTGGGTCATTACAGGGATAAAGCTTAGTAATGATTTATTTCAATACAGAATCTCTTACTCTTCAGAGTAACCTTCACTGTAGATAATTGGAAACACATAGAACAGTGAGATCTTAGTATCATGAACCCCTCTTTACTTATCACCTATCTGCACAGTTACCAATTCATGACCATTCTGTTTTCACCTGCATTCTGAGACACGTGTCTTGGGTGAGTTGGGAACAAATCCCTGATACCAGTTCATCTGTATTTTATTTTATTTATGTTTATTTATTTATTTTGAGAGATAGCAAGAGAGCGAGCGTGTGCGTGAGCACAAACAGGGAAGGAGCAGAGAGAGACAATCCCAAACAGGCCCTGTACTGTCAGCGCAGAGCCCAGTGCGGGCTCGATCTCACAAACCATGAGATCATGACCTGAGCCAAAGCCAAGAGTCGGGTGCTTAACTGACTGAATCACCCAGGCTCCATCTGTATTTTAGTATGTAGCTCTAGCATAGGGATTTAAAAACAAAAACAAAAAAACAACAACATAATACTGTGACCCATCACAGGGAGAAAAAGACATATTTTTTAATGGAGTCTGTGTTCTCCTTTTATGTTTATGTACATACATACAACATATATTACACAGGTGCATATATACACACATGCTTACAATATATACACACAATAATAATATATATGTATATTTCACAGTTTGTTTGAATCAGGATCCAAATAAGGTCAATAGATTACAAATGGTTGATGTGTCTTTTAATCTATGTTTTCTCTACACCTCTTCTTCTCCATGCATTTTATGGTTATTATTGAGGAAATGGGGTGATTTATTTTCCCATAGTTAAGATTTTGCTGACTGTGTCAGAGTGGTATAGTTAAACATGTACCTGTGTTCCCTGTGTATTACCCTATCTGGTGCTTAAATGTAGAGGCTTGATCAGAATCAGGGTTATTGTTGTTGTTGGCTACTTATATTTTTTTGAACTTCATTCAGGGAAGTATATGATATGTCTGGATATGCCTTATGATATTAGGAACCATTGATGTTCATTGCCTTAATCCATTAGTTTGTTAGGACTTGTCAAACTCCTGGTTTTCATTCTTCATTCATTAGCTGAACTATTTTACAAAAAGAAATTTTCCTCCACTAAGTTTTTTTGTTCTCTGTATTTTACTAGTTTTCAAAAATAACAAGTCGTTTCCTTACCATGATACATGGCAATGGTTCTCAACATGGTGACCCTGGAGACATTTTTGGTGGTCACAGCTAGGAAGAGGGTGCTGCTGGCCTAGAGGCCAGGGTGCTGATAAACAGCCTACAATACATTGCATAGCCATGTGCAGCCCAGAATTCTCCCTTTCGCAGTTAACAGCAGTGCAACTATTGAGAAACTCTTGTACCAAGATGACCAGTGGGTATGTATTTTGGTTACTATCTTTGTGAACTTGTGAATTTAAGCATAATTTATATCTTTTTGTGTAGCTATCCTTCTTGATCAGAGTGCTCATTTTTGCTCAGCAAGAGAGAGGCTTTTGAAGTTGGTTCAAAAACACAACTGTAGTAGTCTTTGATAGCTTTCTTGCTTTCAATATGAGAGAATGTTCCAGGCCCATATTCTATATTTCTTGCCCCAGGCCTGGAATCAGTCTTTTCTCCAAGGAGCTATAGTTCTTTTGAGTGGGAAATGGTGTTCAGAGACCTCTGCTCAGGGCCAGATAGGTATTCTTATTTTCCTCATACAGGTCAGAAAAGAAAGCAGAATGAAGAAAACTTAAAACCTGAATATTTTCAATGAAGGTATTTCCAAAGCATAGTTAACACATCTTTGCCTTTTTAAAAAGGATTCTGAAGGTACTCCTAACTTTGCACTTTGGTATCAGTTTTAACCTTAGTGTACTGGTGCTCAGGTAACAATAGTACTCCCCAGATTGGTAGGAATGTTACTGTTGTTCTGTATCCATGTTCTTCATACTGTATGGCAACCTACTATGAGATCCTGAAATCAGTTTAGTGGGCCTCCTTTAGCAGTTTTTTTTTTTTTTTTTAACTTTATTTACTTAGAAGGAGAGAGAGAACACAAGCGAGGGAAGTGCAGAGAGAGGGAGACAGAGAATCTTAAGCAGGCTCTACGCTGTCAGCACAGAGCGTGACCTGGGGCTTGAACTCAGGATCTATGAGATCATGACCTTAGCCGAAATCAAGAGTCAGATGCTTAACCAACTGAGCCACCCAGGTGCCCCTCCATCAGTGTATGTGTGTATACATATATACACATACATATGTGTGTGTGTGTGTATGTATATATATATATATATATTTTTTTTTTTTTTTTTAATGAAGTCGAGTAAATTAGAAAAACATCAAAGTGTATTGTATGGATACTTAGAAGGACATCCCCCCCCCCCATTCTCTCTGTCTCTCATACAGAGTGAACAGTGGGTTGTATTTCTTACTGTGGGTTTCAGTCAAAAATTTGAAAAACATTGCTCTACGTCTTTATTCCTCCATTTGTGGTCACCAGACCAGCATCATTGCCTTCACCAGTGAGCTTGTTAGTAGTGTAGACTCTCAGGCCCCACCCCAGACCCAGTGAATCAGAACCTGCATTTTAGCACAATCCCCAGGGGATTCATGCACACTCGAAAGTGTGAGAACCTCTATACTTAACCCCCAGTGTTTTTTCAGTGTTGTCTTATTTTTATGGTTATTTTTTCCTGGCTTGTTCTCACCTGTTGGAACTGACCTTTGTACTTGTCCTTAGTGGCCTTTTCATTCTCAATCAAGTGGAAGGTAGGCTAAGTCACCACTGAAGGTGAGCATGAAGTTCTGGCAGGACTGTCTCTGACAAAACTGGAAGCATTAGTTCTTACACTTGGGGGACTCTCTTATTGGCAGCAGTTTCAGATAGAAATGATACGTGTGAAACCTACTTAGGGTTGGGAGGTCACAGGTAGGAACAAGGCTGCATTTAACATGCTGTTTTCAGACACTTCGAGCAACTTAGGTTTTATAATGTTGTGTGACCCAGCGAATTAGCAGAACTTCTGGGCTGCTTATATGGTTGCTTATTAGATATAGATGAACGTAAGAAGAAACATCACTGACCTCCAAGTTCTTTGCTGTTTGTCTGTGTTTCACTAGGAACTTTATTTGGGAAGTGACTTTGTTTTGCAAAAACAGTTTCAAGACTTAACCATGCACGTATTTCTTTCTTTTTTTTTTTTTTAACATTTATTTATTTTGAGAGCATGAGATGTGAATGGGCAGAGAGAGAGACAGAGAGAGAAAGAGACGGAGAATCCCAAGTGGGCTCCACACTGCCAGCGCAGAGCCTGATATGGGGCTCGAACTCATGAACTGCGAGATCATGACCTGAGCTGAAGAGTCGGGGTGTTTAAACTGGCCACCCAGGTGCCCTCCATGCACATATTTCAGAATAGAAAAAGCTGATACACTACCTAGACTTATGGACATTCATTTATTTGCTTTGGTGCATCTGTGCCTGTGACTATGTCCCCATCCCTGCCCTGTCTATATCCACCTTGCCAAATACTACCCAAATGCTTCCTCTTCTGGGAAGACTTTCCTGATAATTTGAAAATCTTTGTTATTTGAAACTCCGTGGCGCTTTAAATCTATTTTCCTTACGGGCCTTTTTGATTTTTAACCTACAAATGCACCTGAGAAATAGTGTCCACAAGAGATTTGTTGAAAGAAGTTATGTATCTCCATGTTATATCTCCCTTGGAAGAATGTAGGCTACTTGTCAGAAGAATCTAATCATTTGTAAGCCTCTCCTGATTAAATATTTCTGAAATTGGTAGTTTGCTTTGAAAAGCCTCTTTTGCTGTGGAGAGCAAAGTGAGGACTGTGCAGAAATGTATTAAGTGGTTTCTTTTGATAGCTTCTGAGATGTTTCTCAGAACAGTTCTTGGGTGGGCATTGGGCTTGGGAAACTGTTGAGTGTTAATAAAAGGGAGTGAAGGTAATAATCAGGGAGGGAAGCACAGTTGCTCTGAGGCTGTAATGGTATCGCCCTGCCGAACCACAGGATGGGGGCTCCGCAGGATTGGGTACTGACTGCCTCTTGAGTAGGGGCTAAACATGTAACATCTGTGCTTCTGTTTCCTCCTCTGTAGAATAGGTATAAAAATACCTGCTTTGGGCCATTGCTGCCAAGTCAAACGTTTGCAAAAAGTCTCAGAGATTAAAAAAAGAAAAAAAAAACAACAACAAAGCCTGTGTCCCTAGAGGAATGGTTCTCAACCAGTGGGGTGATTTTGCCCTGTGGGGACTTGTGGCAATGTCTGGAGACTTTTTTGTCACAGCTGAGGGAAAGTGGGTGCTACTGGCATTTAGCAGGTGGAGGTCAGGGATGTCACTAAACATCCTGCAATACACATGATATGTCCTCCACAACAAGGAATTATCTGCACTAAAATGTAGCCCTCAGTAGCCCTGAGGTTGAGAAACTGTCCTAGACTGATTTTTCCCAGACTAATTGAGACACTGCTCTCTCTCTGAGGATGTTCATCAAATCTGATTTGTTGGGTTTTGTTTTTTGTTTATTATTATTATTACTATTTTGGTGGTTCAGGTTGTGAGCAGAGGGGCGTCTCTTCAGGCTGGGGATGACTTTAACTTTTTAATAAAATAAATACCACCCTTCCCCCGCTTCCCCTAGGTACTGGCTTTGGTTTCTGGAGCCCTGTGATCTATTTGCTTTGTTGTTGTTTTTTAATGTATGTTTATTTTTGAGAGAGAGAGACAGCGTGTGAGCACGGGATGGGCAGAGAGAGGGAGACAGAATCTGAAGCAGGCTCTGGGCTCTGAGCTGTCAACACAGAGCCTGATGTGGGGCTCCAACTCACAAACCCTTGAGATGATGACCTGAGCCTAAGTCGGATGCTTAACCACCTGAGGCACCCTGGTGCCCCTATGGTCTATTAGCTTTGGTAGTACACGGCTGTGTGACCTACAAGAAGTCACTCAGGTTTATTGTTGTTTGCTTTTTCCGCCTATAAAATGAGGAATTTCAGCTAGATGATCTCTACCCACCAAATAGAAAATTTTCTGACTGCCAACTTTGAGCTTTTGATTGGCTTTTCTTATATTGGCCTGGGAGAATAGGAAACTTGAGAGCACGTGTCAGAATTGACATCTTTGCTGAAAAATAGCCATGTAGATAATGTACCTTTTTCAAGAATAGGCTATTTAGTGGGCATGTTTGTGAAAAGACACATAGGTTTATCTTTGTGTGCGTGTGTTTATCTCTTGTGTGTCTAATGAGCAACATTTAAATTAGAGAATTGCTCTGAACTGCTGATTTACAACTGCTCTTTCTGAGATTGTCATAGAGGGCCCTGCTTAAAGTTGAAACTTCTGAGTTGGTGACTTCCTTTGGGACTGTCTGAAAACGAAAGCAGAATACAATTTTCTATCCTCCGAGAGAAGTGCTTTTTGCGATAGAATAAGTGGTCTCCTGATGGGACACTGCATTTCTGAGGACAATCTGATTAGCCACTAATAGGACCAAAAGGCAAGCAGGGGGCTGCACAAACATGTGTATGGTGGGGTGGGGGGAGCTGCCGGCCGGTGTCCACCTCAGAAATACCGTGTTTCTGCTCCTCGTTTCACAAGAAAGATGATATCGTCAAGTCTTTGCTCAAAGGAAGTTCCAAAATTAACTGTGAGAGTGCCCAGTTACAGAAGAGACGGTGTAAAAGAGCGCCTCTTTCCTTGTCTTGGAAAAGTCCACTGTGAGTGTGGTAGGTTTTCTCTTCCCTGTATTTACAGCCATATTACCATATATGTACCTGGGTGAGGGCATCTTAAGGAGGCCTGTGCTCCTCTGGAAGGAGTGTCCTTGGCCTCCAGCCACGAGATTGATCAAATGCCGGCAACTCTTCCTTTTTCTGTGCACACTCTTGCTTTCCCTCTGAAAGGCCTTGTGGTTTGCCTGGCTTGGCCCACGGGGGGCTGCTTGACCTGAAAGTGAAGTGCTGCTCTTTTGTGTTGATGGCAGCTGTGGCCCCCAGGTCTTATCTGTGTTCCTGGAGACCAGCTGCCCGAGGCCTGCTGAATCTCCAGGCGCTTTTAAGTCTTTGTGCATGAGCCCTCTCTTTGCTGCCTAGCTTGAAAGGAAGCCTTTTGATTTTATTCATTTTAAGCAATCATTTTTAAAGCAAGCAGCAATAAAACCACTAAGTCTTTGGCAGAGGCCTTCTGTTTTTTAGGAGGTGGAGATGATGTGAATATGCCAAGAAAGAGCAGAGAAGACTGATGGATTTCCATTGGCTACCTTTTTTAGCAGAAGAATGGCTTTTCCGAGTACCCTGTGCTTTGGGGCCAAGTGGCAAAGCTTAGTGACTGAAGGGTAGACCCAGAGGGGGCTATGGAGGTGGGATGCTGTCATTCATTCTTCACCTGGCTGTACTTTGGGGGTTTGAGTTTTACTAGGAAGAGTGGGAAGAACATTCTGCTGGAGTTGGCATTGACAAATTCAGATAAATGCATCACACAGTGTGTCCTTTGTCTATACCACTCATCATGTGGACTTGCTGGTTGATAGGGTTAATCCTCAACGGATTGTAAGCCCTAAAAAGTTTAGTAAGAGTAGTTTATGAGAGTTGGAAATACAGCAAATTGGCAGACAGGAATAATCCCAGTAAATAGGAATGTTTCCCATCTTTTACTTTCTTTGTGCTAAGCAAGCCCATTATTTTCTTTTACACATTTGAACCTCAAAACAGCTTTATGAGGCAAGCTCTCATGATCCTCATTCTGCAGATGAGGGAACTGAGTTCCAGAAAGAGTAAGTAACTTGGTCAAGATTATAAACTTCCTGTCACACTTAGCAATAAAGGCAGACTTTTTACCCTGGCTTGGGAAATGCCACTGGCCCAGGCTTCTTCTTCTCTGACCTTACCCCGCACTTTCTTTCTTTCCCCATTAATGGTCCAGACGTTGTGGCTGGCTGTCTTTTTCTTGAACTTGCCAACTTCTTTTCTGCGCACAGTGCCTTTGTACTAGCTATTTGCTCTGCCTAAAATGCTCTTCCACCTGATTTTTTTGCATGATTGCCTCTGTCTTGACTTTCAGGTCTTAGCTTAAATGTCTCAACTTGCTCTCTCTGACCAGCCAAAAGTAAAATGTCACACAGTTTTAATTCTCTGCCTAGTACTTAACACTATCTGATTGG
Source organism: Puma concolor (assembly GCF_028749965.1). Taxonomy (NCBI): domain Eukaryota; kingdom Metazoa; phylum Chordata; class Mammalia; order Carnivora; family Felidae; genus Puma; species Puma concolor. The sequence goes on along the minus strand of NC_141668.1, from coordinate 124,631,122 downwards.
TTGTGCCTGTAAAACTATCATGAGAACCAGGACCTGGACTGTCTTCTTTTTACCTATGTCCCACACACCTGGAGTAGGGATAGTGCATGGTAGGTATTCGATAAATTTGTTGAATAAAAAGGTGGTTTCAAATCAGGGGGTTTTCTCTAAAGTCTTGGATGTTGTATGTTTTGCATTTTAGTCCTGTCCAGTTTTTCATGTTTATGCAGTATGAGTCCTGAGCACATAGGCAGTGTCAAACCAGAACTTAAAATTTATAGTAGCATTTTTCAAAATTTTGGTTCTCAGGAACTCTTGACATGCTTAGAAATTTCTGAGGACCCCAAAGAACTTAGGTTTATGTGAGTTAGAACCATCTGTACTTACCTCATTAGAAATTAACACCAAGACAATTAACACTGAGACAACATGAAAAATAAGCCAATCGTATGTTAACACAGTAACATATTTTTAATGAACAGTAGCTCTATTTTCCAAAAAAAATTTTTGCAAGAGAGTGGCATTGTTTTACTTTTTTGCAAATTGATAAATATCTGGCTTAATAGAAGATAGCTGGAGTCCTGTATCTTACATATTTCCACCTCCAGTCTCTTCTGACATCTTATGTCCTGCAGCCTCTGGAAAACTCAACCATGGTGTGAGAGATGGAGTAAAAAGGCAAATAGTGCGTTGGTGTTATTATGAAAATAGTTAGGACTTTGAAGAGCCTCTGAAAGGGTCTTGGGTTGAACTCCCAGGGGTCCTTGGGCGTCATGGAGAGCCACTAGCTTATAGAGTAGCCAGGTAATTTGAAAGGTGGGTGGTGCCATGGAACAACTCAGAGACTGAGAACCTGAAGGCTTAGGTAGCAGGATGCAATTGATTGTTCCTAAGTCCGGATATTGAATCAGAGCTTTTTGTTTAGAAATACATGCATGGGGATACATTGAAGCTGTGTCTGCAAAACAAACACAAGAAAGCAAAACAAAAAAAACCCTTCCCAGCTAAAGTGCTGAATTGCAAAGGACCCTGAAAACTTGGAAGCTAGTGGTACTTGTTTTAGGTTCATCTTTTTCAGATGAGCAAGATTATAGCAAGCATTCTAGAAGTTCTGCAGTGGGATGGGTCATTAAAAAATAATAAAGCATGGGTTCTTCTCCATGTCTGAGAATAGTAGCTTCAAATATAACTCCCTTTATAGCTGTTACTCTAAACCCTTACTTGGTTCTCCTTGTAGCTTTTGGACTCAGATGAAGTTGTGTCCTATAATAGAAATTAGATTGGCTTAGTGCTTTATTGGTCTCAGATATTGTCACAACTGGTCTTAAAGATACCAAGGTGGAGGCTGTTAAAAATAGATGAGATAATCCCTGCTAGCCAGCCATTTAAGAAAGGCAAATGATTACAGTCCAGGCCTCTGGGGGGTATTTTGAACGTCTCGGGTAATGTATATAAGATTGTGAAAGTTAAGGTAATTGGGTGGTAAAACACACAGGGAACTTGGACCTCAGGAGATGATTGGTGCCCTGGGGGGCCGTTGTGGCAGGGAGGTCCTTAGTTCTTGACACCAATGCTTGGAAGGACCTAATTTAAGGGCAGACTCTGTGGGGCTTTTCTCCTTCCCAATTACTGTTTAGCCCCAAGGCCCAAGCGGCTTCATCTTACTTAAATAAAGGAGGCTTCTTGCTTCTATGTGTCCATAAAAATCTTCAGGTCAAAATATTTTGGTCCCTGGCTTTGGGGTCCATTACCTGGTATAAATAAAGCTTCTGACTTCCTCCTTTGCCTGTCTAGGATTAAGTGATACCTTAGGTAACTTCTTGGTTAAGGAAAGTATTCTAATTTAGTCTCATTTCAGGAGTTGCTAACTTCTAAATTCTGAGTTGTGTGTAGGCGAAAATTGAGATTTTTTTTTTTTTTTAGAAAAATGAATATAATGCAATTAGTTAAGTGTGTGCGGGAGAAATAGATGGGAAAAATTATAATAAGTGAGTTTTCTGGCATAGTCAAAGCTTTTAGCAAAAAGGAAAAAAAAAGGAAACTCAAAACCTATCTTAATGCTTAAAATGAAACGAATATACTTCTTTTTCAGTGAGGCTATGATTTAGCCTGTCTTCACACCGAAGTGAAAGAGGTTCTAAATATTGAATTATTCCTTTGAAGATGTTTCCACCTCATCTCCTCCTTGCCTCCCACAGGGGCCTGATTTGATGTTAGATGTGGGAATGGAGTTGAGGTCTGACTGTCTTGGGTATGGTGAGTTTGGGGGCTGAAAAGCAACAGTACCTTGGATGACCTGTGCAAGTACTGCCCACCTCCTAGGCTTACAGAGATTGAAACATTTCTGAGACATGTTTATTCGGATGTGTTTCCAACAGTGCTGACAAAGTAAGAAGCATATATCAAGCAGAAGAATAAGTTATCGACAGAAGTGAGTGAACGCTTTGGAGGAAGAAAAGTGAACTTTTCCATTTCAGTCTCATTCAAAAATACAAAAATGGGTGTTTACTAAAGGCCATATATTGGGCTGAGCACTTTGTGTGGATTGTTTTACCTCTCTTGGTGACCCTGAGATAGGAAGAGTCCCTCCTCCTTTTTTTTTTTTTTTAATGTCTGTTTATTTTTGAGAGAGAGTGCACATGCATGCATGGGGGAGGGGCAGAGAGAAGCGGGGAGACAGAATCCCAAGCAGGCTCCACACTGTCAGTGCAGAGTCTGAACTAGAACTCGAACCCATGGAACTGTGAGATCTTGACCTGAGCCGAATTCAAGAGTTGGATGCTGAACTGACTGAGCCACCCAGGCACTGCTCCTCTCTTTTAATTGGTTGAGAGAGCTGAAATTCAGGAAAGTTATGTCAGTTGTCTAAGCACAAGAAGATGGAATTCAGACTCAAGTTTTCTGTTTCTAGACTTTTTGGACACAGAGGGGACAGTCACTGGGGGAGGGGTACTTTCTGCCAGAGACAGAAGTTAAAATTTTTTTTTTCTTCAGAAGTTAAAATTTTGTTTCTGGCTCCCAAATGTCCTAGAAATCTGTTGAAAAGGTCTAACAGACCTCTATTCTCTACCCTTGCTCCAACAGTGTCAACTTGATTTTCTTCAGTTTTAGGAAAACAATCACCTAAAAATAGTTTAAATTCTTTTAGGTAACAGATAAGATGACATGATTACATTGGACCCAGATGTGCTTGTCGTGTCCCAGGCGCTGTAGAAGGGAAGGAAAAACTCAGCTCTCCTGTCCTCATGGGCTTGATAGTCTAGAGGTGAAGACAAGTAAATAAGCAAACCAGTAAATAAGCAATTTTAGGACAGTGGTAGTGCCCAGATAGGGTAATTAGAGTACCGAGTAGAGAAGAATGTCAGGCAGCAGTTACAGCGTGTCCAAAGGCACATGGCATGTTGGGGGATCTGGGAGAATGTTCATCATGGCCAGAGGGTAAAAGGTGGGTGGGCAGTACAGCGAGACGAAGAGGTGAAGGTAGGCAAGGACCAGATCATGAGGAGTCCCAAATCTCTTTGGAATGTTTTAAGCACAGGAATGACATGATCTGATTTATGTTTCTATAAGATCACGCTGGAAAAAAAAAAAGATTTTGCTGGCTTATGTGTAGAATAGATTGAGGGGCAAAGAAGGATTCAGAGTCTTTATGGAGCCCATTTGTCAATGATCCTGGCTGAGGTTTGGGCGGGAGTAAAAGAGTTACAAAGAATTGGAGGATTCAAGAGAGAGACTAAAACTTAAAATCAGTAAGATTAGATGCTCCTACTTCATTACTTGCTAAATATTTACTCAGCACCTACCATGTGCTAGGGATTGGTGAGAGGAATAAAGTAGTATGCAAAACAGATCCCTCAAACTGATGTTGGCTTAAACTAGGACAGGGCGCGGGATAAGGATGAATGTATTCTAGGCCTGAGTGAAGAGCATGGGCAAAGGCCTTGTGGCAGGGATAAGGCAAGGGAAGACTGGCGGTGCCACCTGGCGTTGTGGAGGTAGATGAAGTGGGTGGGGAGGGGGAGAGACAGATTGGGGAGATAGTTGAGTTCTTTCTGGTATATTGAGGTGCTGTCAGTATCCAGGAGCTGAATCCCAGTAGTTGTTGGCCTTGAGGTACAGATTGAGGAATCCTAGAAGCCCCTGGAGCCAGTGGGGGTGGGGTGGGATGACGCAGGGCGGGTGTAGAAAAGGCAAAGAACAACAAGATTGTGAGACCACAGATGTGGAGGACTACGACCTCTGGTTTCTGTTCACCTAGGAGATCTCTGAATTTGTGTGTTTTTATTCCCGCCTTTTTTTGAGTGGAATCAGATGTACCTTTTCCTTATACATTGCTCAGGTTTCAGTGGACAAAGAACTGAAGCTGAGCCAGTGGGCAGTGTGAGGCTCCTGAGCGTCTCACAGAGGCAGTGAGCCCCCTTTCTGTGCCCTGGTCTAGCCACCCTGGGAGAATCCTATTTTAAGAGGTGCATCAGCCTGTCAGAGCAGTGCTGGGAGGTGGCGGGGTGGGGGTGGGGGGGCGCAGTAGTTGCCTGCATACAATGCACTTATTTCCTGCAGGCGTTTTGCTGACTTGTTGATGCACATGATCTTACTGAACCTAGTGACAGCCTGTTGAGGGAGCTACTCATATTATCCCTATTTTATGGATGAGGAAAGTGAGGTTTAGGAAGATGAGAGAGCTGGCCTGAAGTCCTAGAATGACGTGGTGGCAGAGCTGGAGGTGCCTGGCAATCTGACTCTGGAGCCTCCGCTCCTGTCTGCCCTTGGGTGAGGACTGCTCTGGAGACCAGGCCATGTCTGGAATCACCCAGGATGATGATGCTCTGCAAACAGAAGCAAAGTCCTAAGGAGATCAGAGGGCGTTCACATTTTGAGAGGTTTCTGAGCATCGGGGGATAGACCAGTAGCAGATTCTCTAGGATATTTTTTTGTGCAGGGGACACAGGAATATTTCCTAAGTGGGCTTTTTGAACCTGGAACCATTTCTGGAACCATTTGAGCCCTTGCCCAAACCATCTGAACCGTGAAACATTGCCAGGTGTTTAAGCAGAAGCAAGGTCATCCTTAGGAGTCATGGTAGGGGTATTCCATTATTGGGCAAGAGATGGAATTACACACTTTATAGGTTCCCTCCAACCTTTATGCCATGATTCTGTATATTTGGAAAGACCACAATGCTTTGTGATTGGGAACTGAGCATAATTCCATAGAGTTCAGGTTATTTTTAATAGGTGAATTAGGGAGGATAATTATTTTCCCTAAAGTGAAATATATTGTCACAGATCATCCAGGAGTGCATTTGTTAGGATACCCAGCTGATTTTTTATACGGGGATCCTTTGCTTTGCTGAGTTTAAATTTTGAAGTCCTAGAATCTTTCAGTTCGACTTCATCTGACTAAAAAATAATAAATAGCCAGCATTGAGTGAAAGTCTACCAGTCTCTGTATCAGGTACTTTTCAGGCACTGTTTCATCTGTTCCTTACAATAATCCCTTGCAGTTAAGTGTTATCCTCATTTTACAGATGAAACAAAAACAGGTTTAAGTGGGCCGGATGGCAGTGTTGAACTAATAATAATAATAGCTTGCACCCAGAAAGAAGATTGGAGCTCTGCACCTGACCATCCGAGCCTTTTCCAATATATCGTGGACCGACTCAAAGTTGATTAGCAAAGAGCCCTGGGTGTCGTTAGAGTGTTTGACCTATCAGGGTCTTGCAGATCAAGGTTGGCGCTGGCTGTTTCTGTATTAGGGGGGGTCCCCGGCCGGGAGCACTGGGTACTGCTGTGAGAAGTTGGCCGGCACAGATGGTCCAGGATCAGATAAAGAGACAGGTTCTCCCACCCTGTTATAAACAACAGGAAATCTTCCAAAAGATTGCTCCCACGCCCATCACTCGCTGGCTGACTTTCCCTCCAGGCTCCAGAGGCCTGTTCTCTTGACTCTCCTGGCCTTTGTTTTTCCTTCTAGGGTAGGGCTGATGATGGCCCCAGGACCTTTCCTCCCTCTCTCCCTTATCCTTCTCCTCTTCTAACACTTCACTAATGATAGATGAGGGAAGCCCTCCAAAGCTTTCCAGCCAGACCAGTCCTTTTTGAGGGGACCTACGTCTTGAGGCCCTTGGGGAAGACTCTGTAGCGCCTTCCACTTCCCGTTTTTGGTTGTTTCTTTAAATTGGGGACCCCTGGCAGATTTCCCAGTTGAGGATCATTAACTATGATGGACATACTGATCATTGTTTTCTGGGAAAACTGTAAAATATGGCTAAAGTTGACTTAGTTGTCTGCTTAACAAACATGGTTGGGAAGAAGGTTAATTTCCTTTTTTCTGACTTACCAAAGTATTGTGTGGCCATGGTAGAAAAATTAGGGAACACTGAGGTAGAAGAACTAGGAAACATAATTGTACGGAACACAGAAATTCAGGTCTTCATAATCTTAATAAGGATGGCTGATGTTTTCGTTGATGTTCCAGGGGTCATTGTTGATGAGAAGCTCTGCTTAAGACTCTGATGTGACTTAAAACCCTGGCCTGGGGCATCTTCACATCTCTGGATCTTGGTTTCTCCAACAATAAAATGAGAATAATAGTTGTACCCACTTCATGTGGTGGTCGTGAGGATTCAGTAAGAGAACATGTGTAAAGCCCTTAAGCACCACCGTGAGCCTGATGGTGCTTGATAAATGTTAGTCATTATTATTTGCAATGGTAGCACTGCAGAACTGTGCTAGAGAAACACTGTGTTCAGACATCTATTTCAATTATCAACTGCAGGCGATAGTACATCATTCCAGAACACTGAATTATGTCTGCTTCTTTCCATTAGGGACCTGGAATCTTTCAGTAAGGTAACCAGGAGGTGAGGAAAGTTGAGAAAACAGGGGTCACACTGCTATTTACTGGCCTGATCTCCATGGGGGCCAATTTGAAGGGCAAGCCCAAAAGGACAGAGTTAGGCCCACTAGACAAGGCCTCCTTGACTGAGCACATCCCTGCTCTCCTGTATCCAGGCTTCCCCTGTGTCCTTCTGGGAGGCCAGAGTGTGAAGACACAAATTTGGTCTGGCTCAAAATTCAAACAGAACTTGATTTCCAATAATAAGTCCCAGACGTATGTTGACTTGCTGACCCCTTATGATGAGGCTTTTAAATATAAGCACGTAAGGGAAATATTAAAGTCCTTAGTGTTTTCCACTTGTGCAGCTTTTTCGGGTGTTGTTTAAAACACTGGTTTGCCTTTTAGGTATGAAATAACCAGTTAGGAAGAAGTAACAGGCTTGATTCTGGAGAGTGGGTCTTGGCTGGCAAATTGTCCCTCTACACATGATTTGTGTGTCTTTCCACAAGGTTTACAGATGTTGGCTGTTTTTTTGGAGAATGTGTTCTCACTTGCTGTCTTTCTCAATGCATAAGTTCATGTTCAGTGAAATGTTCCTTCTCTTGCTATATCTGGGTTGTTTGGAGGGATTAGTTTTTCCTTGTAGATTCTCAAGCAGTGAACTGAGGTTATTTAACAGTTCATTTTTAGCACCTGGCACTCCTGCTAAGTAGGAGAAATGCTTCCCTAGGTTTCCTGATGATCATTGCTCCATGATTTTAACCAAAAGAAAACTTGGTGCCCAGAAGGCAATTCCAGAAGAGAATACTTTTCCACGCCATTACAAGTCTTGTGGCTTTGCAGGTGAATGATTTCTAGCTGGGGAGCTGGAGTAAAGACATTGGAGAAGATGCTTAAGAGGCTCTGGGTTTGGAGGAGAGATTCTGGGAAGACTCGGTTTACTCCATGCATCTACATCAGATGCCTGAGGAAGCCATGGGGTGTTAGCTGGGGTCCACACCAGCGCACTGTTTTCCCACATAACTGAGCTTGTTTTTTAAATGTCAAAATTTTTATAATTGGCTCCCACTCCTCAATATTTATGGCCCTCATGAAAGCTGTGCCTATGAGTCATGTCAATATTTTTGTTGGTGTATGTGGTGTGTGTGTGTGTGTGTGTGTGTGTGTGTGTGTGTGTGTGTGTGTGTGTAAGTAATGATTTCTGGGCTGTGGAGAGATTTCCTGGAACTTAAGAGTCTTTTCTAGGACTGCCCCTAACTAGCCATTATGTTTTCCTGACCAGGGTTCTTACCTGACCTGAGCCATCTTATTCTTACCTGCAGGGTTTGGACCAGGTGCTAAGATCCTTTCTCCCCAAGTGTTTGGGTGAAGGGTAAGAAGGGTAAGAAGGAAAGAAATTGAAATAGCATTTGGATGAAGTGGGTACAGTTGTTGAATTTTTAAAAGGCCACTGGAGGTTTGTGGTATTTGTTACTAGGTTTCCTTTTATTAATTTTGTTGCTTTGGTACCTCAGCACAGGCACAGCCAGACCCAAGTTTTATACCAGGTGTTTCCTTCTGACTTCACATTGCCTGAGGCAGATTGAATATGTTAATGTTTCATAAGTCAGACTTTCCAACTCCTTAATCACTGCAGAGTTGTTGGCTGACTTCCATGCAGTCTTTATATTCACTATTCATTATCGAGGGTCCTCAATTTGTAGAGTTGGATTTGGGTGTGGTTTTGTTAGAAACCAGCGTTATTGTGGTTGGAATATCCTGAAATAAATGATATATGGAAAAAAATGTTGTTGCATATGTCCTTGCTTGGCTCATTTAATTGCCTGCCTGTCACACTCTCGTTTAAATTTGACTTTTAAGTAGGGCGCTTAGGAAAGTTGAGCTAAGCCAACTCTCAGTGACTCTTTTCCCCCCTCTGAGCATTTCTTTCCTTCTAATAACGTTGCATATTTTACTTTGTCTAGGCTTTTCGAGAAAGACATGTCTGACAAGATGTCTAGTTTCCTACATATTGGAGACATTTGTTCTTTGTACGCGGAAGGATCGACAAATGGATTTATTAGCACCTTGGGGTAAGAGTGCCTGATTTCTTGTGTTGCAGGTTTTGTTTAAGACCTCATAATGCCAGCTTAAAAACTGATTTTTCTAAGATAAGTATGTTACTATTTGACTTGGCTTTTCTAGGAGCATTTGGAATCATAATACCAAATCTCAGGTTAGCCAAGTTTACCTCTTACACAAAAGTACTGTTTTCTTGTCAGTTCTGGAGAGCAAAATCTGATTAATTAGGACTCTTACAATTCAGAATTTACTATAATTTCCTATTCACATACAAGGGGGAATCATAAGGGGAAAAGTGCGAAGTGTATGGGATAAAATTTTAATACTATTTAATACAGACCTGAAAGAAATGCTTTTTAGCTTTCATAAAAACTCTTATTTTCTTTGTTTTTTAAAGTTTATTTGTGAGAGAGTGCGCACGCACAAGCAGGGAGGGGCAGAGAGAGAGAGAGGGACAGAATCCAAAGCAGACTCCAGACTCGAAGCTGTCAGCATAGAGCCCAAGAGGGGAGCCCAAGAGGGCTCAGACTCATGAACTGTGAGATCATGACCTGAGCCAAAGTCGGATCCTTAACCAAAGCCATCCAGGCACCACACAGTTGTTATTTTCAAATGCTAACTTACTTGTCATTTAAGCGAAGACTAGCACTTCTTGTATGCTGATCTCTTTTCTCTGAAGTAGAACCTTTTCCTAGTTTACTTATTTATTTATTTTCTTTTTAAATTTTTAAATGTTTGTTTATTTTTGAGAGAGAGAGCATGAATAGGCTAGGGGCAGAGAGAGGGGGAGACACAGGATCTGAAACAGGCTCTGGGCTCTGCCTACAGCACAGGGGCCTGAACTCCCCAATGTGGGGCCTGAACTCCCCAAGTGCAAGATCATGACCTGAGCAAAGTGAGACGCTTAAATGACTGAGCCACCCAGGCGCCCCTAACCTTTCCTATTTTAAATTGATGTACGCATTTGAGGGGCACCTGGGTGGCTCGGTTGGTTAAGCGTCTGACTTCAGCTCAGGTCATGATCTCACAGCTTGTGAGTTCAAGCCCTGCATGGGGCTGTGTGTTGACAGCTCAGAGCCTGGAACCTGCTTCAGATTCTGTGTCTCCCTCTCTCTCTGTCCCTCCCCCGCTCACACTCTCATCTCTCATAGATGAATAAATGCTAAAAAATTAAAAAAATAATAAATTGCTGTACGCATTTGAAAATTACATATTGTACAAAGTTCTGTAAATAAGATTTTTGTTCTTTTGTGATTTCTTCAATTTTTACTCAACTTGTAAGAGTGTAACTACATTCCATAATGTCCTTATTGGATGATCTTCTCCCTTTTCCTCCTCCCATTGTCTGCAAGAGGAAATGAGAAGTGAAATAGCCCCAAAGGCAGAGAGAAGCAGAATGGAGAATCAAGATGGTTAACTCCAGAAGACAAAGGAATGGTCTTGATTGTCTTTGTGTAGAAAGTAGTTAGGCCCCAGGGTGGAATTGTTGAATTTGGCAGGAGCTGATCTCAAATGGGGGAAGGAAAGCCAACAGCTTCTCCAAGAACCTTATTCTTATAGCAGCCAGAACCTCTCTTTTAATAACAGCTATTATTGAAAGCATGCTTGTTCTCTGGTATTTGTGCAGAGTGGATATTCTCAGGCTGTCATTCAGGTCACTGTAGCCTCAAGGAACAAGTTACTTCAGATGTAGAATCTTAGTTAGCTCAGTTGGACCTTGTTGTAGAAAATGTTTGTTTTCAAAAGTCATCTTGATCACCAAACTCACTAAGTGTTTGTCAGTTCTTACTTTTCTTAACCTCTCTACACCAGAGACCCACCCTTCACAACTTCTCTTCCGTGGCTTTTGGCTAAGAGGCCTTCCTGTTTGTGCATCTCCAATTGCCCGTTTTCTCTTCTTGGCTGAGTCCTTCCTTTTTCTGTTCCTCATGTTTGAATCTTGGATCCTCTGCTTATTTCCCAGCGATGGTAATAAATAGGAGTAACCCCTTACAGGAGTCCTATGGATATTTATAGCACTGTGCTCCGTACTGTATATACATCTTGCCATTAATCCCCAAACACCTCTTTAGAGTGAGCATTATTATTATTCCTCTTTATGGAGGCAAAAACCTCTGCGCTTCTGAGAGGTGAAGTCATCTGCCCAAGGCTTCACAGCTGTGAACAACCTTGACTCCAGGACCAGTGCTCTTAGCAGTTGCCTTGAGAGGGGTAGACTTTGCATTCCCTACCTTTCCTGACAATCCGTGTTGTCAGGCAGAATCGGGTCATCACCCTCCTCGCTGTCTGCCCACAGCTCTTACTCCTGTGGATGCCTTATTAAACCCCAACCCCACCTTATGCCTCATCTCCTCTCTATGGCCCTGATTTCTTTTAATGGTGCCATTGCCCTTCCAGTCACCCAGGCTTACTTCCAGTTGATAGCTGAGCCCACTTGTGGCAGCCCCTGAAATCTTAGTGCTGCCTTTCCCTTTGTCCTCTTCTTCGAGAGCGTCCCTTCTTAGAATTTTTATGAGGTACGAATTCTTTGTTTTATAAGAGTTTCCCTTAAGTATTATAAACAAATTAATTATAAGGTTCCTTCTCACTTTTTCTTAAAATTTTTTTTAGTATTCATTTTTGAGACAGAGAGCACAGGTGGGGAAGGGGCAGAGAGAGAGGAAGACACAGAATCTGAAGTAGGCTCTAGGCTCTGAGCTGTCATCACAGAGCCCGACGCTGGGCTGGAACCCATGAACTGTGAGATCATGACGTGAGTGGAGGTCAGACACTTAACTGACTGAGCCACCCAGGTGCCCCTCCTTCCTTTTTCTCTAATGTGTAGATGGCCCATTTTGAATTTTGGGCTCTACTACTTACCTCAGATGAGTTTTTCCTTGGTTCAAAATGGACTTGGAAAATAAAGTTTGGCCTTCTTCCTTTTAATATTTGTTAACATTTATGGGGTACTAGTTGTGAATGACAGTGAATGACCACC